>NC_135032.1:11200000-12400000 GCF_051020975.1 Osmia lignaria lignaria | reverse complement strand
TCGAAAACGGGAGAGGAAATCTCCGGAATCTGTTCCCCTCTTTCACGCGGCAAATGCCAGCTCGCAGATAGTCAATTTCGCTCCATTGTACGGAAAATATGGCAGTAAGCTGCGTGTGCCTATTTCCACGGTCCAGGCACCGCAACCCTCATTTTTCAGCGTGCCAGGCACGATTTAGTAAAAAAATACACCTCCGAGGCGACGCGACGACTTTTCTCTCCTTCTACGTCACGGAGCCAATTTCGTTTACTCGTCACTCTGTCACTTCCATCCTGCTATTTCGTATCGTTTGACTGTTTCATTGACTGCGTTGACGCTTTACATCCGCACCCTTCAGCAATTTCAACGACGATGACAAGCATGGAAATCACTCAATGATTGCGCGAAGATTTAGATATTTAGGTATTTTCAATTACGTTTGGAATTATATCTCGGATTGTAAATCGCGGAGGGAGGAAGCTCGTTCCCATCGCATTCTTCCAGAATTTCCCGAGACTCGAGGTTGAAAAATCTTGGTCTCTGATTCCTCGCGAGATGGTACCGACATACAACGAAATGTACATTCACCCACGTATACATGTACAGACACAGACATGGAAAAAAGCGATGGAAGAACGCGTGCAAAGGGTTGTTCTGTGAACTGCACCGCGTAACGACGAACTCGAACAATAGCTTCCGACCATCTATGTCGATCACGTCGCCCCGTAGATAGGGGTAGAAGCTGTCTTTCCTGCTTTCTTTTGTCGACGAAGAGGCCGACACCGGAATCGATATTCCCTATGCCGCGTAACAATCGAATTCTGCAGGGAATCGACATCGCTACCGTCCATTTCGTATCATCTTCCGCTACTTCGTGTTCGCCTTTTCTAGTTCTTACGCCTCATCGATCGAATCCACGAGCTTTCCGTCTGTGTTTTTATTAGTATTTCTTCGCTGAATCAATTATTAGATGGGCGATGTTTGTTTTACCACCGAAATGCGAACGAATGATTCATGGGATGAAATAAAAAGTTAAAACGTTCGATCGAAGAATTAATCATTAATATCCTTAATAATTCACGTTACCCGGCGTTGTACAGCATATAGCCGTTTCTACTGTGTCAATCAACGTGTCAATTTATAGATAATACGTTGATGTCCAGAATTTCGAATCTCCGAGCCCATCAATCAGAATACCTTTCTGCCGGCAAGTGAATTCTTTTCATTAGAGATTAATCGACATCCAATTTAACGTAATCAAGTAGTAGCAGTCGATAAATGTTGGCCGGTGCACGTTCCATCCCGTAATTCATTCCCACGCAAATGCCTGCTTTCATAAATTAAATTTGCCCCCTAAACGAGGAACAGTCGGTGTACTAATTTCAATTTCGCTAACTCGATCAAAATAGACTAGCCGCGAAACCAATATTCGCCACCCCGGTTTTCAATAACGCTACGTGAAATTTTCACGAGTAATCAATCGAAATCGAATTGCTGTTACTCCCCTTCGACGAGTCAAACAGTTGCCGAAGAAAGCAACATTATTCAGAACGCATCTGCATCCGCGGGGTTGAAATGAGACAAGAAAAATCGTCGAAATAAATGGAGTGGCAATCGATCATTCGCGATGTCTACCAGGCCAAAGTTCCATCGAGAGTCTGGATGAGTTGGCATTATCTACCTTCGAGAAGAAGAGAGCAACCGGATTCTGGAAATTTAATTGGTAAAGTTTCACGGCGGTTCTCGAACCGTCGAGTACTCGCGATGTATCGACTTCTCGCACGGATCGTGCCAACTCCTCGAATCGAGCGGGAAATATTCAAATATTTTTGATTACCCTTAGAAGTAATTTTCGTTTGATGAAATGTGGGCAGCCATAAAGATGAAAAGCGATCGAATAGAGCGAAGAACAATCCCTTTGCACCTGTATAGCTTTCGAATTTACGAAATTTCGTAACAACACAACCTACCGGGCGAATTTCTAATTGCATTTACCGGGAATTTCGGGAGTAGTCTTTCGACGACCACGGGTTCCAGGGGGTGGGCAAGTTTATGCGGGGCTGGAAATACAATTTACCGCTTTGACGGACGCCGAACACGGCCAAACCGAATTGGAATACGGCAACAAAAGCCTACCAGCATACGGATTCGCTCAGTTTCCTGAACAATACCGCTAATCAGCCAAGTTCCTCCTTCACCGACGTTCCCTGCCCTCCCTAACGATCGTTTGTTTCCTACACTTCGTGTAGCAAAGCAAAAATTTCACGTCACTCGTTTCTTTTGAAAATTAGAACCCTCGTGGTCTTTCGTCGCATTTCGTCTCGTTTCGTTCCCGAGTCCGCGACATTGTTACCTGTTTATGAGGTAAATTAAATAAATCGTCAAAGAAATATTTAGCATTTTCGATTCAGGCGTTAATTGACGCTCGTTAGCGACGCGTCTGCGAATGTTTTCCTATCGTCGCGCGGAATTCGCGACGTGTATCCAAATGGCGGCATTCTTTGAACCCGAAACGTAGTTTTTTTCACGCGTGGGTGAGACGACGCGTCGCGACTACGAATTGTCTCGTTATCGCTAATTGGCGCAAGCTTTTTTTGTCAGCGATACACGCGCGCTCGAGTGTCACGGTGTCGCGTTAATTTCAATGTTTCTTTCGCCACGTTTGAGAATTGTCTAACGAAGACTGACGCGCACGTTCGCTGAATCGTAATATCTGCTAGGATTACGAGAAAATAATTAATAGATATCCGAAGAAAGATATTTCCGACAGCAAGTTTGTCTATAGAAAAGAATTCAAACAAAATTTAAAGAGCACGATTAATCATCTGCCGTTTGTCTGATACTAATCCTTACAAATCCTAATGGAATCGTTATTCCCCGAGCGAGACTCAATTCTACAACTAAGTTGTATTCGCATCTTCGCACACAAACTTCCTGTCCGTGTGCAACACGAACAGCTCTGGGACGTACGCATCTGCATCCAGCTGGTTATAAACCATAACTTTGCTAAACTCGATTAACGTGTAACCTGATAAATGAACGACGCGCAAACTTCTAAGTACCCCTCGGTACCACGAAATCCATGTAAATTCCGAGTGAACGTCAATATAATAATGATGATCGATATCGGCTCCATGTTCGAAGCAATTAAAAGCTCTGAACGCCATTACGAGACGAACATCGACCACCATTCACCTTCCCTTCAACGATATTTCAATAGTTCACCTATAACCACTGTTCATTGCCCAGCTTCTTTTCTCGAAGGAAATATTTGTCAATTGTGGCGGGTGGTGACAAAAATTTGAAAGACCATAAAAACACTGAAGGTTGACGAAAGAAAAGCGGCCGATGACAGGGCAGCAAACAAGTGGCAGATTAATTTCGTCGGACAGTTTAATTGGGCCGGGGGTCGGATTAAACGCGCGGAAGGGCCAGCTGGACATTTTTCACGGCCAGCCGAATAAATAGAACCGTTCTGACGGACGGTCCACCGGCTCTCGTCACGCTGGAATTTCAATTTTCACCGTCGCCCAACCCGCTGAAACCAATAAAACACTCGAAACGACTAGCTGAACGAACAAGAAAAATCTGCCGAGCGAGAAGGAACACGGAATACCGTTCTTCATCGATGACTATCGAAAAGCAGACGCTTCCCAGGTGAGAAAAAAAAAAAAACGAAGAACATAGGAAAAATGAAGGAACCAAGGCGCGAGAAGTTCGGATTGGATTTCCAGGATTTCAAGCAACGTCTCCGACAGGAAAACCTCTTGGTCGTGGATTTCTAACCCAGACCAGTCTCCTCTTTGCGGTCGAGAGCTTGAACCGACGATGACGACGAAGAGGAAAAGCAACTGGGAGAAAGAAGAAAACGAACGAGTAGAGAGTATGAAAGAAAGATAATATTCTCGGCTGAGCAATAACGTCGTCGACCCGTATCCATTTCTAAGAGCAGTTTCCGACCCTGTCGGTCGTTCTAACACCTGCAAAGGGGTTGAAAGTTCGTCGTTATTGTTCCGCGAATTGGATTCGCTGGGCTCGCTATGGTAGAAAGCATTGTTGAAAATCTGCCGGCCATAGGGCTACTCCCGTCGACGTTGTTCCGGCTAAGAATGTTCGCAATTGGTACTAGGGGGATTCCAAGGGGGTGTGCGCAACCCTTCTTGTAACTTGCAGGCTGTGTCCCGCGACGGCTGTCGAGCGTACACTCTCGCCAACTCTCTTCGCGTCTCTCAAATGAAATTGTTTGTGAAAAAATTCTTCTCTGCTTCTAAAATTGTCGAGGATCGTTATCAAAGCCGTTAGACGATATTCCTATACCTTCTTTACAAACTAGCAGAGCAACAGACAGGAAAAGCATAGCGAGAAGAGAATCGCGATTCGACGAGTACAAGTTAGCAAAGGAGTTAGTGAACGAGTCAGCTCGTCGAAACATTAATTAAACGGGTCGAAATGAAACGGAACAAGGAGGAAGGAGAGGAGGGGCTGTATAGCTATCGTGCACGCGGCGCTACGTTTAATTTAAACCGAGAAAAATCACCGGTGTCCTGTAGCTAGCATCTAATTAACTCGAACCGCGCCCGTTCTTTTACCAGGTTTTCTCTTTTTTATTTTTCCACGAACCCGGTCAGAGAGACGCGGACAAAGACCTGGTGCACGCTTTGTTTCGCACAAAAGCCCAACGGCCGTCGGGAAAAATAATGGGAAAATGTAATAAATCGGGTGATTAATTAAGCCACATTCCCCGGCTTGATGGCCGTCCAGGTACGTTCTTAACACCGCGACTACCTGGTTCGAACGTGTTCTCCTCGTTTCGTTGTGCGCCACGAACCAACCTTCCTTCATTATTTTATATCGAAGATGAAGAAAAACGAACCTCGACCGACTATTAATAATGCAGCGATGCATGGACGAAGGTGCATCGTCGGTGAACAGATTTCCATCCCTTGATGGACGTTTGTAATTGAAACCTGCAAACGATTAGGTTTCTTCGCTTTACGATAAACTACCTAGTGGATAGTTATCTGTATAGTCGTTTCGCGTCGATGATAGAACGTTTTTGAAAGGGAAGATTTTCGAGCGAAGAAAAATATGCGAAACGAGTGGCTGCCTTAATCACCTCTACTTATTATAATCCCTCGATAAAGTAAAAAAAAAACAGAAGATGAAGAAAAAAAGGAGTGAAAGCTTTTGGTAGAACGCGGCCCTTCCGCCACTCTAATTCATTATTCTTGTTAAGCAAGATAAGTGACCCTTCAGTGGCGTTTAAACTTTAAACAACTCCGCTTTCTGGTCCGCGAAATCTAACGCCACGAGAAAACGATTATTTTCTTCAAAAAACGTTACCGTGTTTCCTCTACACATGCACCGGTCATGTTACACTTGCATCTTAGCATCGTTTATGAAAAACGGTTCGTTAAATTCTGGCACGGAAAAGAAATTATTTACGCTTCGCGGAAACTTGTTTTCACTCAAACGATTTGTAATAAACTTTCGAACGAGGTTGTTAATTTTTCAGCACCAGTTAATGGCGATTCATAATTGCTTCGTTAAAAAACTTTCTTAAAGAAAAACATAATTAACTTCTGAATGAAATTTTCAGTATGGATTATTTCGAACATAGCAGAAACTTTCTTGAGATTCGCCAAGTTCCTCCTCGGACGTACGTGACTTTGCATCGTGTCTCGCGAATTTTCTCTCTCTGTTTCATTGAACCGGGGAAAAACGAGGCTCGACGGGGTTACAGACACGCGAAAGGTGCCTATATTTCCTCTAATGAACCAACAAGACCTGGTCGTCTAGTGGCCACTCGCTTATTACGCGATGCAGAAACGGCTCTGCTCTATTTCCCTCGGATCGGATGCTTCTAACTTGCTTCTTCGCTTCTTTCTCCGTGTCTGACCTTTATTTCCACGAAATAGATAATAAACTCGTGTAGTTTAGCTAGTTGGAGTGTCTATTTGATTACCCTTGATCGAGTTTCTGTTGAAAAATTGAGGAGCTCGAGTTGAAAATTGGCCAGCTCGTTTGAAACTTCGTAGAACGTAGGATGCCTCGAATTGCAAAAATGGAAAACTAGTGCAGCTTTGAAAGGTTAATTATCCGATCTTTAAAGTGCAACGCAGCTATGGAAATACGCGTTCCATCTTGAAACCATCTGCGAGTCCATTATTAAATTCCATCTTTCTTTCTAGTTGGTGGTTCGCTTTCGAACGTAAATCAGATTAAGCTCGTACATGTACGAGCGCAGAGTTTTTGCACAGCAGCGAGTTTAATCGCTTGAGCCGCAGTTGCATCGCTGCATTAACAGGATATTCCAGATGCACTTAATTGATCGTTAGTATCGCGGTAATTACTTCGAATTAACTTCTCGGTACTTGTTTCAGAGACAAAACGGGGAGGAGGAGTTTGTTGTCGACTTCTATGGATTTTGCGATAAAGTGCAACTCGGTAGCTTAAGTGAAAACGACGAGAAAACTGCTCGGTGATCTGGATAATTCGAGCAACTTCATCAACAAAATTGCTTGATCAACATGGCAGTGGTATCTTAGATAATTTGTTGGTTTAATCGATAATCAATTCAGAGTCTAGACTAAAAGCATCCGACAACCACCGAAGCGAAGTTAAAATTGACCCAAATCAAGCTTATATTGAAATCTCATCCACCGAACGCGCGAGATGAAGCACGCAGCTGCGTTTCGTCTTTAATTAAATCGCGAATCTGCATGAAATATATCACCAGTTTCGCCTGAAATCCCTGGTGTTTCTATCGGTCAGTGTATCTGGGTCGAGCTACGATTAGATTCGAGAATCGTTGCTGTCCACGAGACACGATAGCGAATAGGTACGTTGCGGTCAAACGTTCACGGAACCTAGTGTGTGTTTCAAGCACAGAGGTTCGTTTTATGGTGCAACTGCGGCTGGTTATCGAAATCTTTAATACAAACCGCAGAAATTCGCAGAAATATAAGCGGTATCGTTTTTACGGTTGGTTCGGTCGGAAAACGTGCGCAGGATTTATTTTACGACGTGGCAAACGCTTCGGGGACGCAACGCCAGCTATGAGGAATGTTTTCGTGGCAAATATTGCTGCTCCATTCTTCTGGAACAACCAAGATCGCTCGAAATTCAGAGGAACCTTTATGAAAGCAAATTCAAAATATTCGGGATTTACTTTGAATCGCTACGCGTTAACAATTTGATACCGTAGGGAACATTGTTAAAGATCAAAAGCTATTAGTTTCTACACTGTACCGTTCTCTGAATTCGATAGATAAACTTTTTCACCTCTGACAGGAGAAAAGGGGAGGAAAAAACGTGAGGTTGACATCGGTTTGATCGATAAAACCAGGTTTTACGTGTTGACAAGGGAGACAGAAATTCGTAACCCTGTGTAAAATGTTTCGATGCTGGGGTTAAAAATGATAGCTGTTAGTAACAGAATACACAATTTGTCACGTCAAGCTGATAAATCAGAGGAAACATTGCGATAGTTTTCAGTTTACCATGGAATTTGGAAACGTAGATTTAAAAATCTGCGATTAATAATTGTACATTTTACAAGTGGGATCAGATTTCTTAACATCGACGCGATATCGACGACGAAGAATCGAAGGAGGAACGTTCGATGTATCTTTTCTCGCGTTCCTGTCGCATGCTGGTCCCGTAAAATAAATAAAGAAAGGTTGCACGCGGAATGATAAGTCTGACGGAAAGTGAATTGGTACCGGAAGACGACCTTTTGCATAAAGCCTCTGCCACTTTGCATATCTCTCCCATCGTGGCGTACTTGCGTCTTGATTTTAACCGAGAGATTTGCAGAACAGCTCTTCCTCCTTCGCATCATCCCACTCTTCTCCCCTTCTATTTCTTTATTTCAACCTTCCATCGTTCCTTTTTTTCTTCTACTCCTTTCTTCGTCTTTATTTCGTCCTACTTTGTAACTCAAACAGGTCTGTCACGGCGAAGGTATCGGACTGTAAAACGGCCCTCCTGTTCCCCGGTCGTTTCATTTTCTTTATGGCACACGTATCGCAGTATTGTAATATCTGCGGGAACAGCGAGGATTCTTGAGAACTCCCTTTCGAAACGAAACACAAACTCATCGTAGCCACCAGTTACGTGGCAGCTTTTCTCCTGTCTTCTCTTGTTACACGATCGTAACGCGGTTTCTCTGGAAACCAGAAAATTCGTGAGTGAAATATCGGAAAAAACGCCAGCTCACGCTAGTCGTTTCCATAAATCTCGAGTCACAAATAAGCTGAAGAAAATATGTTAATTCAGATGCTTCTTTACAATACAGGAGAATAGAAACGCAGCTTTCAGGTTTCAAGCATTGTCGCAAGAACGAAGAAACGTCGATGCGGTGGCAGAATGAAATTGTTCACCTTCCATGTTTTTAATTACTACTCCTACGATCAATGGACGAATACGAAGTAATCCGTAGCTCGGAGGGGGTCAGGTCCGTTCAAAGGAAGTACGTTTTCAGGAACGAGTTTCCGCTCATGGTATTCAGAGCAGGGTTTATTCATTCTCAGACATTCGCGGTGGTAATTTTACGCTCAGCACAATATCACGGATTTAATTAGCCACTCGAACGAGAGAGCGGAAACAAGATGTTCCCCTTTCCGTTCCAGAGATCTGCAACTGATGTATACATAATTGCGCGGTGGCACCCGATGGTCCAGCTGCCGCTGCTTCTTCAGTTTCTTCGAGTTTTAAAATTCGGTATATTGGAGACGAGACGCTAAACGAGCTGCCGTTATCCGGCGAATAACGAAATCAGAAGGTTTCTTCTCGTGAAACATTTTCATTCGAGTCTTTTTTATTTTATTTTACACTCGAACGTAGGAGACGGTTGATGTAGCAACCCTCGTTAAAAATATTTAACAATCCCTTTATGTAATAATGACAACTTCTTGAAGAGCTTTCTCAAGTAAAATTTCCTAGAATACCTGCGAAGAGCTTTATCCCTTTTTTGTAACCAACCTATTCCGTGTTTACTGTTCAACGTCGTATCATTCCCGTGAAGTTTCTAATTTCACGAACGACCCCTTTGTTTTCGTTGAAGGAAGGCGCAGAGGGATCCCTTTTCACCCAAACGAAAGGAGGAATTTCAAAGCGCTCGCTATACCGTGACAAACGCATTATTACTGTTACCCGGTTCTGTATCGGATGACACGGGTAAATAATATCCGCGAGCAGCTTCAATCGCGTAATTTATTCTTTTGTTCGACGATCCAGCCAAGGCTGGAAGCTCGGTTCGACCGGTAGAATCGGTAAAATAGCGCACAATGCGCACGAAACGCTTGCATCCTGACCCCGTTTGTTCGCAACGACGAGAAAGGAAACAAACAAACAAAAAAAAAAAAGGAGAAAAATAGGTTGACACCACTGCAACACCGGAACCCGCTCGAAAACGCGAGGGAAACGCGACCATTGTCCGACAAACCGCATTATTACACTCGTTAATTACGAGCCGACCGGTCTCGCTGTTTTCGAATTATTGATCTCGTATCCGGTTCCCTTTCACGGGCCAAAGAATCCAAAGAATCGGTACAGAGAAATCCGGGAAAATTTATGAGCGGTCGATGCTGAAATAGTCTGGCGATGCATCTTTATTCTAGCGAACACCAGGAGAAAGGTGTAAGGGTTGTAGCAGCTGGAAGATCGATCGGTCAAGTAACCAAGGATAATGCTATGTTTAAGGATAGTACCTACTTCTCCTTAAAGACGAATAAATCTTTTGTGCGGTAGGTACGGATTCGCAACAGGAAATCTGTGCGAACTTGGCAAGTAATTTATTCAGAGGAACTCAATTAATTCCGAGTAATTATTTAAGTCGGATGAGACGAACAGCAGTTTGTCACCACTCTCGCGGAAATTTCACCGGGTTTACCGTTTACTAATGCAACTTATATGTCGTCAGAGACGAGCCATTATTGATTCGAAGCTGACATAACACCGGTATCAGTAACAATGACCATATGTAACGGATATAGCTCTGTAAACAGATGGGTGTTCGGCAAATCGTATCCCTTGCTAATTCGAATAACTCGACCATAAAATTTACATTGATCTCGTTTCGCGTTACTTCCATGGATACTGCTTGATTAATAGCTCGAGCCGATAACGTTCGTTCGCAATTCCACCGACCATCCTCAACGACTCTACATCATCCTGTAATATCGTGGATTTAGAACGGTCACTTTTAAAGTTTGCCCCGAAGATTACGCCCTACCGGCGCGGCGCCACGCCGTTATGCATTGACTGCTGATTAGCGTAATTAGCGAGTCGCGTTTACTACCGTAACTCCAATCATTTATTTCCTGCTCGTTAATTCAACGCCCTACCTTCCTAAATCGATGATTCCATTGTAGAATATGCGAAACGCCAAAGAAACGATACGTTACACCGGATAATTAAACACTTTGAAATTAAATTACGAAATATATCAAATAACGTGAAATGTTTCTTAAGAAAAGAAGACAAGTTGCATGCTTCGACGTACAAGAAGATTATCGCATTAATTTTCAGCATACCAAGAAAAAATCTCTCAAAATAATTTCTGTTCAAAGGAATTTCGTATTCAAGGTGGCTGTGATATTTATCACGCGCAAGGTACAAGGATGACGAGCAAAGGGGCCAGCTGACCAGGATAATTTATATTCACATGGAAACGCCGGTCATTTGGTTTTGTGCTGTTAATATCCGTGGCCAAACATTAACGCCAGCTGAAATAGCGTCGCCTCACTGCCGGGATTTACATGTTAAGCATTTAAATCGCTCGCCCCTTTGCGCACGGTCTAACCCAATCGCCCTCGTTCCGTCCAAAGTTACGTCCTGCTTTTCCACCTGCACTATGGAAGAGTTTTGACAGGCACACGGCTCTTGAACGTTGTCTTTGTACACGGCGGAATGTACGTTCAAAGGATCTAACATAACATGTAGCGAGATGAAGCCTGTTTTCTTTATACGCTTAAGAATTCGTGCCTTTGCTCGACGAGAGCATCACTCGCAGCTATTCGTGGCTAGAGGGGTTGACTTTAATTCTGTTGACTGAGCTCTAGAACAGAGCACGGTATTTGATGCACGACAATGTTAAAGTGTGCATTTTAAACTCTGTTTTCTAAAGGATGTACTGGGAAAATTGTGAGGTACCCGTCACGTTGCGCATTTAATTATTGCATATTTCTCGTAACCTGATCCTTCATAAAAAATGCACCACAGGGTGCATCGAAATTCAAGCCCTCCCGGATGCACCCTTCAAAACACTCTACCCTGGTTGACCAACGCGAACGCTACCACGTCCAGTTTCCGCGCGTTATTATTAATATTATTATCAGGGCGCATCAGGCTCGTTTAAATTATTCCAGGACTCAGCCTTTGTCCGCTTGGCAAGATCTGCATTACGTTGGAATCCCAGGCCGGCCCGTCCAGCATAATTATATTGACTTTATACCATTGTACGCCTCCAGGCTTGCCTGTGTGTTAACGTGCATGCGTGCATCCAGATAGCACGCATAACGGATTTCCGCGAACGCGGAATATACATCACGAGGTGTAACTTGACAGGATACCGAGCCACAAATAAAGAGGACATTGCTGCATCGGTGGAATTTTCCCGTTCTTTCGATTTTTGAAAATTGCAAATTTTTCATGACATAATAAATATGGTCGTTTTTATAAAATTTTCAAAACCAAACGTTCAAACAATCGAAGATTATAAAATTTTGTATCGTTTATCTAACGAGTGTGGAAAGAAGCGAGAGTCGCATCGAGCTGGACAGGAAAGAGTACTAAAAAATTGAGGTCAGTTAAGTTTGTGCAGGTAGCACGGTTTGAAACGTGACGTATCTCCGGCGGTTGGTCCACAGAGGTTTTGCTCTGTGTCTCGAAGGCCTGTTCTCAGTCTCAAAGCCGCCGGAAATGACGGTTCAAAGAGAAGAATTTCCGACTCATTAACGAGCGATCTGGAGTCCCGTGGTCTGCTACATTGTACGAAGCCAGCAGAGGGAAGCTTGCTAGAATTTCGGGGTTGACTTTGCCGGTTAAAAGCGACGAAACCTATGCATCTCCATAGAGAAACGTCCGCACAGAGGTCTTACTCTTTGTCCGAGCAAACTTACGCCGTTCAAAGAGACAATTTCCAATTCTCTGAACGACTGATCCGTGGCTCGGCAAGCTGACAGGAAAATAATTTGAAAGAATCGCCGGGAATCGAGGTTAACCCAGTTTCTCGGCAGCAATAACGTATCCAGAACGGGAAGCATCGGTGATAAATTACAATTTTTTCACTGAAATTTCACGGCAATAATAGGTGCGGTTCCTTTTTCCACGCGAGTTTTGCACAAGCTGCCGTACGTCGGAGCTATTGTACGGATGTTCTACTTCCCAGCCAGCCCACATTGGTTGACTCGTTCTACTTCCTGCCGACAGATCGTTGCCAGAAGCTACACGGTTCGTAGAATCGATCTTTGTGGCTGGTTCGACAGGCCTGCAAGCGATGGGATTCCAACGAGTACTTCCGTCCAATGACCGTGCGTGCGTATCAGCCGTCAGCAGGAATTTTATTATCCCGCCGATCTACCGTTGGATCAACGTCATCGTTAAACGAGAATCAGAGGCAAAAGGACGCGGATTTATTTCAAGCTTGTTAACGGAAATTTTATCGGACCGCGTGACTTTTCAAATGAAAACCGCGTCAACGAACGATTAATATTCTCACGGTTATTTACATACATATATTCCCGTTGACGAGCTCTCGATGATACTGTACGATTAAACTACGTGTTCTTGTGATCAAAGCTGAATAGATTAATTTACGTTCCAACGATAAGGCCAAGCTATCTTTTGCATAATATATCATTTCTAAAACGTAGAATACAAGGGAATTTCCATCGACTGTCGATCGATCACGATTTCCATAATATCCTGTAATATCAGTAATTTCACGAGCTCCTTTGGAAGAATCGCCAGCTGGCCGGCACCGAACAAAAAAAGCATACGTTTCAGCAGCACCGGTGGCTTGCTCAGGAAATTACACGCGTTGCAAAAGAATTATTTCCCATAAAAAATTCCGCCCGATACACGCGGTTCGACGCACCACCACCCACCGAAGACCACTAATTTATATTTAGTAGGTTGCAGCGATCGAGGTCGATGGAGGATCTTTAAACACTTAATACTCGCTGAAATTGCCGCTCAAACGTCAGTCGTTTGCCATCGGTTAATTCACCGCCATCAGGCTGCCCTCTATTATTTTCCAATCGATAACATCCCTATCCGGCACGAAGGGTGAACCACCCCCGCGAATTAACGTTCAAAGAATTGCACAGACCACGCAGCCCTTTCTCGAAATAACCTGTTAGTGCTTTTACAAACCCTTGCACCAACGTGGAAGGGTTTCCATGAATAACCACTTTTCTCCAAATAAGAGGGTTCAATTTTTGCCTCTCGCTACTAAACAGCGAAAGATCTAAATAACACGATTAAAGGTGGTTTATCAGCAAAAAGTTCCACCATTTCGAATACGTATAGACGACGGCCGATCGAACATTGGAAAATGTCCCATAAAAGCGATCTCGAAACTTGCCCTAGTAGCTCGTTCGAAAGTATTTGGAACCGCGGTTAACAAAGGCAACAGGTAAGAGACGGAATTCCACGCGCCACGAAACAATGCCGCAATTCTTTCCGCCGTATAAATACAGTCGGTTGCGTGTATCCGCGTCGAAAAACCGATTTCGATTCCGCCACCTCTTGTTTCAACAACCAGGCACAACTTCCGTTCATCCGGAAAGCTCCGTTCCAGCGACGAATCGGGCGTGAATTTTTTATTAATCTCTGAAGCAGGTAAAAAAGCGCGTGTAATCGGCGAGTATACACGGTCCTGGCATTAGTCACGCGGAATGAAACATTTATCGGCTACACGGTCGCTGAGTGCCAGCAATAAAAATGTCTCCTGCATCACCGTTACCCTCCGCATGGTCAGAGTGCACTAAACTGTAGGTGCACTTAAAAGTGGTGGCTGAGAGGGAGGAAAAAGGTAGCCGGCCACGAAACACCGAAGCCACCACGACCAGGGGTGCTGCTACGTAGAGAGAAGGGCGGGAAAAAAGGTTGAAAAGCTCTCGACAGAAAAAAAAAACGTGGGATAAATTGGGGCAACTGCTCGTAACGTTCCGCAATCTGGGCACCCTATCGACGAAAGGGTGGATACCGTCGTCGTTTCGTTACGCGACGACGCACCACGCACACGCGTCTTATCTCTTTGATCCGGAAAACGTGTCGAAATGTATACCCTTGGAAACGGTATGGAAGGTAAAATCACAGAAAGCCAGAGGACCATTAAAAATGATCGTCGGAACCACGCCCAGATTTCACGCTCGATGCCCGAAACAAGGGTAGCTCGTGTCAGAAATACAGGCTGTTTCTCGATCAGAAGAAACCTCGATGCTTTGAACGGGTGGAACGACGCGACGTGACTTTGATTTCGTTGCTGGACACGAGGGGCAAAAAAGCGGACTTTGTAGCCTGTCACCGGTAATCAATGGGGGGTTGGTCTTTGCAACTTTAACGAGAGCCACGGTCGACCAGCGTTGTACTTTTTTCCCCTTCCCTATTTTGCCTTTTTAACCGCTCTTCGTTTCGTACGTGTCGTTGTATCTCTGCGTAAGTCCCGAATCACGTCCAACCCCTCCCTGGACACCCCTTGTTTTCTCTGCCAGACTACGTTCAGCGTGTTCGTTTGATTAGTCGTATGAAACAACCCCTTGTATTCTGAATTCCGATTCGTTTCCCTCGTCCCTTTTTATCCGTTCATTAAGGACGGTTTAATCCCTTCCGCAGTCTAATTGCTATTCGTTAATCCAACGATTTATCTGGCTCGTCTGAGAGTTTCGGTTTTCGAACGAGAACGATAGGAATCGGCATCGCGACCACCGTGCAAATCGATGATGTCAAGCGAGAATCAAAGGCTGGCCACGGAGGGCAAATTACCGTCGGCACTAACCGATCTGGACGCATAAACGGCTTGTGTATTCGAAACCTCAACGCCGCGAATACCGGCTCGTTTCTCACCCTCTCGCGACCGTGCCTTTGTTCGATCGGTCGCGTACTACCGCGACCACACTGATCTAAACTCGCGCCCGATTAAACGCTTAGTTTTTCGATCAACCGTGCAATTCGTGGCTTGTTGCCGATTGTTCGCGATGATTCGAGAAATTGGACTGCGTTTCAGTCGCTTTCCGAGCGAAAAGAGACTTCCATGGCGCGTATTTTATAAAGCTGACTTTTCTTCCGATTATAGTGGTCATTTAATTAACGCTATTTGCACCGTAGCAAACAGGTTCGAGGAAACTCTCGGAACATTGTCGGAGCTCTCGGCGGCTTCGAGCTTTCCCAAGGATTCATCAAACTTTCGCAAACTCCTTGGTCCGTTGATGGACTGCTTTATCGTTCGAAGCGAAAGCAACGCGACATTCCAGCGATTCTTTACGATCGAAGTTAGCATCTCGTAAAGGACCACGGCCGTGGTAAAAATACGACAGGCGTTACTTTAATTTCGGCCACAGCTAACTTTTCAGTCGTAGCAACGAGCCAGCATCCGAGACTGCCGGAAGTGGTGCTCGCTCCCTTTAATCTCGCGACTTACTGCAGCGAGTTTATTATCGGGGTGAAAGTCTGACTTAACCTACATTCCGTCTTTTCTGAAAAACTTTCGGCGCCCTTTGTTCGCCAATGTCGCCAGTTCCAACCGTATCCATTTTCCCTTCTTCCGCTTCCATTTTCCGCTTACGTGTCCTGCCCGATGTAATTTCGAAAAAGACGCTGCCAACGAAATTAGATCAACCGTTATTTCCAGCACGCATCGACGAGAACATTTCTTCGAGACAAATCGCGAAATGAAACTTCCATTTGTGGTATTACTCATTTTTGTCCGAAATATCATTTGACTGCAACCCATTATGCTCTGTGTACGTTGTTATTTCAATCTTTCATCATGATCCATCAGCGGAAACAGCTACTCTTGTAGCTTCGAATCCTTCGTTTTCTCTTCCAATCTTTTGTCTGAAACGAACTTCCATCCGCAGAAGGAAGAAAGGAGCATCAAATACTTTAATACCAATTATTTCGGCTTCAACGAAAGCGGATCGATTTAAAGTTCGTCCGAGTTGGAATTAAACTCCTCGATTGCAGCAGTTACAGCTAGTGCAATTGAGTGCAATTGAGTGCAATTAAAGTCGCTGCTCAGGTAACAGATGCTTCACACGTGTACCATGTTAATTATGAAATTAATCAGCTTTTCTCTTTCGAAATTTCCTGCTGCCTGAATAAATCGAATATCCGGGTATACTTCATCGGATCGGACGCGTTGACAAGCTAGCAGCGAAGTTATTTATTTATCGCGTTATGCATGCAGCGGATGACCCGTTACGTCAAGCGCGCCAGCGAGTTCCTTTATTTAAAAAGGAGCAAGTTTCGAGCCAAGACAGTGGCACGAGCGTGCCAGCTTTTGGAAACGCTCCTCTCTTGGAGATGCCGGAATTTTTCGTACAGTCAGGTTGCCAAGCAACCGGTCCGTTTCATTATTCATTTCAACATTATTTTCTTGCCGAATACGTCGCCGGGCCGGAATCATCCGTGTGAACCGAAGCCTGATGAGCGGGGCTCGTTCGAATGGAAAATCGTCGTCCTTCGAGGGATTAATGTCGTCTGGCCGGTTGGTTGGTCGTTTCACGATCCACCGGGTAGAAGAAAACCGCGAGTACAGCCAGCTGTCTCGTCGTCGAAACTTTCACGTAATTACTTCAACTTCAATCCGCTAACGGGCAAACTTCCGCGGATGGAAGATTCCGATTTTGTTGAAAGTTTGCTCGGTTCGTTCGGTGCTTTCGATACACAACAATCGGATAATTGTCATTGTCGAGGAGAACCACGATTAATATTTTCCAAGGGAATATGCTCGAGGGGATGATTTTTTCCATGCGCTGGATTGTCGCTCGATTCTGATTTACATTGAAAATTTATGAGATCCTTCTAAGAGTTAAACTTTCCAACAACCGAGCGACGGACAAATGAAATCTCGACGGTTTGTTTCGAAAAGTTTACGGTTAACGTTCCGCTAGGAAGCAACGAGTGCTTTCCAGGGTCCTAGTCGTCAACAAGATGTCAACAGTGCTCGTCCGCTTTACCGCAAGTATTCTCTGGTGTTTCCGCCACGGACAACGAGCTTCCTACGAGTCCCTGCTTCCCTATGAGATTATGCAGTAACCAGAAATCTCCCAAGGAGGTCACTTTCATTGTCAACTACTCGAAGCAGAATACCGACATAAAGGAAATACCTCCATCGACTCGAAACTCTTTCCATAATTCAGCCAACTGTGACTGGTATCCTGTAATAAGGAACTTAATATCTGCCATGAGGGCACCCTAGGGAAATGAACGCGTTACGGCTTTGCCAAGGTACGGGGGAGGGATGAACGAAAAAAAAAAAAAAAAGAAAAATCAACGAGCGCGGGAATGGGACACGAGATTGCAATTTAATCAATCTGTGCCCGGGGTTGTGTACATGGGTCGACAACGACCACTGTTCGATCGAGTGGGCTTCGTTCAGCGAGGACGACTGCAAAGTTGTCAAAGAAGGCGACGCTTATTACGCTGTCGATCAGTGTGTGCCCGATGTATCGATCGTCCAGGTACATTCACTCGATACCGTCTCCGATATTAACGCGTTTGCAGGTATAGGAACGCGATATATCGGCTTCATTAATTGCCAGAAGAGAATCTTGTACGCGTTCAAAGCTTTGAAATGTCGGCGAGACGAAGGCTCCGCTCTCGAAATGGAACGAGTCGATTGTCTTTGACTGAGAACAGTGCACGCGCGTCGCTCTGAAGCCTCGCGTAAACACGAAGCCGTAATTACGAAGCAAACACCGGCATACCGTTGGAATTATTCCGCCAGCTTCGAAAGAGTCGCTGATAATGGAGAAGCCCTATTGACAAAAGACACCGTCGCTTTTTCGATCTCTAGCTAGGATGCTGTGGAATATTAATCCTCTTCGCGAACCGACTCGATTCGAACATTTAATTAAACCTTTGCGACGGAGAACAAATTCTGGATCATTGTTCTAATAAGATATTAGAAAGTAAAAATCCTCAGGAAGGAAAAGATAAGCAGACTCGTGTTCGACAAGTGCTCTCAAACGACAGATGAGACGTTTCACGGAGTGTTTGCGAGCAAAGTAGCGTTAACTTTATTCGATAAACGAATGGGGATGGTAAAACGTGCAACTGGGCCGGCGCTTGCGGCACTCGCGTCGAACTTGGTAATTATGAAAGTTTCCAGCGTGGAATTCTTGGCGAGGAAGCTTGAATCTTGAATTACTTCCGAGCACGATGATGTTATCTTCCGCATTGCTGTCGGGTGATCAATTATTTACATGTTCTCGATCCCTTATCCTTCTTTCACGTTGAAACTGCAACTAATTGTAACTTTTTCCCCCCTTTGGATTATGTAACGATCGTACCAGAACTTTTTCATACTCGAACAAAAATTCGAGACTACTCCAAAAACTTCAGATTTACAAGTTTTCTTTTTTTTTTTGTTACCAAACCTACGATTTTTCCTATCGTCCTAGTTGCTTCTCTCAAACTTGCTCTTCCGGTTCCACTCGGAACTTTCTTTTTAATCTTAATTAAGATGTTTTGCGGCCCGTATTAATCAATCGTCAGAAACTTTATGTGTAATTTCCTAATCCTTTCGCGAGCTTTCAACGCGCCAGCAGCTTTCGAAAGATTTCAATACTTTAGCTAACCTGCCTCCAGTTAAAAATCCCATCTTTTCCTTCCTTTAAAGTTTCTTCTCAATCCCAACCAATTTCCAGGCTTTCCAGCGCGAGTTAGTTAGTCCAGGAACGCTCAGAATTTTCTAAGTAACCGTGTTTTCGGCATAGTTCGGATAACAGTGGTCGGATATTTAATCAGCAGTATCGTCAAGTCGTCAAGCAGTGGAAACTTGATATCACGCAAAGTTCTCAGGGATTCTCTACATTTTCAGCGAGATTGAGGTTCGCATACTAACCAAAGCTAAAGAACATATATTACATCCAAGATAGTCCTAATAAAACTTCGTCAGCAACAACATTTGGAAAAACTTTTCCTTAAGGACCGGTGTAACGAAAAAGTTGGTTGCAAAAAAATCAGAATGATTGCGCGATAAGGTACCAGGTTCCCGGAAAAGAGGAAGCTGGTTCGCGTTATCTGGAAAACCGCAGTCCCCTCTATAATGTCGTAAAAAAACGGGAAAAGGTGTTCGTAGCGATTACCTTCGTGCGCCCTTTTCAGGAAATAACGAGATAATATCATGGGAGTGGTCGATGCCACCAGTCGATACTTCACCCTCGTTATTTTTATGCGACGACGCTTTACCAAACGTTTTCCAACCCCTTCTTCCTATATCTGGTTCACGGTGCGAAACTACGAGCCCCGTAAAGGAACAACCCGGAACCAATCACCCATTCATTTTCGAGCGTGCTCGCGAGTCACGTACGGAGGCTGGCCGACAATGCGATATATCGATTAGAACACGGTCCATAAGTCCGTATCAGCTGGAGGGTCGGTAATATCAATATAAAAGGTTAGGTCAGCGTACTTCCTTCGAGTACGAAAAAGAAAGAAGCGACAGCTAGGTATCGACTTTACGTACAGTGGTACAAGGGCTGATTACTCGGACAAAAATCAACTGTAAATGTGAAGTCAAAATTTTCAACGGTCCGTTTAATACGATCACAAGATCAACGTGAAACAATGGCAAGCGTTCGCCAACGAACCGAATCACGGCATCCACGATCAGTAGAATCAGTAGAATAGTCCTCGAGCCGTCAGACACGCGTGAACGCGTGTGATGTCCCAGTAGAATGAATTATACGGGACCGATCTCCTTTCACGGTGATCGGAGCATGCTACCCATAAACCATTCGCGTCATTCCGTTCGAATCGTGTTAGATAATGCAGTCACGATTCAGAATAACGCTGATTCGAACGGACGATCTATCAATCGATCAATGCTAAACGCTCGGACTCGTACAGGTGACTTGCATTTTGGCCTTGAACGAATCTGAATGCAATTTGCATTCACCTTTACGATGAATGCATCTGTTGACGCGTAAGGATAGAAAAGAAAAGGCTGCGATGAACTTGGAAATTCATTGAC
Source organism: Osmia lignaria lignaria (assembly GCF_051020975.1). NCBI lineage: Eukaryota > Metazoa > Arthropoda > Insecta > Hymenoptera > Megachilidae > Osmia > Osmia lignaria. The sequence continues at coordinate 12,379,812 of NC_135032.1, read as the reverse complement.
GATGGTAATCTGAATTAAGAGAAATAAAAGAAAATGATGAAAGCTGAAAGGCTTTAAATTGAGAGAGATACGATTAAAACGAAGTGAAAAGCGAAAGTTGAAAAAAGAGGTGAAGAAAGAAAAGGGAAAAACAGTAAATGTTTTCAAAGGGTTCTCTTCAATGCATGCATAAAAATATGCATAAAAGAAAGTCAAATTTTGTGAGCTGAATCTTTTGCGCATTGCAGTAAATTTCAGTTGCAGCTGAATTGTTTGCCAGGGCAAATATTGAGAAACGCAAACAGCGCAAGGCAACAAAATATCGTAGAATAAATACTTCGTTCGGTAAAACAGATACACTAAGCAAATATTGTAACGCCAGATTCTAGAATGATGTACATCCTGAAGATAACATTTATTGCAAATTATAAATCGATGTTCGAATGTTTTCGGTATCGGAAATCCCAGGATTTAACGTTTCATCAAAATGACTGAAAATCGTATTAAATTTAAACCAGAGAACCAAACGTTCGATTAAAATTCTTTTACCGCAAAATAAGAGTAATTAATCAAACAGCATAATTTAAAATAATTGGAGTATCGGGAGGGGAATAATCGGTATAACCGGTCCAAGGTCTAAAATCATGAAAAATACCGTGCCATTTAGGAGCACTCAGATGTATATGGGCAAATCGTTTCGCGGCTGAACGAGCGCCAGCGAAAAGAGCGTATCGATCAGAATGCATCGATAATAGACAGGGGTATGCGGGTCAAATTTTCCATTCGGCTAATTATCTGGGTGAGAAACTCCTCTACCCATTCCAAGATAATCGTCTGACCCTATAACACACTTAAAACATGAACCGATACTTTTCAAAGATTCAAAGAAAAGCAAGTTAAAGATTCTTAACAGAATAAAGTAGGACGTTGGGACAAGTGAAATACTTGTTGTAAAAGAGACTTGTAACAAAAAGTACCGAAGGTACTGAAGGGTTCCGAATTAAACGTTCTCGCAGCTCAGACGACGTACTCTTAAAAGCCAGCTGTAAAAATGGCAAAACAGGAAAGTCGACAGAAAAATAAGAGAAACAGAGGAAAGAGGATGGCACGACCAACGGAAGAGGGTTAATTTCGTGGCAGGGTGCGAACCGTGTCGCATGGTGAATACTCTTTCGTCCGCATCTTTTTTTTTTCAACGCGTCGCGCGAGCAACATGCACCAACACCCTCCACCCTCCGGCTGGAGGGAGCGCATGGATGCGAGGAGAGGTTGGTAACAAGCGTAAGTCTCGGTATACACAATATAGGTGTTTGCAAATGGAGCGGACAACGTGCTGCGAGGAAATATTATTGAACAAATCTTCCGGCCTAGATAGCCGATGTGCATACGCGTCGTTGGGCATCGTTGCACTCGCGAGGGCTGCGAAATGCCCGAGCTTTTTGGTTCGTTAAAGGTCGTCATTCTTGATATTAAAATACAAGTGTTTTAAGTCATCGCGAGGTGAGTTTGTTATTAAATCACAGAGCTTCGGTAATTGTAAGGTGTGCTGTTATGGGATCAATTGTAGTTTCAATTCCGGGTTCAATTCCAAGGTCTGACGATTTCGAAATGAAATCACTGTCGGCAATTTTCACGTGAGCCAACTAACTGAAACCGGCGCCACGATGTTCCAAACGGTCTAGTACAGCATCGATACTCAAAGGAGACGTTGGCACGCAACCCTCCGCCGAATTTCATTACCGTTTCCTAGCAGCGAACGTTTGTTTCCCGTTCTTGACGTCTCCATCGCGGAAGACACCCGCGATCGATATCGGTACGAATATAAATTTTCAAACTCCAGAATGATTTTCAGATTGAATATTAACTCATCGCTGCGCGTACCGTCAGAGTTGTCGGTGTTTGAAAAAATAAAATAAAACGTTTGCGGTTGCCGGAGACTGTCAAGAGGGATTGTCGATGAAAATTGTCGTGACGGGGACAATTTTCTCATCGTTCGCGAGCAGAAACAATGAGATCCGTTGAACAAGTACGCTCGTTAAGCCGCGGTTAAATTCCACGCTTCCTTGCTTTTTTTTTTTTTTTCTCTTCCAACGCAACGGCCAGACACGCTCGTTGAGTTTTTCTCGTGGCTACGGTGCAAACCAACCAACTATAAATATTCAAGCCGTTCGAAGCTCGAACATACGACCTCTTTCCTGCTGGTCGCAAACTTTTCCCCGTCGGACGCATCCGCGCGTTACTCTTTCCTCGGGACGTATGCGCCCCGTGCGAACGAAGAAGCCGAAGTCGGCCCTTCGATAAGAGTTAGGGTTGATGGAGTTACGAAGATCGGGAGTAACGGGAAACCGGAACCAGATGAAACGAAGGCTCGTAAATATTCATGGAACTATGCTTTATTGGCTCGTATTTCGTGCCGCTGGTTTTACCGCCAGCAATTGCTATAAAATGGACGAATATAAACGTTAGGGAAATGAGATTAAGGTTTTTTCAGGTACTCCAAATAGCGTGAAATATTATGCAAAATGTTACAGTGAAAACTGAACATCGATAATATTTTCAATTAGAAAATTTTACGAGTACAAAACGATCGATCGATAAGAAATTGGAAAATCCTGAAACCGATAAGCGTCCTTTACCCGCGAAGGATTCCAGTAGCATAATTTCCCACCCTTCGAGCTCCCAAAAAATCGATAATCCGATAGGTTGTCGCAATATTTCAGGAGTACCGTTTCCCTTCTCCAGGAAGTCAATAAACCCTGGCGATCGCGTCTCGCGCCATTTCGAATGGACATATAAAATCTCGCTGGAACTTTGCTACATAAAAATCAGAGGTCTGACCGAACGTCTGGTCGTACTACTTTCGATCGAAAAGCAAACCTGGCTATAATATCTCCTTCTTATCCTAACATTTTCGTATCTATATTAGAATATCAATTTTCATAATTCCAAGCTTTCTGCCAGTGATTCGACAGTTTAACTGGAAAATTGCTCATAATTTTCCATACCGGATATCCGATATCTTTTATTTATAATCGTGATCCTATTAGAGATTCATATTTCACATTTTTCGAACAGCGGAGGATCAATTTATCCGGTTTAACCACATTTTGGGAGACAGGCGCGCGTTCAGGGGTTCTTAGCTCCCATTTCATCGTGATGTGGAATCGTTGAGCGAACCGATGGACGTCAGAACGCGTCTCTAAAAATCAAAATCCATCGCAATCGTATCTGGGTCAATGGGCGCGACGCTCGTGCATACGCAATACGTACCGCGCAGAAGTATCGGCATCGAACGATACTGACAGGTGCAGCATGCCTTCGTCGATCACCGGAACAGAATTTATGAATCATATCTCACGGAGTGGGGCCAAAAGTGAGCCGGAAGGCGATTAACCCTTGACCCGTCATCCATATTACCTTCGATCATATGCATATCGCGTTTCCATACGATTGTTTTTGCAAAAAAAGAAAAGAAAGGAAAACCCTTTACGAGTAGCAATTGAAATTTATACGAAAAGATAGTATCTTATAATCTGATGTGAAATCGAAACTTCCTGAAACATCGAGTGTACCGAATGTAACTCTATATTTCGTTTAACAACACGGAAAAGCACTTGGTGCCAAAAACTCTCAATCACAGCTTGAACGTTAACGTGAAAGGTGTTGGCAAAAAACAGGTGGAAAGGTTGGCTAAATCAAACAACCCTCGTAGCCATTTTTCTCGACCTTTTGCCTTCGCGCCGAGGGTTCCTTAAACCCTTTCCAAGGTCGTTAAAAGCGATAATTGTCGAGTATCGAGCGAGAGTGGCGTCGCTAGAAGAAAGAAAAGAGGGACTTGAGCGTAGAAATGCGAGATTCTTTGTTCTTTTTCACGTCGACGAGCTATTAAGATTTTGCAGCTGGTTGAACAGTGTTCGAAGGAGAAATTTTTGCAAAATCCGTCTGATCTGGCGTCGGCTTGCTCGACGAACAACCAGCCACAGACGGATCGATACCGGCTGAGTTGGTTCGTGCTCGTGAAACGTTTCACAGTTCGCAACAGGCGAAAGTCCGGTGAAAATATAGCGCTCGACAAGCTGGCAAATTTTTTAATCGTTCGTTTATTTATCGCGAAACTTTGTGACGGCGGTTTGTGCTCGCCGTAGTCAATTTTAACGTAGCTGAATGCGTTTATTCTTTTTCCCCCAGTTTCGTGTTCTATTCTTTCACGTACACTCGAGGCACTGTTGACTTTCGTACCGCGGAATTGACGTTTTTGATTGAAAAATCATAAAACACTTTGATATGTTATTAATGGTGAAAGGAAGAAGAAATTGTTCGCCTCTTTTGTGACAAGCTTCCCATAATCCTATACACTTGCAACGATTCTTTGTGATCGTCTTAAAGATTCCTCTCGAGATTCGCTTCGGCTCGATGGGCAACCGTTTCACAAGGAGCGTTCGTTTCGCAGTGAACAAAGGCAAAAATTAACGAGAGATCTCGGGGAGATGGATTCGCGCGATTCGTCTCGCGAAATTGTCTACACGGAATCGTGAAGCGAAAAGGGAGTAAAGAAAAAGGCTGCCACGAGAGAATATTAAACGAGACAATCGATTCCAATAGCCAGCCGAATAAATCCCAGGCGGGAGGGTTACTTTAGCGTGGCCGCCTAATTCCAATGCATCATGATGAGCACCTCGTCGATTGGGAGAGCACGGTAATTCGATAGAATATTACTTGGGGAAAGTTGTAGCCGGGATGTCGCTGCCATGGATCAAATCCAATATTCGAGATGACTTTTAGGACTGAAAAGTTCCCTCGTACTAATTCGATGTTGGAAAAGTTTCTCGACCTGCGCCGCTTCGAATCTCTGTCGGACGTGTATGATTTATATTTTATATAAAATACAAATCTATGTTGAGATATATCATACGAATAGAGAGGGGAGAATCTGTGTTAGGTTCAAGTCAGCTCTAAGTCCCTGGTTATCTAAGGATTAGATTCAGATTAAATTTAAATTAGGTTTGGTTTAGGTTCGATAGGGGAGATAAGGGCTGTGTTTGGTTTAGGTGACGTTATAATCTATGCCTGGACCAAGGTTGAGTTTAATTTTAGATAGACTCGCGGTGAAACGTCTTTTGCGGAAACGTCAGGTGATATATTCATGGATCAAGGTAGTAAGAAAACGATTCGAATGAACAGGAACTTTTATGTCTACCTTCAGTTCCATTTATCATGACAAGACGGATATCAATATATCATTGAAATTAATCGTGACAGATAACAGTCACTTTTATGATCGAAATTGACAAACAACTTGGCCTGAAAACGAAGCCTATCTCAAGATACTTTAAGAAGAGAAATGAAAATCACATTTCCATAAGCATAAAGTGACTCTCTCCAGTATAGTCAGCGTCTTTGCTCGGTCACGGGTCAGAGTCTCACCGGAACGCCGGAAATAACCAGCCGGAAGCAGGCAGGTCGGTAAACAGCGCGCGGCAGTCGGCTAGCCAGCCTTGTTACGCCAACTTCCGGCATTATCTAAATTACTTTATACTCGACCGCGTAGAAATTACGGGTTGCTCGAGCAGATACCGCTTCGAGTTCCGGCGTTAACGGAGATTCCCCCGATGGAATCGCAACCACTAGAAACGATAAAGACGTCTCCTTCGAAAGCTCGTCTTTGCTACATTTTGGATATCAGTTATCCACCCCGTCGCTAAGATAACGTTCCCCTTAAAGCCCCCAGGGCTTTTCACGAAATAATTAAAATGACTTTAGAACATCTACCCGGCTCTCCTTAATTAACACTCATCATCGCAGATACGTGCTTCCGAATTGGATGTTCACTTTACTAACCGACTTGAACACGATCCCAATTCCCGCGTCTCAATATCACAGCAGGAAAATCAGCACACGCCGTGATTCACCCGGTCGTTTCAATTTTCCGACACATCGGGCACGTTTCGAGTCAAGACGCGAAATCATCAATTCCCACTGCGACCGTAGTCTCCCGGAAACACGTGCGACCCATCCTACCTAAAAACCGTAATTCCGTTCGTTTCGAAAAATTGCGTGAACCGAGGAGATACGTCGGGAACAAACGAGACAACGATTGAAGTCTCGGAGGAAAAGGGGTGAATAAAAAAATAAAAAAAAAAAAAAGAGGAAAGAGAAGTGGGATGAGGGCGGATGAAAGATGGGTGAAAAGAGGTTGGCAGCAACGCGAAGAGGGTGAGAGTAAGGTAATATCACAGTCGACTAGCACGGGTCGAGCCGGCATACTAAGCGGGCAAGAGTGATTTTTAAAACAGAGGACGGCGCACCCGCGAGAATCTTAAATAACCGTCGCGACTGGCTAAAGAAAGGCTCGCAGAAGGTGTGGCGAAGGGAAGCAAGGGCTGCCATGGAATCGCGAAGCCATCGTTGAATATTCCAGCGGGGAGTGACAGGCCGAGAAATTGGGAAATTGAACCCCCCGAATGGTTTCGTGAGATACCGCGTCTCTTTCCATCTCGCCACACGACGATTCTATCGTGCACGGATGATGATTCGACTCGTATTACTTTCTCGAGTACATCGCACGGTTCAATGCATCTCTCGTACGTTCGTTGGATTACGAGGAATGATTTGGTAAAGCGCTGTGTGGTTTCCGAATCGAATATCTTGAATACGTACAAAGTCTGAGACGTGCATCGAGTGGCTGGATCTAGATCAGGCTACACTCGGATTAACTATGAGATATCTTCTAGATTTTCATTGAATCTAGCATGAATTATGGCCGAGTTAAGCGTGACAGATTGTATTTAAGGTTTAAGGGATCTACCGTCCCCGTGATTCAGCTGTTTCGGGGGAAATTCGAGCAGCCACCGCGTTGTATTTACTCTGCTTCACTCTAAATAGTTTGCCGATGCCATCGAACTATGTACCGGCATTTTAAATGGTAATGCGACACTACAGGAGAAAAGCGACAGAGGCGGTGAAACGATCGTTGATACAAACCATGGAAAAATGCCGGGAAAATATATGCGCGTTCGCGAGAGCGGTAAAGTTAGATTGGAAAATGGTGTATCTACAAAAGTATGAGAAAATTCCAACTAGGGAATAGCCGGCATGCAGTTTACGAGGAGGAGATTCAAAAAGTTAACATTTTATGTCGTTCAACGTTAATGGTTTCACTCGACGGGCAACTATCACTCGCTATTTTATTTAACTTCGTAATAATCGGTTATTTAGAAAATATAAATGTTCATATTTATCAAAAAAATCGAGAATCTTCGTCGTTTCATAAATTACATATTAAAAAAATAAATCGACAATCGCAATCATCGTTGTCGGACGAGTTGAAAATTCTTTTCAAGCTTTCTGATTCTCTTCGAGCCACGTCCAAGCAATTTTTCCTCAAAGACCGTGGAGTTTCAGACGAGTTTTCGATCCCTGACTCGCCCCCATCGTCTACCCTTCGTCTATTCACGTGCCTCAACCCTCTTTCAACACCTACATTCGCGCCAAGTTTTGAATTTTCATACAGTCCTGAGAACTCATTGTTTCGTCTTGATGAAGTTTCGTCCGACAACGTTCCGGAAATTGAAAAGTTCCCCTTGAATTTTTCGTGAATCTACTGCGGAATTGCTACCTTTCCAGATAGACAGCTATTCGATACTTTTATACTAGCACTGTGTAAACTTTAATTAAATTCTTTTCTCTCGGTATGAATAAAATAGATTAGAATATCGACCGCGACGCGAAATAGAATGTCCTTGAATAAATTAACATTTCTAGTAAATCCTAGTCAACTATCCTGCTGTAATAGTCTTTCAAACAGGGTTGCTTAAGACGACCGAATAACTGTCGATTAACGCGACATGCTTAATTCATAATTCAATACCCCTTCATGGAGAAGCGATGTGATATGACAACAGGATATAACGTAGACATTCGTGAATGTATCAGGGTAGCTAGACTATCGTTGTGCACGCGTCATCGAAGAACTCGTACGCATTCTGGTACACCGGAAGACAGGAGTATCAAGGAGACGTGTTACCAGAGAATACACCTCATCGGAGATTGTAATAATCGATGGACGTGTATTGCCAAGCAGTATAATTAAAAAGAACAACGAAGAGTGAACAGGTGAATAAAAAGCCCTGTTAAACGTCAGAGAACTTGAAGCAAAGAAAAAGAAAAATCAACTATATTGCAGCGTATATCGAACGTGGAAAAAAGAGTCAACGTTCGGAGCAAAGAGGTTGCCAAGTCCAGTAGTTTCAACGTTTTCTATCGATTCTTCGTTGTTCTTGGTGGTTCGAGCAGGCTAACTTTTTTAAAAAAGTGTCTGTAATCGAATCGTCGAGTCACCCTTCTCCCGTCCCGATTGGCGGGAAACTTCATTCAGCTCGTTTCATCGTTGTCATCGATTAGCCGGGACTTCTTTTATTTCAAGGCACACTCGGCCGGCTTGCGGTGGAATTATCGGGGAACGTCATAACTACGGATAAGTGACGTAATTAAAGGCACGCGATGCCTTCGATCGCGGCCGGGAAAACTTTTCGAACCAACGACTTGACGATTCCGCTGTAATAATTAAAAAACTTTGTCGCACATTGCACCCGAGGCTACTCACTGCTCGATAAATCGGAATTCTCGTCTTTTTTTTTCGCGAGCCATTTTAACTAACAAGGGGAACTACCCAAGTGTTACACTCACTTATTAATGAAACTTTGCCAGCTTGTAGAGTTCGTCGAGCTGAACACGCCTATACCCCGTTTTGGGGGTAGACGGCTAATTGTTTAAAAGATATTAACAATTACAGTTAGTTATTCCTTACATTCGGAAGTATGACAAACTCACACATACAACTCGCAGTCTAGAGATCCACGGTTCAAATCCTTGATTCCCAACATTTTTTTTTTGTAATTATAATTTGTCTCTTTTTGAATAACTATTACATAAAAATTATCATGAAAAAAAAAAAAAAAAAAATTGTTGGGAACCAAGGATTTGAACCGAGGACCTTCAGATTGCGGGTCATGGATCCTCTCCGTGGTTAAACACATGACTGGCAATCTAAAGGTCCTCGGTTCAAATCCTTGGTCTCCATAATTTTTTTTTATTTTTTTTTTTTAAATGATAATTTGTCTCTTTTGAATAATTAAAATTCGATATAATTCTAAACTAAAATTCTATATTCTATTTTGAATAACTTAAATTCTATAAAAATTGCAGTGTATGTAATTGTACCCGCACATCCTTAGTACACTCGCATAACTCGAGTGGAAAATAGAAGTTACAGAAGGTGAACTGAATCTATTCAAAGTACACACGCTATTCTTTGCGTTGGCAATAGCTTCGTTGACGTCCTTTGACTTTTCCAAGTAATTCTATGCCGGTACCGCCTACGGTTTCTATAGAAAGAGTTTCCCACTGCACGTGGCGAACCATCGTCATCCTACCGTCGGAAAAGTTCAAAGGAAGCGAACGTGAAACGTAAGCTTGTTCACCGATGATCCACGGTTCCGTTTTACTCTATCTCCCGACTCTGTTTTTTCCACTAATTCAGCCTCACACTTTCTATACGTTCGTTCAATCAATCGATGGATTACGCGTTCGACGACTATAAAAGATGAACTCCAAGGGCTCCAAGTTTTCGTCGGACAAAGTTCTCGGGCGGTGAATTTAAAGGAGGATCCACGTGTTCGGTTCCGGTCCGAGTGGCTCGCGACAGACAAGCAGAAAACTGTATTTAGCCCCGTCTGCTCGACTTTCGTCCGAGCACGTAATGGCCTGAATACATCGACGCGTATTCTAGCCAGCTGTCCTATCAGCTTCGAGCGTCGCGCGTCAGGAATTGCAAATTAGATTCGAGCGATTTACTCGTACGAGAGGGTCCGTTCCACGGAGATACAGAATCTGAGGATGCTTGGCCGGATATCGCGTGTCCTCTCGCCTAGGCGCTCCTATTCGCGTTAGATTCCACGGATTCCCCCACGATTACGGACAGCCAACGTTTCTCCTCAGCTGACCCGGAAATTTTACCTATTCCCTTCGGAATTCTTTCGTTACTCCGAGGGAGAGATCAAGGAAAATGAGCACGAACGACGAGTAATAGAAGGGCTTCCGAATTTTAACTGCTTCTTTTCATAGGGAATTCGTACAAAAGCTGCAGCGAGATTGAATATCACTGCAATCTTCGAATGGCTAGGCAACGAACTCTGTTGTTTATTTGCAATCGGTCAGTTGAAACATCGGAAAATAGCGAAGGGAAGACCAAACGGTGGTCAAATTGCAGCCATTACCTCGATTGCAGTCGGTTCGGATGTTTCTCTGTTTCCATGGGATCTTTTAAGCCAAGTAAAAATCGAAGAAATCTAACCACAATTTCATTTCAAGAATTTCAGGAAAATTCGCGTACCCAGTGTGTTACGTTTTAATTACATACACGTTAAAAATGTACAGTGATCCTAGTAAACACTCGAAAATAATTTCGTCCAACTGGTCCTTTCTGGACAAAGAAAATGAAACACTGGAAGCACCGGTATTTTCCAGCGTTTTCGTAAACGAATTCCATGAAAATCTGCTCGCCTGTTTTAACGAAGCGGTGACATTTTGCGACTAATTTCCCCGCGGCAATCACGATTCTCGTTAACTTTTTTCGTCAAAGGAAAACCTAGAGAAGGAAACGCGACGGAATGAAACGCAAATACCGAAAAGATTCATGTCGGGCATTAGAAACGGTGTTTCTTGCGTTAAAAAGGATTTCTTGCGAGGCTGCTTGAACATCCTTCGCTAAGAACAGTATAATCTTGCACCGTGGAAAAGGTTCGTTTACCTTCTTGGCGGAAGTTAACTCTTCCTTCGAACAAATTGTCCTTATGAAGCTTTAGCTCCGTGAAGATGGAAAAAAGCAGCAAGGGGACTCAATCAGAACCACCCTTCGAAGATGACGAAGCTACCGTTTTTATTTCCTGTCCTCTCGAGAAGTTTGCTGCCTTTCTTTGCTGCCGTTCATCGATCGTCGCGTCAACATGCTGTGAAACTGTAAACGAGTTTACCATGGAACTCGTTTAAGGAAGATTGATCGAATGATTGACCTACGCACTGTCGATTCAATTGCCCCAACACCCTGCCCCCTATAAATCATCAATCAACGATCCGAAAGGATGATTCGTCTGAGGCTCCTTTTCTATCTGCTCGATGTCATCCGCGACAAATCAAAGCACCTTCATAGGTATTTGAAAAACTACATATCACTATAGCAACGATTACTCCACGTAACCCAACAACTTGCAACCCCTCGATTCCGAAAGCGTTCCCGAGAAAAAAGAAAAGAAAAAGAAAGGGTAGCCTCATAATTCAAGTATTCCGCGAACGGGATATCCATAATGCATATCCGGAATAGGGTTGCTTCCTTGGCGACGTAGCCGGCGCAGCGGAGGGAACTTTCGGTTCAGCCGTGCTGCTAGATGTAAAATAGGAAATGAAGCGGACTACCACGCGAGTGGCGGCATAAAATAGCGAAATTTAAATTCAACGATGTCGTTGCGGTCCCTTTTTAATTCCTAACCCCTCGATTCTTACCCTTCGCTTCCCATTTTCAACGTTCTATTGTAAATGATTAGTTAATTAGAGTTTGGAAGGTTGAAAAATTTTTACCCGCACATTACTAGAAGGTACGCGTACGAGTCGAAATCTCGTTTCTTAGCGACGCGTTATAGAAAGCCGCAAGTTTTAAAATGTATGAACCGCGCAACGGGGCAGGGAGGATATTTTATTGAAAAATCTGGGTCCGTGGTAGCGTCACCGGGCATTAAGATTCGATAATACGAACACGAACCCGCTTTTCATCCGGTCGTGTAAAAGCACGGCCGGGTTAGGGAAGCGAAAAGCGAAAAGCGAACAGCGAACAGGGTTCACCCTGGCCGTTTATTATGGGCGTGGGCTCGCAAGAAGCAGCGGGTGGTCCATAATTTCAGCCTCGCTTCTAACGAAATTCGGGGCTTAAGAACGAAATCCAATTTGGCCGTTTGAGCGTGAACCGAAGCCGCGAACCACTCTGCCCTAATACGATTTACGGCATCGTCCTGTAATTTATGGCGAAATAATCGGCGTCGTCGCGCGATTACAAGAAGACCGAGGCTCCCTCACGGAAGGCTACTCCTGGTAATTTAACCCCCTCCCACCACTTCTATCCTTTATAATTCGCAGAGAAAGTAAATTCTTATTAAACAAGAAATCGCTAACGACATTTCAAAAGATTTATGCAACAGGCAAAGTAAATATTCGCAGGAGATTGGCGTTTATATTATTTGCAACGTGCAAGCGAAGAAACAGAATATTATTACGTCTTATTCCACTGTTGTTCTAATAAATTATATATATATATATACTGCTTGGATAATTATTGACTTAACCTCGCAATGTTATTACCCGGTGAAAAATATTGTTTGCAAAGGTAAAACCTCTCTGAAGCCATTATCTTCGAAGGAAGGATGTTACAGGATATTCAAAGAAACCATCCAACAGAATAATCGCGCATGATTAGCAGGAAAAAGTGAAGTAGAATCGTTCTGCTGGAAAATTCTTACGCTCGGAACGTACCGTCTGAGAAATTTTCCACGTTTCAGCGGCAACCAAGGGAAGAAGCTTTCGCTGTTTCAATTTACACGAGAATTTTCCATTCTGTGTTTGCCGGGGCCCGTTCCAAGTTCCTCGTTTCAATTTTTACAGAAAATCCACCGGTTATCTTGAACGTTCGCTTAATAAAGAGATCTCGTTGCATGGCCGAGGTCGCTCGATTATTCACGCCGGTTGATCCTGGAATTACGCGAGTCCTGAATAAATTTACGACGAATACGTAACGAGGATTTGCCGTTTCCCCGTCGATGCGCCCATGAATCTCTTAGCAAATTGTCGCTTGTTATCAACGAATTGAACAAGTGTTTGTTTGACTTATGCTCCACTGAACGTCCAACGATAAAATACGAAAGAAACTTGACTCTGGCTCTCATCACTGTACTTTTCACTGCAACTGGCAAGCGTATTGTCGTTCGACGAGGCAGTTTGGCCAGTCAGTTGTCAACGCCAACGAAAAATCGACCAGTTAAAGGCATCGACCGCCTCTAAGAAGAAAAACGACGCAGAGAGAAAAGACGGAAAAAGGATGAAATAGAGGCATGTTTGCCAGGCAAAGCACAAAGGGGTGCATAGAAAACGAAAGCGAAAACGCGATACAAACGAAAGTCTAAACGATAGTCGGGAAAAGAGGAACGCGAGCAGGTTTTCAACGTAACAATTCTCTTCGCGGTGGGAAATCGTGTTTTCAGCTACGAATTCCTGTGTTAATTGGAAAATATACCCGCCATGGGGGTGGGTGCGCGCTAGTCGAATCACGGGGGAACGTGGTAAAAGGCAAAGAATTTCTAGCGTAGGTATGCGGAAACTATTCGAGGGGATTAAAGTACTCCGCAAAACTGATCCTTGTCGAACGCTTATCTTGTTTTCCAACCATGGAGGGGATGAAAATGATGAAAAATGTTTCTAATTTTCACCCTTCCTCTGGATCGAAAATTCTTGCGAAATTCAACGTTATTTGACGGACGAATGATAAAAGAAAAATCAAACGACCAGCTTTTGAATCGAGCACGCGACAAAGGAAGAGAGATACGATGGTAGAGAAAGGAAAACAAGAGGCAACACGGGAAAATCGAGTGGATACATACGTTAAGCGAGATTACGTGTCCCACGACCAGATTGCGGCCGTTCTGTCTGCTGGATTTATTAAGCAGCGTCATATATATTCGAGTGGCGGGCCAGGTAGAAGGTTTCGAGCTGAAGAATCGCAATTTCCGATGGCGAAAGGGAACGATCGCGACTAGACGAGCGCACAATCGCTGGACACCGGTTGAGAAGAAAAAAAAAAATCGTACGTCGCATCGATCAAGCCCCGCTTCATCCCGTGATAAAGTACGTAAAAGGAACATAACTCTTCGCGATCGCTTCTGTGAACGTGGCGGAGCTCACGGGAATGAAGACTGGACCCGTCACGTGTAATTGCGATTCGATTAAACGTGTAAATCATGCTGCTAGTGGTTTCCTCTTCCCTGCTAGTCGACTAGCAACGCCGATTTAGGCTCTATTCGATACAACCTATCCGAGGCTAAATGAAGTGCGTTCAAGTTGATAAATCGTACCTCCGCCAGTACACCGTACGATATCCAAGGAAATTCATGAAAATTCGGGATCTAATTTGGATATAACTGATTCTACTCCTCAAAATGAATCGAAAATGTATGATAAAGTTTTCCCGTACAACGCTTCATAAACGAGATAAATGATTTTAAAGATACCAAGTAGTATAACCAAGCATTAGTCAGACGCGGACCTGAACTACTAGTATTGGCTTCCGGAGACTCGCTAACTTTTCCATTTGCCAATTTTTGTTGATAAACGAAACGTTTTTATTTACATTAACCATCCTGAAGACAGAGCGAAGGAAATAACTTGAACTTACTCCTTAATCTGAGAAAGGGGAAAGCTAGACGGCGGTAATCCGGGAACGACGTGGAAATATGAACTCGTACAGGTATTGAGCAACCGGCCGGAAACGGGCGGCCGTGCTAGTGTACGCGGCAAGCTACCAGGACAAAGGGGCCACTAATGTCTTCTTCTTCCTCCCCCGGCCCAAGATTTATCGTCGTACACCGGTGGGATTGTTACGTAAGGTTAAGCTCAGGGTAGAAGCATTAGGATTCGAGCTTGGCCGCTGATCCCAATGGGCAGGCGGTCGCGTAAATTCCAATGAGCTGGTTGAGATTCGATCCGCAGGCTAATGTCGACGACGCGCCACGCTTCCTTGGGAATCAGCGAAAGGGATGTTTTCACTTTTGTCCCGGCCCGGTGTAACTTCGCGCTCTTTTAGCTAACAAACAATCACGACGAGCCGGTTCGAGCGTGTACCGAGTTTAAATTACAACTGGCTTGCCCGGCTAATCCGGAAACTAAGCGCCCAAGGCGTTGTCGGTGCTCCGTAATCGTCCTCAGTTGTAATTTCGTACTGAACTGGATTTCGGACGCTCGTCCCAGGGAAATTGTAGCCCATAGGATGGATATAGCTGGTAGTAGCTTTGAAACGAGATTGACTGTTGCGTTTAATGGCTGGATAGTTTCCATCGGTTTCGCTTGTTACGAACCTTTGATTCAATGATTCTTAAGCAATAATTACCAGTAGCAAGAATTTCAAACACCTATCTTAAAATTTGCTAAAGTTCTCTATAAACTCTCTTTCGCTGATTATTCTAATATCAAAGTAATAATGGTTGGTCGCTCTATCGAGGATTATATGGTCCGTATTACGCAAACATTAGCCAGGGACGAGTGGCGTAAACGAGACCCGACTTATGCCTAACTAATCATTGCTTTGGCGATTAAGGGGGCCGACTCGATCGAGAACGCGAACTCTCCTGATGATTCTGAGGTGAACACGAATACCAACGTATCAGCGTTGAAACGAAGCTGACTTGGCTGTCGTGCAACCGACCGCAGAGTCGCTCTTCCGTAAAGTTTGCATCAAACGGCCGTTCGAGCTGGCTATGGCCATCGACGAAACTCAGCCAGTGAACTCTCGTAATATCGTTTACACATCCGCTCTGCTCTCAGGTTTTTCGGAGCCGTCGGCAAACGAGGCAAGAGGAGGAACAGGAGTAAAAAGCGAGCCAGCTAATTACAGAGACTTCTCTGCACGGCCTATTAAATTTGAAGCAAAGCTCGCGCACTAGCTCGTGCTAATTTTACTTTACTTTACGTGAATAGTGGCGGACTATCTTGTGTAACACATCAACTAAGCTTCTCTGATCATTCCAAGTCAGAAAATTCACCGGTCGATTCGTTTCCATTCAAAGAGCCCAATCGAACAACATTGCACTTGTTCGTTGCTTTTCTATATGATTTAATTTTGGTTTCAATATTGGCGCAGCAAAATACTGAACCATCGGTTAGTTGCAATTTGAATAACAGAGTTTAATGTTTCAAAAATAATTGACAGGTTAATAAGTCGATATCGAAGATTGGCAAGCTTGTAATAAATGCTGGAAGCATAACAGCGAGAACAAAGCGAAATTTCTAATTTAACACGGAATTAAAAGTTTCATCATCGCGTTTACGCACCAAGTAACGTACTGGCATGAAGTTTTAAAATGAAAGAGCTTCATGTTACACGCATGGCAGAGTAATTTGATAAAAAGCGACCGTGCAACGGGTAAAAATTATTTTTTCGCAATCATTCAGTTAAAAACCACGGCTCTCCAGATAGACTGCAATAATGCAGCACCATTTTTCACGACAGTGAAATGTTGCCACGCGGTAACTGAAATATTGTAAATAATATTTTAAAGCTGCAACACGCGCAGATAGAAACGTTGCATTTTGTAAACTGTATTTTCCCTCGAAACTCATCCTGTTACGTGGTATTCGAATCAAGTCGTCGAATCTTTGTCCACCGGTACACGTGGCTAATTTTCGACACGAGAGGTTCGATTTGGCGTCCCGACGCAATTCGAGCGTCACGTTTATCGCGGTCGCACCGTGACACCGCGTATTTCGCATTATGGTCGGCTTCTACCGGCGGAAACCTGACGATTTAAATTTAAATTTAAACGAGGACCGCCAGAATCGCGCGCATCGACCGTTTCGTCCGGCCGTAGCTCGTTTGCGGTAAGATTGTTTGCCGCTCGTTTCACGGATCATTATATGCGTTTTCGTGTTCAAACCACCGAAAACCGAGAAGTCTTTCCCCGGCTGAATTGCCTTTTTAAACCTGCCTGCCAGCCGTGCACTGCTGCTGAATGACGCCGCTTTAACCCTTCTTTTCACGGTAATTCTCTTTAAAAACGTGTCTTTTTTTCCCTTCTTTTCGTACGTGGGCTTTTTCAATTGCACCAACCGGCCTAGCCGAATATTAGGTTCGTTTCCTAGTTTTTTATATCCCGACAAAGGCATCGACCATCCCGGTTCCAGATGGAAAGCTTGAATACTTAAGCGGGTTTCAGATTAAATTATCTTTTTTATCAGCAATTATCCACTTTGATGGGACAAAGATAGCTTTTGAAGCTTGGCTTATAAACCATGGATGGAAAACACGAATATTTTGTGGATTTAACAAAAATATGTATTACCAGCGTAAAATAAAAAACTTCATTAATATGTTGGGTAGTGACCCGTACTTTACGTGTGCAAACTGTCATAAAAGTTCTCGTAAATTTCATCAGCAAAATTTTCAAAAACATGTTATTTTAAACATATTATTTGTTTGGATATTTATTTACATGAATGAATTTGTTATTTAAAAAATGCACGAACAGCCCAACAGTATCTTCATCTCTTCAGAGTGAATGATTACCGATAAAAACGTTCCATGTCAAATATTTGTTCGAGTATTATATGCTGCTAAAAAGGGTATCAAATTCGACATGTATGACTTGGGTAACGCTTCTCTTCTTCAACAATGTTAAAAAACTTCACCCACCCAGGGAGGATAAACATGAATGAAAAATAGAAAAAGCTACAAAATGAATCGTAATTTCCTGGAAAGCTGCTCGTTCTACGGATAAAAATAAGGAAAGCAGCTTCTATTAAAAACCTCGCTCCGCTATACGGGGAAGCTCATTTAATCCTTCATTTTACGATGAAACGAGTCTATGGCATAACAATATTGACTTCCATCCATGCCAGCATCGGCAACCTTATAAAAATACAGTGTACTACGCAAGGTACGGACAATAATATTCCATCAACATCGAACTGGCCTAGATTCTGCCTTCTATATTAATCAACGACGGAATATCGAATAGAACACATGGCAAATAGACGGTTTGACTATGTGTCTCGACCACGAAACACGCATACTCTGGTATCGTTTACTCGTGAACAGTACACGCGACACCCTTTCCACTGTGTGTCTACAGCTCTAATTCAACTATTATAACATTTCCAGCGTTCGGAAGACAGTGAAATCGTATCTGTAAGAGGTAAGAGGAGAGACGGCACGTTTACTAGCAAACGAGGTTACTTACGACAGAAGTCGATCCATCACGTCGTGACGTTTCAGGTAGAATGCTGATAAGGGAATTATCTAGACGATATTACCGGCGAGCACGGCTCTACCTACTCTATCCTTGCCTGATTCTGCTTTCTCTTGATCCCCTCGAGTGTGAACGTAAGATGTTTTTGCACACCGAATGCACACCGCATAGTCGAGATTCTCAGAGAAATCTGTTCGAACTCGGAGTAAAAGGGGAAGCGGAGAAAACACTTTATAACGAGAATTTTCTTATCCGTTCGCGAGGTCTGAAATTTTGCATTTCGCGCTCTTGTTATTGAATTCTTCATAAATCATTGCGAATACTAACAATAACGACCATTTTCCCTTTTTTATCTCAACGTTCTAGCAAAGTTTGAGACGAACGAGCACGCGTGATCGTAGGAGAAGATGATCGTAAAGGCAGAGTGGGCCTCGTAAACAGCGGCGAATTCATTTTCCCTGTTATTCCCTCATACATATTCGATCGTCTAAGCGTAGTGGGTGGCGCGCCGGAGATTATGCAAAAGTATTCGCGCCTAGCCCACGCAGTCGTTCTAATCGTCTAGAACGCGAGCGAAACGCTCGAGCAAAGTTTCATGGACTAGCGTGTGCACGATCCGAGTACGTGCACCGCGTTAAGCAACTGTAAACGATCTACAAGACGCCCTGCGATCTGTATTCAATTAGCGTTAATCCTATTGGCGAATAAGCGACGAAGCGTCAGGGTTCAACGTTGCACGCCGTCGAAAAGGAGGAATAAAGGAAGAAGAGGAGTAAGCTCGTAATTTGGAAGAAGAAACAAAAGCTCGAGTTCAAACCGAGGAGAGTTGAGTCAAATTTGAGTTACGAAGGGCTAAGTTCATGAATTCGACATCGAGTACTGTTTACTTGAAACTGAATTCGATATCGGTGGATTTAAGTTGCTCCAGGTCATATTTGCTCTCGGCTAAACTGCTTTGCGTTTGAGTTACAGCTAAGTTAGTTTGGGTCAAGTCCGGCTTACGTGAAATTGGCTTAGATTTGAGTTACGCTCATGTTAGACTTGGATTAACCGGAATAACTGTTGTTTAAACTGCATTGAAGGTAGATTATCATTGGTAAGCGAGTTAAATTTGTAAATTCCATTACATTTAGCAAGGATCTTGGCTACTTTCCAGTCTCTCGCGAAGAAAACCAGAACCTAATAACCCTATAATTGCAGACACCGCTGTAATATTCCTCGAAAGGTTAACTCATCTACTTCGGTGGATTAAAATACGTATCTATTTTTAACTACCATAATTTTCCATCTATATCCCGGTTTTCTACGCTCACCGATCCACGACGCCCTTTACGATTTGAATCCTAAGAAGTCACAGTTTCCCGCGACTATTCCTACGGCAGGGTAATTCGTCTTCCCTTTACCAGCGAAATTTGTTCGCGAGGACGTTGTCACGAACTTTGGGTCGAGTTCACAAAGGCCCGGCCGCACAATCATCGCCCGACGCGACGGGGTAGGAGCACGTTGCTCGAATCCTGTTCCTTCGTAACCAGGGACGTGGGATGGACGGGGATGGACGGTATTGTAGTAAAGTGCATCGCTCCCAGAGACTGTTCCAGGAGAAGCATCGTACGTGTAGGTGCGCGCGGTTCTCGCGGGGTGTACGGGTCAGTTCCGCGTGCCGGACAGACGCTGGATTTATCGCTTTTGTCGCGGAAATCCTCGCAGCACCAGCAACGACGACAAAGGATGGAAAAATTGCGCGATGACACGACATGCGGTTTCAAAGGAGAGCTTTCTATCGCGCTGTCCCGCCTTTTCTTCCGGGATCTACTTTTCCAGAAATGTGCGATGATTCATTAGCTGGTCCGTAAGAAATTAACGTTGCTCGATGAATATTTCAAACGACGGGAATCGAGGCAGAAACAAACCGCCCCCGTAAATATCAATAACAGGGAGTGCAAACGCGCGACCCATCGAGATTCATCGACGCTGCTGCGCCCCGTTAAGATAATATCGAGGACATTTCCGAGATGTTCTCGAAAATCACCGGGCTACCCTGAGACCGATGCTAATGCCCTGATACGACATCTGCACCCTCGAGACGTCACGCAGATATGTCGAGTATCTCCTGGACATTACTGCATATATGCAGCAGACATTTCGCGGTCGTGGCAGGAAGAGGAACAAGAGGAAGCTCGAGGGAGGATAGGGATGTGGGGCCGTGGAACGTGTTATTGCACAACGAAGAACTCATCAGCGTGTTCCAGATGGCCCGTGTGCTCTCGTTCCTCTGCACATGGGGCACAAACGCGTCATCGAATCGCTTACGAGCTGAAGATCTATGTAATCTTAGGGAAAATGGAACCGTGAACTCATAAGCGTATCGTAATACCACAGTACATGAATTTCATCCCTATGACAAGTAGAATAATTTGGTTAAGAGAACGGTCTGGCAGAATAGAGCAAAGGATATTGGTAACGAGAAACATCAGTTTCAATATTATGCTCCTGAAATTGAGGCGATCCTTTGAAGACACGGTGCATTATCACCGGGTGGGAAATTCGTATACGCATCGTTGCTGATGCTGGTAGTGGAAGTTGTACACCGTAGGTAATGCACAACCGGTGCAACAGCCGTATCTTGGTCTCATCACCGACGGAGAACGTTATTGCCCATTTAAGGCAATTTACTTCTCGGATCACTTGCCAAAAGCGAAAGGAGTCTGGGGGGTTAGGTCGATCGATACCGCCTGAGAGACCAATTTCGACGACTTTTCTTGTCAAAGGCATTCGGAATCGTTCGCGCTGATTTTTCGCCTTCGATCACGTACCGCGTCTACTTTCACCCCTAAACCGTTCATCATCCCTCGGTGGATGATTCGAAACCGGCCATTTGATATGCGACAACCCCCATGGTAAATTTCACCGCGTATTTCAACGGTAATAAAAACGGCTAATAACCCTCCGAATATATAAATCTGAGACCGAGACTCCCTGTGTTTCTTTCAATGGACGAGGCCAAGACTAGAAATAGCGAAATATCGGCAGATTAAGATTTACCGATACCACGATCTCACAGCGGCCGCAAGGATTTCTTATCGAGCTAAAAGATCCAGTTAAGCCTGATTGTCTTGTGCGGTGTTTTTGCCGGAATATCGGATGCCGGCGGCCATCGAAACGGCTCAACCCTATTGATCTTCCCTTAAGATCCTAACACTCGAGGATATTAAGGGGGCCACGTGGACTCGATTTCTAGCAGAAGCCAATCGTCCTCGCGAAGCCGGCGGGAATCGAGTTACGCCACGGACAATGATTGCGCCCCTTCCAAGGAGAACCAACGAGATTGGCCGATATCGTCCGTTGCGGAAAAAGCAGCAAAACCCTCTGCTTCGTCGTGAACGACACGGAACAATAAACTGGGAAACCGACGCGAAATATCTAGCAGAGTCTAAGAGAAATTCGTTTTGGAAAATTCTAGTTTGTCGGAAACTGAATGCTACACACACGTAGACTTGGACATTTATTCCTTCGTGGTAGGTTACGATGGCTCGTGTCCGAAGTAATTGAATTCGAGTGAGATGGGAAGAATAAATTGACTTTTCGAGAACAAATTAGTAACACTTATCGGAATTTTGTCAAACAGTTTGAGAAGCTGACGCATCGATATTCCTGAAGAGGTCAAGCGGTAAACTCTCAAAGACACCAGACGAAACTGATATTATTGGATCGAGAGGTTTATGAAAACCTTTGACCTCTCAGCAATGCTCAATATTTATCAATCTTCAAAAGCTTTCACGATAAGACCAAACGGACGAGTAGAATCGTGCCTTCTCTGTTTCCCAGCTAACAGAAGACGAACGAGACTTCACAAAACTCGATACGTTTCAATGGAAAATTTGTGAAGCGTCTGGAACCGCAAGCTCGCCGCAGATGCACCAGGTTAAATGGTCCATCCGGTTGCAGCCGCGTCTCCGTCGGAGACGTCCGTTGATTTATAGAAAAAGTTGGCGGACCACTCGAAAGCTTATTTGGTCGCGGCTTCGAAAACTGTACGAGGACTTTGCTACGATCCTCTCTGCGAAAGTTTGCGCTCGTGAAAAGGATCGAAGCTTGCCCATTGGACCATCACGAACGACGACTTGAATCGCGAGAATATTCCTTGGCGGAACCTTCAAAATCGCTATCGAAATTCATTCCGCGATTCTCCAACGAACAAGGTGCAATTTTTCCCGGTAACTTGGAAAAACCTATTCATCGTAAAAATGAAGAAGCGTGTCGCGATTCCGTGATTTAATTCGATCCCGAACGGCTACGCAATATTTCTGCGCGAGTTCAAAGCGTCGTTGGCCAGCATGGAATCCGGCCAAACGCGAAATGCACGAAACGACATGGCGCAGGGATTCTTTATTTCTCCCTGGCTCTTTCGACCCGTTGAAAAATGTTTCGTTTTACCGTTCTAACTTCGGGATCGCCGTTTAAGCGACATATCGCGGACGCGATCGCTGAGAGCCTCGCCGATTTCTGGCTGATCGAAGTTGGCAAAATGTTCGCGCCACGATACGCGTTCGGGTTCTCCTCTTTATAATTGCTGGTCGAAAATTGGGAATCGTATTCGATATCTTTATGACCTCGATTCGAGGGCAAATGAATTTCTAATTGTTGTAGCTTGTCGTGAATGAACGAGTTTAATCAGTAGGGAATTCCATAAATGGTTGGCGGACGATTTACAGAAGGGTTTCTACGTTCGAAAACGAAAAGGAATAAAATGTCTATTTCACGAAAACATGGAAAATATTTTGCGTCCGTTCCACGGCATCGTTATCTATTATCTGAAACGATCAAAAGAACAGGTCGAAATCGCTGGAACGATCTTCGGCTAACTCGTTAGTTACGAGTTACGACCGTTGGAAACGGTAAAAATAATTTTTCGCATGGCACCCTCGACGAGGGGTTGCGAGCGTTCGGTTAGAAACAGGAAACGGTGAAAATTAAAATGAGAGCGAGAGGACACGGTAAAACGCGTCGAAAATTGTAACGCGCCCATGGAATCAAACGGTGAGCTCGTAAAACTTTCATTCCGACCCGCTCACAGCCACAAAAGTTGAAAAATTACCAATTCTATTCTTTGCTCGGCTATTCGTGCAACAGCACCGACGCTATCGCGTTTAGTTAAACGAACAACGATGCTCTAAACACCGGATCGCTGTTGTTTCATATGAATTGAATTGAATTTGTAAGAAACAGACTGTTCTACGCGACAGATCGCGGCTAAATGTTTGACGTAACAATTTCTATGGAAATGAGTGAATAAAAATCGGATTTTATTGGAAAGGTTCGCGCGATTGGCAGCCAATGGGCCGGCGACTTCAACGATCGAAGAAAATTTCTTCTGTCCGCGTATAGAGAAGGGAAACGGCTGATTTATCTTCCGCGACACACGGCGGAGCATGGATTACGTGCCTCGAATCCGTATTACCTTTCCTATGGCGAGTATCCCGTGGAAAAGTGGTGCAATATTCCCTGGTATACGTTAAACCTTCGAAAACAGGCGGGACGAGGAAGGGGAGATTTCAATGTCTGTCGAAGCACCGATGGAAGACGTTCTTTCGCCGGAAACGTGAGTGGCGGAAGTTGAAGCGAGGATGCAGAGCAATTTGAACGATCGTTCGATTTAAGGGACCGAATTTATTGCCCCGTGACGGTATACATTTTTCTCTGGTATGTGGAACAAATAGGAGAACCGGGAAAATGAATTCTCGCCAGAAAAATTAATTGACATTTTGCTAAGTAAACTCGAAGGATGTTCGATCGCTTCAACCCATCTTCGCCAATCAATTCCCCATTCAGGAGAGAATAGTTTAATCGATTCGAAGAGTCGGGAGGGAACAAGAAGTCCGGTCGAGTTTCGATTCGTACCCGATCGAATCGTGAATTCCATCGTAGCCCGTTAGTCACACGGAATTTAATATCCCAAAGTCCAAAATTTCGCGACGACGCGACGCCTCAAAAGATTTCGTCCCGATGGCGTACGAAAAGCACCAACTTCGTTCTAACTTTCACGTAAACGTTCTACAGGACTCCGTTCTTCCCGATCAACTTCACGAGGAATCAGTTTACCGGTAGCCGATTGCAAATCGAATTCTCCGAGATCTCGTCGACGAATAAATAGGAATCTACCGTCGGGGTAGTCGGCTGAAAAGCCGCAAGTTTCGATGAAATGCATTCTGACTGACTCAACGATGAACCGAAGAGGTTGGCTTTTTCGAGACTCGCACGAGTTTCTAACGCAGCTATTCGTTTCTAGTGATATAAGTCGATCATTTCGTTGGCAACTGGCTCGCGATATTCATTTCGCGTCACTTTTATTTGTTCTAATACCAAACTCGTCGACACGGCAGACTTAACGTTTCGCTCGAACACGCAGCGAGAGGATATTGCGTCTGTATCAATATCCCCAGCTCTGATAGCCGAGAAACGAACGGCTGGGATACGCCAACGGGGATATTCACCCGGATATCACTAGAAGGATGTTTGCCCTACGTTTTGGCCAGCTTGACGTCCCTACCACTCTTCCGGTGTGTGTTTGGTCTTCGAGACGATACTCGTAGATAAGATTCTACTCGGATCATCCCCTTCCGGTGGTAGGAACCGTCTGACTTGGCGTATTTTCGAACGAAACAACGCGAATTGAATCTGCATCAATTTTCGAACATTTCTCTAAATGTACCTTCTGCGTTTTGATATTTATCGGTCTTGGCTTGCGTGCTACACGATCGTTGATTTGCTCGTAAATTTTCATTTATGATTAAATAGTTGGGATACTTTCTACGGTAACAGTGAACTTTATAAGAGCGGTAACTTTTTATTATTGCAGCATCGCGAAACTGTGCTCGTAATTTTAAGCTATTTTTAAGAGCCATATCGGAAACTTTAAAAGGTTAAGTGTGACGAAAGGGAAAGTAACGAAAAATCCAATCAGAAATACAGAGGGTGTCGTTCAATTTGTATATTAGAAGGCAACCACCAACCCCTTTCTATCCTATGTCTTTCCCTATCTATTTTATTGATCCTTGCAGCAGAAAATCCTTTTTCCATTAGAAATCTAGAGTGCACGCACTCTTCCAATCATTGGAAGCGTAAACACATAAAGTTCGTCTGTACGTGAAATATTATTCCGTTTCTTCTTTTTCGGATAACGAGGGTAGTGGAAAATGTGAACCGTCCGATTGAATCGAAATTTAAAAAGTAACCAGTGAAATTCGTGTCTGAAATACATTGGCTGCTAGCGAATGTTGGAAAACGACCCAACAGATATTTTATTCCGTGAAAGTCGAACGTCCATCAGTGCCAAACACGCAAATATTTCCTAACATGAAAAATGTTCTTCAAGTATGTCGATATCGCGTTCGTATCTTATTCCTCGATCGCATGCAAGTATCCGGCTAAATTTCGAAATAAGAAGAACGCGTATCGAATCTGGATATACTTCGAAAGAAACGCTTTTTGCAATAAATTCGAGAGATCCTTGACAGTCCTGTACCGTTTGATATTTTTCAGATTTTCCTTCGTTCTACGCGTTTTCCGATAATGATTCTACCCCTTGTTTCCACTTTAATATAAATTCCTGATCGAATACTTTAACGTTACAAACTCATTTTACTTTTTTTTTGTGATCGACAGTGGAGGGATGAAAATCGGAGCAAAATATCTAACGACCCCCTATCGGCTTCCTGTATCCTTACATGACCAAACAGGATAGCAACATCGAAAAGGTTCTGGCGCGAGTAATTAAGACCTTACAGGCGTGTAATGGCCGCATAAATCGACCTCGCCTGGCCATAAGCAGTAATCCACTTTCAAGTTCGCGCGGAACATCGCGCCACCGCCTGACGCGTAAATTTCGTCGGTGGTTTATGCAAATTATTGATGGAAGCTGAGCTAATACATTGTGTCGCGTGCAGTCGAGCCGCTTACGAAGAACCCATTTACACAAGCGGCTCGAATCGATACGTTTTACTAAAGACGAGCCGCGAATATTCGCGTTTCTTGGCTGAGCTTAAATGTCGTGTAACGTTGTGATAAATAAACAGGGTGTCGCGGTGGAACGGCGTTAAATTTATTTCTCGCTAGGATAGCTCGCAAAGAGGAGAGATGAAATTTTGAAATGGGAGATGGAACAATTTATAACGTTGCGACGAGTAAATATCGGACACAAGAAATTTCAGGCAACAGCGTTGGTGAATTATTAACACGTTTGAGAGTATAACCACAACATGTGCTGTTTGTAAATAATTTGCTTCATTCTACTATGATTAACAATTTCAGAATCTTACATTTTGTTATTCACATTCTAAAAAAAAGGAGTATTTTACGACTAACATTAGAGATAAGTACGCAAGTTTACTTCGTGTGTACATCTTAAATAATACTAAAATCAGAATCTCTCAAACGCGTCGTAATTTCAACGCGAACGAATCTCAAAGGTGGAATCCATCACTGTCACCTATCTGAGTCGCGTTCAAGCTCAATGGCGCGGCGCGATCAGTTCAAAACAAAATGGAAGAAAAGAATCTTCTTACGCCTCGATTCGCATAACCTAAACGCCTACACCGGCCGGGCGTTTCTGCTAATTAATCCGCAAGAAGAAAACGCATAAGAAGAAGATAAATTATTTTATTTTGACTCACCCTAATCGTACGGTCGTAGATCCGTGAACGTTGCACTGTACTCCATCGCCTCCATCGCACAATCACACGAAGGACCGTTCACACGAACCGCGCGATCGACGAAATTCACTAACCAAATCGGTTCAGTATTTTCAAAGTACAAGACTCTTCTCTCTTTCACCCCAAGCATCTTTTAGTCCTCGATGAAAGCTTTGCTCGTTGCGTGTACACAAACGATCACACGACACTGTTGTACAAACACCGAACCGACAGCTTTCCTGTCTCGCGAAGAGGTGCGGGGGGTGGTTCGGAGAAAGAGATACAGCGTGTCACGTTGTCGTTTACTTATTAATTCACTGATTGTAGTTCGATCGTGATCAGGATGATCGTTCGATCGAACGATGACCCGGAAGAACGAGTCTCGACCGGATGAAACGTCATTTTGTTCGATTTCCGTCCGGCGTCACGCGGTCACTGGTTATCGACGGTGCCAAGTGTTTACACGACACCTGAACGCGAGAACGTTCGAGTACGATTGAAAACGATAAACACGACGAAGAAGGAGCACAACACTGGCACACTGGATAGGAGGGGACACGGTTAATCGAAACGGAGTGGCACGTAACGGGACCGAC
The DNA here is from genome assembly GCF_051020975.1 of Osmia lignaria lignaria. NCBI lineage: Eukaryota > Metazoa > Arthropoda > Insecta > Hymenoptera > Megachilidae > Osmia > Osmia lignaria. Next base: position 12,352,497 of record NC_135032.1, on the reverse strand, counting down.
AACACGTAACGTCGCGTCGAAGCTCGCGAGACGAACTACGGCACGGGAATGAGAAGGTCCGCGAGCTTTCGCGCATCGCGACTCCAGCGCCACCATGATAAACTCAGCGTCTCGAAGCGCGCCACGGTCGATTTTGCGAATTTAACCTACCGACCGGACATCGACCAACACTTCCAGCGGGCTCTTTCGACCTGCCTTGCCCCGCTCGTTCTACGTGTTTCAGATTGTACCAAGGGGATCGGCTTTTAATAATGCTTTTCTCATTGTACCGGATTTTGGATCGAACGGACCGTTCGGATTGGTCGAACGGCAAGTTACCATTTTTTATTTGTTAGCTACACCAAGTCCCTAGCCGGGAGCCAATCGGCGTGCGGTAAACGATCCGATGCCGAATCGTTCTGAAGGCGGTTGCGTTCGTTTTTTTATCGCCATTACGCTCGTTATTGCGTTACTTACTTCGTTTTGTTTCCACGCGTTGCATACACGTGCCCGCAAAATAAAGGTGTTAAAATATCTACAAACAGTTCTTTTCCTATACGAAAAACGCGATTCAAATATCGCGAAATTACCAGGCCCCTCGAAATACGAGAGGATCGGCGTCATCAAGCATCATCGATGGTAATTCCTAACCTCCGAAGATTTACTCACGGTTTTACTGACGGTGTTTCGAGCCTTGCTGTTACGGATTATTGTTTACGGTTCGGAGAACTGTTCTGGTAAGTTGCACTGCACCCTTTTTCGCTAAACGTGATGCGTTTCTGAAAAAAGAATAAACGGGTCGCGTTTAAATGAACGGATGAATAAATTTTCCGTTTAATCCTTTCAATTTTTAAAAAAACCACATTTTTATGTTTCATGAAAGTGAACATTATAGAGTACCTATATTTTGAAGTGATTATAATTATAGATGCTTAAATTCATTATAATTGTATTGAAATTAAGAAAGACGCGAGATATTATAACTGTAATGCACTATACTACTTATAGCGTCCGGCCGCATGGCGCATTTAATGGCGCGGACTCCGTTTCAAAACGATTCGTATCAAAGTTTGCAAAATACAAGAATTTCATAGGGTGCTTTTAACATTTACGTTTGAATTTATAGCTTATAATATTCATAAAGTAATAAAAAATCCTTTTCAGTAGCAAAACACCGAGAAAGCTGACCGAGCCTCGTCGCGCAGACTCCGCTCGAGAAAAGACAGTGGCTATCGATTCAGTTCTACCAACGGAAGGACACTTTCTGGTGATTTTGTCGATTGCCTAGGGATTCGCAAGCACCCTTATGCACTTTAAACTTCATCTTTCAACAGGTAATAAGAATTCACAGTCGCTTCAGTATTTTTTCTGCAGATCAAATCAGTGCAGCTTCTCGTTTAAAGTTTTTTTCGGTCAAAATAACAAAAAAATCAGAAAGTAGTTTGAAAAACACTCGTGATCGAAATCTTCGGGTAGAATATCTTGGATAATTAAACCAGGAAATGGGAAACTGTGGTACTTTTCGAATTGAAAGGAACAGCAAGGACCCTCATCAGAGGGCAGCGTTCTAAAACACTGCTCTTGCAGAGAATTTGAAGTATAAAGCATTCTCCGATGCAAAGAATTATCAGCCGTTCCCGGGGAAATTAAAGCGGAAACTTTTATTAGCCAGAAACTTCAATGAATGAAACTTCTGACAAACTTTTAACGGAAGTTCGTTTAAATGCGGTTCCTTATCGCGAATTTCTACATCGTCTAAAGTTGCCACTAGTCCTACCGAACGTGAACCCTCATTACAAACGTTTCATTTTTCTTCGGTACTGTGTTTAACGCTCGCGATGCGTTTTATCAACATTAGAAGCACAAGCTGGGAAAAAGATAGTAGAACCTTGATGGTTCAAGCATTTGAACCCTTTTAGAACGTTCGAAGGTGCTTCGTGAAAATTCAATTATTATAATTAACAGAATCGGAGATGTAGTTTAGTTTATTAATTATGATATCGCATTGCGGCTCTCTCGTATCAAAAGTTCTCCTATAGCGTTGTTTACAAACTTCCAAGTTGCGATTCACAGCCACTACTACTTCAATTAACTTACATCTCCGTCTTCTCTATATTTCCCGCTCCCTTTGGAATTCGCATTATTGACTTCGGTAACTAACAAAAGCCATTATCGTAAATCTACAACGCCCACTTCTCTAGTAATTGATCGAAATGTCGTGTTGATTATGAAAATAAAATTCCAGTGTAAATATGTCTTCGATAATTCCCTTTCACATCGAATTTCTTAGTAAAAATGTGTAAGGAAAAGTGGTCCTCGATGGAAAACTTCTCCACCAGCCCAAGAGGATTTTCTCTATGTATGGTATTTAAAGGAAAAAGTCACGCTGCTAGCCACAAATGTTTTCGAGAAACACATTCTCAGAGTTGCCTATCATTTCGAGACCTGTATGGTGGTTTTCCCCCCTTAAAAAGCTACAACCACCTCTGGCTCTTACGCTCGCAGTACTTTGGAAAACCATTCGATGCAACCTATTTTCTGCACGAGGAGGGAAAGAGGGAGGAGGCTGTTCGAAGAAGACGCAACATGCTTTTTCGAAGTCAAAGAATCTCTCTAATATAGAACAGGGTGTGCGTGCGTCTCTCGAACGAAGATATACCAAAGAAGGAAACACAGACGAGCGCACACCACATTCTATCCATCGCCTCGGTTAAAGTTATAACTGCTGTGGCGGCATTTGGGGCGCATATCCTATCCACTTTCAGCGAGTTTCTGCTTCGCACCCAACCAGCCTGCGAAAGGACACAGGACGTGCGTTTATTTCTTCATCGGAATCTTCTCCGTCGTTGAAAGTTTAAATTGCAGCAAATCTGTCCGTCTGTAATGCGGTTAGACTTTCAGAGATACAAACAAGTGTCTCGACGGTCTAAGACACCAATCAGGAGATCATTCTCCTTGGCAAAACTGGCAAATAGCTCGCGTGTTAGTGTCAGTATCTTCGAACCCGTCCCCAAGATTCCAAGTCTCATGGAATTCTACTGCTGTGAACGTCGTGGGACCTAGCTTCAACTTCCGATCGGCGTCTTCAGCCACGTTTCTCCCGGGAGAGAGCGAACTTACTAGTTAGTTCTCAGCCATCTGCGAACACCTGTACCCGTCGTATCGTAACTAAATGTGTCATCTATATTTCTATTCGATCGATAAGCGGCAATTACTTCGCAAAGTGTAACGAGTCCCTTCCATTGCTTCCTCTTGGTTCCTTTGCTTTCTATTGCTACTCGTTCCCCAGGGTGAAATGAGCAACCGAGGATAAGAGAACGGGGGAAACGCGTCGAATATAAATTACGGCTAACGAAGCTGATTCCAATTTTTCTGTTGATTCTAGTACCGCAGGATCAGGTGTGCGACGAGAATTAGCCGATGCGACGATCAGTAACTCGTGGAAGCGCAAAATCGAGCTTTCTGTCTTCTAAGGACACTGATTTAACGACAGAAATGCAGAAGGAAGTGGCAGCCATCAAACTAGCGCGCGTAAGATCGGCAAGCGGACGTAGACGGGTAAGAAGAAGAGGAAAACCGAGGAAGGATACGAAACAGCGGAGGAAACTGACACGAAAGGAAGACAAGGAGCTCTCTCATACAGTCAGCTAGCTATAATCCCTTCTCGGAAGATGAATCACCCTGTCGACCGTCTCTCAAGACCACGTTGATGGCGAGATAGAGGTGGCGAAAGAAGGTGACTCGCTTCGAGAGCAGCTGTCAGCGCTCGACCACTCTTCCTCTTTCTGAATTTACTCGTGACAACGACGATCCTCGAAGAACGAGAAGAAAACGAACGAATACGCCGAGTGAAATTCAATTTAGACCACGAAACAAAACGAATCAACCACCAACTGCAACTGGAGCGAAAAGGTAACGTGGTTGACCGTGTGCCACCCTGTTGAAACTTTCGCGACAAGAGTGTTCGTGAAATGTAATCAAATGAAATTGCCCGACGCTTTCTTCCAGGTCGTTGTTCCTGTTGAATCGAGTTTCACTTTCGTGAAATCTCCGAGGAGTGTTGGTAAACACAGAATGGACTTTGGACGAGTGAAACGAGACGCAGGTGGCTTCGAAGGCTGGAGACGATTGTTTGGACGATACCCATCTGGATTAACAAGGTAAGTAAATATTACTTGTTTTTCATTTATGAAGCTATGAGATCATCTCGAGAAACTCTTCCCGAACAACTCGATTCGTATGTACGTTCAAAATTCTTGGCGACTTTTCTTAAAAAGACCTAATGTTATAAAAGAGAGAGGTGGAAAAGCGAGGAGAAATAACAAGCTTTAAGAGTGGCAGTCACGAATCGTGGCTGTCGGTGTGTCCGTTGTCGAAGTGGAAATAAAATGAAATACGGGGTATACCTTTTTCAATTCGGGTCGTGCGACGAAATAGAAATCTGTAACGAGTGGGCAAGGCACGAGACGGGGAGGGAACGGGACGAAACGGAAACGGAAGCGGGCTCGCTGATGATTCAGATACGTAAGCCAGTTTCAGTAACGAGCGGAGGAAAAACCTGGCCCTCTAACAAGCATCCCTTTTTCTCTGTCGACGATTTAACCGAGGGTGTCGATTTTCTTGAAAGCTTGTTGACGTTGCTAAGTTCGTGCGATAATTTTGTTTTTCTTTCAACGACGATTAGTAAAAGTTCAATTAAACTCGTTAAAATCATGTCCCTTGAATCTTCTCGTAAACTAAATACGTAAAAATCATCTGACGTACGTGTTGAAAGCTTTCAGACGCCTGAATCTTTAATATAATTCGATGAAAGTACGATCTCAAATGTAATATCTATGATAGTAGAAAAATGTTCAACGCCGAGAAGTTCGGTTGGCAAAAGTGGTCTTGTTGAAAATCCAAGTTTAAAAAGGCGACGGGATTACGGCAAAGGGGAACATTAGCTCGGTTCAGAGTGTCCGAACAGGTTCCAGCACCGCCGCGGTCCTGGCCAAGTCACCACGATGAAAATATTGCTGGAGATTTCATTATAGATAGACGAGGAGCGTGTTTCCGGAATTGCCACGTCGCGTTCTTTCGCCCTCTTTCCTTTCTTTCTGGCCCGCTTTTTTTTGCAACCGTCTGCCCTCGACCCCGTATGGAGGATTTCCTGCATTCTGTATTAATTACCGGGCGAAAGAACCGCTGGAATCCCGACGACGGCGAAGAAACGCCCTGCAGTCCAGATACTCGGGAATCCTGACCGATAAACGGGGACTCTGTTGTCTGGTTTCGCGTAATTTACGCCTCGCCATACCGAGCAATTTCACTGGCCGATGAAGAAAAGCATTTTCTTCGTAGACGATATCGATGGACATTAGAAATAAGAAAACTATCGAATCGCATATCTTCCAAGAATATCCAGAAAACCACTAGCAGACTCCGCTCTCCCCTTCTTTCCCAATTCGATCTGTGTCCTTCTCGTCTTACCTTCGGCCTAACAGAATTATCGGAATAGCATTGCCCTTGGAATGGGCACACGAACCAGATAATCGTTCGAGTATCCGTAATCCGTCGTTAGGCGGAGTGGCAAAAGGGTTGATTGACGCCCGTCGCCAGCATCGAAGTGTGAATACACGATCGATCCTGGCTCGTATTTGGATCGGTATTCAGTGGAAACCGCAGATACACCTAATCGATATCACTTAATTAGGAAGTGAAAAATTCTCAGTTGATCGCGTGTTCGAAGCACAGTGATGTTAAGGGGAAAAGGGGGAAAAAAAAGAAAAGCTAGGGACGCAGTGAAACGCAGTGTTCCATGATTTACGAGCAAAGCGGATCGTTTAGCTTCGGTTGAAACGTTACGCCTCGCAGATGCATTTAATCACTCGAACATCCGATAATCGATACCGCCTGTGGATATGTCGCTGGAAACAGCGGCGACTTGGCTGGAATACGATCTGGAGAGATCGAGCTTCGTCGGTGATCGAATTCACGTCGCCGCGAACCATGACGTTGAATCGCGTGCACTTTTCTTCCTGCTCTTTTTCTTTACCTGCACCGACTTCTCCGCGCGAGGAATAATGGACTGTGAAAATAAAGAGGCACGGGGAAAATAGGAACGCGTATATCGGTTTGTGTGTACACGTTACAGGGAAGCTTGAGAAAGCGCGTTGCCTTGCTGAATCGACATTCTAAGCTTACATTGTTTAAACTTTAGCATGTTGCGCAAATTAGATCGCGATTTTCGAGGAACACTCGAGATGAACGCAGCAAATTCTCTTGTTAGTTGCTCCTAAGGGATCGGCTTGCTTTCATGTGTAAATCAGTAATGAACATTTTAACAGTGTCTTGTCTGAGCTATTTTCCCTTTCTTATTGCTCCTGTCTTTACTCGTTTCTCTCGACATACCGTTTACCTTGTTACCTCGCTGGATCCATTTCCCTGTCGTTCTTGTTCACTTATCAAAACCTGCTCTGTTTCTTATTTGCTCCTTTAGCCGACTGCATCAGAGTTGTGTTGAAATTTTGCTACTGTTCTTGTTTGTTTCGCTTGCGTCTCTTAGTCTGTCGAACAACCGGCAACATGGTATCTGATATATCATTTCAACAGATACTGCAAATTCTCGTAATCTGCAAAATTACGTTTCGCTACGTTTCAGTCGAGACTCTAATGATTAACGACGAACCCCCATCTGAAGAGGTGAACGGTTATTTCACGAATTCACCGGGAAAGCTGATTCGAAAGTGGTATCTAACGACGGCAGAGATTTCTTCCCGAAGAAATTACGAAATTCTGTCGATAAAAGCTGGCGAGGTGTCTGAGCTTCTGCCGGTGATCGTCGAGTATTTTTCGATTAACGTCATCCAAACGGCGTTCGCTCCGGATTCGTGTCTGATTAAACAGAGTTCAGGCCTTCTCGCTTTGAGATCTAATTAATCCGACATCGCGTTCGGTCGTTACCACGGACAGTTAGGTAGTCTAACCAACGAGTGGCTTGCATTGTCTCGACAACAATAGTGGCTCTTGAAGCGGAGGCGGAGACAGAAGCTTGTACTGTGGCCAGCCAAGCGGTACAAATTTATTAATTGGCTCAGGTCGAAGGCAGGAAATTAGGCTTGCACTACCTCGACATCAGAGGACGCGATAATAAGAGACGAATGTTACCGGCGCTGTTTAAGGGTTGATTTGCGCATCGAATGATCCTAATTACTAGTCGCTATCACTGTGTCTGCAGTCGAGCTGATGCATCAGCTAAATTTAACGCGTTCACATTTGCACGAATATTACACGTAATTGTACGTTCGTGCGTATGTGCGTTAATTTTAGTCTTGAGGTGCAATTGAAGATGAATAGTACAACTTAGAAGGCGAGTAAATGTTATTTGATTAAATGAGGGTCTGTTGAAGTTCAGTTTCTGTCTGATTCCCGTACCCTTTGCTGTCTACCGTCTGTTCATTTCTCATCTTCCTGTACCTTCGCCAGAAATATGAAATATATACATGTACAGAGTGGCTAGTCAGCCGTTATATGATCAGACCGTTTTCATATGTTATGAAGGGAAAGCTGCCCTAAGCAACCGAGGGCAACCCTAGCGTCCGTGTGACGTTGGGCAGAAGTTCTCCAGTTCTGCTCCGGAGAGGAAGTTGTTTGCGTTTAAGTTACAATTGCATTAGACCAAGTTAGGTGTGAGTTAAATTTCCATAAATCTTCATTACATATACGAGTAGGTTTCATCCAATTTTCCTTTTGACATGTATACTGTTAAAAGCAAAGATTTATAAAACATTTATTGCTATTCATCTCCTTCTGACGGATGAGTGAACAGTTAAACAACATATTATTTCAGATTAAGTTGTAGCAACAATTAGTCGGTTTTATCTATCCTGTTCTTTTGAAAATGATCAACGATTCCAACGCATGCAAACACTGTCTCTCTCTCGAGAGATACAGGCAATCAGTCATTCCTAGCTCGTCGCTCCAAACGAGCGCTCATCTTTTTCCAATTTTATTTGCCATCGGACAAACCACGTTCCAGGATAACGGGCCACGATATTAGTCCGAGTTTTAAAGGCAGCTGCACGCGTCGCGACAAAGGCGACACGTCAGATTGTTTGTCGGTGAAACGACCGAGTTTCAAGACACTTCTATAAATCCACGATATCCTTAAGCAGACGCAGGACGAAGGCACGCGTCATGAATTATTCCAGTGTTCTGATTCATCGAATTATTCATAAGGAAACAAATGTTGCTTGGTTGCTAGTTTGTACCGTTCGGAAGCAAGTCTTCGACGTTCTACGAAAGAAACTATAAATCTTGTTTCGTTTTAATTCGTACACGGGATCTCCTGGTTTCAGCTTCCGCTCGTCTAAGCATCGAAATTCCGAAAAATTCATCTGATTACTATTTATCGTGTGCTGTTTCTTTTCTTGGACGTCAGAGAGCGATACGATGGAGAGATTTATTTGGGGAAGTCCTGGATATGTAGCTTCGCCGCATCCCTCGAATTCTGCCTTTTTTCTCGAATAATTCATCCCTTAATCGTCCGGCAGCCAGCGGAGCTGTATCTGTTCGCCGTTTCCAATCGTACATCATCCGGACGATGGGTGTCGTGTTCGTCAAGCTGACTGGACGACGGTTTCACGATGTCGCGTAAGCACTCGTTGCTGGTAATCCAACCCCGTCAACCGACGGGGGTTGTCTTGCAATTACGGCTTTCCAAACTGCTGTGCCCAGAAACTGCGTTACGCTCTCGGTAACTAATGCTTGGTAATCGTTCGGTTCAGTTCTCGCCGTTTCCTGTTTCTCTGTTTCCAGACTTTACCCGCTCTGCACGGTGCACCCTTCCAATCCTCCACTCTCGACCTCGTTTCATTGTCAACGAACCAGTCGTTCTACGAATTGTCCGGCTATTTGCTGGCCACTGACGCGAACGAACGAATGGACCCCTCATTATCGGATCGTTTGTCGTGAGCCAAGCTTCGTGGCGGGTTTCTCGTTGTTTAATACTGTGCTCGATAGGGTACACCATTTTTACGTCTCATTGGTTCGCAGTGAAACGAGTATTCCTGATATTTCAGGGAATTTTAAAGGGTTGATACATCGTGATGTTGTATTTTTTAGGGATTTGTTAATAAATGTCCCACGTTTTTCACAAAGCCGTATAGTTTAATATACAAGCTTTTCGTCCAGCATGATACGCGTTCAGCTTGAATAAACCTTTTATAACAAAGGCAGATACTATTGTATTACTTTATGACTAACCCTCATAACTCGTGGCATACACGTTATTCGTGTTGCTTTCTGAGGAAGCAAGCTTTTTTCGGCTGGGGTTTATCTACAAGGGTGGAAAGAGTTTAATTCCCCGTTGAATTTACAGGAAGCAGTTTACCTTTGCGTTTATCCGCGAAATATGAATACCGCTTTCTTTAATAATGTCGTGCCAATTGTTTTTTTTTTTAAATTTTTTTAGTACCTATAATAACGCTTTACACTCTGTTGGTATTTATGCAGAAAATATAACTCTCCGCTGTATTTTCACACTGATTGAAATTCCACGGTAATATCCTTTTCATTTCTCACCGCACAATGTTGAGAATAAAAAATCCAAGACTCGAGTGCAAAATAAATTCCGCGAACAGATTTCTCCTCGCTTTCAGGCGTTTTAAAAACGTAACACCGTTTATAAATAATTTCACGAAACGTTGGTGAAACCCATAGACATTTTCCCTGCGAATTTCACCGAGCAAGGGCGCCCTTCTAGCTTCGAGGACATACATTTCTGCGCGTGCAAACATCGAACACGAAGGAAGTGACAGCGAATCGAATGTGAAACGACGTTTAGCAATGCAAATTGGCTCGACGTTGCCTATAGACACATTTTCGCGCTACAGCATCGCGAGTGTATGGAACTTACGTGCATTTCGTGCAACAGACACACGCACGATTTTCCATCATCCACTCTGCTCTCCTTTTCGAATTGTCACCAGCTGCTAACGTAATTGCAATTAATTTCAAAGAACGCGATACAACGTCGAATAATTTTATAGACAATTCGAAGTACCGAAATGCTTTCGAAGTAACTTTTTGAATGTCTGCTGAACGGAAAGTGTAACAAACGTGCTAGCTCACAAGCGGACGGAAACTTAGCTCGTGAATACCACGTGGCTCTTGCCATTAACGTCGAGGAAATTTATCAAATCCACGCCATTACGTTGGCAAATCGAGAGTTCGTCCGATCCTCGGTACCTCGAATTGGTATTCTACCGAAGCTCCGGATTTTCGTCGCTTCTCCTTCGATCAATTCCTGTACAGTACACGTGGAGAAGCAAACAATGTATCATCCAGAATTCTCAGATACGTGTTATCGAAATGATATTGCTCGCATCCTATATAATAATAATCAGAGCTTACAATAAAGTTCCAATAATTCTCGAGAAATTATATTACTTTGATTCAGATCGATTGATCGTCGTCTATTATGCTATATTCAGTATTATACTGATTGCTACATTATAGATTACGGTGTAATCCAGCTAATTAGTTGTGCCTTGTAGGATGGTTAATCGTATTAGCATGTTGTAATCCGCAGCTAGATTTGGGAGAACAGAAATTTCATTTCAAAGCCTCTTGAATACAAAATTTCTACAATTCTGGCAATAAACGACAATACACGATCAATTTTCCTCCTCAAAATGATGCGTTTGATAGAACAGATTGTAGGTACAGCGAATTCATTGGATTCCACGGATTTCAACCCAGTTGGAAGGGAATTGGAATATAGTTGTTCAATTTGCAAATGCATTTACGAAACAAAGAGAAATTTAGTGGTTAGCATCGTTTTTTCGCAACATGAAGTCGAACCTTGAAAAATCTCCGCTATTTATACCGTCAGCTCGTGTATATCTTCCCGACGAATATGACAAAGGGTCGATATTTGCACACTTGGCTCGATAAAGGGTCTCGTAAACGTCACCGATTCACTTGTAAGCCCCATTGTTTCAACACCGATACACGTTTTATGAGACAATATTCTCGCGCCTGTACCAGCAACGATATTTCAATCGAGTATCGTTGAAACGCGTCGATTGATTCGCTGGCAATAACAAAACGCGATCCTGTAAACGTATTGGGGCAAAAAGTGAAATAAAAACGAGGTATTAGTTGCAATGGTATTAATACGAGCAAACAATATTCATCGATTAAACTTCACCGCCGTAACGCTGGAATCGAACGTTCATCGAAAAAAACTGTGTACCTCCTGTCGGCTATACAAATGTTTTCTATGGTGTTTCGTGAACATTCCTGGAAAAAATATATTTTCTCACCGAAAAACGTAATGGTGCTAAATCGTTGGTGAAATTTTCTGTACAATATTCATTGGATCTCGACGAATTTTCATTTAATCCTCCGATAAAAAGCGAACCCCATTCTGGCACATTCTTCACAGAGACAATTCCACCTTTCAATTGTGGATAGACAGAGTGGGTCAGGCACGTAATCATGGGAAAGGCTGGACAAGACACCGGAGAAAATGAAGTTTTCTTTATCAGTCGGCAGGGAAATCGCATTACCCGACTGCGAACTTGGAGAATCAATTCGATTCGAGAACGAACGGTGTAAGAACGAAAAGTGGTGAAGTCGCTGGCCGTTTTCACCATCTCCTCTCTCTTCAGACAACTCCACCACCAGCTACGCTATGACTTATAGACTTTGTTTTACTTAATAATAAAGTTCCCCTCGGATAAAGGTAAAGTTGCAAGATAAATGGCGCGCCAGCCGCCTACTGAAAAATGATAACCGAAGACTAGCCGCGACACTTTATTCGAAACACTTTTCGGCTCTTGCTTCTCTGTGGGAGAAATAATATGAAAATCGTTTATTTATCAACTTCGCTTACAAGCTCCACGGATAAACGTAAAAAATGAAATCACATTTTAAGAAGGTACGATTGAGAATTCAGTCTGTCAAAGTGATAAAAACGGGGAATAAATGGTAGAAGTGTGCTTTTACTACCTAATGCATGTTTGAGTACAGTCTTAAATAATGTAATAATTGATGAATGAAAAGTATACAAATAGCTTCCTTAATATACAGAGGCTCGGTGAAAATGAAATATCAAAATTAGCATTCCCATTGAAATTGGAAATGAGCTATCTTAATTGCTACAAATAGAATTATCAAAAATTATATTTACACGATGTGAAGGCACATACTGTTCATTGTAAAGTCCAATCAGCTGGCATCATGTCTAACAGTCCTTGGTATTTCAAGGTACAGACAAATTAAGGAGCAAAGTTAAGTTGTTTGGGTTAATTTCTGTTCATCGGTTTCTTCTTGATCGTCCCGGTGTTGGAGTTGCCGTTGTTGGACGAGTCAGTGCTAGAAGACTTCTCGGCCTCTTTTCTCAGCAACGTCGGAATGCTCGACTTTCCGTCGCCAGTTACATTCGCTACTTTACTGGTCACCGCTTCCACCCTCTGCACGATTTCAGCCTTCTCCGGGTAGGTAGCTGCGGATGGCCCCTCGATTCCGCTCGAGAGCTCATCTTTGCGCCTGGAGAACGAGGGTATCCTCGTAATCTTCGGCTTCTCTTTCAACGGAGGCTTCTCTCTTTGCTCGGCCAACTTGTCTCTGTCGATGCTTTGACAGCTCTGAGCTTCTGGCGAAGGAATGGCTGACACTTTAGGGATGTTCCTGTGATCTCTGCTCCTTTGCAGACTGGATGTTGGTTTGATGATGATCTTGGGTTGCTTCAGATTCGACGATGGTCCTTTGGTGTCCCTCGGCGTGATTATTATTCGTGGTTCTTTCCTTTCTGCATTCATGCTAGGTACCCTGACGTCTAGAGAGGCTAGTGGTAAGTCCGACTGTAATTGCTCCATTGAATTGGTGTTAGACTTGTTGCCTGTATTCGTAGTTAAGTCAGGTAAGGCACTAATTTTGGATTCCTGATCCATTCTGTCGTTGGAAGGTACATTCGCCAGGTTTACCACGTTCTGGCTCAAGTTCTGATTCGCTTGTCCTAAGAGATTGCCTACTCTAGGCGTGATTACGATCCTTGGTTCCATCGCAGGGACCCTGGTATCCCAGTTAGAGCCACCGAACTGAAGCTGCCTATCCACTTCTCTGTCAATGATCCGTGGCTCGGACGACGCTGTCGATATAGAAGTCTCGTTTCCACCCGGAGACGACTTGTACCAGTTGGGATTACCGATTCCGGACTCGAGTAGAGCAGCAGGCTTTCCCAAGTTCTTGTCCACGCTCTGGGAAATCGGTTGACCCATCCCGTGGACAGGACACATGGGGTTCGAGTAGATCGTGTCCACGCTGCCGCCGGCCTGCGCCCTAGCCCCTCTATCGATCCTTTCGTCCAGAGAATCGATGATACTCGGATCGGAGTTGTTCTTCCCGGTATAATCCTGTTTCTTGACCAGAGGTCCGACGTGAAGGTTAGTGGTAATTGGTTCAGTTTCGTATTGATTCTCGCCCTCCTCCGCGAAGTCCAAGCTCTTCGATGGACCGAACATCCTCGGGGGTGGCTGGGGTGGTTGATGGGACGAAGGGGACGAATGCAGCCCGCTTCTGTAGTCCTTCAACGAATTGGCATGCTGTTTGGGTACGAACAAGCTATTGGGTGCTGGTAGCGACCGTCTTTTCTCGATGTCTGGAAGAACCTTTGGATAGTTCCTGCGTTTGATAGTCCTCAGAGCCTCCTCCGGACTGACGCACTCCCTTTGAACGATGGGTTCTCTGCAGGTTACGTTTATGTCGCAAACGGGAGTAGGATTGTTCACGCCGAACGTGGTCAGTTTTGGTCCCATGTTCATATAGATATCCTCGGTTTGATTAACGACAGATTCTTCGGGATTGATTCCGAGCTCTGGTCGAGGCAATCGAGACTTCAGTTTTGGGTTAATCTTTGCGTACAGGCTGCTAGCGCTTCCGGAATCGGACTCGTATATCCTGGGAGTAGAGAAGTTCGGTTTCACGCTCTTCAACACGTTCTCCATGGGCAACGGGTCGCTTCTCGAGTGATGGTGCTCTATAACGACCACCTGAGGAGCGATCTGCAGCTGATCGACCAAAGGATAATCGATACTCTTGTCAAATGTCTCGTTCGACGATTCGACACCTTTTGCCAACTCGATAGGCACTTGATTTAGAATCGATTCGGTTCTGGTCGCGGGTGTGGCGTCGATGGCCACAGATACCTTCGGCAACTTTGACTTTTTGCCAGGACGCACGATCAGCGCGGGATTCTCGTCGTAAATCGGCTCCTCCTTTCTCTCCTTCAACAATTCTTCCTCTATCCTCTTCTTCTCCTCCTCTTGTTGCTTCGTCAACTTGTCCTGATGCTCTTTCTGCAGGGTTTCTCGAGTCTTCCTCAAAAACCTGGGCGAACACCTTTATAAACACAAAAGAACATGCATTCGTTTCTGATTCACTGAAGTTTGCAATTCACTTAAATCTAGATATCATCGAGTTCTCAACTTTCTACTAGCAGTTCGATCCTCTTTGACGAAGGAAACTTTTCGTTAAGTAAATTCTGTCGAACCAGAATCATAGAGTGAAAACAGCTGGGACGAGGACCGGTCGATTTCGATGAATCAGCGCGCGTTCTCAAAGCGACGACGAGTCTTTAAGTGAAACCGCTAATTAGATTACAGGGACTGGTTGCACGGTCGAGTTCGTTCGTGATCGAGCAATCGAGCAACGCTTGACGTCAAAGTTCGTGCTAGGAAACGGGATCTTTACTAACCTGTGAACGATCTCCTGCTGTATCCACTCCCTAACCTTGATGTGAGTGTCTATCGTCGAGCCAGAATTTTGTCTGGACAGTTTAGAACGTCTGCCAAAGTTCGAGTTGTTGTCGTACGCTTTGTCGTTCTTTATCACATCGTTCAGGTCCGGCTTGCTGTCGCTCTTGTAACCCAACTCGCCATAGTGGTTCTCGTATTTGTCCGATTTCGCTCGTTTCGGATCCTCCTTTTGGCTGACCCGTCTCTTCAGGCCAGCTCCTTTCGTCTTAGCATCCTGCTTCTTGCAGTAGAGATAGAGGAACGCGGTGAAGTTGATCAATAGAAATATCACGCCGAAACCGGTCAGCATAGTGATCACCGATGAACTTTTTGGTATACTGGGCTGAGGAATGTTTTCATTTTCTATCTGAGACGTGATTCTTGGGTCTGGGCTTGTTGATCGCTCCTCTGTGTCTGTGGGCATTGTTGAATGATGATCGTTTCCTGGGTACCTGGAAAACAGAATGGGTAAGCGCTGGGAAAGGGAAATGGATACTGTTACAATTTTGATGCGGCTTTGAATCGCGATGAAAGAAAATCCTGGGTGGATAATTGCCGGAAAAGGGGAAGTTTTAGTTAAAGCAGATAAATTAAATTGTAAAATTTCTCTGTGATATTTTATAAATTTAATTAGTCAGCGAGCGCTGACCCTATCCACGTTGGACTCATTATTTTCTTTTTTATAAAACGTTCACGTGCACCAGCCTGATTGGTAGACTTCAGATAACGCGAATCTTTCATTTTATCGTGCTGGAGTTGAATAAATTCCATTCAGCCGACACGATACGGACAGCTTAAACGTAGGTAGGAAGGGGTTGAATGCAATGGGGTGCAAGTGACGTTTCATTAAATATTCAGTGCAAAGTGAAAAACAATCCTGGTATGTGCCGACATAAAGGCGCGCAGAAATGAGTATTTTTAATTTTTTAATTAACGCAGCCGTCGACATCAAGCATTTTGCGTATAAAAATTGGAATTAAACAAAACAATGTGCATTTAATATAACTGCGATTAAATTAATTTGTTCTCGTTAAAATATTTTTTTAGTTTCTATCCTACAAATAAACTCTTCTCTGCTTATTTAGAGATAAAGTTCTTCCAGGCAACATTCTTCTTCTTGATTCAGTATCTATTTTTGAAACACCTTACGAACCTGATACCATGAGTTTCATAGTTCCTGTTGTCGCTTGTGTTCGCGTATTTTCCAATTCCGTCCGCAATGTCGAGAATCTGTGGTCGTGGCCCTTTCGGTCGAATCGGCAGCAGAATGTCTTTGCTCGGATGACGAAGCATGTTCGGCAGGTGCTCGTTCCAGAATTGCATCTCTTCCAAACGGTAGTGCGAACCTGTTTTCGGTGGTATGGCTGTGACAATAGAACAAGTAATTTAAAGGGTTTCAAAATTCCAGGGAAAGGATCAAAGATTTCTTAGACTTACTAAGATTTAGATAGGTCTGATTGTGCGGGTCGTATTCGGGCCATTCGATCTCGTACTGGCTCCATTCCTTCAACCCGTCCGTCAGGTAAGGGTACCGTTTCGCGATGTTTGGGTTCCTAATTAAAAAACAAAAGGTGCATTCCTTTAGACTAATACACTTCACAGAAACACGTCTGTAAACGGCATAGCAAGCATTCTTGCAAATTGCAGGAAACATCGGTGACCGAAATTTGAAGTGTTGCGGAGAGACGAAATTATATTGAAATTTGAAATTGAATTTAATTCACGCTGCCGCGTCGGTCTCCGCGTAGCTTTTAATTGCTTTAATTAGTAGTATCGAGCTGTTGCAAATACAGATGTTACGTTTAATTCAAATACGGAATTGAACAGAAAACGACGCGTCTACCTGAATGTACACCTCGTAATTATTTGTTCGAGCTACGAATTTTAATAAATCAAACAATTATACGACATGTGCCATAGCATTGTATTATTGAAAGTTTAATACGGCTTTGTCGACGATGCTGTTCAGTTTGCAAATGACATTTCTTCTATTAGCGCATTTAATTGACGCAAATTATAAATAATATTAATGGCACACCTTTCCCCATGTTGATACCCTTTATCAACCTAATTATACAATTTCCGTTTCACCATTCTCTGAAGTAACCACTTCAGAATGCCACCTTTCATTTCATTCATTAGCGACATGTTTCTAAGGACAGGGGCAGCGTGTTTCCGGTCGCGAAATTGCATAGCGACGCGCCACGCCCTCCGTTTATGCAGCCGGTTGCATCGCTGTAACCAGGGCTGATGTATTCTTATGAGGAGGACAGAGTGACACGCGCGATATCGATCAGCCGGTGTCACGAGGTGTACGGTACACACGTCGGTCTCTCCTTTCGTTGCCACGTGCATTAAACAGCTTTGTTTCGCTTAATTGGATCGACCCAGTTCCTCGTGATCCAACAACGTGTCGCGATGCATATGCATTCGTTTCTGAGAAAAAACCTCGAGTCCCGAGGTTGAGTGAGCTGAACCATCAGCTAGAAGACGCTTGCCAGCGGAAGAGTACAAGAAGCCTATGTTCCTCCACTTATCTGAGACCAAAGGAACTTAACAGGCTAGAAATCTGTTAACACGTTTCAAGATTTTTAGAATTTTCGATTCGTGAATAGAGTAATAATAATCGATAGAAAATGATCGTCCATAGAAAACAGCACGGTGCAAAAAATGAATCCGAAATCGATGAGATACGGAAAAAACGTGACTTACACGAGATATCGGAGGTGAAGTTCGTTTTCGAAATTATCTTCTGACGCGTGAGCGAGCGCCGGATGAAATACGAGAGAATTTTCATGCTGCCGAAGATAAAACAAGCGAATCGATTGGCCCAGACCTGGGGAACCCGACCAACTACCCCGACCCTCTTTTCATTGGAAATGAAATTTGCGAGCAATTTGTATATATAGGTAATCCGGTTGTACCGAGAAAATTAAAATGGTCGACGTATCGGACCGTTAATTCATTGATACCGCATGCCGAGAATAACGAGCGTCAAATTGCTGGCGGGCAACTCGTGAACGAAACTGGATCGTACTCGTACTTTATTTCAAACGGGCGTCGTTTCCTACGGCGATACTTTATTTTCAAAAATAAACTACGTGAAAAATCTTTCCCTTCGAAAGTGAATTTTATTGCAAATTTGTAGATATTTCCTGTCACTGTTTTTTTAATATTTATCGTTGAACAAACATGACGAATTAGACATTTTAAGGTAAAATTTCATTTACATTTATTTCTCCACTAAAATGTGACATCTTGAAACGAACATTTCTCGACGAATTTTCCATCTTCTTTTACTAGTTAAAAAAGCGTTTTCACGAGAAAAAGAGCTACAAGTATGATGTTTCGTTTATGAAACACGAACTTTCCATTAATTTTCGCGAAAACAGGTACTACGCAAGCTGAGTCAGACCGATCTCTTTTCGAAAATGTAATTATGCAGCGCGCGTTAGAGGATGCGCCGGCAAACGACGATAAAAAGTATAAATATTCAGAGGGTGGATAATTGAAGATCATGTTTGAAAGCGCATCAGTCTATTTTCCATCGGTCGGTTGATAATGAATTTTCAGAGAGGCGGGACATTTCCCATGTGGCACTTGTACAACCGCGAAATTGTTTCTGCACTCGTGTTTCGAACATTCCATCGATTATTTCATCGAAATTTCTATAAAGCCTCGTCAGCTTTTATCGTAAAATGACAATCAAAAAAAAAATATCACAAACGAACGCTAGGTTTTCCAATATCTGGTTGCTTGAATTTTCATTAAACGTTTTTTTTTTAATGATAATTTGTTTCTTTTTGGATAACTATTACATAAAAATTATTAAAAAAAAAAAAAAAAAAAATTTTGGGAACCATGGATTTGAACCTACGACCTTCAGATTGCGAGTCATGGACCCGCTCCGTGGTTAAACACATGACTCGCAATCTAAAGGTCCTCGGTTCAAATCCTCGTGTCCCAATTTTTTTTTTTTTTTTTTTAAATTTTTTTTTATGATAATTTTTATGTAATAGTTATTCATAAAGAGACAAATTATCATTAAAAAAAAAAAAAAAATGTTGGGAACCAAGAATTTGAACCGTGTATCTCTAAATTGCGAGTTGTATGTGTGAGTTTGTCATACTTCAGAATGTAAGGAGTAACTAACTTTAATTATTAATATCTTTTAAACAATTAGCCGTCTGCCCACAAAACGGGATATAGGCGTGTTCAGCTCGACGAGCTCTACAAGCTGGCAAAATTTCATTAATAAGTGAGTGTAACACTTGGGTAGTTCTCCGTATAAGAGTTGCATTTCTTTTCCTTTTTTCACCCCTCACATTTGTACTCAACTGTAAGCGTACTTGACGTACGAGGGTGGTAGTGAAAGTTGAAAGAGGGTACGCGAGTTTGAGCAAGGAGTAGCTGAAGTTCTGTTGTTTTATTCCCTTTCAGACAAGGATTTCGATCTTTTGTGCATAAATTCCGATGACTAAAGCGTGCGCGTTAAATGGGACGCAATAATTAAAACGCAAGTTACATGGAGTGGTCGCGACCCCCGTTCAATTAGTTCTGTTATTTACAATGCGCGCACGTCGCCTCTCTAGCTTATTAAACGGGATTAAACGTTGTAGCACGTTGAACGGAAAGGCGTTCTGATTACACGCGAGTTATAGGGGACGCTTGAAAAATAAAGCTGTTACGTCAAACGCATGGCCGTAACTTTATTTCCGCTTCCATTTCATTGTTATCGCGGAATATACGAAATATAGGGAAACAAAATGCGACGAAGCGCGAAAACGTTCGAATCGATAAAACCGTTTATTTGATACGTAAAAATATATTAGAAGATGCAGGAGCTTTTACGTAAAGTGGGGCTGTTCGTAATCTTTTTACGATCCAATTCATTCAATTTATCCAATCGATGTCTAAACGCAAAAAATCGTAAGCGTTCTAATAAAAGCTGACTATCAATCTTTTCCTCGTTCGACGAATTTTATCGTGTTTCCGTTAATTGTATCTGGTCAGTACGAAAGTTTGTACATTTTCAATTGAAAAAATGAAAGCAGTACCCTTTGTTCGTGGAGAACGTAGAAAAGTGTGCGTGTAGAAGGCAAACAAAACTCACCCCACGTAAGCGAAACTGCACCACCAGTTCATCATAGCCTCGGAGAAGAGAGTTTCGCCGATGTTGTATCTGCGACGCAAGTCGTATTTACTCCCGTCAAGAGGCACCCCCAGCACATAGGGCAGCTCCTCGCCGTGAACCGTGCGCTGGCGTTGTTGCTGCAAGCATAACGAGGCCACTCGATGATATATACATACTTTCCCATCGAAACAAACTTTCCCGCGGCCCTGGTCGCCGAAATTTCACCAACCAGAAGAACGGTCAAGAGTGCTCCTCTCCGGGGAACCATTGTTATTAACTTCCTTCTCTCTAACTACGTGATCGTAACTGTATCCATTGGCCAATTTGTTTCTGGACAATCGATACGTTTGATGGACACGTTTTTGCTCTTTTACTAACCATCAGCAAGGATTAGGGTCGATGTACGCCGTGTTATAATTTTTCCTTTTTTAAATTAGTAAGTTATCTAGGAACGAATGCTTCGCTGCTGAAACTAAAACTGAAAAGTTTCGGTTCGCCGGCGTGTCTTAATCGTTGAAACAAATCTCTCAATTTGTCGGCGATCGTAGGGTTTTCAGAGCGCGACTATAGCGAATGGCCGTGATAGGGGTTAAACGATCTCGCGTTCCATAGCCGGTGGAACAACGTCTAGTGCCCCGGCGTTCGTAAATTTCATATCTAACAGTGGTGCAACCCCTGTGAGCCCGAGTTGAAAACCAGGAACGCTGTTACATTCGGTTTAACGACACCGCCAGTCAGTGTAGCCGTGGCCAGCGTAACAGGCCGGCACGCAGCGACGATAAAAATAGTTGGCTTGGCTCCAAATGGGTTCGTAGCCGGGATTTTTCTCTCGCCCGAGCACCAATACAATGAATAGCCAGTAGGTCATGCTCCCTGCTACGACGGCTAAGGAATCCGGCTCTGAGAAAATGAATAAAATGCAAAGTACAGCGTCTAATCGTACGTGCTCCAGTTTCCACGACGGACGGGAGGAGCTCGGTCGCGATTTATGCGCTACCTTAATATTTCTACCCAGCTTCCGGATCCTTGACCCGGATGAAATCGTCGGGTCACAACGGAGACTGCACTGCGTGCTGCGATACTGTATTATCGTGGATTTCTTTGAGACGGAGACGCGGATTTAATGTTGGGAAGTAAGAAGCAGCGTTGTGTAAGATCATGAGTTTGCTAAGGGTTAGAATAGTTTCGCGGTACGTAAGAGATCTGGATTCGAATCACGAACATTTTTCTTACTTTCTGTCCCTTCTTTTCATAAGTAACTTTTTGAATGAAAATGAAAAGTATTGCACTTGAAAAGCGTGCGATTGCAAATCGATGATACGAGATGTATAAAACAATGGTTAAAGGTAAGTTACACCCGAGACTCGGCGAGGAAATTGTAAAGCGAGAAAGGTGTACGCGAAGGCATGCAAAGTTCATTTGTTACGATTGTCCCAGAAAGAGCTCGCAGCCCTGAGCCAGTGCATTTTTATGCAAATTGATGTACGGTGAAGAAACGTGTATACGGAAACGTACTTACGCCGGAGTAGTCCTGCATCGCCTTCGGATGCGAGAAAACGTACATGTAACTCTTCGGGTTCGCCCGTGAATGTAAATTCGCGGTCATTATTAATGGTGCCACGGTGCCGCTATCGGAGATCGCCTCCAGGACGAGATCCCGATTCTTCAAAGCGTACTCGTTCGTAAAGCCGGCCGAGAAATCGCCGTATTGTTCCAGAATCTTTGACAGAATTAATTCGGCTTCCAACTCGTGCGTTGCCTGCCAGCAAAGAAATATCGCACCACTTTATTACCCGAACGCTCCGTGAATCCTGCTGAATTCAATATCGATGCACGCACGAATGCTTCCCCTTCAAACTATCATTTCTTTTTAACACTTTGCTAAGCTGATCGTTTCTTTTCCAGTAAATCAACTTCTTATGCTTGAAAGAGCGAAAAACATAAAATTCACCGAACGGCGAAACGTAAGAATTGCAATTAATAATAAGGGTAGATCATCTTCAACCACTACCTTCGCGTGTTCCCTCAGAACTTCATCCCTCTGTCCGTCCAGCATACCGTGCAACAAAGCCACCGGGGGTAAAACGTGAAACTTCTCCGATTCCGTGACCCCGTACATCAAATCGAATCTGATACAAGAGAAAAAAATAATTCAACGTCAATGACACCGGTTCACCGCGTCAGAAGCGTACCTGCCAAACAGCTGAGGATTTTTCATTAAATTCAGAGGCTTGTCCGGAATGACCGCGTTATCGATCAACGGCGCGAACGCTGGCACATAGTTCGGCTTGTGGATCTTCACGTTCAGTAGTGTGTTCACATCCTGTGCACGCAAACAAAGCGCCAGATCGCTGTCGGTCGTGGTGGGACAGTTTAGAGCGTGAGCCACCTGAAAAATGATTCGAGCCATTTCTCACCAGGGCAATGAACGTTCTCCACGCCTCGCGCGATCGTAGCTGTTCGTCCCGGTGACGAGAAACGATATTTCTTCCGGTCCGGCTCGAATCGCGACCGCGACGTTTCCTCTCTGCTCGTTTTTGTCCCGTGGCTCGATCGACTATGTATCGATCGGTGGACACTCTTTTTTTATAGCCGCCGTTCCGTAATTTCGAAAACGATCGTCGCCAACGAAATGTTTCGTTACCTGTTTCGTAATTTGTAGAGGTGCCTTTCCAATAGCATCAGCGCTGAGCGCAGATCCAGACATTAGTATAGCCCGCTTAAAGAGACCTGCACAAAGCAGACGAAGAAAGAACGATTAATAAACCTACGTCTGGCGGGGCTGGACAAGCGGCTGCCTGGCCTGGTAAAATATTAAGGCCGGTTATTTTTCATTGGCCAATATAATTATTGACCGGACACCGAGCATTGTGCCTGCCGCCGGACGAGAAAAGTTCCCTTTGGTCCGTGGCACAGGTGAAAAATGACCGTCGTTCCCCCTTCTTTCTATCTTTTCTTCACAATGGTTATTCTTTCCTTTATCATGGCCTCCCAAGAGAACGTACGAATCCTTCAATTATGTGTACGTCATCCCTGCGATTCAGGAATGCTGAGGTTTCATGTTGCCCGACTGTGATTGTCGATTTCGAACGACCCGTCTGACCGCGCTTGACCTATACTACTTATTTCGCTCGCTTCAATATCCCCTGGAAAATTCACCTTCCCGATTAGTTAAACAATATTCTAAGCTTGCTCTTTCTGAAATCGAAACTCGAGTACAAAGTTGGTATCCGTTTCACGAAACCGGAGGTTACATGCTCGCTTAGAAATGTCCTTTTAGCATTCAGGTATCGCAGCGGTGGGAAACATGCGACCCAGCAATAACCATTACCTTTCTTATTAGCCACGGGGCTGATAAGCAGCAGGTTGGCAAAAATGGCACCGGTGCCGTGTCCGACCAATGTAATACTGTTCGGATCTCCCCCAAACTCGGCGATGTTCTCTCGGAGCCAAAGAAGTGCAGCTATTTGATCGAGAAGTCCGAAATTGCTGGCGGCGTCGTCTCTGGTCCCTGGCCTTAAGAAACCTGCATCAAAAAGCAATGTAATTTTACCCTCCGACTAAATGGAAACCGTAAACCCTCTTATTATTATTCATTATTATCCCCATTGAAGCGGTAAGAACCGTGTTTCGTTTTACGATCTGATCTCGTTGCACCAAAAGGAAAGGTAAAAAACGTAAAACAGGCCCCTGCTGTATTTTTATTTTTTTTTATTCCTACGATCCTCGTTGCCCAGCCATATTTCTCCTCCCTTGTTTTGCAAAGGACTGAAGTTATCCGCTCTCGGACTACTGGCTAGCAAGCAGTACCGGTGTACGGAGCCGAGTTGGAGGGTGAAGTTAACTAAGCGCCTTCCTAGCACTTTAACCTAATTTATGATTATGGTTTCGCGGCCGTTTCTTCTTTCTTTCCCTTGCCCATTTTTTTCTTCTTCTTCCTTTTTTCTTTCGACGAGCAGTTCCTCTTAAAGCACCCCACTTGTCGGATGTAGCGGCGCAGCTCGCGCACCGACGTCCGTCCATTTGCATCGCGCGCGGAGGCCGCGTTATCATTTCAAGGGAAAAGATAGGCGGAAGCTCGTCGTTACGAGTACCCGCTGCAATGGTGCTACAAAAGCGGCGAGCTACGAGGGGAATGGGAGGTGGAAAAAAATAGAGCAGGCCAGGGGAGAATGGCGGGGATCGATGGAAGTTTCGGGGGCAAAAAGGCCGCCTTTGTCTCGACCGCCAGCCTTTTTTTCTCCCTGGGAAAAGAACTTTTCTTTTCCCGCGTTATGCCCGCGTCCTGCCCGTCCGACGAAATTTTACGGTCACCCTCGTCGTGCTTACTTCTTGCCACGGACTAATGAATTACGCTTTTTCCGTCGAACGATAAATGCCGGACCGTACGTTTTAACCGAGAATTGAAAATTGGAGGAAATGTAGCGTAAGAAAATTACGCTACAAATACTAATCTCATCGAGTTTTGCAATAACTGTCGGAGCATCCATTCGGTCATGAATTTACGCGAGCTTCGGTCGTACCCAAGGCGATAAGAATTTCTCGAAAGGTTCTGAAGTTCAACTGTAAAAGCAAAGAGCTCTGGTCGAGTTATTTATACGAGCAGACTGTAAAAGATGTTGAAACGACAGTGGCTCGTAGCGATGGAGGATGACGGATCGATAGGCAGCTGCAAGGGAGGAGTAAAAAGAAGCTAGTCGAAGATCAAAAACCGATGGCGCAGCGAAGCGAGAACGTTAATGAAGCAGAATTCCTGATTTCATGCAACGCTGCTGTCGCTGACGTTCGGCAAGATTTCATAAATTCGTATCGAGACGTCAGCGCAAGCCCTGTTCCACCTTCCCCAAGATATTTCAGATCCGGAACGATTATAATCCCTTTGATATTCCTCCGGTGCTTCTACCTTTATAGATTCTTTTCTAGAATTAAAAATAGTTTGAAAGCGGAAAAGGATTTTCTTTGGAGGTTTTGCAAACGAAACGTACCACCGCGGTATGCCTGACCACACGTCTGAATCTACTTACCGAGGATACCCAAGCGGAAGTTGATAGTGACGAAGACCACGTTACCGTAAGCTACCAATATAGTACCGTCATAGGGGTTGCCGCTGTTCCATTCAAAGCTCTCCCCATGAATAAATACCATCACAGGGTATTTTCGCAGAGTTTTCTGACCTGAAAGGATGAAAGCATTTTTACAATTATTGCAGTTTTTAATCCTCTTTCATAATACGCGTTTAAAAATACTTGTTGCTTTATTTGTAATGCTTTTTGTGCGAGCAACGAAGGATTCGCGGGGCAGACTTTAAAATCTGAATGCAAGCGTTTGATAATTGAAACAGCATCAAATGAATACAGAATGCTGTACTAATTATAATTGATAGCATTCCATGAACTCGTTCAAAATTGTACGAACGATGAATAAACGGTGGAAGAAATTTTTCCTCGTTAGCCGTAGATGAAATGCTGATTGGATAATTAAACTCGTGCCGCAGCAAATTTACTTGCTGCAGAATTGAATTAAATCATTGATTTCTTTATAATCCAGTTTCATTGAAATAATTAAATGTTCATTTATTGTTACCGAATCAAAGGAACGTTTGTCGTTCAAATTTTACACGGGGTTAAATAATCCTACAAACGAAATATTTTAAAATATTTTCATCGTATATGTGAATTATTATTTCCAGTCGGATATGTTCACATCTCGATGGTAGTATTCCAGTTGGAGTTTTTGATTTACATCAAACGAAAAATTATCAGCGAAGTTTGCCTATGGGAGGCGACGTACACGTGAAGTCAGGTCAGTTCTGAAATTTATCATCCCCCTGCCACGCCGGCCATCCCTCGTTCGCCAACTATTCGCTGTGAGTTTTCGGTATTAGGGTATCTATAAATTCTTCTCTTCCTGTCCTATAGACGACGTAGTTTCTTTTTAGAGAACGATCCACAAATTAGACTAGAACCAACCGACTTTGTCACCCTCTCCATCACTCTGTTTTACACGATTTCGTATTTTTATTCTTTCTTCTTTTAACTTGAATCGAAATAAACGTAGGAAATTCGTTTGAAGAAGGTATTAATGGAAGTGGTTTTTACTGTACACTTCATTTCAGGGCTTTCGTTTGAGTTAGAATCCTTTTTCGTAAGGCGAGTGTTTTCTCGAAATCAAGGGTTGGTAACTATTTAAGTAATTTCCAGTGGAACAGTTATCCCGCTGGAACTCATCACCTCGAATCCCTTATTTTTCTTTCCTAAAGGGAAGAGAATTGATGGGGTGATTTCGAGAATACGCTGTTATCTCAACCCCTATAAAATGAGAGAAAGGGAAAGGGCGCATTACTAATCCCGTCCCCCTCCTTCCACCAATTAACTTCCTTTAATATCTTACACTGGATTTGATACGCTAATACGTCCTCCAGGATAATGAACAAATACTACAAGGAAACAGGAAAGGAATAATGGACGGAAGAGGGAGGATGATCAGCCTCGTTGACGACGCGTTAACGGGTTTATGGACTACCAGGGAAATATTGCACCCTCTAACGGGTCAAATTGAATCATTTGCCGGGAAGAGATGGTACAGCTCGTTTATGAGCTCCTTCCTCGTAACGGTTCGCTTTCATTACGCGAAATGGCCTTTGTCATTCTATGAATTCAATAAACTGTTGCCGAAAGGGGTGAGCCTCGTCCTCTGTTACCTTTTTTACCAGCAAAATTTACTACTCACAGAATTTCTGCACTAGATCATGAATTTTATAGTTTGTATTTGCATGGTATTAAGTAAATGACAGAAGCGTTCATATATTCGAGGACGTACTGGGTGTATTCTTTGTATTCACAACCCTCTGATATTTTACCCAAACAAGAGTCCACGACTTGCAAGTTATTATGTCTTTGGGTACTCTAGAAAATAAAAGATTGTAAGCTTAAATAGCTTTAAAATTGTACAAGGTGCATTAACGCTACTCCAGGATAAGTGCAGGGTTGATTTCTCGACCACTCGGGATGCATTTTCATCGCAACCATTTCGCGACGGTAAAAACGCAATGAGAAATATAGGTCGATGCGATCATACGGAAGGTACTCGGCCAATAATAAATGCACCATGTAGCCGCTTCCACAAGATCGTATCGACCTATTTTCTATCGTGTTTCCCTCTGAAATAGCCTGGCTTAAAAAGAGGTCGCTACTATCTCACCCCCCTCCGTTAATTAACCCTCGCCACCCCTAATAATCCAAATTATAGTCTGTTTTATTAGTTACGGTTGGTTTTACTCTGTTGATCAACGCGTTAACTTATTTATCTATCGCAAAAAGCATCTATATCCCTTTTTCGAATGAAAATAGAAAAAAGGCGAGAGAAAAACGTATCACGAAGAGGAATAGACGGAGGTCAGCACGAAATTTCCATGAAAATTAAAAGGTGGATCGATGTCCGCGCGAAATTGACGTATGGCGAATCATGCCTGGGGATATTTTCATCTTGGAAGCGTAGTTTGTGCACGATGGTGCATCCCAGCGTAGATCGAAGCGCATCCGCTATAAATCAATTGACACGAATCTATATCCTAATAAAAGAACCAACATGGCCGGTCCGTGTTGCTGTAAAAAGATATCACCTGCTACACTTTGCTGCACCTCGAAACGATATCGAGCAAACCGGACACTGTGTACCGAACATATTTTACCTTTAAATCTCGTTTCCACCGGCTCCCTTGAAGTTCTATAACGTTACAGCGTTTCAGCTTTCAGAGGGAAAGCGTCGAACCATTTCAATGTATAATTCGATCAGTGAGATGAATGTTTGGTGAAATTGAATTCTTTTTCCTCTTTCCTCGCACTTTGTGTTTACGAATCGTAATATATTTCATTCGTGACTTATAATGTACGAAATGAAACCTCCGATTAAATTAAAAAATAATTAAAATACCATCGCTAATTTTCCATTCGAAATCGACAAGTATCACGCAATGTCCAGGAAACAAGGAGGCAAAAAGCGAAGCGAGCTGCAAGTGTTGAACGCTCGCGAAAACAATAACTCTGAATCGAGGACAGGCGGCCAAAGTAAAAGGCGCGTGGCTCGTAAAATTAAAAGTTCCATTCTGGCGATCGTAACAACAGCGGTGTTCAGGGTACTCGTTTCGTTCGGTGTCGTTGAATGTTTCCGCTTGTGTAACTTACGATCCCTGAAGCAAGGGGAATAATTCACGAGCGGGAATCGACAGAGTCACCAAGCGTTTCTGCGTAAAACAAATCAACCTTTAATTTACGAGCGAACCGCACCCTTATGGTGCGAGAGGGTTGGCGCTCGGTTTTTACCATTTTGTCATTTTTATGAACCCCCGTTGACTAGCGTGAAATAAATATTTATGACGCTGCTGGTGTACCATTCAATCGTTAATGTACTCGTAATTCGATCGTGGGTGACCACGAACGACTTTGAAATTTGCACGAATTCGCGTTTAATTAGCAGCCTGTAATTGCAGGCCGTTTCGAAACACGCGAGGACACTGGTGAATCCGGGGTCGACGACATCGACGACAACGTTGCTATCCTGTCTCGACGGAAACAATAAGGTCGTTGCACGCGACTTGCCGTCTCCCTTGGACAGGGGTGGTGGGTGGAAAACGTGCAAGCATCTGCCACCTTGTGGCCGAGCCACGAAACTTTCCTCAACAAGGGTTGCACCACCCTCGAACAGATGTCGGCACACATCGTATTTCCGCGAATTTTAAGAGACACCCCTTATTGGTGCTCTGAAATTGATTTCACGCGAGAATAATACGATGCTCGTAGCGCTCGCTCGAGAACGTTTATTGGAAAGGCTAAAACGAGAAAGTACAGCACCATTGCTCTTTCCACTGTTGGAATTCCATAAACATCACGGGAAATCGATTCAGAAGGCTTGGAATTAAAGCAGCAGAGAAATTATGATTACGCTAAGTGGTGATTAGACAAGTAAACACTTTTGCACAGAGGATTAATAAAACTGAAACGATTATGACAGTGGTGTTGACAAAAAATAGAGGAGGTTTGTAGTAATGAAAGGGGTGGTAACGCAGACTCGAGGGTTGTTTTCGACGCGTTACACCGCTGAAACCAAAGTTCATTTGGCTCGCGGTAAGGGTCGTAATGCGAGTTGGAATTCTACGAGCAAACATTTCTTCGAGCATGAAACCACTTTTTCACTCGAGCAGCCCCGACGAGGAGTTCAAAAGGGGTCGAGGGTTAAACGATAATGCGAAAGCCGTTATACATGCCATTTCGTTCTCTATTCCGTTTCTACAATCCATACTCTGCTCAAACAACTTCGGTCCAAGTAATGCTTACATCTCCTGGCACCTTTTCTAGCCGCTGTTGAAACTGCCAATGAAGGGACACGTAATTACAAGCAGGAAATGCTGGAAAATTACATAACGCGAATGGTTGTTTTTACGTTACACGTCTTGTGTCGTGATCCATCCTTCATTTGCATGACAAACAGAAAATTTGGACATCACGCGATACCTTATTATTCTGTATTTGCCACAGTTAATGGATTAACTACGCGCCCATGGGACGGCAGAGCTTTTGGCTACGCTCGATTATTTTCATGCAAGTATTTTATCAGCTAGTCCATCCACTCTTCGTTCGTTTGTACGTGAAATATGCAAGAGAATTAAATTACTTAATTACAGTGTAGCCGTGAAACCCAGGTGTATCCACAGGGCGATAAATGGTAATTGTAACACGCGGATTAACGTTGCTTCGTTCTTCGAGAACGTTTTTCTCCCATTAAAACCGATTTCGTTCTACGGGGATTGGCTTTTTTGCGTCCGTACTTCGGTTACCTTGCTCGTAAATGGATTCAGGATCACCGTGTTTGCATGCAAGCAAGAAATTCCACGGTAAGTTGATTCCGAATCGATTAAACGTTCTCTTGCCGCTGGTATCATTGACTCGTACTACTGGCGCGGCGCGTAAGTGGCAAAAGTCAATCATATATTACGGAATTAGACTTATTTGAGAGCGGATTCAATTTACGAGCATCGCGACGCACGCGTGCCGAGATGAATTTACTGGGGTTTACATTTTTCTAGACAGTAGTCGCTTTCGCGAGTTCTCCCCGTCTCGGTATCGTTTCGCACAGGCAAAGTGCGAAGTCGTGTCGTCCGCTTTTTATGAGACGGTCGTGGCACGAAAATCCGAAAGAAGCGAAACTGCTGAACGGTTGCTGGAAAATGCCGTAACAGAGGCACGTGGAAACCCCGCGTTTCCACCCCTCCATGGCAATCACCCCCGGCGCTGGAAACTCTCGCGGTTCGTTGCCTGCTACTAGCAAGTTCAGGGCCGTAACGGTGAAACGTTAATCGAGCATGCTTTCACGACGCTAACAGTTCAACGCCGAAACTCTATTCTACTAAGGTGCTTCGGCTACAAAGGCTCGTGGAAATTAAGATAAAAGCCTAAACGCGTGTATATTGCATTTTAGATACGTTCGAAAATGAAACGTGTGCACACGAGTTAGCACTTTATCAGATTATATAGTCATTTTACATTTCTATGGTATTCCAAACATACCACTTCAATTGTAACGGTACCATTTGTATCGTACAACATTGAAACTCAATTTATTCTGGTAGCTAGCGATTGCATTTTCTTTCGCATTTCTTTTCAACAATACCTCTCAGGGTTCAACACCCACATCTATCCTTCCAATCAATAATGCTGCCACCCAGGGTTTCCCTGTTTTTCGTATGTAAATGAACTATTTCCATTCCTTGCCCCGTCGCGTTGTACAATTTCACGCGAAAGGAAAATTCAGAATTTAAACGAGAAAACTCGAACCGATGCAATTTCGATCCACGCACACACGCTGTCCCACGGAATAATCCGAGGATCATTTTAGCAAACGAACGACCTAAAAATCCTCCCTGTGCATCTCAAATGCACTGCAAAAGTACAAACGGCCTGTTTCAATTGCAAAGGACCGTCCGTACGGTATAATAAGGTTACATCTTTCACGATGCAGGCCGAGCCGAGTAGAAAGTAAAAAGGAATTTTCCCGTTTCCGTTTTCTTTTTTCCTTTTCTCTCTCTCTCTCTCTCTTCCTTGAAAAAGATGCACAGACGGCTTGTACGGACGCAACGTCATATTACATTCGTCTCCGCATTTTCATCTCAAAGAATTATGGCTCCTTTGAAGGCTTCTCGACCATTCACTTTGGAGCCGCTGGAAATCCGTCGCCATTCGACTTCGCATGCGAGCTGGCCGGCCAAATGGTATGCATCTTTTATGCAGAACCGTGAGCACCTTCGGGTAACTACCGATTCTCGAAGCCCGTGTGCAGAACGCTTCGAGCAAGACGTTTTCTCAATGGACCGCGAAATCCTCTAGTTGACCGACGCATTCGTTTCGTCGTCAAAGCAACTCGATTACAACGGGTGTTTCACTTCGGTTCTCGTTGAGCAAATACAACAGATGCTCCATGTAGATTTGCAAGGTGAAAGAAAAAGAGTAGAGGAAAGCTTTATCCAGTGTCCTGGCCTGGTTCTTGTGCAGCTTCTTTATCTTCCGGCTTGCCAACAAGGAGACAGAACCGTGAGAGATCCGAATGCTCGATAGGAACACTGCGGTGTAGATACATGGTCCGGCAAAGCCTTCCATTATCCTGGACGACGCTATTCAATTCGAGCTACACGTATTCCGATGTATTACGCGAAGCGTCTCGAGTAGATAGGGCGTCTCGCAACGATCACCCTCTCGCATGTGACGTCCTCCATGAACAGATCCGTTTATCAGAGGGCCCCGGTGATAAACTCGCGAGCCGGACACGAGAATCCGTCATCTCTATACACACCTTTTCAACGATCCTTCCTCAGCCGCTTTGAAGATACGCGATTCTTCACACCACTTGGATCCGCGATACGGGTGTGAGACAACATTGTTGTAGGGCGACGCTTTGCAAGCTCGCAGAGAAGAAGCTTCGAACCAAGAACCGTAAAAGCTTCGACGAAGTATACGGGTTTCTTCAGGATTTTCGGATTTCTCCAGCAGATTCCAGAAGCTGGAAGAAATAGGATCAAGGTGCTGAAATGTATATCCTTTTGCTATTTGAATAACTTTGTCCTTGCAATTTTCCTCATCCACGAAGGGTCTCAATAATAAAAGAACAATGTGACCCTTTTTTTCTGGAAACCAACAAATCAAGTTAAAACGCGTTCGAAGATAAATTTGGGCGGGCAGAAAAATGGAAAAAGAAAATTGTGGACAATTACCGTCTAGTCCGAAGATAATGAGAACAGCATAATGAAGCGATCGTTGTTTTTTGTATCAATATTTCTGGAACAATGCAAGGGGGTGGAAGGTGATTGCAATATTCCTGGAAGAAGGATTTTTCTTATCTTATTTATAACTTGTCAATTCCAAGTTAGACTTCCTGAAAGATTGGCACGGCAAAGATTTAATTTAGAATTTAAACGTCATTTCTCGCTGATATTGAAATTCTCATTATGAAAATTAATTAATTTTCTTTGTTCGCAAGTTTATGTCGTTTCTAGGGTTTATTGACTTGGTAATTTTATCTGCAAAAGCATCGTAACAAAGGACGTCAGGAAACAATGAGCTTTATAAGGGAAAATTGAATACCTACCTTTATATTTAAAGCAGTCATCATCTTAAAGTTCGTCTTATTAAATCTTTTTTAAAACGATACGAGGTTTGAATTTTTATTTAACCTCTCGTAGAGTTGCAAACTTTTATAAATGTACATATATCTGAATAAAAAGTTGTAGAGTACCACATTCGTTTGATAGAGAGAAAAAAGGAAAGATTGTAATTCGTGTTTTCATTCTGATGATGTTTCAGGGATTTCTTTGAACCCAAAGCAAACCCAGGATGAAATTTATTTTACAGTTTCTACCCTGATTTATTTATTTACAACTAGCTTTCAGGATGTTGAAAAATGTTTTCGAAGCATCGAGAAAGATCAATTTTATAAAAAGGACGTGTTAATGTGGATAGACGTGCTTTTATTTTTGAAATGTGCCTGTCAAAATTTTCGAAAAAATATACAAACACGAAAGTGGTACGTGTTTGATATGTAACGTGGTATTTCCACGGAAATATCGTTCTAAAACGAATGAACGAATTATCCTTGGATTATTTTTACCGATCTGATCATCGTCATCCTCAAAAAGAAAAGAAAATTAGGAGACGTTAACAAATAACGAGGCAGCAGTTGTAAATATCAACGAATTCCGGGCAACGCGAGTTTAATTGCTCGCGATAAATTATTAGCAATTATGTTCTCCAGCGTGGCATCAGCTCTGCGGACATATAATTTCCCAGAGTCGTGGATTAATGCGTTCGCCGCAATTTCGGTTTATTTGCGTTTTATCGACACCGGAATACGCGATAAATGAAAAGGAAAAAGAAGAATGGAGATGTTGAACAGAGGTGTGAAGCATACAATGGAGTAACGTTTTAAATAATATTACATTTCCAATATTTAATTTCGAATATGAACTGCTGTTAATTACTCGTGATAACGAATACCAGAAACGTGCAACAATACGTAATTAAAAAAAATCGGATCAATAATTTTCATTTCATCAATTAAAAAAATATTTGATTTAGCCAATTCATGAAGGTTCGCTATCAAACTTTACCCATCAAAGTGAAACTATAGAACGTGGATGGTTTATAGTTCGATGTTAGAACGCTTTATGAATTTTAATAACCCAGTTGCTTGTTACCTGAGGAAACAAATTACAGCAGGAAAGTAGTATTGAATTTAATTTAACAACTTTCATTTACAAAATGACTAGTTAAAATTCAAAGTACTAACCTGCCAAATATTAAAAACCAATTCAAAGCCGAGCTACATGTTCGTCTCATACTTGGACTCCTTCAAACGACACAATTATAATTGCCTCTCGATAAGCATACCAGTTATTTCCATTCCGCAGTCAAAACCACTGTGACTAACGAAACAAATAAATGATCATTGATTAGAGCTCAACTACCTCATTAGTTCCTCCAATTGCCCTAGCATCGTTGAAACGGGCAGGACATCGCGTCGAACCAATCGGAGCTCAGGGCAAACCTAATAACGAGAGGGCATTATTAAGCGTAATAACGTTTTTAGGTTGCCCGTTTAAATGCATGAAGCGGAGCTGCTCTCGCAAACCGCGGCCGGAGTTATCCGATATTGCGGTGGCAGAAGGCGGCGGCGGAGGTTTTGCCCCGATAACCGGACTGTCCTTTTTAAAGCGGAGCTTAAAAGCTTTTCTGCCGCGTCCTAGAGAAAAAGCCCTGTCGTAAACGGCTAGGTGACCGCGACTTTCGGAGAATACCAACGCCACCGTTGGAAATTCCTGCCAGTTTCGTGCCAGACCGAATCTCTTTCTGCTGCGCGACCAACCTACCGGACATGATGCATTGTAACTCGTTGATGTCGCTTGTTCGCTGTTTTCAGAAAAGGTTGCAACATCGTTTCGCAATTTCATATGTTGATACAGTTAAAATTTACATTGGGTAACGATGTAAATGGATAGCAAGAGGTGGTTCCAAACGAACTCGTTTTTATTTATTTATTTAAACAAAATTGTTCAACAGTCTGACGGTAATGAAACTCTTCTTTTCATCCAAACTTGCTAAACGTGTTTGCAGTTGCTGAGAGTTTGAAAGGTGTGTACGGTTTAAAACGTTGTTTTGTACCGAGCCAGTCTCTCTACGAATGCCGTGTTACAAAAATGAAATTTTTTCCTTCATTCTGTTTCGTTTCGTTTGCGTCTTTGCGAGAAAGCGTACGAGTCCGCATACGCACTCGCTTGCCTCCACGAGTTTTGCATTTAGTATAAGTTTGCGTGCTCATCAAATTCTGAATTTCAATTTTCTCTGAATAACACCTGCATAGCGAAAACAGTTGAAATGTTTAAATACACTACTGAAAGAAGTCTTTAGAACTAAAATCTCAATTCGCTGAGCATAAATTAATTTGCACATTAATTATCGTTCGTTCATGATAATACAACGAGTCGAGATTTCATTTAATGTATCTTTATGAGCGTACTGTTATCATAATTTCAAACCAAGTGGCAAATTAAGCTGGACACTTTTAACAAAAAACGATTGCCATCCCCTATTAATTATCTCAACTGCATAACCGCTACGAATCACCACTACCCGGTATAAAGTTTCTTATCCAAACTGTGCTGTCTAAAAAATGATACCTTCATAAAAATTCAACGAAAACTTTACTCGATTCATCATACCAGTAATTTTCTCTGGCGTAGTACGACACGTTGTGAACGGTAAGAATTTTCACGTTCCGAAGGACACGAAGGAAAAGAAAAAAAGACGAGAGAAAAATCTAATGAGAAGAACAAGAAGAGGATTCAATAACGAGCGAACGGCTTTGGACTGATCTCATCGTACCGCTCAACGCTAATTCCATCGCTCTCCAAGTTTAATCCCGTCGGTCGCGTAGGAATTAACCGATTCCCGAAGAAGCGTTAATTATTCACGGAGGAAGAGAAGAGGTCGCTCCATTAACCGATCCAGCCTGACCGATATTCGATCGACAATCGAGAGGTCGTTAAATTCGGCCTTTCAAAAACCGCGACGAATTCATTGCTTGTTATTCCCGTGGTTGGCCGACGATCGCGTCTAGTCGCGTGATCTATTTCGCCGGAAGTGGCGTCGATCGATTAGCAGAAAATATATAGCGATTGACGTGACGCGGTGGTGCATCGCTCAACCGATTGTTACGGTATCGGCTCGTAATTTCGGAAAACGACGCTTCAGGCAATGCAACCGCCACGAATACAAACAACCCGGAACACTGCTACATGCTTGCACGCTCGAAATTGCCGGCTCAACCTCCTCTGACCATCGCTTCGATGTGCCAATCGTGTCGCGTCTCTCGCGCTATGTTTCCTTCTCTTACTTTCAATATTTTCGCAACCTATTTCCAACCCGTAATGTCCTATATGAATCTCCTTTTAACCCCTCGCATCCTCATCCCCAATTTAGTTTTACCCTCGCCAGATCGAGTCCCAGCCCTCGATTCCCTTCGTGTTAAACGTGCCGCACGAATTCGCACGGTTCCACGGTACGAGATTATGGAGCCGGCCTACAGTGTAAACTACGAGCTACGAGCGTAGTCACACTTTGCTGCCCCATGCTCGACGGTCATCGCTGCTGTAATTTACCGGACTATTTGCCACGGTCGGACATTGCGTCCTACTTCCTGCTCTCCGCGTATCCGGTGTCGAAAAACCACGGACGAACGATCCGGCTTAGAGCGAAGGGTGAGTACCGCTCATCATGGGACCCTTGTACTTGTTCGAACCCCTGTTTGCCATGAAACTCGTGCACATGTTGTATCGTTGTCGCGTGACCCTCTGAAAAGGGCTTATTCCGAGACAGAGAATGATGTTTCTCTGCTAATTAACTCGTTGATCGTCATTAGTTGTCTTCGAATTCGACTAATAATTAACGATTCGTAGATCGTGCCGGTAGATTGAGGACGATCGCGTCCGGTCTTTCACGCGTCGTTTCATCGTCCGTCGGTTATTGCGCATCGTCGAGCCACCGCGAATCAATTAACGGAGCAATTAATCAAACGCTTCGGATAATCAGCGCGTAGCGTGACGGCGAGGCGCGGAGTTGCATCGAACTCGAGTGGCGTGGACAATCGTTCTCACACGCGTGCACACGTTCGCGTTCTCGAGTAAACTGAAACGATCCGCGACGAGCATAATGACATTTCGATGGATCGTGCCATTAATGAGCTTTCACCTTATTTACTTTGCGAGCTTGCACCGCTCCGTTCCACGCCGTTTCCTTTTCCTCTCCTTCCCGCGGATTTGTCAGCCTCGCGAGTTGTCGCATTCGTGTCATCGGCGTCGTTAGATGCATTTTACGCGTCGATTGCATTCGTGAAATTAATGCCACCTGCGTGTTCCACCTTTCACGTAGTCGGAGTAAATCGATTTTCCGAGTACGTAAATTGTTTTATTTTTCAGCATTCCTCCTCGAGTGCTGTCAGCGTCATCACAAGCCATTATCGGTGCATTGTATTTTCATATACATTTGTGAGATTAAAAGTAAAAAATTACAATTTTTCGTTTGTCAATTGCGATGATAAAAGAAAGAAAAACCATCGAGGAGGAATGAGAAAAAGTATCTCTTCGATATTGCATGGAAAACTGAACGATTCTTTTACCAGAGATTGACGGACTTTTCGTCTCATTTCCCAGGGAAATATATATACAATGCCGGCGGTGAATTTTCCGGGAGAAGAAAATAAAAATGGAGAAGAAAAACGATCTTCTTCATTAACGTGAACAACAATCGTCGAGTAAAATGTTCATCCGCTGTGCTGCGTAATGGCCGAATGAAATACGAAATCGATTCGCGAATCGTTCGACCACTTCAGCATACTTTGCCTGATATATCGCGACGTTTTTCGTCCATTGATCTCGTTCGCGTAATATTTCACGAGTTTCGATCGGCGAATAGCCGATCGTAATTGCTGGAATCCGAGTACGTTCGAATAAAAATTCTTAATGCGATCGGTTCGCAGTAATGCCCTATAATTTTGCAGCTTCCCTACGCTCTATTTCACGTTCGAATACTCGTATCTACGTATCCAGCGGGAATATCATGTTATCATTCAAACAAGAGCAACTAAATCGTTTTGAGTCGAAGAATATTCAACCCTATACTAAAGAAAAAATAGAATATTTTAGAACCTATTATAATCGCGACCCAATTCTCTTGATCTACACTTCGGTTACTATCTTTTGGGCAAAGAACAGAAATTTTACGACAAAGTATTGAAGAACAGTAAAGCAGAAAATGCAGAAAGAAATTCAGAACCAGCGAATTTTCAACGTGGAATAATTTCAAAATGATTATTATCTGAAGTGATGCATTTAATTTCGTCGAGTCTGGGTGCACAGATGTATCCGTAGAAGAGGAGGGTGTTCGCTCGAAAATGTCAGAATCAAGCTACCTATGCCAGAGTTCAAGAAACGATGACGTCAGCAAGTACAAGGGTGACGACCCAATTTTTCATTTTTCGACCGGGACTTAAAGAATACGGCATGGATCGTGAAATCTGGTATGGAACCGTGACGAGCTTTCTTTCTTCTTCATTTTTGCCTTGCATTTTTTGTTCCTCGCTCTTTTATTTCAACACATTGCAATGTTTTTGCCACGTGTTGGTGGCTGCTGCTCCGATTCGAAACAAGACGTGTCTTCGAGCGTGAAATTTTTACACCGGCGATCATCCACGGTTCGCGTTTTATTTCCGATCATGATTTACCGCTTCCTATTTTTCACTGGACACCGCTTGGAAAAAGAAACTGAAACGTACGAGCGACGAGAGAATTTTTAGAAGGCAACGTTTCCAGATAAAGCGTTCAGTTTAGACAATCCAGTGTGCCCGTGAGATTAAGCCGTCGAATTGTTACGTTTCCTTCGCGAAGCGGAAATTATCCTGAACACGGTTCGGATAAAATGAAAAATTGCATTATTGGAATTGCAACGAGCGTATTGAAAAACGTCTGTGAGAAATTAGCGTTTAGTGACTGGCGAAATGTCAATGACGAAACTTTGGCTGACAAAGCGTTGTAAGTTCCGAGAACTCGGTTACTACCTGTCAGCACTGTTACAAATGTTCCGCAAGACGGAAATGTTCAAAGCTTATTTAAAATTAAACATAAAGGTCTAATCTTGCTGGACTATTTCAATCTGAGTTATCCCAGACGTAAAATCGACTACCCTGTTTAATTGAAGGCGATCGATCGTTCCGAATCGAGGGATCGAATAATTCACCGACCTCGACACCTACGAAAATACGGAACAAGTCGTTTGAGAATCACTGGCGGGTAAAGCGTGAAAATATACATGGCTAGGCGTCCGCCTCCTAAAATTAATTCCATGTTAATGTGCATCAAGCATACGGATACACATAGGTGTATACACGTATGAAACATCACGCTCGAAATAACACGTTACTTGCAAACGCTTCGGGGATATTACCAGGGCTCGGCTGATTGAAGAAAAGCCAGCGAAGCTGCGTGTATATTTCGCCAGACTCGGCCATATGGAAAAAAATTGACGTCATGAGAAGTTGACGGTATCGTGGCAGTCGGGGCAAACCATTATTCGGCCCGTTACACTGACGAGAAGAGAAAAATGTTTCCTTCGAAAAGGAAAGGGATCGAATGCCTCGAAAATTATCATCGATCGGCGGCGGGCAACAACCCCCGACCACACACGAGGCACGATTTCGTTTCGGTCCATTTGAAACGACAAATTCGTGAGGATATATCGAAAGTCTCCTGTTCGATACCTTTCGAAATAAGTAATAACGGGTCGTAGAACGGTGTCAATTTCAAAGATTATATCGTTTCACATGAACACGATTAACACCGACGTTTTATTTCCGTTCAAACGAAGAATAGCTACTGCGATTGGTCTTACAAGCTCTAAAGAGGAACGTACGCTCCAATATTTCCTGTAATTCCACTCGCAGACGTTTCAATAGACGTCGTTCGATTTATTCCCCTGATATTTCTCTGCTCGCCGAGTTGGTTCGAAAATATTCACGGTAAAATAAGAAATGGCGTAGCCAGTCGCCCCGTTCAAATGAGGAACACTCGCCGCTCCTTTGTGTCGCGTAAACGAGCTCCGAGATAAACGGGGACGATGATAAACGTAGCCGATTCTCGACACTTGTGCACTTTGTTCGTCGTTTCTTCCCGATCGTCCTCGCCGATCAGACTAAAATGCAATTTCCGCTAACAAGCGTTGTCAGCTAAACAGCCGGTATCGGATCGTCAAACGGGACTGATCGGTCACGTTTATCATCTCGATCGCAAATACCCGCCGTAAAGTTTTAATACCACCCATGCGATGAACGTTTCACGTTCAGTCTTACTTTTCTGTATGCTGTCCACTTCTTGGTTTTACCACTGTCTCGTTCTTGAAGCGTTTCCATCCGAAGCGGGAGGGGTAACTTAATTTACAGAGGGATTGCACGAGGGGTGAGGTGTCGGGGCAAGAGGGAAGAATAATTAAATGGAAAGCAGCCACTCGTCGAATGGAAATACCTTTCAAGAAATGGATGTCGACGTCTGCAGACGCGTCTGCCCACTTCATCGTGGACCACCGTGCTCCCGATTACTCTTCGTTATCTTTCCTCACGAATCCTGATCGAGCCTTGACCCATCCGAGGCTTACTTTCAGTCGGTCGGCTCTGTAGACGGATGAACAACGAATATTTGTCGAACGTTTCACGTAATATGCAATATCATTCTCGTAATGCAAAGAACTCTTCAGATAGCATACAATTTTTCTGAGCCTCGAAGTTTCGAAATGATAACGAGGGTAAGATTAAGAACGCAAGTTAAACGACGATTCTAATGAGAAACATTCACGAGACCGTAATTCAGTATGCAACAGCAAAGTACTCGTATTGCAGCAACTGTGCATCGAGGTTAGGAAGATAAGTATAGGTCTTTGTGCAGTAAATTATGTTTCCATGCAAGCTGCGAGGACCTACATTTATTCGTGACCATAATTTCAAATAAGAAACCTTTGTTTAAAGAAGCATTATCGGTTAACAACCCCAAGAAAGCCGAGCAAATAAAAATGCTTAAGCTCGATTCCATTAACGTGGTATTCATTCTCTACCCGTCCAGGCATCTAAGAAATTCCATTGCATTAAAGATTATCCGGACGATGAGAGCCGTATCGTGAATACCGCGAGCACCATAGGTCATCCATGCTTGAACCCGAACGAGTACAATAGCAGACCATTAATTACATCCAATCATCCCATCAAAGTCAACGGGGTCGAGCTTACGGTTCGACTGACGGAATAATTAAGGACTCATTAAGGCCGACATTGTTTGACCGTCCCTGGCTAAGGGAGACCTCGAATTTTCAACGACGACCGTCAGCATCATCGACGCCATTCAGCAAACGACACCACTTCAGACCACGGACTTCAGTTGGCTGCAATCTGCTGAGTGGTGTGCACACGCGACGTTGTTCGTGTCGGCAACAGCTCGCTTGTTCCACAAGCTTCAGCCAGGTCTCGCGGAAATGCCGGGGTGCTTTGCTTCCCGTTAGACCGTCACGTTAAGAGAAGATACGGGGCCGCAATACGCGTTGCGAAGCCTACCGCAAGTACGGCAATTAGTCCTGGCTGTACGACCGTTTCAATTTCTGTCCCTGCTTCTTTGCTCCCTCGCTTACCAAGCAGGCTGACTTTAGCCACGGAAGTGACTATGAATCGTGTTCCCTGGCAAATAATTGCGGAAGGATTGTGGCGAACTGCGAAACCGTATAAACCAGATTCGTGCCA
Source organism: Osmia lignaria lignaria (assembly GCF_051020975.1). NCBI lineage: Eukaryota > Metazoa > Arthropoda > Insecta > Hymenoptera > Megachilidae > Osmia > Osmia lignaria. The sequence continues at coordinate 12,311,235 of NC_135032.1, read as the reverse complement.
TACGATTGATCGCAGCCTCGTTATAGGTCGTTCAGTAGAATAAGCTAGGTAGTCAGGCCAGTAGAATGGGTCAGCGTATGATCAGGCAAGTAGACACCGTTATCAGGCAAGCTACCGTAACTAAATCCTCGTACGGTGAAAATCCTGATGCGCAGCTTCACGAGGATTTAGAATTTCCAGCTAGAAATGGAGGAACTGTTAGTTTCCCTGGGTAATAATTAAGCTCGACCAGCGTGCAATGTGTATAGAGACGGGTTTCACGTGTTTAGCTGGATCCATCGGTTGTTCCTCCATGCAAGGAATTTTACCCGGCGGCTGCCAACAGGAATGAATAACGCGAGGGAAACAGCTGTGGCAGCCAGAAATTTCCAGATAGCTGTGAAAATGTTCGGACGATAGCGACGGTCAAATATCGACGAACAGCTCGCGATCGTTGCTATAATACCGCTACCAATAATTTGCGATCCACTGACCGCAGAGCGAGCGTTTCGTTTATGGTCGCATTACTGTACGTGGAAACGCGGCCGTTGTTTCTCTGAAAGACACGTACAGAATGTCGAAATACGAGTAAAAATATTCTCTATACTCAGTCTAGGATCATACGTACCCTCGAAGCGTTATAAACTACAAATTGCTCTTTCAAATTTATGGTGAGTGATTTCACGACTGCAAAATTAGAAGTTGTAACTTCCCTTCCTTACGACAGAAGTAACTGCATCTTGAGAGTGTAAGAGGCGAAGCTGAAGATTTCATCGTACCAGTAAAAGTTTAAGAGGAAAGGTGCAAAAATTGTCAAAGTTTGTTGAGAATCTGTCGAGTACCAATAAAATGTAGCGCAAGGATACGAGTGTTCTTCTTACGCTATAATCTTTTGTGTTTATGGAAGCGAACATAGTTGATATAGCTTAGATATTGACGTAGCAATTGCATCGTCCCTTAGCATCGAATAAAGGAGGGATACAACGTCGACGAAGTCAGGAGCAAGGTGCAATATGGTCTCGTAGAAAATAATAAAAGTTGTTTGTCGATAAAATGGTCACGAAGCTCGTACCTTATCGCTAGCACCTTAAACCAGCCATAAACTATTTATATTCTCATTCTTCTTGGTTTCATGGGTTGCAATTTTTCACACGCTACTTACGTATCCTTTTTATGCAAAGATACTGGTTTTTCTTGCCGTCAAGCCGCACAGTTTATCGTAACCTTTTGTTGCGCTTCATGTATATTTTTCTTACGTGACAATGCATTTTTCTACCTTTATGCCTACATTTTTTCTTCATGCTTGTCTACTCGCAACCTTTTTGCTTCTACGCGTGCCGGTCTGTCATCCATTCGCTTATCTTTCCGCAATTTCTTTCCACCTTCGAAATGGTCATGAAAATCGTTCGGGCTAAACAGATATTTCAACAGAGGTGTAACGAATAAATCAATTATCCGATCCGTTGGCAACCGCGTGTAACGGCGAGCTTATGAGCGCGACGTTTCAAAAAATCCGTGTAACGTCACGGGATAATTAATTACGAATTATAAACGGCCGATTAATTGTAGCTGCGATCCAGGGCAATAAATATTCGCGCAGATGGATACGGAGGATCGAAGAGAGTCGTTAATCACGACGCATCGAATTGTTGAACGGAAAGAGGCGAGGAGCGAGGTGGTCTGTCGGCTCGCGTCTCGTTCTACTGTCTGACGCGATGGTTTCGTTGGCCATTTGGCATGAAAACGTGTACGAGATTTAACTACCAAAATCTGCATAATTTAGTGTAATGCAGTGTAACGTGAGCCATCGTAACACGAACTGCACGTACGTTCAGGTATTTTTCAACAAGCAATCGATAAATCATCGCGAGGCAACGTGATTGCTTGGCTTCTTGCTGCGTTTAATGGGTCGCCATATATTTTCCAGCAATAAGTGGCAAGCCCTTATCTGTGTTTGATGTACGGCCGAAAGCAGCCCCGTGCACCACGTCCAGGTCGGTTTACGGTTTCCGAATAAGGAACAATATAACGCGGCTTGGCACGCGATTAGTCCATTCTCACGGTCGGATCGCTTTCGTTTTATACTTCAAACTAATATTAATGATTTCAAAGTGGATACACTGTAAATCATGTCAGGGAGAGGGTGCTTTCGTTTAGGTAGATTACCATGTGTGTACAAATAAAGGGCTAACGACGACAGCGACGAGAGCCGACGTGCGTCACAACGCATCCCACTCGGGTTAATTTGCAAATGGTTCCGGGATTAATCACGGCGGACATTAAAAATTCTAGCTGCGAAATTCTCAGGAGCACGGGCTCAACCGTGCCGCAGACTCGAACAGAATACTAATACAAGGTTGGCTTTGATGCCGTGCATTATGGTTCGTTTCGAGATTAATTAATTTGCTAATTTAGATTAGCACGAATCTATTAAAACACAATGATAACTGTGCGGAATCAAATGTTAATTATGCAGTGACACTACAATTATGCATTTATAAATAATACAAAATTAGAAATAAAATTGTAATTAATTTATATAATCAACTTATATTACTTTATGCATGTAAATATCATAATTAATCAATTCACAATTATGTTTTAGCTGGTTCTCTGCGAAAAAAGATCAAAGAATGTGATCGAAACAGGATCGAAGCACGCGCCGGCAATTTGAAAGTGCGAACTTTTTCGCGCGTGCACCCGCGCATGCGCCGAGTTGCTGTAGCGGCCATTAGTGCCGCGCAGCCGTGTAGTTTCCCGCCATCCGCCATGACAGACCCACGCGCGGAATTTTGTCTACATTTGGTGAGTTAAAATTAATAGTTTTTTGTAGAGTTTTGCAACAAAATTGTATGAACATGTGAATTACATGATAAGGAACCTGTGTATGTAAAGGCACATTCGAGAGAAACTTGTTTGAACAATAAATCATACAATTTTGTTTGGCGTCGTTTCGGAACGACAACGCTATTCGCAACGACAATATCGTTTGAAATCACAACAGATCAGTATAGATTTGTGTTTATTTCTCATTTTCAGTATTGTGGAGACCAGTGAACTGTGCGTGTCGGACGTATTTCGTGCGATTATATTGATACAAGTTCGATCTCTGTTTAACCTGTGCATTCTCAACTTTCGCTTTCATGATAGGCGTCCATCCCATGAGTCATTGCGGCCAATCAAGGTAGGACTAGCAATACAATTCTATACAAACAGATGACGCGACGAATGCTTCCCGTATTAAAGCGAGTTGATATCAATATTTTGCGACTTGTATTTATCATTGGTATTATTCAGTTGTTCATTTAATATGATTAACAAAAATTTCGACGTTCAATATATATTTTTGATACCGGAAAGGCAATGGGTCTATCACCGTTCGTTTTTCTCGTTCATCGGTGTTAAATTGATTTAATTCGCGAGGTTAGGTTAACCCAAAGAGGAATAAAAATCACGTTTCGAGGCTCCGAAATGAATTTTATCGATTAAATCGAATTCCCTGGCTAACACGGGGGAATTGTCGTTTACGTTGCCTTTTGCCATGGCGGAAATTATCGGCCAGAAATTGTATTAGACACGGTTATCGGTCCTTCGGGAAGTTTCCTTCTAGGTTATACGTGTGTGACCGATGTCACGAGACTGTCAGTGCTGACTCGCCTCGAAAATTTTCAATTTCCAACGTGTTCGTGTTTTAACTCGTCGGTTAGTTGGACCGTGGGTATGATTACAAATTGCCTACTGCAAACTCTTGATTTGTTCATTCCGCGGCAAATGATAGCAAGTTTGTTCGTCTGCTCATTAAACGTGCACATTTGCGGCGTCCCGAAAACCTTTTCCATCCCTCTCTCGCCCCCTATTCGTTAGCCCGTATAAACATCATCGGATGGGAATATTTCGAAAATGGGTTAAACTAATTCCCCGAACTTCCGGAAGATTTTATCGAGCGAACGCGACAGAGAGTCGGATGATTTCCTAGGAACTGGTTCGCGAAGCGGAAAGCAAAACGGAGACAGAGGTGAAAGGTTAGAAAGAAAGGTAGCGAACGTCGTGAGGGAGAGAAAGAGAAGCTAAGCTGTTAGTAAAATAATAGGAACTTTATCTGGAAGTTTGCTCGGAAACAATTATATGGGGTTTCAAGCTAGAGATGAGGTTACCATGAAAGAGAGTAGAAGCGAGATAGGGTGCAGGAAAACGTGAAACCGAGAGAAAAAAACGGAAAGAAAGGGGATGGATATTTATATTCATTAGAAAGTAAGAAGACAGGCTTGGACAGAGCGGGAATATAGCTTGGAAACGCTTAATGGGGGTTTACACCCGCGGCTTTTCGCTTCGGATAGCCATCTACGCGAGCAGAGAATGTTTTGACCTGGTTTCGAATCAGTTTCGGGTGTTTCTATAATTTCCCATGTTACATTCCCCCGTTGCATTTACAAACAATTTTCCTTTTACCGGACAAATATCCATTTCTTTTCCCTATTCTTTGAGTATTGCGTTTTCTGCATCCCTCGAAACAAGCAAATTTTGAATATGCTGTTTAAAGTTACTAGTTAGTTGAGGAATCATCTCGATCTTGTTGCTTCCACCCTTGAGGGATGGTAGGGTACGAAGCCACTACGGTACGAAGTACAAGAAGTTTCGAAGTCTCTGAATCCGGGAAGAAGTTTCGAGACATCGATTAGCGAGATTGAAAACTTCCGTCTCCTCCTGGTGCATTACGATTCTGGCGGTCGTGGGACGCGAAGGGAAACCGAGGGGATGGTTACTAAAAACCCGAGGCTAATGGTTTCCGTAGCCGTCAAAGAGACATCGATTAACATTCCTTGTTTTTCGTTCGAGCCTCGGTTCCTACTTTTCCGAGTTTTTTCCCCTCGGCTTCGAGCCGTGTTTCTTTTTACTTACTTTCCGATTCCATAGAACCGCAGAAAATCTCAGTTAACGAATGGCTGACTCGGTCGATCGTTGAATTTGCTACGTTTACGTAACGCGGGGATCGTTGCGAAGCGAGTTGTTGCGTCGATTCGAAGTTTCCACTTGCAACAGGGTCGACGATGGTTCAGGAAAAAGACATTTATTAAATTGATGCCATCGTAAAAGCTTGACGGTGTAGTTGCGCTTGATATTCTTCGATAGAAGCGTCGATACGTCCGAAGGGATGCATCGTTTTCAACGAGTCGGTCCAATGAAAAATTGACGTTACTGTTGGCACAATCTTTTCTGCTCCGGTTGCCTTAATCATCGAATTTTTGTCATTCAATTTCTCAGTTTTCTTTGCCTAGTGTACGAGTGCATGAAACGGTAGGATGTTTAATCTTTAAATGGTTTAATCTTTTCCAAGGTATGGATGTTAGTATGCAGATGAGGAAAGTTGTTCTCCTACGAAATTATCAGAAAGAGCATTCGTCAGGGAATGTCTCAGAGTTAAGCTCCTGTTTCGTTGAGGAACTGAGAGCAACTTTGAGCAACTATAAGTGACAATTTAGCTCGAGGCAGTTTGATAATTTCCAACCAAGTAGCCTCAGATACTAGTACAGTATATTTGAAGTGTAAAAAGTTAAAAGTGAGAAAAGAGATTGTTTTTCCAGTATAGAAATTGATTCTCTGATAGGAAATAATGATTTTAGCAAGCTAAGAAAAGTTTCGAAGAAGTTTCTATAATTTAACGAGGTGCCCGGCACCTTTGGGTTTTTAATGGCCCATCTTTCAACGTTACGAATTATTATTGTAGCTACTCAGATACTTCCTCAACATTTTCTTTTATACTTTGATCGGAGTTTGCGAAATTCTTGCACTTCTGGTAGCTGTACCAAGAACTTTTCCGACATGGTAAATAATATATAAACCAGAAGTTTTTGTTCGCGAATAAATTTGGCAACTTTGTTCAACAAGAGTTTCTCAAGTTTCTCATTAATTGGCCATAGCTTTTCGGAATAGGTGTATTAACTTTAAGCTGAACATTCTTTTGATCTACTTTATAAAGTAGAGATACCTTACCAATCTTATCCGATAATTTAGAATTAAATTCCTAAGAATTTCTCCGAACAATATCTTCGAGATAAGTTCGAAGTTTTTATTGGAAAGCGGTGCCAGTTGTGGCTTCCTCGATATCAAACGACGATCAGACACACGAGGAATTTCCACGTGAACAACGTTGTATCGCGCGTCATTTATCGGGACAAACGAGTCTCTTCGCGAAGGTACGCGGATCCATTCGATCCATCGATCCTTCGTAAGCAGAGCCGCGACTATTTCCATCGTTTTCGTGTGTCCGTATGCAAAGCCGTGTCGTTCAGACGGAATCGATGCTTCATGAATTTACAGCGAGCATCCCAAACGGGTCGGTCGTTTCGCGAAACACCGCGTTACAACCGATCCCCTTGTGAATTGTCGCGATTTGTAAACGATAAATGCTTTCCTCCGAAGGCAGATCAAACTTTTTTCAATGCCGGATCTCTATAAATTTGTAACATTACATATTAGATCATCCATCGTATTAATTCTCGAACAACGAACGCGTAGACAATTCAAAGGAGAGAAAAGTGTAGAATTGAAAAGCGTGTTTGCAGGAAAGGATCGAGTAGCTCGATTTAATTTCCAGAATTTATCCGAGGCCGCAACCGGTTCCATTACTAACTTGTCCATCATGTGCAATTGCCTGACCAATTTCCAGTCGGGATACGATCGTAAAGGAACTTTCACGAGATCGAATCAATCCGAGTCTTAAAGGAATCAATATAAAATCGTCCAACCGACCAACAGTCCCCGAAGCAATCGACGAAATACGAGCTTTAGCGTTCTGTTAGCGATGGAACGATTTAAGAACGTCAATTCAACTTGAAAACCTTCCATTGTGTACCGCTTCCCTTTCGCCGATCAATTTAAATTAAATTATGTTGTAAAATCGAATTACGATGCTGACAATGTATAGATTTAATTAACCAGGACGTTCGGTCCGCAACAGGTTGTTAAGGGTTCCAATTACGTGTATCATCTAATTCGTTCCCTACCAGTTAACTAGAGTATAGAAAGTTTTTCGAACGGTAGTTGATCCAGAAGATAAACAAATGAAAGCACGGTTTAGGGACGATTTCCCAGGCCACTAAAAGGACCTGCTGGATAATCTAGGCTGCAGTGCATTTAACGTGAGAATTAATCCATGCCGTGCCACGGAGGAGACACAATTATTACCACGCTCACGTCTCGATTCCTTACGTGATCCTCGACGAAGGTCTAACCACGGGTAAACAGAGCCAGCTGAATAGACGGATATTCATACCGTTCCACCCTATCAGAAGGGTTCTTCGATGCGGCCACCGTTCGAGACTTCCATAATGATGAACCAAAGTCCGTAGCATGCATAGCCGATATGTTACCTCTGCCATGATGGCGTCTGGTCTTCTGTAGATAGGCTGTGAGCAGCAGTTGCATTGCTTTTCTTCCATATTAAGTAGCGACTAGTCCAGGGTGACTGTTGCATCTTTGGCTTCCATTCGAATTAGGCAGTTCTTAATTAAAAGTGACGATGCAATAATAATTAGAAAACGAATTAGGCGACGTCTCGGCTGGTTACGATTCTTTCGGGGAGAGATGGAAATACGCCTCGTTAAGTCAGATTTCAATTAGTCACGGTTAATGGCCGTTCGACGGTCTACGTGTTCGAGGTTAATGTGATTTTTAATTTTCCGGCCTGTCTGTAATCCTTTAACGTAATTACGCGTTCCATTGGAAAAACCATTTGAGGTAATTACACCGCGGGGCTGGCGCGCGTGAACACACCCTTCTATGCGCTGATACATTACCCCTTTTAATCGGCTATTTAATAATTCCGCGTTTCGTGATTTTGAGGGCCGATGACGGTGCACGTTTCTTTTTTTTCCTTTCTTTTTTTAATACGAGCGAATGAATCGGCCGCGCACAAACTCGCACACGAGATGCTACAATTCAATGGATACACGCGATACCTATTCCCTGTCTCGCGACGATGTCACGGTTTTAATCAACGCGAAACCTTTGATTAATGTTCTCCACCATGAACGAGGTTTATAATCTGCCTCGACCTTGACGAATTGGATTAGCGATTTCACAACAACGTTGATTTAACAATTGATCCTTCGATATTCGTGATGGTTAGAAAAGTAGTAACTTGAAAAATCGTTGAATAGGAAATAAAGTGAATGGCATAGTAGTTGTAGCAGTTCTTGAGGAGATTATGACCATCTAAAACGTTGTTTCTCCACTTACCGCATAGTTCAAACGTTCCATTTATTTACCTTGGCCCGATATCAAGTTATCGACTGCCCCATACTACGAGGGGAACCATCGTGCCAAGGAAAATATATAGTTTCCCTAAAATAGCAGATCCAGCTCTAAACTCTTCTAAACACCGCGGGTAGTGTAGTCTTTCTCGTCGTTCGTAGCCACGAACCAATATTGTTTGAAAACAATAGACCGTCTGTTTTCCTCGCAACGCGGTCTAAAGCACACGGTGATACAAAAGAAAACGTACTACTCCATTCAGAAAATGAAGAAACGTTTAATGAACGGTGCATCGGCGAAGCGGCGTTTAGCATGAAAATGCATTTTGCATTCGGAAACAGCGTTCAGAAATATACGTTCCTTATAATACGATGGTTGATTATACGAGGAAATTGCGCGGTTAAAACGTGTCACCCTGTATGTGGGCGTTAATCTCCATGGACTACGCCAGCCAGAACACGGACAGTTGTTTACCGAGTAACGATTAACTACGGAGATAGGGAATGCAAATAGCCGTGAATCCCAGGGGGCGTTTGGTTTCACCGGGTGGTCCCTCGATGTCGTCGAGTTCGTCGTGTGTGTCTCTCTCAAGACCACCGTCTTGGACCCGGAAACCCTCCCGGTGTGTTCGGAGAAATTACCGTTACCACTTAATGAGCTATGCGGCTAAGCGATGCTTAGTTAACGAACGTTTTAAGGAAATCCTGTATTGAATGAAAACGTGATCGCTCGAATTTCCAAATAAATCTTCGCTCCGCGACAAATCCTTATCATTTAGAATAGCAAACAACGGGGTCGAAGGAAAATTAGAAAAGTTTCGAATCGCGAGGCGGCCATCCAGCTTGTTGCCGTATGTTACCGAAATTACATAAACGTGTGCACGCGTGTGGCCGAGTTGCGTGTAGGGTTGGAGGAGAAAAGTTTTGGCTCGACAGAAACAACAGTGACGGGGAAAGGGCAGAAAGTATTGTTGGACGGCGAGAGAAACGGTGGTCGGGAACGCGCCGTTTATTTTAAGTTCTTTCAAACTCTCCGGCGCACTCCTGGAGAAAGGAAGAAGGCGTCACTGGCGAAGCCTGGGGTGCTGGTGGTAGTGGGTGCAAGGGATGGACAGGGTGTGAGAGGGATGGAGGGAATTGTACAAAGGAAGAGACGTGGAAAAGGAAAGAAAGGTCAGCTAGCGAGCGAAAGAGCGGAGGTATCGTGCTGGAAATAGAGGAAAGAAAGTGCGGAAGGAAGAAGAGAGGGACGACCGCGCTCTCCGAGCCATTAGACAAATTTTATATATAGGGGGTTGAAAGCTCATTCGTTTTTCCTGCGAATCGTTACCGTCCGTTCGTCCCTGCTCCTCATTATAATCGATCGTTTAACGCCTTTCCGCGGACCTTTATTGAGCTCGATGAAAAGCCGATGGCCTGGCTACTTGTTCGATTGCCGGCCGATCTTTGCTTTTGTCACAGCTCTGCTCCGATGAATGGAACGTGGATCTATCTTTTATTTCTTCGTCCAAGAAACGACGTCGCGAGATAACGGTTCTTTTAAATGTCTTCCAAGAAAATGAACACCCTTTGAAATTCGCGACACGTAAAATGCCCCGAAAATGCTTCCCTGTAAATATGTATAGGTTACGCGTGACACGGCCAGAACGGTGTTGTAACGAGAAAAGACGTCGTAACGAAAACGAGTTTCGCAACACGAACCATTAGACTTTCGAGAGATGCGTGCAGGCACTTAGGGAGAGCCGACGACTCGAAGAAACGCACGGTTTCTTGGCTTAACAAAGCCAATTTCCGGCACGATCCCATAACGCCACTAACGGGACCAACTTCCTGACGATCTAGAATTCTTCGCCCAGTGTCGTTTGTCGCGTTATTCTTTTCCCATTTTCCGTCGCCCGTTGCCGTCTCGTCGTAACCATCTCGACGAGTAGACGATGTTCGTCCATGGTCAGACCATACGGAATACGATCGTTACGTTTTCCAATTTAATTTCTTTCCTTTCGCCTATTCGATTACATTTATGCCGACCACTGGTGTCCGCTCTGATGGCATACGTGTTAAAGAAACATTTATTTCATACGAATGATAGAAGCGAAATGTTTTTGAAGCAGGATATTTCATGGGCTTTAGCGCGATGAAATATTATGTAGATTTATTTTTAGTCGATGGTGATGGACGACTGTATTATATAGTAGCACGCGAGTATTATTGAGCGAATTGAAAAATACTTTCGCTCTGGGTAGCGCTTTATCTTCTGGAACGAGTTTCATTGCTTCTAAAACGACATGATATACGACAGTCTGGCTAGATTTTCAATTCCCGTTTGAAGAACTCGGTTCGTTCAGTTTTTGATCTATTCGAACGCGACATTCACTATCGGAGCTATTTTCGTCTCTCGAAACGGTGCTCAGGAAAACTGTCGTTGAAATATCTCTCCTTAAAATATATACCTACGTTTTGTCGCACTCGGAAAACTTATTCTCGCAGTAAACTTTTAAAATGAGAAATGCTTCCGCAACTAAGACATATTTCCAACATTACGCTAGGTACTTTGAGCAAAAGCTTCGAAAATCTTGAAAATTCGAAAATTCTACCCTATCTGTCCTGACGGAGGCAGAATGGAATTTAATTTAAATGTACTATTCGAACGAGAGCAAGAAAAACAGTCGGGCATCGGTGAAAGTGTGTCCAGCGAGCAAGGACGTGGACAAACTTATCCCAACAATCGTTGGAGCGAAGGAAAACACGGGAAGATTCGAGTTCTCACGTAGCCCGGGAAACGTTGAGAGATTTTCCAGGAAGCGTTTCCAACGCTTTCGTTCCCTGGCAAATTTAATATCGACGTTCGAGCGTCGAAATCTCAATCAAAAAATGCTGGCGAAATTGGAGGTACGCGGAGTACGGGGGGTTGAAAATCGCTGGGTGATGCTTGAACGGCCACTATTCTCCTCTTCTGTCGTTCGAGCCTCTTCCAAAGCCCGATGTCACGACTGCGGATATGACAAACGCACGTGGGGTCCTGAAACCCATATGCACTGATAACGACGTTATCGGTCCGACATGGAGCACGTCTGTTATTCGCGATACGCAGACGTGCGCCTGGTAAAACGTCATCCATTACCCAGGCCAGACTGATTTACTATTAATTAGTAGTATCGACGGTGAAAGACAGCCACGAAATTTCGTTCGTCAACCCGTTCGCTAAGGTTCGACCGTGCTAGGGGACGGCATCCCTTTTCCGCCACGCTAAATGAGCCGGTAAATGCCCGTGAAACGTTTCCAACCGACTGTGGACGTTCAATTAGCCGAAGTGTGAAACGAAAATGATATTCCACGGCCGGAGAAATTTGCAGCGAAAGGAAACTAAGCTGGCTGCCTGGCAGCTGACGTTGCGTATTAATTTCCTAGCCTGCTCGGCTTCTGGTTCGTTCAATTTATACGCCGGTGAATGGAAAACGATTCTTGAAAGCTTGTACAGAAATTGCAAGCTGAACAATCGTGTTATGATGAAATTTCTGTTCGATTTATAATAAGGTCACTTGGATGACCTTATTCGAACTTTAAGAGTTCAGGCTTTGAATTCAAGTGAAAATTGTCGTCTTATTTAACTTGGCGAGTTTGTGATTGGAAAAAATGTGGTGGAAAGAAGAGTGCATTTCGGAAGGTTCTTTTGGAGTCGGATGAAAGGTGGCACAAAAGAAATTGAACCTGTTATAAGGATGTCGAGGTACAAAAGCCTGCTGGCAACCGAGTGCCACTCCAGTACACGTTTCTATCTGTTGGATGATCCTCGACCTCGAAATTGTGCTTTAACTGCTGGACGATCGTCCTGTATCTTTCGATTAATAATTTGATATTTTTGATCAATTATTATAATGATTTTGATCAACTGTCCTCCTTGGTAATTAGTAAATTAGCAGTATCATCTAGTAAGGTCTTCCTACATTAATAGTTTCGAGCTGTATCTTGAAATCCTTTGGATTTTGACTTTTGAAAGGTCACTTGCAACTGTTCTGGGGCGAACTGTTTCAAAAAAGAGCACTCAACCTTTGGTACCCGTGATCCATAAACTTCCTGCTCGCTGGGCGTTGCAGCCCCGTTTCCTCCTACTGTTCTCGTCCTTAGTTCTGCTTCTTTCTATTTCTACTCGAAGCAACAGAGCAAAGGTTGAACTTAACCCCGCAAACCTTTTCAAACATTAGAGTGAAATACTTTCTGAAAGTTCGAGACCGATTTGTGTGGTTACTTCTGTGAAATTCTTTTCTGTCAATAAGAATGAAAAATAGCAAGCAAATGATTTTAGGAAACGGAAATTAGAAGAAAGATTTTCCTTTTCGCTGGTTAACAGCAAGATTTCACGGGAAGGATCAAAGTGCACGAAGCATGGAAGGAAACGAAATTTGTCACCGATGTTCCGGTGCCTTAAATTTGTCTCCGACCATGGATTACGGGACTTCGATACTCTCCGTCGCCGACCAGAAGAGATCGGCTCGCGTCAAGGATTAAGGTCAACGAAGAAATTGAATTCGTCGGAAATCCGTAGAGGCGCGACGACGTGGAGGGAATAGAGATGGTCGACGTGTTTCCGTTCGTGCACCTGACACGATTCTTCGAAACTTTTCTGGAGAGCCTGTCCTCTCTGGTGTAAACTAGCATCAAATCGGATCGTTTTCACAATGTCAATCATATGGAAGGTTCTTCTAATTATTGGATGATTAGTTTCATTTTTGAAGTTACGAGTTTGAATAAACTCAGCTGAAAAAAATCAATCTCACCCCTGTGAAAAATGCTATTCCCTGCACCTCTTTCCAATTTTTTCTAGTAACATTATTCGAAGGTATCGTCTGGCGGCAAAATCGCAGGTGCGAAAAATAACGGGGACCGAACTCGGTTGTATCGCATTTCAGAAAACAAACGAACCGTTCGGCCGTTAGCTGGTTGGTTTGATTCGTCGTGCAGTGCAAATCACGTTGGCCACGCTTCACGTGTAACCGATACGGTTCGCTCCTTTTTCCCCTCTGCCGGTGTTTCGGGTCGCTTTGCGAGTACAATAATTCGGCCAATTTCGTCGTGCCAGTTTATGATCCACTCCGTTGAATTTTCCACCCGAATTTCAAAAGCCATTCCGTTTCGTACCCGATTCCCCACTCGCCATCTCGTTTTCACCTACAACGAAAACCGCTTATTTTTACGCGTAACTTTGTTTCCAGTTGCCCTAACGATCCAAACTTGATCTCCGGTTCACCTACTTTGCCCTAGCTTCCGGTAATAATGTTCGAAGTTCTTTTGCATATGGAAACGCGTCATACCACGAGGAAACCAGGTCCATGAAATGGCAAAAATTTTCTACGTTCACGCAGTGGCTCACAGATTTACGAGCCTTTCTTTTTAATTATCACCAATTCGATCGAACGCGTATAGTTCCCAAAACACATCAATTCGTAGATGGAATAATCTCAGTAAACCAAAGGCGAAAGCCGGATTGCTGGGACGTTCGACAAAGCTGTCAAAGAACAGCGGGCTATCGACATCGCTGTCCGTTTCCATTAGAACGCGTCGTCGGTGTAAAATTCAATCGGGGGTTGAAATCTATTTGACCGAATCTCGCGAAACGAGCATTAATGAATTTCCCGATATTTTACTGGCCCGTGAGGGCACGCGCCCTCTCGCAGATACGATCTCCTTGAAAACTGCTTTCTTTTCGCATCCGCAGCAACCCCTTATCCGGTCCAGCTTCAGTATTTAAGAGGGTGTATATATCTTCCCGGGAAAAGCTCCTGCATCCCACGTTGGTCCGTTCCAATTTATTTACAACAGGGCCGCATCTTTCATCGGTCTTTCTTCGACGCTTTCTTATATCCGTCAGATTCGTAGTTTCAAGTGTTATGAAAATAACTACATAAACGTTTCATCGATATTCTTCATTAGAAACGATAAAAGTGGAAATCAGCTTTAAGTAAATCGTAATAATTAATAGAGCAATTCAATTACTTTTCAGCCCCTGTTACTTAAGAATTTAATCTCGTATTCTAAGCCACCGCTCTCTACGGAAGGAACAATCAAATTAAAAGATAAACGCAAGGAGTAGTAAAAAAGTTGAAACACACTCTCGCGGAACTTCTTTTCATGAACCATTACCCTCGAAGCCACGCTTCACGGTCCGCCGAGGAACAAATAAGGAAAACGAGAAACTCGCCTGGTATTACCAAGTCAAATTTGACCCCTCAAAATCACCGAGCCCCTGATTCGCGTTCATCAACCCCTAACAGCGTCAGATAACCGGTGTAATTTACGATTCCTTATTACGAAACTTCAAGAATCGCTCGCAGATATTTTCCGGCTTTTGATAAACATGTTTTTTTTTTCGGGGAAATTACTTCGTTATTGTACGAAATAAGGCTTCTATAATTTCTTACATATTTTTATGATAAAAAAGAAAGTCAAACGAGGAGGATTGAAATTTTTCGGTATCGTCACGGGATTATCTTCAGCAAGGGGGGAAAAACTTGGACGCAAAGAGGCAATAATATTTGCTCTTAGCTGCAAAGCATACCTTCGGTTAGTTAATTTTGATCCGTATCTACGGAACGAACAGACAGGGATGCGACGTTCTGGTCGGAAACGATGGATAAAGATAGAAAACGAAGGAGAGAAGGGTGGAAGGTTTCCAGTGGTGGCGTCGAGAAGGAATAAGAGGAGGAAAATCTCTAGTAATCCTCGAGGGGATAATCGGCACCGCGCTCCGCGTTTTTTCCCCTTAATTAACGGCTCATCGCAAACGCGGCTGATTACTTTTAATTAGCTTCTCGGAGGAGAACCGTATAGAAGGAAGAACGAACGAGTTTGTCGTTTGATTCGATCATGTCAAATACACTTTTCGATCATTTCTAAATTTATCGATATTTCCAAATTACTGTAGATCCCCTGAATATTTTCTGAATATTTCTGTGTTTTTCCTCTTTGCGAAATTCGGAGAGCAAAGAATATTATCAGATAAATGGTGTAGTCTTGTTCATTGCGGATCAGATTCGTTGATTTGCATTTTGATTTGAACTGTGTGTTGCGAGTCCAACTGGTCATTTTGATCGAATGGATTCATTTGTCATTTTGATCAGTAAACGAACGGACTATGGGTAGACTGTTTAAAAAAATTCATATGTGATTATTTTGAATTTTATTATCAAAGTTCCAATTCGATTCACGTTCAAAGACACAGCATCTGCTCTATCTAATAACGAATGATATGCTGGGTCTATTTTCGAAAATGTCCCGTCGTTAGGTGCATTCGACTCATTTCGACGGGAACAACGCGTGCATTTGATGCATCTGTTGCATCGTTCCATGGACTGTCTGGGTGCAACAAAATTCGTAACAAAGGGTATCGTTTGAATGCACGTTTTTCATGCAGTCAGATGCATTCGTCGTGGGAAATTTAGAAAACCACCGTTCCATGCAAACTTTGACGTGCATAAAATAATGAAAATTAAAAGTACTTGGTTCCATCTACAAAATAGTTAATTGCGTTTCGAAGTCATTACTTGATTAATTAAATTCCGCAGTAGCAGACTAGAAGTGTAATATTCACGCAGCTTGATTTTCATCGATTCTCTAACCAATATCGAACCCAAGTGTTAACTGGTCGACCGTTCGATTAATCGCCGTCTCAGAAACAACCGATCGATCTACAACGGGGCTGTAACTCGATCTGAAACAGTCGCCAATCTCGGGGACGATCTTCGAAACAATTAATCTCAATTTACGGAGTCACTTACCTTCGGGCTGGTGAGGAGCGTAGATGTTCAGGTAGAGGCAATCCTCGCTCTGGTTCTTCAAGTACGGTAACAGCTTCTCCAGGTATTCGTACCTGACTGGTCTCACCTCGTCTCGTAAGTTTGGCACCGTTTGCGGGCAGACGGGAGCGAATTCCTGTGATTGTCTCACACCGCGCCATGGTTCAGGTGATCTTGGAGGAGAGAACCTTAGGGAGCCGACTGGAGGTTCCGCGTACGGCACTCCTGGAATAGTGTTAGCGTCGATTGGTAATTGGTTTGGATTAGGTTAGGTATAGTCGAGTAGACTGTGCACCATTCTACCTCGATTACAGCTAGAATATAGGTGATACTATGAAGGGTTCTTCGCTATTGAAAATTAGGTCACAGAAACTACTGAAGTGTTCTACAATTGCGAAACTTCACCTTTTTAAGAACGGTGAAGTTTGAGAAAATATAGGTCGAGATTAATTCGTCGGTTTTCGATTGATTCCGAGGAAAGTACTGTACGCAGGCAAATTCGTAGTATTTCGAGTACTCAGCTGCTGCTCCGCAATTACTCTGCTTCCTCCCGGAACTATTTCCACGCAAAGTGGAAGAAAGGTATCACGAGGGTCCACTAGAAGCGAGGAATCGTTGCCAAGGAATGTCATGGGCTGTCGTAGAACTGGAAGAAAGTGCATGGTCGCTCGGTTCAGCTCGAGAAACGAGTGTAGCACGCAGCGACGAAAGAGGAAGCAGGGCAGAGGGGACGTTTATTCCCGAAATAGCCTGCACACTTCTCGTTTCGGAACCTTTGACGTATCGGACTCCTCGGGATCCTCGAAAGCTCAGATACGTCGGGGGTAATGCGAGAGAAAAGCTGATGCAGCTGCGAGCAAACTTTTGCCCGCTGACCAAAGTTCGCCGTATCGGCAGCCGGAAACTGGAGATCGCGGTGTGTTATCGCTCTCCAGCTTGTGGGAATTCGATCGAGGAAAACGGGACGAGGGGGATGGCCGTGATTGGGCCCGAACTTTGAAACTTTCTGCACGGGACGATAAAGCGATGATTGTGAACGGATTTCAATAGCCGTGATTGATTCCCCCGGAGAGGTTCGACCACCTTTTTTTAGCTGATTTTTCGGGCTTCCATACGTATAGGGGATTGTAATTGGTACTTGCGATAGACACTTTGAAACAATGTTTCTTTTTTAGGGAGACTGTTCGATTTTTCTTCCATTCTTTCGGTACGTTCTCGTTTAATTAATTATTTCCGTACTCGTTAGTTAGATTATCGTATTAAAACTTACCCAAGAAAACGTCCACCGATTGCAAATCGTGGCTGGTCCTCGGTTGCGCGACGATACCACGCAGACGTCCCTGTTTCACCCGAACTTCTCTGGTGACTCGTTCCGGAGGATCGAGAAACCTCGAATGATAACCATACTGCGGTCTCGGCTCGTAAAAGTCGCGGTGTTCTGTAAGGATTTGGGTGCAGGCCAGCAACACGAGACCCACCAGTTCCAGCCGCAGCATCCTCGACATTTGTTCGAACGTTTCGACGCCCAGGAAGCGTGGCAATGAATTTCTCACCGATACACCACGCAACCAGTCGTCGTGCGAGATAAAAATAATTTTTCTACGTTTCTGCTTCTTCCGTTCTTGCACCGGATACAAGAAGGGGAAGCTTCGCGTCGTTCCTTAGTTATCGTTCACGGGCGAAACTGTTCCGAGAGTTGTCGAGAAAAGGCGGACCAGATTTCTCAAGAGGTGTGCCAAAATCGTTCGATGTCAGCTGTGTGGCACCACGTGCGCGCGTGGCTCACATTTTCCTCTTCGACTGTTGTCTTTTCTTCGTTCCCGCCCTCTCAGCCTTCGCGTTATCACATTTTCATGGTCTCATTTCTCACATATTCAGTATAATAACTGCGCTCAGAATTCTCGCGAAGAGCTGGCAGCCAGCTTCGTGACACTGCACTCGTTCGACACACTCGCTCTAAATCGGTAACGGTGAAATAAAACGTAGAGATTTCAACGTTTCGGGCGTCTCGGTTCCCTATACCGCGGGCTCGCTTTAAATATAGTTGACAACCGTTTCGAAGCAACGACGGTTTCGCTTTCGCGCTGCGTCCGCCAGCCCGATGCCGATTACAAGGCAAAAGAACACTCCGCACCGGTGTCTTCCACCGGGGATATTCTTGGGCGGAACAAGGGTGAACGCACGTGTTGAACCAAGAAAGACGAAGAGAAACAAGAGGGTACCGTGGACGCGCTCTATCTTCGACCTAAATAGAACGGTTCTGATGTTGGTAAACTTTGTGCACGTTCGCGTCGCGGAACTTTCCGTCCCTTCATTTTATTAAAAGATTTTCCATTTAGGATTTTATACATCTTAACAGCTGTAAATCGAGTTTAATCATAAATTGTCGAAACAACATTCTGTTTGATGTTTAAAGCATCAAAAGTTGTTAGAAGCGATGATTTATGATTCTAATTCGTTTACGGCGGGTTCTATAAATATGCATCTAAACAGGAGGTTGTAGCGGAAGATATAATTACGAAAAAGCGAATTTACGAGGTAGAAAAAAAGCGTCGGTCGACTTGGAAAACGAAGCGAGGCACGAACGAACCGAGGGTGGTTTCAAATTTACCCCATTCATCGTTTTCACAAAGCAGCCATCAAAAGAGCCTTCCGTTTCACCGTGAAAATCATTCGACAAAATTTACGGAAAAAAGCGCGGCACGCACGCGGTCTCGCGCGAGCGTGCAACCTGCAAACAGGATTACCCGCCGTGAAGTGAAACCGGCACCGTTTTAACGCCCGTTTAAAAGCGGTCAATAGCGTTAAATTATGAATGCCCGTAATTTGCATCCTGTCTAATTGTTCACCGGATAACATCCATCCCTATCTTCCTCTATTTTCCTTTTTTTTTTCTCTCTCTCTTTTTTAAACCAACCACCAATCTTCCCTGCTATGCGACGCGACGCCTTTTTACATCCGCGCAAACTATGTTACCGTTTGGCTTTTCATCGAACGGCGAACGATTTCTCGACCTGGCAACCTGGAATATCGAATTCGCTCGTAAAAGCGTCTGAACTTTTCGATCTGACGCGTGGGCGTGATGCTTTTGAAAATTCCTGGCCCGAAGATCAATGAAAATTTCACGACTCCCCCGATATCGAAGCAGATTTTCAAGATAAGAGAGTAAATTAGGTGATCGTGTTTGTTTCGAAAAGGAAACGTTGCTTTCGTCGAGGATATTGAACTTTTGGCTGCCCTTGCGGACGACGTGGATATTCTTGGACCACGCTTTGCTGTTCTTGTCTCTGCTCTTTCAATATTTCCCAAATATCAGAGTAAAGATAAAAGCGTCGATCGGTGAAAACACTCGCGGCAAATTTTTATGGATGTTGATCGCAAATGAAAATAAATCTCATACGAATAATGAATAAAGAAAAAAAAATGGAAGAGTGAAAACGTTCACCCAAGTTCAGCTTCAGGAAAATGCATAGATGGAATCTATAGACACGTACTTTGACAGTAATTACGTTCGCGTTTTACCTAAGCGCGAAAGATGAGAAACAGAAGAACTTGAGCAATTTCGAGCACTAGGCGAAATGGAGTTTCGGTAATCCAACGTTTCAGTTCGTAGAGATTAGCACGCGGAAATGTTGAAGCACGAATTTCACGATCACGGTGTTGGTTTCGTCTGGATGGAATTCGCGAGTGGACTGAGTCCGTAAGTGCTAAAATTAAATCGAGAACGAGTTGAGGAGGAAGCGCCGCCGGGCGGCCGTCTTACGAGCTGAAACTTTTATTTTAGAGAGAAGATTTCGTGATCGTTCAGTTGGTTTCGTAGCAAACGAAAGTGTAGTGGAAGGAAGCTTTCGCTTTTGAAGATCCCGCCTTAGGTTTCTTTTAAACAGAAGCATCGTTCTAGGTTCCGTTGGAAATTATAGACAAACTTTGCGGAGGACCCGCGATCGTTAAGATTTTCTGGCAATGAAACGTCATTATCTTGGCGTGATCTCGAAACTCAAGGTTCCCGTCTTTGATCGAGTGCAATTTAATTTAGCTTAATCCGAACGGTACTACGAGGATCCCTTTCTTTTGAATCTCGACGCGGGGACAAAGTTAAACATTTTATCTCTAATGGAATTAGCATACACGGTCGGAGATCTGGAAGTATTTGGATTAAATGAAACACCGCTTTCCTGAAAGTCTGTTTATCGAGATTAAGATAATTGAAGTGGACCGGTTGGATCGCGCAATCAAGTGATGCTTAAAGGAAATGAAAATTATCGTTCCTTTCCTTCGACTTTCTCTTCTTTTGCATGAGATTTTATAATTAATCAACGCTCTGGGAAAATTGGAATTTAATTACTTCCAAATATCTTCAATTGCAATCAGATCGCTTGGTATAATTTACTAGACAAGATCAGAGATATTTCTTTGTGAATTTTCTTTGTATGTATCGCTGTCCGTTGTGTACAACGACGTGTTAAAGCAACGATAAGAAGACTTTGAGAGGCACTCGAGGCGCGAGGCGTTCCCCGATGAGTGGCTGCTCTTCAGGAACATCTCATTTACGTTAATGAACTTACTTCGCGCCGGAGCCGCGGGACACCGACAAAAGTGCATGGTCCCCGTGTCGCTTCGGGACAAAGATCCGGATAAATTTAACGAAACGCTCGGTGAAACTCGTGCTCGGCTCTGCATTCGTGAAAACAATCTCTTGCTCTTTACTTCGAGTGGTTAATTAACTAATTAGTGTCTCCTATGTTGCGTAAATACGAAGCAGAAAAAATGGATCAATTAATTATCTTGTCGTTTGTTAATTAATTATCCTTCTTTATAGCTGGTTTAAAGAAACACTTTTTGGTATGAAAATTCGTGGTAGGGGATAAAATATGTTCGTCCATATTTTGTTGAACAAAGTGGTCAAATTAGGTTGTAAAATAATGTTCTCTCAAAAAGAACTCTCAAAGTTTTAATTAATACACTCGTCTATTATTTTAATCTCATCGTACTTTCAACCCTCTATTTTTCATTGAAATATTCCGAACAACTTTTAATTGGTTCACTAAATTGTAGTACGTTCAAGTTTGACCCCTGCTTTTTAAGCATCCTCATCTGTATTACGTATGTTTGCCTCTTCAGTTATCGAACGACCTTGGTTTTTCGTGGGATAAACAGGTTATGTGTTGTCGGAATAATAAATACAGATTCATCAATGAAGTCTCTTCTTAAAGGAAGCTAGTCAACAAAGGAGAGCAACCCACTTTCCTCGATTTCTTTTTTCCCTTTGTTCGTTCTCGTTCCTCGTTCCATACAACCGCAACACCCACGTCGATGCTTAACAATGATGCTTAAGCAATTCAGAAAGCTAGTTGTTCGCATCGAACATTGCAGAGAAGAGTCTCTGTCTCTCATTTAACCACGATCGAATGTACAATTAATTCGAATGCACCGTCCCATCTTAGCAATTTCCGCCACGGGACTTTTCAATATTTTCCAACCGCACCGAAGCGTGTACCACCAACACAAAGACGAAACGAACGCATTGTTTCCCGGGTTATCGATAACGGAACGAACCACGGCGAGATGAAGATAAATAACTTGCAGCGTGTAAACGGTCGGTTCGCGATGTACGCCAATCCCGAGGGATTTTGTCCTTCTTCGAAAGTAGCCCGTTCATTCCTCCCAGAACAGATATTTTTTCTCCGAGCGGAACATCCACTTGTTTCAGACGAATAATTACTTCGATGTCTGCTTTTGCAATTGTCTGTCAATTTTTCGTCTTCTAGCTAAACTTTAGATTCTTAAAATTTTCACACCTCGAATTCCTCGTTTTCAGGTCAGGTGTTTTTGCCTCGGTTTACGTGAATCATCGCTAAAATGCTTGTCGAACAAAGTCTGGTTTCGTTTCCGGCGAAATGTCCTCGGTCGGTGGTAGAATTATAGGAAAATTGGATTAGACCTCGGTCGTGAGAAGCACGCGTTTGCGGAATTTAGTTCAGGCCTTGGTAATCGAAACTCGAGAATCACAGGACGATCTATCGATTCTTTGCGGTTTTTCCGCGTGTTCCGCTAAAAGTCTCTTTCCACGCTGGCTATTCTCTTGTATTTCCTTTCCCGGCTGCATAGTTTCCAGGCTAGATCGGTATCTATTCTATTTCTGTGGCTGTACAAACGGGAGCTTTGACAGCGATGCAAACCTATCGTTTTCAGCTACACGATTTTATCGGTTTTAATCAAGCATTCGTCGAATGGATTGCTATCACTCGGAGAAATTCGATATTCATTAGCTGTTCACGAAATTGGCTTGAAAAATTCACCGGTCAACTTTGACCCTTTCGAACACCTTTCCTGATTCTAAATTTCAATCTCGTCGAACCACTTGAAAATGCTGTTTCTCGCTTGGTCCCAAAGAATGCAACCAGCGAGGCTGCATCCAAAAGCCGTGAAAGTTTACCCAGCGGCAGGAATAAATATTTCACGCCCTTTCAAAGGGAAATTACCATCGTTCGAACCTAGTTTCGGACGTTTTGCCCTTATGGTGGACACCGAACGCGATCTTTCAGCTTGTTTACCATCGTCTAAGAGAGACTGCTCAAACAACACGTGGGACGAAGTTAAACGAAACCCGTTTACACCCATGTGAAAAGTGTAAAATGTAAGGAGAAAAAGATCGTTGGAAAATCGTGAGTGGTGCTCGCAAGGGGTGAGTTTAATAAATAGGTAGGAGGGTTGTTGGAATGAGTACAAGCTAGGAGGAGTTGTACAGAGGGGGATACACCCCTTCTTCCATTCATTTTGTTTGATTTTATTGGCCGTGTACTCGAGCCAAGTTCACGAATCTTAGTTCCGAGAGTTCCGCCCTGTTGGTTCGACGTGGGAGTGCTGAAAGCACGCTTGTTTATTTACGACCAAAGTCCGTCGAATCATTCGAGAAAAAGTTATACACTGAAAATCGAGTTTCACAATCACGAAACACGCGTCAGTGAATGTACGAATGTTAATAATATATTTCTTCTTTCTCTACGGCGTGAGAAGAAGAGGAAAAAGAATGGTGGTATACTTGTTTACCGTGAAAACTGATTTTCCCTCGGGGAAAATGGTGTCGCCGAGGAATCGTGACGCTGATCTGAATTACGTTTGCACAGAGAATTTCTATCGAAATGATGGAGGGAGGGTAATTCGGTGACCCTGTGGCTCTGTATATTCAAATGTTTGCTGCCGAGACTGGATGGCAATATTGCTTCGAACTATTTGCTAAAATAATTACATATTTGCTCTGGAGTTACAGTTGGCTTGTAATTTATTTAACATATCGTCAAATACAGCGATTAATCATAGGTAAATTTCATACAGGGTTGATTATCGTAAATTAGCAGTGAGAATAAACAAATTTGTGCGGCGATGTAACATCAAAAGTTTCTGTTAAACAGCCCTGGAATTCGTCCAACGGAACAAAGTCGCAGCCCTTCGTCAATCGTTGTTTTTTTCTTCTTCTCCGTCCTGTCGATATCCAGTGACGAATTAATCACGAGGGAAATGCCCAGCGGGGTCGTCCTGTTGTTCTCTCGATATATCGTGTGAATCGAACCGAGAGGAAAGAGAGAAAACATTCTAACATGGCGGTTCTCTGGAGGCTCGGTGTACGGGAGGGGTTTTGAAAGAGATTCGAAGACGATGGAAGGAAGGGCAGGAAGGAAGGAAGTCGACGGAGTGTGACGCAGGGAATTCGTGCCTAGACTGTCGAACATTCAAATCCGACGAATCGACGAGGGAAGGGGGAATCTTGACAAGGAACGCCGGTTTCATAGGCCATTGCAGGGTCGAGGGGATGAAAGAAAGGAACCCCGTGATACTTTCTTTCGGGCTCACCGTGCCCTAGCTTCGAGCGTGTTATACTTTACCTACTTTACAAGATTTCCTGGCCCGATAACCATCGCCTCGACGTTTTTCCTTCTCTGCTCGTCGATAACTCGCCATTGCGTTCCGTTCATCCTCGGGAAAATCGAGATCGAACGTGCTCTATTTCTCTGCTCGCTTTTTTATTTTCTTCCTTCTTGTATACTCGATTGCGTGTTCCGCTTCTGAAGAGCTGAACAGTTTCCTGGATTTAATGAATCCTCGAACCTTCGCAGTCAAAAGGTTAAATATAGTACATTCGAGTCAGCAGTTATCTTAGCACCGAAAGGGTTAAACTACTTGCAAAGGACGATGAGATTTTACGTCATAGACGAAACTCGTATATCTACCCTGACCATGATTAAATTTTCATTTAAATTTCATTTAAATCCCCGCGTTCGCTGTTTCGGATAAAGAACGTAATCTCTCCTTAATACTGAACGTTACAGGAAACTCTGGATATTAATATCTAACTAGAAAATGGATTACACAACCTTTTGGGTGGTCTATTTGAAATGTTCGTCAAGCGCCATAAAATCCATGTTATCTCGTAAATAACCGAGCCACGAAGTTATTCTCTCTATATTAATCCTCGTTTAATGTTTCAAACACCCCCATCGCGTTGCATTTCATCAAACAATCTCTAATAAACAATTCTAGTCCGGGGGAAACAAGAATTTCATGCTCTATTTCGACGAAATTTTTGCTGAAAGTCATTTCTTCGACTGCGAATCGACGAGTTTTCCGCAGGCCGTCCTGCGTAACGTGAAAAAGAAAAGCGGAAAAAAGTGGAAGAGGGTGTTTTTGGTTCAGGAGGGATTTCTCGTGGATTAGCCGGACCCTCTCGCGGCGTTGAGGGTACGTTTTTCCGCCACGTCGTTTCAACATGCTAGATATACATGTAAGGTGTTTCAAGGTACACGAGAACTGCTTCTTCTTATTCCACGTTCGTGCCGCTTCGTCGTGGATAATCCCGGAGGTGTTTTACAGGTGTTACATTATTTTCTGTCGTCTCGCGAGATGACCTCTCACGGCACCCTACGACGACGACTCTTCATTCCTTAAATCCTTTCGCTTTACTTTCGCCGTTTTCTCGTTCCTCGAAATTGCTAGACACGTTTTTACCCGTCCCTTCGAGTACCGTACGATTTTTGCTTCATCCGACGACACCTAAAACATCCTAATTGATTCTTTGAGTTTAATTAACGAGGGCAGAAAAATATCGTAGAAAACTGAATCTCGTTTACGACTGTGGGATATAAAGACGTTTTCGAAAGTATTTTTATAAGTAAAGGACTCAGGAAGGAATCGTTTTCATACGAATTCGAACTGTATTATGTAAAATAAGTGGTTTTCATGAAACCGTAGAATGTTCTTCGGGAAAACCAAAGTACCGTTTCTACCATCAGGAAGGTAGTGTTATTGAATATATTTTAGCTTATCGAATTATAAAATACCTTCTCTGGCTGCATTTCTTTATCTTTCCAGAAACAATAGAAGGTTCTCTGTTTGAAAGAAATATAAAAGCTTAACAAATCATAGAATACGTTCTTCGGCGGTATCTTTTTATTTTCACCGTAAGGTGGTATATTTCTGTTTGGAGGAAGTATAAAAGCGCGCGATCGATCGGAAATTCGTGCTCTTATCTTTATCAGGGAATGGAAGGGGTAAACGCGAAAAGCAAGGAAAGCTGAAAGTTCGTCGTACCCGTCAAATTTCATCCATCGTCATGCTACGAGCCGTACGAAGACAAATTTTGACGCGCGGGAAACGACAACAAACGCCAAAACGTCACGGGCCTTGAAAGATTTTGATAGATTACGCGGATATTATCCAGAGATGCGTGGAAGTTTGTCGTACGATCGTTACGGGGCTTCTGACGGAGCCGGTCATGAAGTATAACAGTGTCTCCGAACTTTCTTCAGCTTACGACCCTGTTTTTCTAATAGCCAAATAATCCGTGCTTCTCTTTACTCGAACTCTTTGTTTGTTTTCTCCAAAGAGGTTGATTGAACTTCCGGCTATTTCATTGAATGTCCAGGAAACGATGTTGGCGGTAGATTTGAAGAATGTTTGAACCGTTATCGATCGGTCGTGTGCTCGACGAGATGTGAAACGGGAGGACGAAGAAAGCCTCGTAAAGAACTGTCCGTTTCTAGAACAGGTCCTTTATCCTTATGGAAGGATCGCGGTAGCCTGGAATGAACCTCGTTCAGATAAATTCTTCCGCTCTTTCCTCTTTTATTCTTTTCGTAGCGCGACATCCGCCGGACAGGGTACTTTAACGAGAATGAATAAGTCATAACGATTTGAATCCATCGGGAGAGAAGTTCGCTCACGAGACGCGTGGCTTCGTGAATTATAATCGCATCCTGAATTTGCTCGTCTTCTTTCGTTTCGTTGATTTTCAATTCTTTCTGATGCAAAACAGTATTTTCGTTTGCTTCGAATAATCGCGCTTTCTTCTTCGCGAACCGATGGCGACGAATACAAAGTATTCTTGTATTTGGGATCGCAAACGACCCACGCGTTGCAACTTTCATTGTTCAAAAATGGAAAGGACGAAGTTTCAGAAAGCACCCAAGATGCATCGACTTCCCGTCATAATTAGCTAATAAATCCAGCTCGAAAAAAGGAGGCGAAGATCTGAAAGGCGTTGCTGTTTGCAATTTTTCGTTGACCCAGCTCGGTTAGTGTGTCATTGCGGATCGCAATCTCGGAAATGGCACGCGTTCCCGTCGTCTGTGAGCCCTTTGTGCGACATTCATTCGTGCGACGTCCATAAAAAAATACGTGATCCCAGCTTTGAGAAGCTTTCGCGACGACGTTGCACGTTAATCGACGTGAAAGGGTCAAGTTGCAGGCGTGAATCTCAGTTTATTGCTAGCTGAACCTGATCAAATTAAGTGTTCATTTACCTGAACAAAAGAATCTTCCATAATTCTCACTGTTGCGGTTTTACGACGAGGGTAGAGAGTAGCTTTGGAAGCAGGCAGGTTTTTCTCTCGACTGTACCGTAGCAAACCGTGGTCAGAGGGTGGTCTTTATGGAGGATCATGATTTTTAGTAGGGTGAAAATTGTACGCTTCGTTTCTGCTGGGTCAAATACGCGCTATAAAATGTATCGCCGGAGAAAAAGGAGTTCCTCGAGGAAAACGGTCGGAGGACATTGCCCTCGCGCCTCTTTTTTAAGAAAATGAATGTTCGTTAATCGGTAGCAGCAAAGTCCCTAAAATGTTTCTGGCAGAGTCGGAAGGATATCGCGTTAGCCTCGATCTACTATCGCAAAACTCGGTCGCCTGAAGCGGTCTGATTGAATTATACGCACTGCTTTCGAGAAGCAACGACACGTAGGCTGCCAACACCCTCGCGATTAAGGGGTAGCATGGAGAGGCTGACGTTAGCCCTAGGATACGAGTTAATAGCATTGGCAAAGTTGACGCAACGAAACGCCGCCCCCTCCGTGGAACTATGTTAAATGCGTTCCACACCTTCGTGCCCGGAAGAATTAAGTCAGTAATTCATGAAGGGTCGTCCAACAAGCACTCTCGGCCTCGTTATCTACGACGTTAAGTAAACTGCATCGTACAGGCCGCCTACGCTCGACAGCTTTCGCGATAACACCTTCGAGCAACGATACGATGCAACTCTCGAGTTATGCGCTTCGTGCTTCTGTTTTTCTATCCCGGCTCGCTTGTTATTCTTCATCCTGTTTGATTCAAAACAGAACCGACTGACTGCTCATGCAGGTTGAAATTAATTTTGGACAACAAAGTGAAAAAGAAACAATCGAAGAATTATTTTTCGGAAGAGATTTCTCAGTTTAATTAGCATCGTTATGAATAATGAAAGCGTTTCGCGTTCCCCTCGTGTTTAATTCGATGCGCGTTCGTGCAAGAAAGCCAGGACGTTCTGTTTTTTTTAAAAGGTAGCTTAACGTGCATCGAAGTTTCTTAACGAGGATAACTACGCGGTAAACTATGGAGACGTGGCTGAGTACATCGCGAAACTTTGCGAGGAAACCGACCTCGCTTCTAGTCATTCTTCACTGAAATTCTCGTTAAAAAGTTTGCCACCCTCGCCGGCTGATATTCCAATTTCACCCCGCGCATCCTACCGATCGCTTTCTTCTTTCTTTCTTCGGATCATTCGGATAACAATATGATTTATGAGGCGGTGAAGTGTGTATTAGCGCCTGGATATTTTCATTGTTCTTTCATTTTTCATATTTCACTGTTTATGGAACAAAAATCTTTGATCACTTTTTGATACAGTTTATTTCTATCTGAACCACTTCATTACAATGTTTTGAGAAAGGCAAGCTGAAATTGCTGATGGGTCATAGAAGCATATGGGATAACGTTTACAATATAATCAGCTAGAACATACACGAGGCATCAGGTTTATTTACAAACAGTTATATGGATCTAGTTATCCCGGTCTGGGTTGTCAAAAGGATTGTGGCATTGCAAACATGATTATAACTCCGAAACAGCGTGATATTTGATACGTGTTTGCGCGGCCCTATTCTATCGTTCTCAAATTCCGAGCAATATTTTGAAAAACATCTAAGAAATTTCCAAAGCCATTCATTGTCGTAGTAACATCGAAACATTCCCGAACAGATTATCCTAATCGTATCCTGTTTTTTGCAGGTGTCGTGCGACGTCGCAGTAGAAACAGACAGCCGAACTAATCCGATGACGAACGAGGGTTCGTCTCGGACTCAAACCAGTTTGCTGTTCCAGTCGAGATCGATCCCCTCTGCCGTATCGACGCGTTCGCGGACTTCCGCCCATGTCCCGTGCGGTGTGGGCAGCGTTCACGTGAAGCATGCGCATCTCTTTGCGAGCGGTGTCGCTTGACGCCAGTCTGTCCGAGGACGAGGTGACGGTAACATCGGCTGCTCTGGTTCATAGGGTTCCGTGCTCGCGTCTGCTCCCCTTCCTCCTCTCTTTTCATCGTCGGGATCCTCGGGATCTACGTGGATCCGGATCGCGTGATGCGGCTACCACGTGACGTAGATCGCCGCGGGAACCGGGAGTGTAGTGCGTGACGGCGTGGCGGGTGTCCTCCGAGTCCTCTGTGTATCCGCGTGTGTCCTCGAATCGGTTCCAAGCGGGTACGGGAATATCTCGCGCGTCCAGGTGACTGCTGGTCCAGTGACCAGGAACGCGTTGGTACCGGATTGACCCTTAAGGATTTTTAAACTGGCAAAGATTGATCGAGTGCAGATTTCGCGTCGTAGTGTGACAGTGATTCGGTGTCGATCTGTCTGCGAGTGATCAATCGGTGGGGGGGGGGTTCGCGTCCAACTTTTCGTCCGGTTCGTTCGGGAATGTACAAGTTCGGGATAGCCCGTGTTCGTGGACGCTCGTAAGGGTGAATTGAGCCTGTACACGAAAACAGGCAAAGAATGTCTTCGAGAAAGCGGAAAGAAAGAATTTGAAAAACTTTGGTCCGTCCAAAGAGAGCTAGCGGAGAGAAGCAATAAAGCGGTTCCACGGTGGACGCAGTTACGCGACATCCGGCTGCTTTTCCTCCTGGAAAAACTCGTGAGGATGAAACGAACCGGTAAACGTCGGAACGGTAGCTTTCTCTTGGGCATCATTAGGGCTGGCGCTTTTTACTTATACCGTCACATCAAGCATGCCATTAGAAATGAGATCGTCTTTTTGTAATTCGAACACATCGACGGATTTACGTGAATTCGCGGTGAACGAGAACGATCGCGAGGATGTACATCGAAGTCTGATCTTGATCGGCACAATCTACCTCTGGAACATTTTACATTTTAGTGGGCAGTGTCGGAAAATTCGGGAATCGTATCGAAAATAGAACTGAAGGATTTCGCGTCGAATCTATACCGCGCGTACTTGGACTGTTTACCTTTGAAAACGCTGAGTCTGGAATGTCTACGAGCGCGTGTTGACTAGTTCTCGAGGGCCGTCAGCAGTTTTGCTTCGAGCTAAACAAACAGTGCGAGAGGGGAAAAGGGCAAACCCGAACCAGAGTCAGTTCGGACATCGAAGCATGAGCTGAAGCTACCGAATTGATCGGAATCCCCTGGGTTGTTCTTAGTCAGCGACCTCGAAATCGTGCCGTGACGTGGATCGTGTCGCGTACTGATGCATCCTGAACGCTCGAGCGGTCCTCGTGGTAACGGGGTGGGCAGGATCGCGTGCGTTGCTGCCCCGGCAGGCGGCTAGACCCAAGGGATGAAAGCGTTGCGGAGGATCGAGTGAACACGAGGTGGAGGCGCGGAGACGGGGTTAAAAGGGCGCGAACTAAGATGACGTCGTCGATCCTGGCGCTGCTCGGTCTTATCCTGGCAAGCGCCAGCGCCGAGCTTACCTCGAGGATCGTCAGGACAAAGTATGGGGAACTTTCGGGCGTTATCGTGACCCTCGACCGTCATCTCGAAGGGGTCGAAGTGTTCCGTGGCGTTCCGTACGCGTCGCCGCCGATCGGTTCGTTGCGTTTTATGCCACCGGTTAGCGGTGCGTTGTGGCACGGTGTGAAGGTGGCGAACAAGTTTGGCCCTGTTTGTCCGCAAAAGCTTCCGGAACTCACCGACAAGATGCCGAAAGGAAGAGTCGAGTATCTCAGGAGGCTACTACCCTATCTGAGGAACCAGAGCGAGGACTGCCTGTACCTGAACATCTACGCACCGGTTCAAGGTAGGAAATTTATTCATTTGTTTCAATGTAGTTAGTGTAATAACGTAGCATGTTAGATAGTTACACGTGGATAGGAGAAACTCCACGTGAACGCATATTTAGAATTAAGAATGCAAACATGAAGCTTGTAGATACTGTTCGACAGACAACAAATGTTTCGATGCTTTGAAACCAGTAGTCGGGATCTTTGATCAAAGCAAGGGAAATATTTCACAAACCGCGTTTGTTTATTTACATCCGAGTATTCTTTGAAAATATTTGCCGTCTTTGTGCTTTGTCCTGCGAAACTCGGTTCGATCTAGCAACCGTCTTTACTGATCTACGATAGAAAACCTAGAGAATTCTCGTCATCCTTCTGAGTTTCTACGTAGTACCTCTTCGGAGCCAGGAATTTCTTTATACCTCGCAGCTGTATTTGCCTTTATTTCGTAGAAACG
This sequence comes from Osmia lignaria lignaria, assembly GCF_051020975.1. NCBI lineage: Eukaryota > Metazoa > Arthropoda > Insecta > Hymenoptera > Megachilidae > Osmia > Osmia lignaria. The sequence continues at coordinate 12,280,219 of NC_135032.1, read as the reverse complement.
CGCGCGGAATTTCGCGTACAGTTCGCCGGACGCGCATAGTGGATACATAGCACGGGTTCAGCAAACGAATGGTCCAAGTGGTTGTTTTTCGCGAAAAACCTCTGAAAGCATGCTAGTGAAACGAATGCAGGTTAAATATATATGTACCTAAATTGATAGGATTTAACTTTAGATGTCAATTTCATTTGCTTTGTTATTTTTTTACCAACACAAGTTTTATGATAAAGAATATTAAGAGAATCTGACTCGAAAATGAAATGCAATCGTCTTTCTGTGTTCGCCAAAATAGTCGTAAAGATCGCAGACGAGCCAGTGTTCCTCGTTCGTTCAGCTTTGCGCGCTTTTCCATTCTCCTACTTTTCGCGTTTTCATTTTCAACAGCGCGGCTCTTTGTGCTCGATGGCTGCGCCCGAGTCTTTTCGAACGACAGAAATGCATGCCAATTCTTCAACAGCTTTTCATCGATGCCCCGTCGCTGTCAAAGGACTCCCCGTTGCATTTCCGTAAGCCTAGACGGTGACACGGATTAATTTCCATGCGGAAAAAGACCAAGAGAAACAGCGAGAATTTGGAATGCTTTCTTTGCCTCCGTTACGTAGGGACTAGCGTTTGCCAAATGAACATGTCGCATTCGCATTCGATACGGGTAACCAGATATTATTGCCATCCGTTCTTTTTCCTATCGGATCAGCGATTCTCAGTTTACTCGTTGTTATTTCGCGAAAATGTGAAACATCTGCTTGGGAAAGAAAGTTGAGAATCGCTGCTGCGGCTTAAACTGAGTTATCCGGCAGAAAAATTAAAATGAAAATCGAAAGGCGAAAGGAATAGGTCCGCGAATGTTGGTATTCCTGATTTCAGATTATATTGCGAGGGATGAAAAGAAAATTTGTAATAATAGCAAATCTATACAATGTATACAAATTATTATACTATTCCTGATTGCTGTGGGAATCACAACGGTGACCATTACCTCTAATTTAATGGAACCGAATAATTAATTCCTATTTTGTAATATTGAAACTTGATCGTGATGCAATTTACCGTGCAACTATTATAAACCTAGGTCGTATTTGTAGTAGTATAAAAATCGTTTGTTTCTAATTGAAATTACAATGTCTTTAAAAATGGTGGAATCAGAGCAACAAACGTTCCATGGATTCTCTGGCAACTCGTTCGCCTCTTGGTCATACTATTTCAGAATAATAACCTAGCGGTGAACCATTGTCGAGCAACGCAAACAAAGAATCCATGAAAACGACCATTAATTTGCCGATTTGAATGGGAAGTGTTATTTTATAGCCTGGTGTTCGCTTCTCATAAATCGCTTCGCGCCCGTGGAATTCACCTGGTCACCTTGCCTCCTCTCGCCAATCCGATTCATCCCTTCGTTCTTTTCGCGCACCTATACTCGCGTTTTCCTTTTTTATTCCGGATAGAAATGTTTCGTAAGCCATTCTCGGTTGAGTAATAGGCGGTTCTTTTTGAAAAATATATCGTCAGAAAAATCCATGGAGGTTCAAGTTGATCTAATTAAAAACAATTTATCCGATTCTTTGTTATCCTTAGCGGATGATCCAACGATTCTGGTGAAAATTTAATTTCCTTTCAATTTATCGATCAACGAGTCTCAATAGAGTGAGTTTTTCGTGATGCGGGCTTTGAGTTGACCTCGAAAAAGTAAAGCGAACGGTTTCTTTCACCGGGAAATCCACGGTTGGGAGGAAGCTCTTGGTCGAGGAGGTAGAGTCGTTGGTCGTTTTTCAGTGTGCAGTCGGTAAGCGATAAGCGAAGCCGAGAGAAACGCGGCGTAAGATAGAAACCGACTGGTGGATCCTTTAAAACAAATGCCCGGAACGTGTTAGCCCGCACCCTTAGCTACGGATGCATTTTCGGTCGGTTGAAGCGATCTGCAAACATGTATCGCGGCTAGGATTACGTATAAGTATCGTGAACGGTACAAATAAGTGGGTAGAACGAAATTGAACTAGACGGCTTTGGTAAGGTGCAACCACAACGGGACGAGGCAGGCATCCAACAGAGTTTGCGCACGTGAACGTGATCCTAGACCGAATCTCAAGCCGAGATTATCGGTCTGCCACCTTTCTCTTAATGCGAATACACCTTCACGTTTGTTTTTCGAGCAATTAATCATGTTATAAAAGCTGTAGAATATCGCAGTTAATTTGGGAAATTGAACTCGTCTCGGACTATAATAGCAATTTTTTTACCATCTCGTACAAACACGTCTGTCCTTTCGTGAATAAAATGAGAAGGAAATGAAAATAAGGAAATGACCAAACCAAGTCGAGGTCGCGAGCGTTCCAGTCGTCGTCAAAGGGACAGAGCGTGATTAATATACAAGCAGAGTTAACTAGAAGGGTGGAAGGAGCGTAAAGAGGAAAGTACGACAGTGAATCGCGACGTTTTTCTTCGAAAAGCCGCTTTAGTATGAGCCCCTTTAATCCATCTCGCTCGAGATAACGTACAGGAACATCGTGCAGTGTATTCTCGTAATTTCTTGATCGAGTAAAAAGAAATTGTATTTAAATGGAGCATGGAAATTTTAGGCGGATTAGTGTACCTAGTGTTGTTACATTACGTGTACCGTGGAACCTTGTTATGTTAATTCTAGGGAACGTTTCGTATCGTGGCGAACCAGTTGAAAACGACTTTTCAATTCCTGTGGAGCTATTCGAACGATCCTTTCGATGTACATTGGGGTTGCGAGCATACGCTACTTTAGCGTATTGGAACTTTAAAGAACGAACTAGGTATTCGACTTTCCCGAGGGATAGTGAGATTAGCATTCGTTGAAAGGGAATGCTTGAAAAATTGGGTTGTTTCACCCTTAGGATATTAGCTCTCTCGTTTTCCAATCAAAGTAAACACCATCTGATGTATTTCAATATATGCAGAAATTTTAGGGCTTGATTTACACTGATCGAGGTAGTTGACGTCTGATGGGTGTCGAGATTAAGGCTCGGCCAACCTCGTAAACGATGTTACACACCGCGTCTAATTATGAAATTTAATTAAACCCCCTTGTACGTGTGGCAGCTTCGTCGGTGCGCGAAACAACGCTACCGTTTAGCAGCGTACTAATTCAGCGTTCATTTATCTGGTGCCGCGTGAGAAAACGGTAACATCGTCGAGATTTTTGACACATTGCCCGACGGCTGCAAGGGAAACGAATCCACTTGACCCCCAGGTCGGGTAAATGCCGACGATGCAGGAAAAATTGGAGCAAGTGGGTGTATGCGTTTGATTCCGAGGAGAAATTCGCGAATTTAATCACAGTTTTAGTAACGATTTAAAATATCTCTTTACCATTGCTTTTACGGGGAAACAAACGTGTGTTTGTGCTCGCGATAGTGTCTCGGGGATCCCGATCGGATGGAATTCGTGGAATAACATGGAGACGGCGGTGGTAAGGAAAACACGTGGCAAGAGGAGAACCCCAGTAGTACTTTTCAATTTCGACGAAGAGAGAACTCGTTTCGATGGAATAACGTTGCTTCTTTTGATGCTGCCGGCAAAGTGTTGGGGTTACGCAGGAATTCTGTTGCATGCCGGTGTATATCGGATCATCCGGATAATAGATTTGCCAAGAGTAAACTCGACAGAATTTTTACATCCCCCTCTCTCTCTTGGTCGTGGAAAATTTAAAGAAAGCAAACGCGTATTATTCTTCTCGCTTGTTGATCGAAAAAATTAAAAAGTTCTCGGTCCATTTCCATAATACCATTTATTAATTAATTATCCATATTGTAATTTCCGGTCTAATAACAAATTTAATACCTTACGTGTTTACGTCAGAGCCTTGTTCACTTGTAAGTCAATTAGCTGTTCGCCTACAATCGATAATGGGTTAATTACTAATCGTAATAATAGGTGGAGGGAATTGCGAAACGGCTTAACATGAATTCGGCATCAATACGATAAGCTCATTTGCAAAATTTCCACCTACGTCGTTCTCTAAGATAATCCAAAGCAAAATTAATAGATTTCATTTAAACCTGAAATTCATTTTACTTAATTTTCGGGGAAAGAAATAAACGTTTGAAAGAAGTAATGGGTGGCGGGCACCGAAAAACGATTAATACGATTAAGCGAGAATTACGTTGGTGGAACGCCTGGGACTCGTAAGTAGAATAGGTGCGGCACTAGTCAGACAGAGGCGGTGAACGCGCGAAACGATAAGCGGAGAAAAATTCACGGCACGGAGGAATGAAAACATTTTAACGTTTTGCTTTATCGTTGAAACAATTTCTCATATTTTCCTTGCCGCGTGTAAAGAACGCGAAGAAAATGCTGGAATGAAAAGCGTGGAAAATAAGGGGATGCACTGTAAATTCTATTTTCATACTGCTTCGTTTTCTTGGTTAACAAATAAATAAAACTATCTCGATTCGAATAAGAATTATGCAAACACACGCACACAGACTGTTATTCCTTGTTGTTGAACGAAAGAAACTTGAAGAAATATTTTCGCCAGTAATGAAAACGTAGGAATAGAACGTTTCTCAATCCAGCAATCGATAATCAATTTCCTGGATACATTTTCGTGTCGAACAAAGAAAAACGTTTACTGTTTACCGGAATACTATGAATTTCCGTTTATTCGTAGCTCATTTTTTCTTGTCCGTGGCTTTATACCAATTCAAGGATCAAAAAGCTGCAAGGATACACAGGGAAAGCATCAAATCCGATAACGACCTCCGCAATCCGAACAATACAGCGACCCTCGTAAATCGGTCGCGTTGAAGGAATAACCGTGTGAATACGCGACCCTTGGAACAATTGAAAAACATGCATTAAACATGGCAAACGAATGATTTACCGATACTACTGTCACGGATTTCTCAGCCCGCCATTTCTCTTATACTCTCTATCTGGGTGAAGAACGACTGAAAGCTCGTTTGCATAGTTTTCACTGGAAATCACTCAGCCAAAGATCGTGTACCCACTTTATTAGACAATAGAGTAGATACATTGAAGATCCCTAAAATATTTCACTCAGGAATTAAAGTGTTCATTATCGCAGATGCGCGATAGGATACACAGCAAAGCTGAATAAATATTTCGATGGTAAAATATGAAGTTAATTCGGTGTCGGAAAATTAACGGGTAATAGGGATTGTAGGTAAACGGGAAGCCAAGGGTTTATTGCAAAATATCGTGGCTCCGCGTAGCAGGCTGTAGTTGAAGCATTAAGCGACACGGCGCAAGGGAAAGCTCCCTTCTACACAATAATAATAACTTCCTTAATTTTCCGCCCATTGTCGGGAAACGTTGCAACTTGTTCGATAACTATTCCGGGGCTTTGCATTATCTAACGTTGTACCTGTTCCAACGATGTCTCCGCCAGTCTCGAGTTGGGTTTTGTTTCCAGGATGTAAGCGAGAGCTGTTGAGGAACGTCTCTTCGAGTATTTCTCGGTTCCGCGGTACTTCGTCTTGTAAATGATCTTACATCGTTTTGCTGAAGAGCGTGGAAGTTCTTTAAACCGATTAACGGAGACGAAAGATGGTCGGAATCTGGCAATTTGTTTAATGAAAGGCGAGGAAGATGTAAATCATTAAATTCATTTCAAATTTTCCATTGCTTCTATCTTGAAAATTGAAAAATTTCATCGCGCAAGTTAAATTTAACGCGATCATAAACAAGAGGAAATTACAATTTTTAACGATCCATAAAGTAAGATAATACGCGTCATCTACAAACGGTAAACACTTTTTATTCCAAGGCAGGAGGATAGTGGAATAGGAAAATTAGTGAACGAGGACAATCGATCCTCGTGACGCACAAAGGAACCAATGAAAATCGGTGCGTTGGGAAAATAACGGATGAAAAGCGCCGATCGCGCACGAAGAAGACGTAAGGAATAATTGAAAGGCATTGTGAATCGCGTGAAGTTCCAGTCGAGAAGCTTCTCTTACCGAGCAAGACTCTCTACGGTCCAATCATCCAGTGCGGGCTGATGGAGCTGTCAGCTGCAGAATCGTAGGCGAATGGTCCGTAATGGATTTCACTGTAAGAGGCGGCCGCCGATGAAAGCGTGAAAAGAGTATCGGACAGATAAATATTTAAATTGGGTTGAACACCTAACCACGCGCAGCCACCGAACACGATGACGTTCGTATTTTCCGGGAGCGTTAACCTGTACAAATCGGTATCACGTTTGTTTAAAGAATCTTCTCGTTCGAGAGAAAGCATTTGACAAGCAACATTGAATTGGCAAATGCTTATTTCATGTTATTCGATTGGCCGTCTGTGTTATTAGTGACGTTCAGAAAAATACGGAAATACCTCGGTGAAGCAAATTTCTACGTCGATGTCAGAAATAGAAATTTCACCGAGTGGAGAAAGAGAGTTTTGCGGAAGATTACTTCGAACAGACCACCGTCCAAATAACGAAACCAGGATCCAAGCTGACGTTTCGAGCAAAATCCAGAGCGTTCAGCTGCTCCATCAACGTTTTTCTTTGCCGTCTTAAGGCGGAAGTCCTTCAGGAGGTATTCGCTCGATCATTAATCACGGTCGATGCAAAAAATGGACGGAATAATGCGCTTCGAGGATTCTTCGTCAGCTCGTAAATCCTTGAGAAGAGAGAGAGAAAGATAGAGGAAGGTAGAGAAAGTAGGACGTGTCGTTGTTAGACAAACTTCGTTAGTTGACGATATCGAGCCCGACGCGGTATTATCGACAGATTAAGGTATCTCGACACAAGGGACGTTGTTGTCTTTCGGTTGTCGCCGTCTCAAAGAGCTTTGGAAGTCAGCTTACGTGCTCGTGGATCGTAGCTTCCTTCGAATTTGTCCCTGAACGGATATGCGGCTTCCTAATCCCGACCATTAAACCCGATTAGCCACGCGAAGCTTCTTGCGGTTTGCATTTTTGATCCTAACCCTTAGAAGACGGATCCTCCTTGTCGCTTTAACATTGAAACAACTTTCTGAACACTTGTTGGATATATTCTGAACAATTGAAAAATTAATTAGATCGGTACGTCGCTACTCTAAGAATTATTCGAACGGTAAAGTTCAGGTGAACAGCGGGAAAGCTCGTTTTGCAGGTTAGATAACGCGCATACTAAACGGATTACGTGGACAAGGAGGGTCTGATATTGCAACGGGTATAGCGGGAAGTTACGTTGAAGCACATCTCTGATCAGGACGAAGACGTTGTTATCGTTTCTAGGACACGTTACACGAGCCGTCTGGAGAATAATAAGCGCAACTCGAGCGGTAAGTGCCGTCGGAAATTGATCGTAAGCAGTAGACAAGATCTAGGACGATTTATCACAGCCGAAAGATTAACGGGTCGCCAGCATGGATTACTCTCGCTGTGCAGTTCGAAAACTGATTTATTGGCCGTTCGACGATGAAAAGCACGCGTCGTTGCGTACCAGCAGATCGTGGCTATTTAATTAAAATCCGTGAAACGAATCCAGTCTCTGCTGGGACAATGCGGGTACCATCGGCGATCAATGTTTCGCGATAAAGACCCTCGACTCGTTGCTAAAAATTTTGTTTTCTATCAATTTCACTGGCATTCGAGGCAATTTATTGTGAAAAACGTCTTGCGGGCAACACAGGAACTTTCGAAATGATCTAATAAAATTTCCAATCCCTGGGGCAGTTTTGCCAACAACGTTGCGCATAGTGGCGCAAACGAACGACAGTCGGAAACTCTTCTCTGAACGCTGGATCGCAGGAATCCAGTTATACCCTGGAATTAATACCCGCGTTGAAATTTACGAGCGGCCGGTATTCTTGAGCGAGGGAACTATACATTCTCAAGTTCCCTCGGAACTGGCCTGGTTCCTCGATCTCCATTACTAATATCAGTTAATTTCCACCGGCAACCACGACCCATTGAACATTCGCCCTGAGAACTTCCCGTTGCGTCCGAGTTCACTCTTTCGAAGGTATCGTAAAAATCGTGTATTTACCTGGCGAACACATTTTCCCTGAAAATATTCATGAATCTGATCATCTCGTTGCTGTCGTAATAAAGCGTTCGTTACGTGGCATCGTTCTCTTTACTTGCCAGGTAACAAGGCTCGCAACATTCGAGAGCTCGCCCTCGGGCGTGTTCGACGAGTTTTATGATTACACGAAGCTCACCGCGGTATCTGCTCGTCTTGCAGTTGCAATTTTCTCGCTGAAGGCTCTCTTTGCTCGCTGCTGGAAGAACCTCTTCGCGATTTATTACGAACAGCAGCGTCTCTCCTTCTTCTCTCACTTGCCAAGAGAATCTCGATAATCATTCTCGATTTCAGAACTGCGTCCTCGTCCCGAGAAGTCGGCCATCGATTCTCGATTTTCTCATCCTAATTAAACTTCTTTTTTATTTTTCGAGAAGAAAAGTACTAGAGGGATATTTTCTAGACACTCGTAACCAGGTAGAGAATCGCGGGTGTCGCGAAAAAATTTCTCGACCGGAAGGACGACTGACAAAGATAGCGTTGAACAAAAGCAGGAAACGAAAGACTCTGAACGAAAGCGAACGACCTCCTGCGTGGCGAGAGTCCGGTCACATTTTTAATCCGACGAAACTTTTTGAATTACGGCAGACCGCCAGAAAACGGAAGGCGGCGGCAGAGAGCGAAGGAAAGAGTAGAAAAAGAGAATGTAAGGCATCGAGACGAGGACAGGCGTGAAAAAAAAAAAGAAATGATATTCGCTACCCTAATGGTTCCCGGCCGCTTTAAGCGAACAACTCTTATAGCCAGCACCCTTTCACCCCTCCGGTTCTTTGCCTCTTCACCCTCTATCCTCGCCTGGACCAGGAACAGTCATTAAAAAAGACTTGCCACGGCCAGTGGACCGAGGAATGGTCGAATGAAAACGCCGTAGGACAAGGCAGAAAGGGTGGTCGCCACGCCACGTCGCGGCCTGCAGAAAAGAACGAGCAAAAATTCTTTATCACGCCACCGGCTGCCTATACCCTTTCCTCTTCTTCTTTCCTTCCCTCGTTCGTTGCCTGTTTTGGTGTTCAGGCACACCATCGTTGGAGAAAAAATAATTATGGTTATAATAAACCACATATTCTCTTGGAAATCCTGGGAAAATAATACAAAGCTTTGTTTCTTTCCTATGATTTTAGAACTTTGCGGAATTTAGTATTTATTGTAACAATTCTACGTAGAAAGTAGCAGGGAAGTTTGAAATGGTAACAAATGGCTTAACGATGCAATAATTGCGCGAGGGTGTAACGGTGCTTTAAACTAAGGGTTGCTGCGTGATTCAACAATAGCTCGGTTGCAAGCAGGGGACGTAAAACGTGCCGTAACTTAAAAGAAAGCCAATGAAACTCATCTACCCCACTCGTTACTCTTCCCTAATGAAATAACGATGACTATTATCGTCTCTTATTACCCTGCCCTCTGTCCGCTATCTTCGAACGAAGCGTCTAATAAGATTGATACTGCTATCGATTAACTTCTCTAGGCATTAGCTTCTGTAATTTCAGTCCAGCAAATCTCTGTTGCACCCTAGCTAGCTTCATATCTGTCCAGAGTTTCTACTTTATGTTTCTGAAATTTCCCAACCTGTACAACTTTGCGTTGCAGGAAGTTTTCGTTGCGTTATCATAAATTTTATGCTCTCCGCTTCACCGAGTTGTTGTTTATTCAATTTAAAATTGTTTATTCGATTCAACCTGGTTATTCGGTTCAGCACGAAGTGAATCAAACGTTGGCCGATTAATCTTGCGTGGATACTTGGCTGGACAGGGAAACAAGGCGACAAGCCAGCAAACCATTCGGTCATGGTCGTGCTCGGCTTACTGTTTAATGACTATTCTCCAAAGACCACCATCCTACCACACTCGGACTTGTCCTTTATCTCGAAAATCTCTTGAGGGACGTGATCACCGGTCCGTGCCACCGGTCTTGGGAAAGTTACTTTATCACCATTCTCTATTTACTTGTTCTTAATTCTGTTTAATTACCTGGCCGTAACACGAGAATTCCTTACCGTCGTCGTAATGCCAATTCACTTTGTCTGAAAAAGAAACCTTTGATTGGCAAAAATTATTAATTTCACGACGTTTGTTTCGTTGAAAGTGCATTGTAATGGTTCCGATCGAAGGAGTCTGGTTTCTCCCTTAGGAGCAATCGTGTAGTTACGTAGACACAAAGAAAGAGATTGCTTTTCGTTTTTCTTTTCATCAGCGGAATCGTACAGTAATACTCGAACTTTTATTGAAATATTGAAAAAGAAGACAACTTTGTACTTCCTTTACAACGTAGTAGGAAGAAGTTCAAGTTGACGTATCGATCCCTCTGTGCAACTATGCCCAGCTTCGTTCCTTATCGAGGGTCAATTGTGTTTGGCACCTGAAACTTTGTGTAATTAGTGGTTTGGTGTGTCTTTGAGCACAGGACCATTTTCACTGTGCCACTGAACGTGTTAATCAGAGTCAAGTTTCGGAGCAGGCATTTCAGTTTAAAAATGAACTTTAATTAATCCGCTATCCGATAACGTACGAGCGTGCACATTTGTTTCCGTATGGTCGGTGTGTTGTTTCGTTTAAACGAACGAATCCACACTCGACTCGAGTGCATCGAGCGGGTCGGTAGAAATTATTTTGCTCCCGTTTTCCTCCACGTCGTAATTTATTCACGCTTTGGCGACGCCAGAGCGAGAGGTGCAGGCCACGTTGTTCACTTGGTAGTTGACGCGGTACAGAGTTGGTGGTTTTATTACATTATTTAGCCTAAATTACCGAACCGACTCGATGGGATTACATCGTGTGTTTGATGTTCGACGAAGCGTGCGACGATCATCGTTCCATGATGCTTGAACGTGTCCCCAGAATTGCCAACAGTGGCTCTATGGGTCTCCCTAGGAAACTTTGCAAAAAGCTATTTTCCTTTAAGCACAATGGCAGATGCCAGAGTGTAGCTGTAATGTTAAGCAGCTGCTTAACCGGCTCTTTCATAAATGGCATATTGCGATGCCGTTGCAACCTGCCCTCTTTCACCTTTCATTATTTTCTTTGCCATTTTCCAGCAGAGACGGGCTTTTCTATTAATTACTTGCCAGTATGACGGAAATAATTACCTCGTCGCGTGTTTAAATTACTTTTAATCGGTATTTCGTTTCGCGTTACAGTTTTCATGGTAGAGAATATACGTTATTAAATATTTCGCACTATATTCAAGATGAAAACTGTTTCCTCATTTTCTTTCACGACTTTTCTTCTTCCGTCCGTAGAAGGACGCTCAAGGCGCTGATTTCCACTTAATCCATTGATCGAGGTTTCATCTCTATACTTTGAAAGGCGATTAGAGAGTCTGAGCTTCCACTTTCGCGACGCCTCCGGCAGATTGGAGCTTTCCAAGTCTTGTCTTTGTTGTTGCTCTCCTGTCTTGAACGTCTCGCGTTGAGCAGCATCGATTTAAATAATCGCTTTTTTTCTCTATCGAGGCTAAATCCTCTTGGTGTAATCGAGAGGAAATTCATACCGAGATTGGGCTGGGAAATTTAAATCGGGACAAAATTTTAGAGAAAATACTGTCACGCGTCTTCTTTTTCAATTGCATCTCTTTACCGGAGAGCGTCGGCAGTAATTATTCAACGACTCGTGTAAAGTTGAATAAATTTCCGTGTCCAGTCGCGTTACAAAGACAATAAAGGATTGTTAATTCATTGTAAATCGAACCGTCTATTGATCCACGGGTCGTCGCTGAAAAACAAACGCAGAAATTACAAAGCACCGGTCGCTATTCGAGCGTGATACATTAGCGGTGGAATTTTGCCCGCGAGAAAGCCAGGGATGATGGTCATTGTTCCGCGAATTAACGCTGTTCGAGGGTTCTCCACGGGGACACACGAGAACTGGCCACCAAAAGAGAAAGGGCAAACACGAAATTATTCGCTCAACGATCCGTTTGCCACGTTGATTTTTCAATTGACCCGATCGAATAATCCTGGCGAATAAAGAGAATCCTCGAGCGTTGCCAGTTCGTTCCGATAATGATTACTTGATACAGATACCAAGCAGATCATGTTTTTACGCGAGTTGCTCGAGGATAAGAGTTAAAACTGGAGAATCCTTAAGAAGCAAGGATCAGTGGACTAATTGTAATAAGAAAAATGCACGGAATAATTTTCTCGGAAATAATTTTTCATCCAGCTTGGTCACTGCTTTCCTCTCGTCGCAACCGTTTCACAGGCTAGTCGTGTACGTTTTAAATCTTGCCTCTGGATTTACCATTCCCCTTCTTGCCCTTTCATTCTTCTCGTCTCTGAGACAGCAAGAAGAAGGATGGCTCGAGCCGGTGGCAAAAAAGTCCCGACGTTAAGTGTGTCTGACGTTACCCTCTTGTTTTCTCTTTTATTGTGTATAATGCGCCGCTTTCCTGCTTCGCTCTGCGTCTTTCCCTTATTCACATTTCTTTTCTCCTTCTCTCGTTGTGGTACATTTTTTCCTTGTGTGCCTGGAAAATCCGCATAAACATTCGATAACGAGTTAACGAGGAGTGCTCATGGCCTTTTGAAAATGTATTTGCTGCGGGAAAAAAGATCTTAATTTTAATTGAGATAAGCAGGTTTCTCAGAAATGTTTAACTCTGCGTGTTATGAGAGCGATTTAAAAAATTTAAACGTATTCCGCGAAATCCACCAGTTGAAATTTGAATTAAAGCATCGCGGAAGTTTAATCAATACAATGCCGAGGGTATTGGAGTTTAACCCGTAGGTTTAATTGCGTTTCGAAGTGTTTCCAGTTATTTTTCGAGGCTCGCTGCTTTCAGCCGGGCACAAATGATTTCGACGGCAGGTAATTCGAATTCAACTTGGTTCCATTCACGTTTTGCTGACCGGTGATAATGAGATGCCCTGAAAATCAGTCTCTTCCAATTGGAAAGTTTCTACGATTTTGCAAGTTTCCCGTTCTGTTGCAGCACCAACACTGTGCTGTGTTTCTTTTACAAATTCTCCACCCACTTTCTAGCAGCTCCGATAATAATTTGGCTGTCCCAGTCGTGAAAAAGAAAAAATTATCTTCATGTAGAATTTTGTTGCTCGTACACAACGACCCAGTTTCTAGTTACAATGCTCCCATTGCAGAGTTGTTTGTAATAGCAATCGTGCAATACTTAGATGGTCCGAACTAGCCTGCGAATATCCAGAGGCGACTATGCCAAAAACGTTGGCTACAATGTTGCGGCAAGAAAGCAGGTCGAAATGGAAATGGAGATCAAGAGAAGAGAGAAAGGAATACTAGTTCCCTCGATTTTCGAGCTACGCTCATTTCCTTCTGTGATTTATCAGAACCGTACGTGACGCGATATCTGGACAATAACTCCCCGATGCAAATTCGAAGATCAAAGTGGTCCACCCCGTATATTGGATCAATAAAATATTGGCACACCCAGTTTCAATGAAGCGTTTCCTCGAGCCTTTAATCATCAAGACGAGGAGAAAATGATCATCGTTCGTAGTTAACGTTATTCAACTTGTATACATTTCAACGAGAGCTTATCCACGATGGGATAAGCGTTTTAACGAGTGAAGTTTCGGACGTTCGGTCACGAAGTGGCTTTTGTTCGTCACCGTGAGCGAATCGATAATCTATAAACGGTCGAGCAAGCGGCGCACACCCTCCGCGCTGGCCGCTTTTCGCGACATCGACTCGCCTAGCGTTTGTCGTCCCGATGATCGATTATCTTCGCGCATAACTGTTCGAGGTGTCATCGAAACGTCAAAACCTCGGTTCCTCTATCGTACCCTACTTTCAAACCGTTGGGACACCTTCTCTCCCCGTGATTCCTTTCTCTCGATTCCGTTTCAATGACGAAGAATCCATGTCAGAGACAGTTTGAGGATATATTAGGTGATTTTAGTTGCAATTAATTGTGAAAAGAATGTCGGTAATCGAGCAATTTGCAACGCGTAAGGAAATTAAGTTTCCAAGTAGTATAGATCCGTCTGTAATCAGACCGCCAGGTGCTTTCAATGCTTTCTATGTTTCGCTAACGAGCAAAAGTCCTATAGGGCACGGTTTACAACTTTATTAATTGAATATTTAAGGAAAACGTGTACCAACAGGGTCAGTAGATACAGGTACATATTTGTATGAGAATAACGTTGATAGGAAACAAAGTTGAAGTTGGTAGCTTTGTTACGAGCTGGGTTTAAAGTTCTTCAACAATATATATTATCCAGGCTGTCTCTTGGTGCACTGGTCTTATCACGTCCTGTAAATGCACTCCTTAAACCGGCTTAAGAGCTCGTGCAGACAGTCCGTTAATGTTTAATAATGGACAGAGGTGCGAATATTATTCTGGATAATAAAGTCGATACCACGACTGGAAGAACGATAACGCGTGCCAATTAACTTTGTATAAACTAGCAATATTTTTAGCTGAATACAATTTTCACTTCCCTCAAGCTCTATTTCCTACTGCTCTACCTTTAAAATTTAGATTTTATTGGATACTCGTGTTCGATCCCACTTCATCCTTTATTTTTATATTCAATTATTTGAAGCTTGGAAAAAAAAGCCATACAGGAGCTCGAAACACGAGAGTAAAAAGTATCCTTTTATCTTCAAAGCTGCTTCAATTTATTTAGTGTACTCTAAGCAATTTTCTGCGATCAAATACTGCAGCAGAACGTACAGCCTTGTACGTGGAATTTTTTCCACGGTTTCGTTGATTTTTCGCCTCCGAAAACACAGTAACAGCGTTACATAAATCGAAATGCTGACGGTTAGAAATTTTAACGAACTTGATTAAACAACCAATAACTCGGCTTTAATCAAACACGGGAAGGTTTGATGTCTCTGTAATTACAGACGGATTCAAGGGAATGGTAACGTAAAATTACAACGTGGACTATGAACGTGATCGCATCGTGACTTGGTTCCAGTACGAAAATCACGTAAATTCGCTCCTAAAACTCGCGTTTAATATCTGGCGGATTACACGCTCCCGTATTAATACGGATACGAATAGGCGAGCTCTAAATTCGCTGGATCGATCGCTCGTAGAGATTCGAGCGCGTAACGAGTACAGATTGTTTATAACGTTGTTTATCAGGCAACCTTGTCGGTGGTATTGCAGCTTTTCTCCTCTAATAAATTTCGTACAGTGGCTTCCATTTGACATGCAATTAATGTAAACGCGACTCCTGGTGGACTCCGTTAACGAGATGATATTTGGTTAAATAATACTGCATCCACTAGCGTGTTTTTTGCTAATCTCCTAATGAATCATTTGATTTTCATTCCGATAATTTCATTATCCTATCAATGAAGAAAACACTTGAGCTAAAAGCTGTTAGAACTAAAGCCATCATTTAAGAATGGTGTTCTTGAAAAGAAAATATTAAAAATGTTTATTTTTCCCAAATGGAAATGCCAATTAGAGTAGCATTATTTTTCAAAGGTAAATATTTTCAAACAAGTAAGAGGGATTGGAGAGGCTAGAATTTTGCGAAACTGAAAATATTTGCCGGAGAGACCATCCTTAAACAACGATGTTTATACCGCGTACAAATTTTCCTGGTCAATAACAAGCGTACATTTATACACACTAACAAGCTGGCATAATATTTAAATTAGAGCGGCGTTGTTTGCCGACAGAGAAGAATTGCTTGTGAAACAACATCGAAAGTGTGGGAAACAAAGGATCGGCTGCCACTTCAAAGCTTAACCATTTTCGATTGTTTATGGCGTACGTTTCTCTTGACCGATTCAACTTCGATTAGTGACCCGTCTTTCGAATAAATAACCGTGTTTTCGTTGGAGCGAGTCAGAATAAAAGGAATAAAAATGGAATAATTTATTGATACGGTTTGATCTGGAACGATCAGAACGGTGGATTCACGACCGACCGACTGTTCGACATTAAATTTTGTATGCGACAGAATATCGCAGCCGTCTTTCCCCGAGGGACACGGTGTCCTGATAAAAAGGCGGTGCAGGGCACCACTGACGTTTCCGGTCTCTGGCGATTACAATTTTATTGTCGACGTGAAGCATCGATTCGCTCTGTTCGGACATGAACGATGAATTATCAATTTTCCTGTCGCTGACGTCGATTACGATCGTGTCCCACTTTCTCCAACCTTTTTACTCGCCTTTCCATCTTTTATTAATTACAAATTCTAGGATCGAGGGCGGATCGTAATTGCTCGCAGCTTCCCGTCGTTCGTTTTCCGGAGAAATTAACAACTTTTCGAGTACTACGGTATAAAAATAATCTTGACGCGCATTTTCAAGTGCTACTCCGAGGTTACTTGGAAATTAGACTCCTCCTCAGATAAAATTAATCCTTCGCTCGATAACGAACGGACGAATTTTTTCGTGAAAAATAGAAAAGCGAAAAAAAAAAGTGATTCTCGGATGCAGCGTGGTCTTTCCACCTTTAATGGACGTGGCTGGCTCTTATCGAGGGAACTTTTTTCACGTTGCACGATCGCGCGAACCTACAAATTCCACGAGCAACGTAATAACCGGCCTTAATAACTCGGCAAATAATCTTCTTTTCCGAACTTCCGGTGAGGCTGGAAACACCGGGGATATACAGAGCGATTATAAGAACTGGGCCGAGGCTTTCCAGAACAATACGCATCTGCAGCTTTTATACTTTAATGCGGTAAGCCGATTCTTCTAATTATTCCGAGCCGTCGAATAGTGAATGAATTATGAAACACATTTAATCCTTCGTGTGGGTAGCAGCGTTGTCTTAACATGATTCCGTCAGCAAAGCAGCGTTTCTTTCAAAATTACAGACTCAAAAATATTATTTAAAGATTAATTTTAAATTTTAAAAATGAAAATGAAAAAGCTGTTTCAGCAAGCCGGAGGGTTAATTTACGTTTAGGTTGCTGTGTAAACTCAAAAAGCGCTTCCTCGGTTCTTTAAAAACACAGAAAGTTTTAAAATGTTTTCTTTGTGGAAAAGACATGCAATTACTTGACTCTTTTGTTAGCAGGAGGAATATTAAAATTCTAAAATTTCATAACTTGAAATAAAGAATTATGTTACACTCGATGAAAATTTTTCTGATAGATTGAATTTCTACGATTGCCGGTGCGCACACATTAAAACGAATATCACGCGAGCGAGTCGTAATTTGCTCGTAGATCATCGAGATGCGCGCCACGGAATAAATTGTTTTGATATTTTTTAATTCAAGAAAAATAATGGCCGGTCAGATTAGGACTGAAATACGACGCCGTGGCCGTTGTTTCCGTAATGAGGAAGCGTGCATCGCGAGCAGGGTTTCGCGAAAGCTCACGTAACCACTTTGCGATTCGTTTAAATGTTGCTTGCAGCTTTATAAATTTTCTTATTACTATAGGATCCTTTTGCATTGCCTAATTTCACTATCTCGTGCTGGTTTCGTAAATGGAAAGGAAATCGTGGGAAAGATCTTCATTTAAGTTTCAAAATTATGTACTTTCCAGCGTGTTAGAATTACTTTGAAACGGTTTCCCTACTATTGACAAGTTTCGAACAATTTATTGACAGTTGACGAGTTGATTTTCGGTGTCACCAATTGATCGTTTCAATGACTACAGTATTCAGCAATTTATAAACTTCGCACCATTCACTGCAAGTGGTGTCTATCAAACGCTCTATAGTATCAGCCAGGGAAACACCAACAAATAGTGATTACAAAACCATAGAAACAACGATCGTCCAACCACGAATTTGCCAGTTTAAAATCGATACATGTAATGCGACTGTTTCGCTGAAAATGAACTGCATTTGTAGATTATTAAATCTACCAGAGTCGAACGTCACCAGCAAAATTTCCTCTCGTCCTTTCTCATAGAATGTTGTTTTAATAAGTTCGACAATTTTCTCAATTATTTTCTATTTACCAGGAATATTTCAAAGGGATTGTAACAAGCGTTCATATAATTTCAAAATTTACTTTATTCATCGAGCTGAAAAACGAAGCAAATGTGCACAATGTCCCCGTATTTTTTTTTAATTATTTTTGAAAACGAGAAATAATTTGCTCGCGGCATATATTTCACCGTAAAAACGGAACTGATAAACGCGAGCCTTTGTTTACAACGATGTGTGCGATACGTGACAAAGGACCGAAAATATTTTCTGTCATGGAACAGGTCCAATAGAAATAAAAGACGAAAAAGGAATGTAGAAAATTTGAATGCGTGTGTGTTGCTTGGGGCAGATTCCTCGTTGGACGGTACATTTAATTTCAACGTGCATCCGATGACTGTTGTGTCATCGAATCCCGTAAGACTTTTTATTTTTCAAAAACATTTATCGCTGCGAGGTGATCGAAGTTTGTTTATCTTCCGGTAGCGTTTCGATTAGCGATAAACAACGATCAATTGGACGCGATGTTGTTCGACGCAACAAGCTTTGAGAAGCAATTTCTCTTCAAAGATCCGCGTCTGTCGAAGATGGTGCAAGAACACCAGACGTCCTTGGTCCATTCAGCGGGGTACAATGAAGCCGAGGATCCTCTGGAATCTTAGAACAAAGTTCCCTCCTCGTGGTCCATTGTCGATTCCCCGCTGAATACCAGAGCTTAGAGTTTCGAGGCTCGCGTGGACGGTGTTCGTTGGATTTCGTCACGTCGATTCGCGGTCGGCGGTGAATTTAAGCCGCGAACACAATGCGCGGTGAGCCCTGTCGCCCCGAAAGTTGGGAACGTGGCCAGCCACCCTTCAACGTTCTTTCACGCGAACGAAACGGTCCACTGACGTTCAACTCCTTGCCTGAAGATTCGATTCGATGAAATTCAGCGTTGCGTTCAATTTACCCGAACCAATCGACTGGAAGCCACTGGGATAGTGATAGAAAGTCGCGAAGAATTTTAAACTGTGTGCTCTTCTATCGAGGAAAGTAGAAATTGGCCGAAGATTTGTCTAAACAGTGGACGTTGATCGAAATAAAAATCCTTCGTGTCAAGATCTATCCAGGAGAGCAAAACAGTGACGTTAATCCACGATTTCGTTGGAAAGGATAAAATGTCAGGGTGGAAACTTTTGTTGATACTTTAGCTAAGCTGAATTATACTCGAGGAGCGATTATACTGAAACGCTGACGCAGGAACAGGAATATAAACTTTCAAGCACATCATTTTATGTGGCGTGCCTAGTGGAGCCTTTCAGAGGGTCGAAACTCGTCGAGAATATTCTCTGATCCTCCGAAAGACCGATCCAACGATTAAATGCAGCCGTTTCGTCGGATCCGGGACACGGTTTCCCTTCGAATCCTCCGTGGAACGAAATTTAGGGCACAAACATCGGTTCGGCGCAGTGACGCAAGTAGTACAACCAAGCGAATGGTCAGCCAGCCTCTGCTGCGTTTAAGTTTCGAATTTATAGAGTTACCGTACAGTCGTCGGTAGATTTTCTCACGGCTAACTATTGACTCTGAAGACAGGAAGAGGGAAAGGAAGTTGCCATTTCTGTGCTGGTACATGTGTTACTTATAGTTAGGATACACCGAGACACTAGGAGCGGTTTACGTTCCATGCTGTGATTGTATTATCCAGCAAATAATCTACCGCGTTAAAACAACCGCGGCCTAGCTCGAAGCTACATTTAAGGAGAAACTAAGTTGCTTGCGCTGGCAGATACGATGGTTTATCCAGGAATTTGAAAGTCCCAAGCGGTCAAAGTTGCTGAGCGTGAAACTGCTTTTTTTCAGCGGCGATTCATAATAATTTCAACGCAATCAAGAATGTTGACCTGAAAAGGGCGCATTGTGCCGAGGGACTTCCGACTGACGTATTGCAAAGCGGCACGCTACGTATTCGAAACATAAACGTGCTGGAAATTAGCGCTACGTTTTTGTAAAGAACTCTTTCGACGAGATACGACCTTGTTCTAACGATAGGATTTTATGCAAAAGATAAACGAGAACGATACGAACGATAACGCGAAACGTCGTTAGCGTAACACGGCATTAACATGCGAAACAGTGCAGGCATAAAATGGTACCGATATAAAATATGTTCGAGCAAAGTAAAACAAAATAAAATCCATCCCTTCGGATTTCTTGTTCTTGAAAAAAAATCACGGTTGTTGAATTCAACGACGGTGAAATTTAAATACATTGAAAATTCAAGTGGATATGGGTTTAATTCGGGCATGGAAACACGACGCGAGAGATAAGAAAAAGGGCAGTCGCGGATATTAAAGGAATTTATGGATCATGGACCAATTAACCGCAATTAGATACGCGGTTAGGAGGAAAAACTTAGCGCTCGACTATCTCGTTGCAGTCGCGATCGACGTGTCTTATCTCGTTCTCGTACTCCGCTAGCTAGATAAGAAAGTTTCCTGAAAAACTGCAGAACTTAGTTTTTCCGTGGCTATGGGCCTGTAGCTAGCGAGAAACGAGGCGAGCCGTTCGACTGAACTTTCTCCTTAGAAATGGCGTCGAATCGTTTCGCCGCAGGCTGAAAAGTTTTTTTATATTTGAACACGGAAGGTGGAAATGCAAACGAAACGGCGCTACCTTGGGCATACATTTCGTTTGAGAGCCATTTCGCAAATAGTGCAGTAAAATGAAAATATTCTTAGCACTTCAAAACTGTGCCCTGGAATCTTGAAAAGTCCACAGAGGGAACGGATCGAACTCAACGATAAAAGGGTGAGAATTGGTGAAAAATCGGTGTCGGTGTTCTGCATTTCCGGCGGCACATGCGACGAGGATTTATTTCGCTTCAAAAAGCTTCTTTCATCGATGGCCGAGAAAGTAATGGCGATACGACGAAACTCAAGTTCCCTGTTTCCGGTTGGTAAAAAGGAACGAAGAGCGTGAAAGGGAAGGGTGAATGCAGCAGAAACTGCACGCATCTATTCCTCCTTTAAATCACTTTCGGTGGATTGCTTATAATTCCAGCAGCGATAAATTCCAGCTCGCTGACGGTTTAGTTAACGAGAAAACGAACTAGCGAGCGCAACTCGCCGCAGAATTAATAACAGATTGCAGCTTTTCACTTTGTTTCCGTTTCTTTTCTTCCCCTTATTCTTCTTTTCCTGTACGCCACTCGCGCTTGAAAGCAATCGAAGGCGATGCTTATCGCGTGTTATCGATTTGCACCGATACCTCTACTCTCGAGCAACTTTTGATGTAACTCGTTGAAATAACATTTGTTTAAATAATTTCTTGAAGAAACAGGATTTCAAAGAATTTCATTCTTTCCACCGCGAAACCGCTAATGTGCGGTAGCATTTTTAAAGACATCACGGCGAGAGGAATATCGTTAGCGTGTCTGGTCGTAAAATTTTGTGTCATTATTCTTTCTCTACCCCTCCGAGTGATAAATCATTCTCATCCACGGTCGTCAGCTGCGGATCTCTCGACCAGCTGAGAGATCATTCTCAAAGTTTTTCCCAGCTCGAAGCGAGAACTTCTCGTTGATGAATTTCACGCGATTGTTTCCTCTGTCTGGTGGGTGGAAGCTTCGTAAAACACCGTTATCGAGAATCATGATATACAGGTGGGGGGTGGATAGACGGAAGGGAGGGTGATCGTAAAACACGTGGAATTTTTGGTCGCGTTTTCAGATACGTACAAAAACGCTTTGATAAAGCGACATACGGATTTGAGTCTCGCTGAAAATTAACTGCTTCCCGGACAGCAGAGAAAAAATATTTTCAAGCATTCCTCCTCTCGTTAATGTATTCGAATTCCGAGGGAAACAACGATGTTTCCACCGTCCACGAATCAATACATATGGCTCTCTGTGTGTGTACGAGCGTGTAAATTATACAGCAGTTCTTTTAAAAGGGGATGCTTTTAATTTACTGAATTTTTAACACGGGAGGCGTATCCCGTTCGGATGGAAAGGTAATTATACAAATATTCCGGGAATAATCTGCGCATCGATCAACAGCTTGAAGTCGGTGCTCGTGACATCGACGTCAGTATCCATAATTAATTTCGTTGGCTAATCGATAAGCAGGTAATTAAAATATATACAGGGTGAACGTTCGACGTTTGATTGCATATCAAAATCGAAAAATGAGCTCTCGATGTTAACGATAAAGCGATAGATTTCGAGAAAGTTATATGTATGGAAGCATACTAAATGTTAAAACAGTACACTGTTTTCTCGTCAAATTGTTCTCGGTAGAGTCTAAAGAAAGGAACAGCTGCAGCGGCATTTATTCGCCAGCTGCGGCCAACGAAGGAGAGCGTGCCAACCAACGAAATAGAACTCTGTGCAGTTGGCGCGCTGCAAAATCCTCTTTTCCTTAGCATCAGGAATCCCTTATTCTCGATGCTTCAACTTCCGTCGAGGTAGGTTCATAGCAGGGCACGTAGCTTCCTCGGGGAACCGCGTTCGAGACGAGCCTTGGGAATTGTCAGCTTTAGTGGGTTCTCTCCTTGATCGTATACACAGGCAGGAATACAGACAGACGCGTTACCGGCGATGTGTTCTTCGGCATCGGGATCCCAGTGACGGAACTCGCTGCTCGAATGAGTCGTAAAACCTTCAGCAACGTTGCGACGCCGTAGAATGTTTGCTGGCATCCTCGTTCCCGTTTATGTCGCGACGTATCCTGAATCTGCGGAGGACCGGTCGCGATTCGAGGATTTCATTTTGAGATTCCTATCGCGACGCGAGCCACGGAAAATCTACGTGATGCCGATCATTCGATGGCTATATCGGGTATATACACCGTTCCCCGGCATGGACAGGCGACGCGCGTGAAATCCTTGCGCGTAATTACCGGCGGGAATTCGGGAACGAATTGGAAACCCTGCTGGTAGCGAAGACTGTTGCGTATCGAGGATATTTGGAATGGCACGAGGCTTCGAATGCTGATCATTGGGGTAGATTTTTCGAATCCTGATGAAATTAGGGGGTGAACGGTAGCAGGGTGTCCCTGAGTATTCTTATTTAAATAATACTAAGCTAGAGTAGTAGCTAACCAAATTCCTGGAGTGCCTGAAACGGTAAATTGCGAAGTTAGAACACGCGTAAGAATATTCCTCTCTCTGTCTGTCAGTTGCGGTGCTCGCTATGCCTGAAATTATGTAAGTCATATGGAGTTTCCTTTGCTAGAATATGCAAAGCATCCTGGACAATACGAGGTAAATTGTCTGAATCCCGGCTCCTCACTAATACTGACGAGAATTCAGCGATATTGCTCATTGTAGAGTTTATCCGAAAATCTCCTCGCGGGAATTGTATTTTGCATATTACACTTCGACACTTCGAGTGGTATATGAATATTTTCGGTGAACAAAAAAAAGGCTCGATAAAGTTATATTCAGAAGAAATTCTCGTCATGTATTTCAGCGAGCTTGAAAGCCACATAAATCATTAAAAGGCGTCGATACGAGCAGCATTTGTCACCGAACATCCGCTCGAGAGCCTACTATTCAAACCAGCCAGGAATGTTATTAATAACCTTGTTATTTCGAGCGGCATTCGCGCGACCGCCACCGATGAATAATTAAAATCCTCGCGTATTCGTATACGGTGTTATTATCAGAAATCGATTATCATCGTCGGTTCAATCGCCGGAGGGGGATGGACCTTTTAAACCGTGAGCGCGTTTATCGTGCCTGACATCCGGATTAACGGACTACTTTCAAACGCTTTACTTCCTTTTGTTCATACTTTACATAGGTTGTATTTTGCTATGAAACCAGGCTTTCAAACATTTTACTGTAATGATCGTTATCGTTTTAATGAAAACCCTGCTCAGCCATCGCTTTTCTCCTTTCACGAGTAGTGCTTCAAATAGCAAAATTAATTAAAGAATTTTAGAAATCCAACGCGTGTGCTCGTTCGTTAATCTCGTCGACTAAACCGAGTATTTCCTGCGTCAAAGAGAAATAAAGTCAGCATGAAACGCAATAATTAAGCAGGAAACGATGCTTCGGTTGAAGCAAGCTGCCAGAACAAGCTGATGCATTAGCATCGAACGGAATTCTCCTACGCAAACGCGGGACTGAATTTCCCAGTGCCAGGGAAACGAACATAAACAGTTAACAAACATGGCTAGCGGTATCGTGCCCGCTGAAAATTTCACATAACAGGCGGCCGCCTTATTTCCCTCGTGTCCTGCCACTCCGTGCAGCCAAGATGTTTCATTTATAATATCCGTATTCTTTTATGCCGGTCGTAAATGCGTAAAGCGACCTGCTCCTGTCCCGGGAAAATTTATGCGGTCAATCCCTTTCCCAGCCGCTCCTATATTTTTGCTAGCTGATCGTCTTACCTAACAGACGTTTCACCATTTTCTGTTCCTTGCCTCCAGCTGCTGACGTGGACTCGTTACATTAATATTTCGTTAAAAATATTAGTTGAGACAATTGATTAACGAAAGTTGAAGAAAAGTTACCCCAATTTATAGTCTTGTCCAGTCTTCGTTGTTCGACGCAAGTTTCTCGTCTATTCGAACCTTATCGAACAGAAGTAATTTTCTCGTGTCTTGCCTCGATTAGAGTAGCATTTCAGATAGGCCGACAAACTTGAAGGCCGATCTCTGATCGTTCCATCCTTACGAACCCGAATCACGCAGGCAATCGAGAAGGTAAAACGCGAAACGTGACTTAATATTCCTACTTAGGCGGTTTCTAAACAGCCCGATGTCACGCTTGGATCGTAAACGCCTGGTCACGTCGTTCTCCAGCAGGTTTTTACGATCGTCCAAGCGTTACAACTCTTCGTCGGCTGGTTCTTCGAGTTTCGTCCATAAAAACGTTGACTAGAAAACTGGGGTCTCTTATAGTTCGCGGCCATGTGAGGCCAGCCTTGAAGTTCATCTTTTCAGGCCGACTGCCGAAGCGACCGTAATTCGAGTTAATGGCCGCCGCTACTGATCTCCGCTTGAAATACCACCCTTACCCTTCGTCCCGTCTCGTCTCGTCTCCCTTATCCTTGGTTCGTACTACTGGCACTGGGATAGGGAGCTGATTAATCGCTTTTTTGGCGAAACTTAGACGAAATCAATGGGGCACACGCGAATCCGAAGAGTTTGATGATCGTTTACCCTCGAAATAAAAGAAGGAATGGAGGGTGAAGGGTACAGAATGACGACGATCGGGCGGACAGAATAAGGTTTACGAGCGCGACGTGGACTCCTTGGGATTCTCAACGTTACGATTTCTAGATGACACGGGCTTTGAACTTATACCACCTTTATTGGATTAACATATTATGAGCGGTGTGTTCTGCTCGTTGGATTGGAATCTGGAATATGGCAAGATATGAATATGAAATGAGCTTGCATGGGGTAGTTTCGGATAAGGTGTTTCGACAAGAAGTGCAGCCGCAAAGTACATTTGCACCTTTATTTGCGTAAGGAAACCTGGCATCCACTCGCAATGGAAATATTCTTGAAATGTTAGCTTATGGGGTACTTTAATATTAAGTGCGTTGAATTATTTTAGTAAATATCACAAGGTGCAAGTGCTTTGTACGTAAATTCGAAGGATAATTACAACTCTTTTTAACTCAAACGACGTTCCATAGTAAAAGGCGTTCGATACGATTTAATCAAACATTGAATAGGGAGACGTTTAATTAATCGAATGTGGTTTGAAGGGAAAAACGAAGGAGAAGAACGAATCTTTAAATATCTCTTTGAAGGGTTACGACATGGTTTCGAGGCTTTTAGTTGAAGCCAAAGAAGCGACTCGATATCTCATTAGAGGATGTTTCCTTTTTCTCGTCGACTGTTCGTCATTAAAAGGAAAACTAATTGCAACCGTTTGTAAGGTGTCAAAGATACGCTTTCACATCGAATTCGTGGTAAAGCAAGATGTTTATTCGACGTTTTAATTCGCTTTACCGATCGTACAAGCAATTTGCATAAAATTAATGAGCGAAAGAACGTGGCTCGATATTCGTATATGTACATACACGCGTACCTAGATTTCTTGATTCACTGAAAATTTCAGTGGACCAGAATTCACTTTGAAACTGACGTTATACGTTAGCTGGAATCGAATCGAATCAAGCGGGAACCATAGAATTAAATTGACTCTGCGAAACTTTCATTTTAACCTTTTTATTATTAATGATTCAAAGAGGTTGTACATTTTTTAAATCGTTGTTCCGAGCTATTGTCAAAAGTAGAATTTAGTAGGAGCATAGAAAAATGTCTAGAATATTTAGAACACATGGAACATGTGAATGCTGGTTTCAACGGGAACCGGAAGTCCATGGGTTTCGTACGAGGAAGGCCCTCGAGAGTCGCAACAAAACGGCATGCTTGGAGGTAATCGTCGTGACGGAGGGCGAGTTAAACGGCGCCTAAAACTAGCGGGAGAGTGGCATCGCGACGCTAATTAGTACCGAGTGAAAGAGGAAAAATGTCGCAATTACGTGCTACCCAGGCGAAAGAGAACGTCCGCGAGAAACGACAGGTTTGTCGAGTGATAAATTTCGACGCGGTGTAATCCTGGGGACGTTGACCAAAGGAGGTGGTTTTGCAACGATTTCCTCGTAAACGAAGTAGTATAAAAGCAGGTTCGCAAAATTACCGGTGCTCTCGCGTTTCCACCTACTAATAGGCGAATTTACGTGCAAATACGACGGACAAGCTTCAGTACTTGTTGCCGGAAATAGCTGTTCGTACCGTTGAAACCGTGACAAAATACAAGTTGCACATTTCCAGTGGCCGTAGCTTTTGACGAAATTATTTTCTATATAATTGCTCCCTTTTTCAAATTCAACACTAATTTGAAGATATTAAAGTGAATTGAATAAAAAGTAAAGTGACGTTTAAAGAATATTTCTTTCGCTTCTGTCGCAGCCAATTCACGTTCGTACTACTTAAATTGCATTCGAATTACCTTTCTCGTCCACGCAGCTCCTTATTCATCTTCTCGTTCACGCAATTCAAATCTCGCTACAATTCTCCGCTTCCGTTTCCTCCATCCGACCGAAGAAAATGCATATCAGCTAACAATTGAACCGTCGGGATTGAAGATGACTGGAATTCCAAAGGAAATCGTGGAAAGTAGTGGGTGGTCTGTTCCTCGAGATAATTTCAACCACCAATCGATATAACTGTCGCGTGAACTCGGTAGGAATTATCGAGAAATACGTGTAACGATAATATGGAGAGGGACGTGGCCATCCCTTGGGGTTAATTTGAATTCAAAGGACGGTGCAATTAAGAAAACCGCTCGAACGAAGCAACGCTCTTCTATTTCCATTCTTACGTAATTTACGTGGTCCGTGGAACGGCTTATCTTGGCCACGAGATAAAGGAGATGTAAAACGGAATTATTGTTGGAAATGTAGCAGAAATACGCGTGGAGTTTGCTAATGTAGAAATTGAACGGCGACCGTTCGTGTCGAAAAGTTAATCGAACAACTTTTTCAGTGAAATCAGCGAACGTAGGTAAATTGTTTAATGAAACGGGGGTGAGATTGAAAACGTCGTTTATGTAGCTGTTTCTGGCTACGTGTCTATAGAGGGCAACACAGAAGCGTCCCACATAATTATACAGCTTGATAACGTTTTATCACTAATTACCAACTGCCGACCGAGAAATTCGCGATAATTACGCGCTCAAACAATTCCAAGTATGCGTGCACGCGCAAATTAGATGACACAGGACGTCAATTTATTCCCTAATACACCGGGCCCGTTATGCAATTACACGAAATTGATGATAATACCTGGTGTTTCAGGGGTGTTGCGCTCGCGCTCGACAACTTCCTGTTAACTTTGATCGTTAATTACGAACACTTGTTCGCGACTAGAAAAGTTTCTATCGTCGTACCTTGAATCCCGATTGCCGACCAACGAACCTGCCTTGAAATCGAGCCTCTAGATAGAGAAAGACAAGGATAAAACAGAGACGGGGATGAAAGTTGCTTAACTCGATGGACAGGAAGTTATTGAATTGCCTGTTCGTTGCGTCTTTTGATGCTTTTCCCGGTGTACACTTTGATCGAGAACTCAAAATGGAACGCGGGTCTTGAATAGTTTCTAGGTTTCATTTTTCTCCAAACTTTACATGGATAACACCCCGTTAATTAAAGAATACGTGATCATCGACGTGCTAATAAAAGCACATGTTTTGAAACATCAGCAATTAAAGGGAATCTAGTCCGTTCACTAACCCCTCGACAGCCTACCACAGATATCTAAGTTGAAAATATACGAACACCTATACAGGCTTATACGTTCAACAATAAAGTCCTATTATTCGGCTGGCTATTCGCGTGCGTGTGGTCCGTGGTTTGTGTTCAACCTCCATTGGCCTGGGGCCAAAAGATTTTTGATATTTTTTGGCAACAGCTCGTACTGCATATAACCGGCTAAAATGTTTCCCTGCTACTCCGTTCCACCCCCTCTTGTTTTTCCTCTTTGTCTCTGCTTCCTCGTTTCTTCCGGCTCGTTCGTTTCGTTCCCTTTTCCACCGTTCTCGCTCTTTCCTTCCTTCTTTACTCCGCGTTTTCCATTGCTCCTTTTTTCGGATCCTATGGAATTTTCTCTCGTGTACCAGCGTTTCTTTCCACGGTCACAGAGACAAGCGCGCGTCCCTTGTTCGCGGTTTACAACCGAGTATAAATCTCGTGGAACATACGTGTTCCGTCGAGCAATTAATCGCGTCTCGTTAGGATTTAACTAATGCTGCTACCTTGTTTCGACTGCTTGTCGTTCTTCGTCCCGTCACCTTTTTTGGTCCTGACAATTCTAGGATAAATCTGGCATTGGATAGATTTATCAAATTTCCAACTTAATTCTCAAATTTATTTCTACCGAAAGAAAAGAAGACAATTCTCTCGTAAATGCTTTCGTAACCTTCTCTTTTTTCCTTTGACTGATAAGACCAACTGGAAGGAATATCTCGTCGAATCCTTCCTTCTTCTTAAAATCAGTCTGTAGCTCGTGACGCGGCAGGGGTTGAATTCACAGGAAAAAGGTATTGTATTCATGAGACGGAATCGTATTATGCGATAGGGATGGGGGGTGCAGTTCGAAACGTCTTGACGTTATTTCGTATGATCGACGCGCGATACCGTATACGTATCAGACACGCGAGTTCCGCCACGGTAAATACACGGAATGGAATGTCGATTTTTCAGTAGCCGCTGTATGAACGTATCATTCGAGTAAATATTATCGAATAAAGTGACACGTATACCATAATCGTGACTTTTTTCGCGTTCCAAAAGAAATGAAAAATAATTGTAGCAACGAATCGGATATAGAGTAATTGAACCACGAGCAGCAATGGTTCGAAAAGAAAATTAATAACTAAGCTAATGAACGTACGTGGTAATCACGAAATTAATGCAAATTCAAAAGAGCCAATCAACAAATAGTACGAATTTATACACAAGCCAATCGCATTGTATAATCAGTATACCAGTGATTAAAGCTGCCGGTTAATACATTAGTGAATAATACAATCGATGCGAACGATAGTTGTAGACCAATCAGTCTCGTCGGTTAATTAGCAACGAAATTACAAGTACCTCTCTGGCAAAGAGAAAAAATGTTTCCAGCCGTGATAAAAGAAAAAATTTACATTTTTCTCATCTTACCGCATCCAGTATATTCGTCGATGCAAAAGTCATCGATTTTGGAGTAGTACGGTAGACGCAACGCGGTGGAAAGTTTTCTGGAGCACGTAGACGAGCGTCTCCGTGGTTGGATTACATCGGAATGCCTGTGTTTCGCGAGGTTTTCTATATTCCTGCTACCTTCTCGCACGCTATGAAAAGGGAGAGATTGGAAATCCTTCGGTGCCTAGGGTATTGCGAATCTGAAAGCCGCAGAGAGGTCGTGCGACACGTGTCAAGAATACGCGGGAACAGGGCGACAGCGAGAAATAGACAAACCTTTTGTTCCTTTTTAGGATTTCCTCTTTCCCTTCTATTCCCCTACTCTGTTTTCTCTTCCGATCGTAAACGCACACAGACTGAAAAGTGTTTCGAATGAAAAGCTCTCCGCTTCATTTCCTACGAAATTTTTGATCGTCCATTTTTCTATAAATGTTTTACTACGATTGTCGCTGACAATCAGTTTCCACGTTCAGTTTTTGCCCTTGGAAAGGAACTTCAATGGATTTTCTCTTTAATTACGACCACTGGGGATGCGAGCACTCCGATGTCCAATTAATAACGTGCAGTAACGAATTAGTTTTAAATCGCCATGGGCACTTACAATTAAGCACAAACGAACACGTTGGCCTGATGTAATATTTCAATTACTTTTTGTCGACAAAACGGGCGGAAAATTCTTTTGTGCACTCCGTTGCAAAGGATTTCCATGGTAGGATTTCATCAAGACACGTAGCGAAGGTACAAAATTGAAAATCTTGTCCTCGTGCGATTCACTATAAAAAAATTCATATTGAAGTAGCTACGTGCTTTACATAATTCAGATATCTCAGTTATTACATAGCCCAAAACTAATTCCATTTTTCCTTTGTAACACACCCTCGAAGCCCATCCGGTGCTAGGAAAAACGAAAATTCAAAATGAATCCTTGCTTCCCACTGGGCTGAAAGGAACAGAATAATTTCACCAAATCTCCAGGCAACGAGCTCCTTCACAGGGCAATTATCAGCCATCTGTCTACCAAGAAGGAATGAAAATTTCTTTGTAACTCAGCAAACAAGTTCGCGGAAAGCCTGGTCGATTAAGAATAAAAAATTGGTCCTCTGGGTAGGCTAACGGGTCGACCTAATCCCTTCGTAGTCCTGGTTCGCGTTAAATACGTCGTCGTTCCGGTTAACTGCCCCATTCTTCTCGAGGGCTGATACGAAAAGAAGGAGAAACCGTATCGAATCGATCCTGTTTCATTCAGGGGGAATCTCACGCTCGATTAATAATCGATTCGAGCATCTGCAGAGTCGGGGGGGTAACTTGAAAGAGGAAGAAACTGGCGCGGACTGCTTACGCTGTCGCGTGTTAAACGGTTTCGAAGTTTCGCTTAATAAATTCCTCTGTAGCCGAGTCCTTGTCGCGTGGACGACGTTTTCACGGGAGGAGAAGTAAAGTTCGTGGAGGAGAAAATCACTTAGCGTTAGTATCGACATCGAGAAGGGGTTCTGAGCCGAGATTGAGAAAGTACGGCCTGAGGCTGCAAGCGAGTCCGTAGCTGCCCTAAGCTTCTGCGGCTTTACCTTCTTCGTTCTGCTCGCCGAAATACTTGCTTAAGTACACGAAACTGGCACGCGGCTTGCCCACGGAATTCTAAACAGTTAATGTCTTTGTCGCGGCACGGACTTTGCTGATCTTCGAACTCGCAACCGAAACTGTCGTTATAGAAAAATTAGACGATTCGATGAAATCGCATCGATAGATATCCAAGTGGCAAAGCGTTAAGTGGCTATCAATACTGTAATAGCTTGTTAATTACGGTATTTCAAATTTCACTTTCCGCGTGGAAAATTCACGATTTTGGCAAGTGTGAGAAATCCATATCAGCTGAACTGCAGTCACGGTAAACCTGCATTAATTATGCACACCGTGATTAGCTCCGATCAATATTGATCGTAGAGTGGGAATTATAGTATCATTTGATCTATAATACACCCAGTATAAACAGAGCTTCAGAAATATTAACACGTTACAGCTGTTAATTGAAATATTTTGACACGCCTTGAAACAATTTCGAATTCGGAAACTGATTTTGTGTTTCGTTACACGAGCAGCCTCTGTTCTGTAGAAGTGAATGAAACAAGGAACGACTTTGTACGCGTCTAAAGGTACACACAAAGGCTTGAAGAGGGTGCAAAAAGTTGCATTCGTAGGTGAAGCTGCATATTGCACCTGCAGCCAGACGAGGAAGCACTAGTAGGCGAGTGTATTCCCTGGAGGAAGTGTTCGCCACGCAAAGAGAGATTTCACCAACGAGAGACGAATGCAGTTTTCTCGAACGAGCCGAGATTCGCGACGGCAGGTGCAATTCAGGTTCTCGAGGACCTTTTATATTGGAATACCCAGGATTTCTCTCGTCGAATTCTCGTGTCGGGATGCCGTGGTGCATGCCGCACCTCTCTTGCCTGCGAAATTGCAGCCGCACTCGTTGCGAATCGAAATCGAGAGACTGACGAGGGCCGATTGGCTGCTTTGAAGAACTACTATGAAATTGAGGGGGGTCGTGTTACAATCGGACACTGTTGTTCGCGTTGGACATTGGATTCGTTGGATTCGATGGAATTTTTTGTTGGGCTTGATTTTTCATTTTCCTTTCGTGATTACAACAATAATTATTGCGCGATAAGGTTAACAAGATCGCAAACGACACATCGTTGCATCGGTTAATTTCGCTCAGATGTTTTATCTCCTCTTCGTCGCATGAAATTAGCTTTTTTTTTCTACTCCCTCCGCGCAGAATCATATCCGACGTTAATTGCACCGCGAGCTTCCGGTCCAGTTGTTTATTTCCGGTTTCGTCGCCGCAAATTATTCGACGTCCACGGTTGCGAGCGTTGACCGGAGCTGGCGGACACGCGAGTATTTTTAAATTTGTGCCCTGGACGGGAACGCGGTCGTTATTAGAAAAATAAAGCTGTTGCTTGAAATTGTGGCGACACCTGACCACTGCGATGGGTAAAAATTGCAAGTAAACAGTGTTAGTATTTTTTTTTTTTCCTTTTAAAGATCCACCAGTGGAAGGTGTAAAACAGTGATGAGAAATTTAACGTCCCCAGAGCTCTGGTTCAAGGGGTAGTTGTGCACTGAGTTGCACTTTCTTCTTTCTTTTCTCTTTCACTCTGAGAACCGCACATTTGATAAAATTATAAGATTCATTTAATTTTACAAGAATGTCGTGCCTTTCACCTCAAGAGTTTTGAGGGTTGAATTCATTTCACGATGTTATTCGAAAGCAATTACTCGCTCGAACGACGAACCGACAGTCGCTTTTCTTCTTCGTAAGGAAAGTAGCTCGATTGAAACAACCTGGAAAATAGAAAAAGGAATTTCCCGAAAACCGGTCCGCATTATGAAAGTCGAACAGACATAATCCGTTCTAACGAGCCCTTATTGCTAGGGCGGAAGGTAGAAAGAGCAACCGTTCTCCGATTGCCGCGAAAGCGCAGTTTGTACACAGGCGGATGTTTCAATAGGAGCTCACCTTTGGGGTCACAACGGATCCCGTTTGTTGTACAGGACGTACAATCCGGACCCCGTTCGTGAAAAGTGCGTCTACTTGTCTGTGTGTATCTCCTCGTGGCTGTCACCATTGATAAGGCCAACCGGGGAACGGGTAGGACTCTATTCAGGAAGGCTTACCGTCGTCTACATCCCTCATTAGTATTCTGGCCCATGCTCACACACGTGTACCGTAGACGTACACGTATATGCACACACAGTCAATGGACAATTTCACATCGCCTCGTCATGAATGAAGCGGATCCATTTTATACTTGTGAAAGTAACTTTTCGGTCGTTCAGGAACTTTGCGGTTGACGAAAAGCATGAATGGGATGATTCGAAGAAATTTAAGGATTGTCGTAGCAGGTTAATAATGTTTAGTAAAATGGGCATTTTCGAAGCGAATCCTGAAATATCTTGGGTTTCATTTCAATCGTTATCCTTATTGTTCTTCATCGGACAAATCCAGAGGTTGGAATAATTAACTTTCGTTCGGCTATTGTTAAAATCAGTAATTTCGTTTCTGAATCAGATCGCTTTCATTATTACGCCTGCACAGGCAATTTTCACGATTAATTATTGTTAATATTATTTTATTGAGATACATATAAACCGTCATTGATCAGATTTTATATTATACGGTATTAATATTTTATTATAAATATTTGAAATATGTGCGATACCTTCGACAAACAGAATGTCAAACGTTACGAGCCAATCATTCTTGTCAATCAACCGTACAGAGGATTTAATAATATTTATAGCGTTATTGATTAATCAGCCAAATTGCCAGTACTTTTGTAAATTATGAATAGCAAAATTTGATGTTATCAGCTGGCATTCAATTTTCATAAAGCTACTGCAGCAAACTAGTGACATCAAAATCATTGCTATTTATACTATCTAATGTGTAAATAGCATGAAGATACTCTCTCCTGGCCAAAAATCAATGCAGCTATATTCTTTGCTTTTATTATCAAGATTGGATCCGAAAGAATAACAACATACAAAATTCCATTTCCGTAAAGAGAAAACATAAAACTATACTCTTCGTTTGATGAAAAACAACACGGTGTGAAAAAATTTGGTATCAAAATCATGAATCACAGAAAAAACGCAGAATGTAAAAAGAGTAAAAAACAATTTCATCCAAGTTACATCCGATTAATAACGTTTCAGTTAACCACAGACCGTAACCTCTGGTAGTAGTGAATCGAAATTCCAGGTAAAGGATTATTTCGCGAGTTTTTGAGCTACCCTACCAATTACACAGTGCACCGCGTCTATCAGCTGCGCTGTGGTGTGTCGATTAAAAAAATCGTGCCACTGGAAATTCATTTCGGTCGCTAAAAGCCGCTTCCTTTGGGGTTGCACGCACAAGATCCGCGGTTGAATATGAAGTTCGTGCACATGCAACTGTCCCATCTATCTCTTAGGATGATCATGAATACTGAAACAAGATGGATGTTCCGTTAACATCAGTTTAACCCTTTGCGGTCGTATGTCTACTCTCAAAGCCAAGAACTATTTCTGATCTTAGATCATACCGAGTGGAAACTTTTCAAAGATGATATATAGGATTTATACTTTTCATCAGTAATTTTGCAAGCAAATGGAAAATTTGATACGAAATATATTACTGAAATTTGAGCACCAAGTTCCATTAGGTAGATTCCACCGCAAATCCATTCCAGGAAGCTAATGAACCAAAGTCAGATCCGATTTCCCTGCTCACTTCTCCTCGAGTGTTTCTCTTTCTGATGGCAGCGGATTAATTCTTTCCAGTTTCTCTTTCACGAAGGGCTCTCGATTTTCCGCGTGATTTCCAGCAGGAAAAGGCCACAAGGGCCGGGCACTGGGTACAGATAGAATAAGAGAAAAGGTTTCGATTTGGACGTTCCCCTTTTAATTATCACGGCGCTCGTTTCATAAGGGTTTCAATTAATTTCTTTGCTGCCCTCCGGCAGGGTACAGTTAATTATTTAATTCCTCTTCACCGATTCCACTCGTTTTTGTTCCGCGCCGGGGATAAGTGTAATACCGACCGGAAGAAGCTTGAATGTAATTAGTCGCCGACCGGACAATTAAAACAATTCGGGCTTGCGCTTTTTTGTATCCTTTTCGATCGCCTGGCTTTTCCTCAATTAACACCCGACAGGAAGTTTCTCGTTTAATCGTGGTACACTTGCCCGCCGCTGTTGTTCATAACAATTGCTGTTCTTTGTTTCTCTCGTGAATTTGTCAAATAATTTGCATAAAAATATAACCATGATATATTATGAGCTGGAGGGGAAAATTTGTGTGGATCCTAGCTATCGAATATCTGCTGTCCGACTGTTGATTCGCAACATGAACCGATTGTCGACTCAGTTAATGAAGCTAATTACCGAGCGACAGTCTACCGACAACCAGTCGATTGCTAACTAATTCTCGATTCTCAATTGGCTGATTGCCAACCGGTTGACAAGTGTTTAGCAAGTGACCCGAACACGCAGCCGTTATTTAAACATCAATTTCTCGCGTTGCTGAAATAGCAGCGTCGTCGCCATAGCTGCATTCATCGCGTCGAAAGGTTGACCCATTTCTCGACGAACGCCTTTCCCAGCCAGCCCGAATCCAAGACGAAAATTGCGACTTATCAAGGCGTAAGCCTGCCAATTCAACCGTTTTTTTTTATCAGATTTTTACCTATCCAACGTTGAATATACTCGCTGGTAGTTGATGAAAGTTGCTTTTTCGACTGGAAGGGAGACGCTCGGTTCGCGATAACTATGCGAAGCAACAATGCAGAAGAATCTAATGAAGAAACATCCTCGTAGTCGTTGCTGCAAAGTTACGCTTACCTTATAATGGATGCTACACGAGAACCGAACGAACTTGCGGTTTAAAGCACCCTTTCCAGCCACCGACAAATCCTCTTCCTCTCGCCTGAAGCCGCTGAAAGTTCGAACTTCCTCGATTCCCCAAAAGCGGTGGCTAGGTCGAAAGTTTCTCCACGATAATCGGCATTTGTTTAAATAATTTCTACTTCATTATCCCGCGAGACTTTGCAGAGTAAGCCTTGTAACCGATGACAATCCCGTAGAAGGTATTCCTTGACTATATTACCGTGGAATGAACGATAATACCCTGGAGAATATTCACCCCCCCGCGTGCATAACAAATTTCCTTGTCTCACCGGCCGTTTAAAGAGAAACATCAATTTAACTCGGTGAATCAGCAATTAAAACGATCTCGTCCCTCGCGATTCACCCCGGAAAATCTTACAATTCTAATTACGACCTCGTGACTGTTGGAACAATGGCTAACATTAATCCTGACCGTCCACGAATCCAGCGGGAATTCAAGCAGATTATCGTTGTCAGCCATCAAATATTATTGCCGCAAAGGTGTTGCGGTTTATACCAGCAACGTTTCATGTCATCAGCGAAACAGCGACCACTTCCGCCGCAATATAAGAGGCTTTTACGAGAATCGTGGAAATTTTACGGTCCTCCACGGGTCATTGCTATTATTGTAGTCCGATCCCGGTTAACGTGCCGATAAATCCTTGGATTAGTCGCAAATTCCGAACGAGGCAAGGTAATATTGCACCCAAGAGTACAATCAAATTGGGAAATCATTAGGATTACGAGGAAGGTGTAGGATATTTGACGGGTTATTAACTCCAAACTTCAAAAAATGAAAAGGTCAATAAATATTATTTGTCTGTACATAAGTAATATTTCTATATGGTTGGCCCTGTAGCAAGCAATGTTTACG
Organism: Osmia lignaria lignaria; assembly: GCF_051020975.1. Lineage (NCBI taxonomy): Eukaryota > Metazoa > Arthropoda > Insecta > Hymenoptera > Megachilidae > Osmia > Osmia lignaria. The sequence continues at coordinate 12,243,399 of NC_135032.1, read as the reverse complement.
TACCCAGCACAAATGGCCGGCTAATTTCCTAAAGTGAGCTCGAGAGTATAAGTTATAACGAACAGCAAAATGGATTTGTAAAACGGCATTGTTAACGCGAAATGTCCCCGTGCCGGCGGAGAAATGCGTTAATAAACGAGCGTTGACAGGCTGCTGTTTGCGTACCAGGCGTATTCGTTAACGCGCGATATAATTACTTGGAAAATACATGGCTATATACGGAACTGTGATTTCCCATCCGACTGGCGGATGTATATTTAATGTCGCGTCACTGTTATTCAGCGAGATGGCTCGGCTAATTAAGACAGATTTATTTATATCGACAAATAGTTTAACGATGGCCATTAATTCGGTTCAGTCATTAAGGAAAAGAGTGACATAAGGTGCATGTTGATTAACAGCGTGGTATGTACAATTAGATATCATCAGGAATAGAGAACAGTGAACTGTAACATATCACTACGGACGTGTCCTAAACAACATAGTTATATATTACCAAGAACCTATGCTAAGCAACACAATTGGACATCATCAATTCAGGCAACTTCCTAGACAATACAGCTGTACATTAATAGAAACGTATATTATATAATGCAAACAAATGCAGCGCAATATAACGCAATGAAACGATAAAGATAATAAGAGGAAAGATAAAATACGCTTCTACCCTTCATCAATCTAATTCTTTATACAGCTGTCGTAACATCGCCAATTTCCCAGCAAAGCGTTTCCAGTTTCCAGCGTGGTCGCGTCGACGCCAGCGCACGTAGCAGACAACGAAATTCATTCAGCGGTTGGTCTGGAGAAGCAAAAAGAGCGCTGGATTAGCTGGAGAGCTGTAACAACGTTGCCGTTGCATTTGGCAAATCAAATTACGGAAGCTTTCGCCTTGGCGGTCGTGCGAGCTGGACAAAGTGCGCCGGGAAGCTCACGGATAATGCGGCGCACCGGCGTTATGGGGATTCATTAAATTTAATTCAGCTGATACATCGTGCGAACGCGTCGCGTTCCTCGTACCTCGTGTAATTCCGTCGTCGGGAACACGCCACTCCAAGTGCGTAAACATTTACCCTGGCTCGAGCTTTGTGCACCTTCGACCGTTTTCCGTCGAGCGCGTGTGCGTTGTGAAATTACTGCCGTCCTGACTACAGATCATCCCCTCCTCCTTTGACGAAAGCGAGGGAGGAGAATCCTCCCTGATATTCGCTCTTCAGAGTGAAGATTGCTACGACTTTGCCGGCTGCGTCCCGTCGTATCGTGGATAAAAATTTATTAAACGATTTTCCAATTTAAAAGCCACGATTTCTCAGGAACTACAGGAAACGGTACTCCGCGAAAACCGCGAACAAGAACGTCCTTGTTACAAAGGAGAGCAAAGGGTACGCGAGAACACGGAGACTGTTCAGTTTGAACTGAACGATCCTAATTAAATCGTTGCCGGTTCGGTGGCGATGAGACTGTAGGTCTGGAAGCTCGCGACGTAGATGCGCCTCGGAATCGCGACACGTTTCCCCGTCGATGTTGCTGAAACAATAGCCGTGTAAAGGCGTGGAGAGAGAAACAGCCGGCTTGGAACGAGGTAGTTGGAGAAAAGAGGAAGTAGATAGAGGGGTTGCGCGAGACGAGAAAAGGGGAGTCTGCGAACGGAGAAACTCGGTAACGCAGTCGGACTCGGAGTGCGGTAAGCGTCAGGATACAAAAGACCTTTCCTCGCGTCTCCCTCTCGATTCTGCTCCTTTAGCGACTAGACTGAATTCCCTCGACTAGCGATTACGATGCCAACCACCAGGAATTCCAGCATGGGGTGCGTGCTGCAATTCCGTTCCATGCTGGTTTGCTTAAGAACACGCGTGGAAAAATGGAAGGGAGGGAAATGAAACCTTGTTTATTTAAAATTCTATAATACTAAGATGAACACGGTAATTTCATTTAATCACAGGGAAAGAAGATTCTGAATACTATGTAATAAAGACACGTGTATCGAGTATACAATGAAACACAATGAGGTCGTTCGAGAATTATCCGAGGTTTCATTATAATAATGAATACGCAGGCTGTAATACGGAAATAATGAACCATCAGCATGTCACGGAACGCAAATAAACCGATTGCGGTGGATCTTTTATAATGTTACATTGGAATCGTACTCTGTACGCGATTACAACGAACTATGGAACGGTATATTCATGCTGAGCAAACAAATTGCTCAAATAATTGTCGTTCCTCGTTTTCCACAACTTCATGCACTTGGCCAACAAATTGGCAACCGCGTTGTCGTTGCCTCTCTCGTCCTCCATGAATTATTGTGACTCTGTCGATGGCCAAACGTTACTCACAATTTTCTATCTCTCTAAAAAATGGGTTCAATTTAATTACGCGTTTTACACGATCATAGCTTTCATTAAAAAACATTTTTACCCCATTTTTTCCAATTACCTTTATCTACTTCGACGAGTTCCCATAAAACGAACGACACAAGTTGATCCGTGTAAATGAAATACAGATAACGAGCGTTTCTTACAACTTCAAGAAAATAGTTTGATGCTGTCTATAATTGGAACGGTTTTGCTCGTTCAGTAACGAGCAACTGGTTGACAGAAACGTTGTTGAATCTTCGCTGGATAACGATCGTACAGTTTCTGGTTACGTCGAATCTCTGGAGATTAATCCAGCCAATAGTTTAAGAAAGAAAAATCATTTTCCTGTCTTGAGGTGTTTCTAGTTTCTAACCTTGTAGAAGCGAAAGAACGGTGAGAAAATTAATTCGCATTTTAGTTTTCTTTCTCGACACTCGTTCGATCGTAATGTTTAGAAGAAGCTTTTATTGCGTTGGCTGGCTATCAGCAGGAAACTGCGATAGTTTTTCGAGGTAACCGAGGTAGAATGAAACGAGGTAGCTGGCTGAGAATCAGAAGAAAGCCTGGTACAGGCTCTCGGATCCTCGAGGAACTTGCCAGACAGTTGTGCCGCCGGTTTCGCCTCTACGGGGAAATAAAATTCCTGTAAAAAGTGGAGTGTGCGTTGCCGCGAAGAACACTCCTCGTCTTTGCTTTCTTACGCCCGAGGAGAACGAGAAAAAGGGATGTAACTGTCTCGTGCAAAGAAACGGGGCAACAGCAGTTCCTTAGAAATCGGTTGAGGAAAATCTTGCGAAATGAAAACAATTTTTAACAGGAAATTTTTACTAATTATCGATACGTATCAATCGGGCATTGGATTTAAAGATAGAATGGTAACAGAGAGACGAGCGTTGCAGAATTTTCCAACGTACGACTTTCTCGCAAAGCGACAGGAAAACGAGTCATTCCAAGAGCAGCAATAACCTCGCCCTTTGTACGAAGCCATTATTGGCGTTTTCTATGCCGCTTCGGTATTCCACGTAATAGCAGGATATTGCAACTAATATTACTGTTTCTCTTTGTTTCAGGTAAGAGTAAAAGGATTGCATTGAAATCGTAGCTGCATGCAATGAACTCCCGCTCCGGCGTCGACCGAACTTGTTACATTCAGGTATTTACCGCTTCCTTTGTAATATCGTATATTTTAATATCACGTATCGCGGTAAAATAACTTTTTATCACACAGCTCGAAAACCTGTTATATTTTTTCCATGATTTGCTTAAAAGCTAAGTGAGAATCATGGGACAGCTTTATACAACAGAGTTGCGTGTTTTTTTATATACATATATAGCTGACGAACAAACATCGCGTTGTACAGGATCGTTTTCCTCCCGTTGTTATCCTGTTCGTTGCGACCCCGGATCGTGCGAGTAGCTTCAATTTTTCAGTGCCGTCGATCGCACTAAAGCATTGACCAATAGTCGAGCAGCAAATCATTGCTTGGCATGGTTCGATAGCTGGAGAGGAAACAGCGATCATGAATATTTTAGTCTATTGCATAATGCATCGATACCGCGTTATTCGTCATCCCGGCTATAATAATAGCCGGCCGCGAGCGTATATGTTGCGATTCGCACGCGTCGATGCGTTAAACATTGATACCGATTCACCGCGGTGCTACTTGAACAATTCAATTTTCAATGATCAAGTTTCTTCCATCGAAGCAAGTATTTGCGGTCGTGAAAAATTACGACGCTCTTCATTGAAAACGCGCGTAGGGAAAATCAGGGTAGTTACGCTAAATCGTGGCGCAACGTTAAGGATTATTTGTTAGCTGTTTTTGCAGCAGGGCGAAAATTCACGGACCGTGTCGGAGTACGCGGAAAGCTGACGTATAATATATTTATAGAGTCCCCTTAATGCGAGAAACATGCATTATTTACCGTGGTACATTATACGCGGCTGCTGCATTATTCTGACGTTCCGAAACCGAAGTCTGAAGGGAGATGAGAAACGTCAGAGACCGTGACAGAAAATGCCAAAACTATTTTGCTACCTTCTCCCTTAAATCCTCTCTGTTGAAAAGCATCGAAGTATCAAGGGTCGTTTTTCGTGAATAGGAAAAAATCGATTCGCACGTGCGAACAAAGCTCTACAGAAGGTGCAAAAGGAGAAAGGAAAGAGCATCGTGTCGCATCTTGCGATAGATGTTCGTGGACTGTCGTTTTCCCAGCGAAAAGGAGGGCGAAGAAAAAAAAAAAAGAAGGAAACGGAACGGGCTGCAGTGGAACAAATGTACACGGGTCCAGAGAGCCCTTTCCTCTGTTTCTTGCTTCTGCAACGTCGATGAGATATTGTCCCGGTCCGCGAAATGGATACGCTCACCGCGGGAACTAGGGGCGTAAGATCGACCGTCCATGTACACGACTATCTATACCCCTGGGAAATAATAATGAGAGGGTTTTCTCTTTGCCTCGACTCCCAACACCTCGTATAGGTTGTCTACGAACTTGGACTCTACTAGAATGAACGAAGCAGACGTTCCTTTCAATTATATTTTTAGTAGTTGCATTTTTTGTATCGTGATAATGGACGCGTTAAATCGTACTTATCTCAGGTATCTTCGGTGACAGGAAATGTTTAAGTTACTAGTGAATACCGTTTCAAAGAGAAATTGAAGATTAATAAGAAATGCGAGGAACGTTTCAGCCGGATGAAAGTTCCCTCCCAATAACGATTCGCCTTGCCTTTCGTAATCTCGCGCGACACCCGTATGAAATATTTTCGTATTGCTCCAGACACGCAGTTCCAACCCCTCGTACCTTCTCGTTTTTGAATCCAGAGTCGAGTTCACCCTTCAGAGAGGGAAGGCTGAAATTACGCATATTCGTGTGGCAAGGCATCGCGATGAAACAGGGGTTGGAACCCTCGAGCACGGTGCGAAATCAGCGATTCCACTCGTACAAACACGGATGACAAATCTTTCCTTCGAATTCAAGAATTTTCAAACGGAACGTCGTTGTTTCTAATAGATTCATCTCTTTCTCTGTTAGCCTTGTTATTCTCCAAATTAAAATTCGTTAATCGCGCAACGCTGAGACGTATCGATTCCGTCGAATCAGCGAAAATATTTCTTAAACGAGGTATCGGTTAGTCGTGCAGGAAGCTATTCAGCGGAACAGCAAGCTTGCAAGTCGAATAAATAAAGAAACATTTCCCGTCGAGGGGCCATCGATCACTTTCCAAGTACCCAACAGGTTCTTCTCCTTAACACTGCTGTTCCTTTGCAAGAACCAACCGTGGTATTCCGGTGTGTGTTTCTGGAAATTCGAGGACGTTCATCACCTTCTCTACGAGCACGTCGTAGACAGAATTTCACGGGCGTACTACTTGAAACTCAAGCTGAACGGAATAGTTATCGAGCGCTCGCCAATCGCGAGCTTTTTCGAAAACAGTTGTTAGCGAGGATAGAATTTCATGCAAAGTTCAATTATTCCCCCTGAAAATTATATTTCACCAGTTTAAAATGGGTGTACGGTTGAGGGAAGTCTCTTCTTTGATCACGAAATTCAGAAATATGCTCATTTTCCGTTTGGGGAAAATTCTCGGAATACGTCTGCGAATGGTTCGCGAGAGAAATAATTTACGACAATAAATTCGAGTTAAATTCTCACCGTTCCCTTTCGTTAATGCGTATTTCATCGAAACTACCCTTACCTGCCCCCCTGGAACAGGCGTACCATAGGTACGTTTCACTTTGGGAAGAGGGTTGACGTTTTCAATCTGTTTTCCCCTAAACCATCTGGTCTCGTCGCGATCCGAGACGCTTGTATTTCGTGGTAAATTGAAATTTGAAACGTTTTTTATGTCCCCTGATGGACACGGTAATTGCCGAAATCAGTGGGCGGTGAGAATCGAGCTAAATTAAACGATTGGAAAGTGGTTGACCGACACCGCAAATTTAATATGAACGAGAAGGAAATTAAAGAAAATCCAGAACCAGCCGAAATGATTTTGAGGGAAATACGCGAAATGCAATTTTAACGAGAGAATTAATACGAGTACAATTAGAAAAGGAGGTACAGGAAAAGTTATCGAAGGAACGATCAATTAGTTATTGAATATCGTTTCATCGGACATAACTTTGATATTCTGACGGTTTCGAGCACTGACGAATATTAATGACACTGCTTAAATGGATATTAATGCATAGCGTTTAACGTCAATGTGGAATCGGGTCAGCTTTTTGGCAAGCTTCCTGAATAATGAGAAAAACGTTCCAACGATCAGGTTACCATCGAAATTCTCGATTGCTATTGAATTATTGAAAACGACTCTATTTTAGTCGAATGAATTGATTGTAATATTCGGCTGGTGTTATATTTTACACAAGTGTCTGTTCAAATACGTAGAATCGAATCTCTGGACGGTTTAGCTCTGTCGAATATACTCGCAACTAAGTCATCCGTGTGTCACAATTATTATCCAAGTGAAACGATTCCTCATTAAAAGTAGCCGATATCCGGAGGATCCTGCGAAGACGGTTTAATGAATTTCCCGGTGGAAAGTTTTTCTATTCTGGCCACTAGGCTGGCGTCGTTAACCAACTGTTGGCGTTGCTCGCGTGTTCGACCATCCTGGAGATTCCCGACGGCAGCACCGGCTACGGAAAAAGCAAGAAGAAAGTTCGGCAAGTAATATAACGTCGCGTGGCTTGCAAGTGGGACATCCTAGCAGGCCGATTTATCTGGAAACTTGGAAGTCGGAGCCCCGTTGCACGTAGTAACGGTTCACGATGCTGGATACTACAACTATTTTGAGGTCGCCGGTGAAATTTTTGCCCGCGACCAGCTAGAAGACGAACGGAAGCTTGTGGAACGAGAAACGAATCGTCCTCGAGGAATTCGCTATGGTTCTGAGAATTGAAGAAATCAAAAGTTGCCAGTTTCCGTAGTTTCGCCACGTTACAAGCAAGGCGAGAAGAAGAAAAAATATGACAGCGATAAAAGGTTGAACCGACGAAGCGTCTCAGCTTTGTTTCTAGAATTTCAGGAGGCAGGCTCGATGTTGGGATTTTCGCGTTGAAAGGACCAGCTGGTTTAGGATTCCAGCATTGTTCGCCGGCACGTCGCGAGAGGGAAGATTTGTGATGTCAAACGAGGGGTGAAAATGGACGCTCATTGTTCTAATAACATAATTTACCACGAGCCTGGCCGCGAAGAGAAATCACCGTTGAAACGCTTTGTCAAAGGAATTTCATTAAAACCGACGCTTATCCCGGAACTAACTCGAAGAATTCAAATAACCGACGCGGACCAGACTGTATTCAATTTACCGATCTGTTTATCAGCAGGCAATTGTTGAAGGAATTGCCCCGGTGAATGAGAAACTTTCGACGCGGTGGGTCGGAGCAATTTTTAAGCTGAAAACACTCGGAACAAGTAACCCATTCGTCATTCGATCGAACCAGCCTGTGGCTTAACGAGCCCCGGTCCTCGAGATTTTAATTTCCGACCGACATTCGGCTCCATTTGTCTTGACCTTAATCGAACCAACGGAAACGTGTAGTCCAAGGGAACGTAGCGGTTCGAGCACGTTATTTGTCGACACCGGGTCGAAGCTTTTCCTGGAATAATAACGGTCGCTCAGTAGAGCATACGCTGCGAAAACTTTCCGTAAAAAAGAAGCACGCCGTGCCGTTCCTTTCAGTTTTCGGACGAGCCGGTGACAACCACGTTCTCAGGGAACCAGATGAAAACGCGTTTCGCCATCCGTGAAAATTGAATCCGGCGAAATTACGCGAACGAAAGAGAGTGAACAGTGGAAATAAAGTTCGGCGAAGCTTCTTCGGGTCTCGGGCAATTAGACTTCTCCAGGCTTCTCTTCGACAAGGAAATGAGTTTCTCGAAATCGATTTCAGAAACGATTTCGACTTCCCTATGGATTTCTGATTTACCATCCTGATTGCCATTACAGATATCGTGGATTCAGTGTTTTCTCTTATTCTTTTTCAAGTTACTAATGTAATTTTAATGGTCGGAACATTCTTGCTTTCTTCGTTTTTTAAAATTTTCCAAGAAATAAGGAAATAGAAATACAAATTTTTTCGACCGCATCAAAAACTTAGGACGCGCATCAATCATGTAACGACGTCGCGGTAAAACGCGTCTGAGCAAAGAGGGATGAAAAATAATAACCCAATAGGGAGGGTGCTACATTTCGCGAACCCTCTCGATCTATTTTCTCCCTCGTTCTTAACGAGCGTGTAATTGCTTTTTAAAATTGATTAAAAAGCGATCGGTCTTGCTCCAGCTCGGTTCGAACGACGGGAAACAGACCCCCATCCCCGTTTTACCCTTCGTCAAAATTTCTCGTGTGCATAGGGTAACCGTATTACCAGCCGTAATTACCTCACCGACTTCTCTCTCCTCTTGAATAAACGTCCTGTTCACCACACGGAGTTGCGATGAATTTATGTCAGAATCATAGACGCGTGAATGAAATTGGCAATGAGGAACGGAGAATAAAACAAACACAATTCAGCGTTAGTCTCGATTGTGTATCGAGAGTACCTCCAGTTTGTCCAGTATGCACGTGCGTTGCGAATGTTTATTCTGTTATTCGTAAATAAATTATTCGTTACTTTGTTAACTTTATGAAAACAGACTGTCCGAAAAGATTAGCGCTGCAAAATGTAGCTCAATTAATTACGGCGAAACCCGCTTGCAACTGTTTTGTTTTCCGAGCCCGATAAAACTTAACGCGTTGACCGCCACAGTAGAAATATCCGTATTTAGCGCGACGCGGTACAATCTCAATTTTTTATCGCTTCAAATATAATTCCATTTAAACGTACGATCATCGGAGTTCAGCGAAAAATCCATTGTTAGTCTATTCTACTTCGTGTAACATTAGGCAAACACTGTTCAAGTATTCCATAATCGTTCGCGACAGAGGATTGAACAAGTAACACGTACTTTGATCGATGTTCTCGAGAGAAGTTGAACTGTCGGCTTACAGACAGGCTCCTGTAAGTGTGGTAGTCTGAAGTAAGAGGTGGAGAGGAAGAGCGAGGCAAATTGTAACTAAACGATATTCCATACAAGTTGAGAGATAGCCGAGGACATATTAAAGCGTCGGCTTAGCTTCGTTTCTCGATTTCTTTCCAACTTCTCCACCCGCTTAATTCTTGTCTCGTCTCTCTTCTAACTTTACCTCCTCATTCGTTCCTCCATCTTTCCACCCTTCCCCTTGGCTTACAACCCGTCATCAGTCTTCGTCTGACCACAATCTCGACACTCGGGGCAGTTTTTACGTTCGATCGACCAACCAGAGTAACGTTCGTTCTCGAAATGTTCCCGAGACACCGGGACAGATTGTCTCTAGACAGACCTTCCATGGTTCTTTATAAATGTTTCTCTGTCATTTCGAATCTTCTTTTTTATTTTTCTCTAATTTTCCAGTAAAAACATATTAAAGCCGGTTTCTTCCATGGCGTCGTAATATTATTCAATGTTGTTCCATTAGTCTCAAGGATTATGGTTCTCTATTCATCAAAAGACACCATAAACTCATCAACTATCGAGTTACGTTTCCGTCCATTCGGTGGAACGCAAATTTATCCTTATAATATACTCTGATCGAGAGTTTGTTACCGTAGGTAACTTTATCCCAGGTCGGCGATCGAATGTCGAGGCATGGAATATTTCTAGGGTCATATTTCTTCGGAGAATTCCTTTTGCTGCGCATTTAAGGGATCAGGAAGTCGCGTTCGACCATGGTTTACGCACGTTCTCCCTGTCAGCCCTGGCCTAGACCAGCATCTTTCATTTTTCCCGGGTCTCATTCTTCCTCTTCGACTGGTTCATCCATTTCCGGCCTGGAATCTCCTTGGGGACGGTGACAAAAAGCGAGCAGAGGGTCGACAGTTCAATGCAGTCATTGAGATTCAATCCGTTGCCACGATTATGCTCGTCCCCGGATTTTTAAGAACCCTTAGAAATCGTTGACTCTTTTTATACCACCAGAGAAATTGGTTCGTTGATCAATTAATAGGTGGTATCGTTATTTTGTAGATTTCGTTCTATGGAATATCGTCGCGTTGGAACGAAAAACTTTTAAAGTAAAAGAGAAAATACGTCATTGAATAATTTCTTGTGAAAGGATATCGTTATAATGAGTCTATTGAAAATTTAGAAAATCACTTGTTTCCTGACTTGATTGCAGAATTTAAACAATCATTTGTTGGGGTATACAACAATTTGCGAGTTAACCCGTACAGATTTTATTTATCCCGATTGTTCGAATGAGACGCGTTAGCAGGGAAAAATAATTATTACCGGGGATGATTAACGCGCGGCCAATGCAACGGGAGCTTGCGGTAAAAATCGGACAAAGGAATGAGAATAAAGAGCTTTCAGGTTTCGTGCTTCGTTTAATTATATTATCCTTTGTGCCGTGCAGCGTGGCGCATTGAATAAAGGTTGAAACCGTCGTACGAACAAATTTCCAATGCATTGTCGCCGGTAAAATACGAGTGGCAAGCTGCAAGAATTTCAATATTACTTCGCGTTGTCGTTAAGAAATTAACTTTCATTCTGGACTAAACGATTTGTGACCGTTGGTTTATAGAATTTAATCGCGGTGTCGCTCGTTGACACCTATCGAAAACAAGGACCGGGAATTTCAAGTTGAATAAACTTGCGGGGAACGGAAAAAGAGCGCTTGTGGTCGCTGGAAAATTTCATTTTTTACTACCTTCGTTAGCGATATTCGGTTGAACGGGTGCGAAAGGAAACAGGAGAATTCAAAGGGGAAACAGGTGATTTCATATTCTCGATTGAAAGGTGAAAAATAAAATGTTGTTTGATACGATCGTGTACAAAATTTATTTTTAATCAATTGAGAGCAGTCAAACCCGTCAGAATGACGGATTTTTAATTACAGAAATCATTCAGCTGCTTTTGTCTCAGTTGGTTAATTAGCACTTTGATTGTCATCTCGCTCATATCTCGATGACGTAGAAATTTTGCGTAATTCTGTCAGCTATTTTAGTAGAAACGATCTTACCTGTCAATTACGCCTAATTCGTTAAGTGCCTCAAAGATTCTGTGTTAATTGAATCAACTGAAAAGTTTCAGTTTATGAAACATCGTTCACCCCGTTCTTTTCTTCTTCCTTTCTCAAGGAACACCGCCATAGAGCAATTACTAACCGGTCAAGTATCTTGAACGTCAGGGTGCAGCGGAAACGCGAAATCGACGCGACGACGCCGGTCGTAATGGAACTGGCCCGCAAAGAAAAGGGGAAACGGAAGGGAAAGAAAGAGAGGGAAGGGTAAAGAGCGACGTAGGGAAGAAAGAGGTCAAATAAAAGAGGGCTCTCGAGCTGGTTCACCAGCGTCACCCTTCCGTAATTGAACTACTTCCGGCCAATTATAAAAACCGCTGACTGGCGGGGACTTGTTAGTCGTTGGAGGGAAGATGGAAATACTCGGTGGCCATCGGTATCCTTTTCTTCTACCCTTCTTTCGTCTTCGTTTCTGCCCAGTGTCCTCGAATGCTCGTTTCTCTCTCTCTCTATTCCTCCGTCAGAGTCTGGCCACCCCTTCTCTCATCAAATTTCCGCTCGTACGAAACTATCTTCCTCCCATTCAGCCGTAGCCAAGCCTTTCGAACGATCCAGTGATCGTTCAACGCCGACGAAGAAGCCGTTCGCGCTGATATTATCGTCCCTGTGAATGGTTAATCTTCGCTCGAGAAGATCGACCGCGTGAAAAGATTCATTGTCTCCCTACTCGTCCGCGCACCACGCGCAGGCTGATGGAAAAGAATCCTGACTGCTGGTGAATTAACCGGCGATAACGCTTTCGATGATCGTCTATAGATTTCTCACTCGATTCTTTGAAAAGCGCGATCAATTCTACATATTTTTCGTTCAAATCAAAGAGGAAAAATAAAAAGGAACATTATACTACCTTGCGACTATTTTGCTCGCGATTCTCAAAACTTTCAGAGCGTTCCTGGGCAATCATCAAAATTTCGGTACTTCTATGAAATTACCCATGGAACTATTCTAAACCGATCTTCAAGTAAATTGAAGCCCCATTTACGAGAGAGTAAGTGGAATCTCATTCTCGAGTCGTTTGTAACTGGAAGTAACAGGACGTTTTCCAAAGTAAACTCGTTGAATAAGTGGAGCAAAGCCGACAGAAGAGTCTTGCAAAAATAAGGAGCTGGCTTGTACATTGCCGAAGTCGGGCTTCCTCCTTTTATCGGACGAAAATAATCTCGCGACCTCCCCTCGACTTCCTATTTGCTTGGAAACTCCTCTTTTCCCCTCTCTCACTCCGGCTGGCAAACGACTAGCGCTCATAAAATTTTCTTCCCAGGGCTCTTTAGGGAGACCTGGCATCTTACACTAGGGCAAGTGTTCTCCTAGTGGTAGTTGGCGTTACGTTGAGTTTCACTTTTGACAAGTAACGAGGGGTAGTTTTCTTCGCTACGCGAAAACTAACCGTACAGTTATCGTTCGGTTAGTATTCAACGAAAATACGATATTTCCCTCGCTTATTCCCGAATATTCTGCCTCGCGGTTATCAGTATAAGAATCAGAATTCCTGTCGGGCAAAAAGTCGTTCGCAAGCTCTGGCTGGTCGGATGGGGTACAAAAATCGCGGTTGCACCGTAAATATTCGAAGCGGGCAGAGGTTGGCCGAGCAAAACGCGAGGAAAGATTCATTCTCTCAGGTGGCCGGCCGGAAATAGCCGTAAAAAGGGAAGAACAGCGAAAAGGGAGAGGAGAACTGGTCTGGACCAAGTGTGCCGCGCATCCTTTCAGCGGGTGTCGCGTCCGCGCCCATCCTCCCTGCTGGGATGAGTTATGTGCGGCGTGCATACCATAAATTTAATATGCCGAGTGGAAAGGCTATCTGAATTGAACCAACGGCGATTCCTCCACGCAGAAACGGGGCTTGAATTCTATTCGTTCCAGCGGTACGTAGGTGTCGTCGTACATACGTGTACCCTGAACCACGTTCCTCGCTGCTTTCGGCGAATCAGTCAGGACGTGGTGCGTGTTGTTCTTCGGATGAAATTACCCTCCACTGTGCGTGATTCAATGTAACATAGTTGATATGCGATCCTCCTGATCGCAAGGGTCACGTTTAGTACTTAGGGATCTGCTGAAAGTATCGTGTACCCTGAAAGTTGATATCTTTCGAATGGGACAGGTTGAAGTTCAAGTTTAGACGAAGGTCCGAGTGGACAATGAATAGAAAATATTAGAAATGTTGTAACACGATACCTTCGAACATTTCGATACAGCTAACAAGAATTCAATCGACATACGATCGTGAAATCGTTAGGAGCGTCGCGAGGCGCAAACAGCCATCGTTTTCGACGCGAATTCTAGCTACGACGTTGTAACACGAGCGTCTCTAACGAAACAGCGCTTCCCATTTCAACTCTCTCATCCCCCAACGTGAACAAGAAGACGATGGCAAAGGGCGATGGCGAGGGTTCCTTGCCGAGCAGGGGGGAAAATATAAGGCTTCGCGTTCGTGCTCGTATGTCGTCTGACGGAGTCGTTGTCGACGGGCTTTTCTCCTCGACGCGCTTCGTTTCTGTCCGATCTCCGCTTTGAATTCTCGTCTCCGGTTTCCATGCTCGCACCAGCTGAGATTCGAGGATTGTTCGAGGAACAGACGAGAAACTCGAGGTTTCGGGGTAGCAGGTCGATTCCGAGGACTCTGTTTCGAACTTCTAGGGTTTGTGATTCCAGATATCTAACTCGAATTTAATCGTTGACGATCGTCAGAACTTTGCTCGGTAACTCGATTATTTTCAGTTTACGTGAAAATTAAATTAACTTTCAATTAATTGAATCGTCAAGACTACTATTTTAGAAATAGCATTTTATTCTATAGTACAAAAGAAAAGAAAATGACAACAGTCTCTTCGAAATCGTACATCATAAGTCTCGAACGACCCCTCGATTGTTCCATCCAGGACTGAGAAGCATCGAAACGTATCGGGATCGTCGATTACGTTCACGAAAGATCGAACAAATCGCGTCTATCTGAAATTCGGCCACCTCCCACGCAAGAGTCGCGCCATATTTTTAGCAATATAACGCCCCGGGCAACTCGATACTGTCTCCACCATGGTTGTATTCGAGCCTTAGCTTTGGAAGATTTGCAAAATTCTTCGATTTGCAACCGAAAAGCTTGCTCGTTCTCTGGAAACTGGTGGAAAGGCGGAAATTTAGGACGTCGTGAAGGTTTGAAGACGTTCCAGGGTTCGCGATCAGGAATATCCGACCTGCGTCTCCTTCCTTAATACCTTGTTCGCGAATTCCCGTCAAGCGCAACGATCGTTGCCAAGCTTAAAGTGCGGAACCTTGTTGCTCGTCAAACTCTAATACCTGCACACTGTACCTGGACAATTTAATACCCGACCGATGTGTGTTTTCGATGAGCAAGAACCATGTGCACCGGATGCACGTGTTTTCCAAAAGGGATGCTTGTTAGCGGAAGTGAAGCCCGGTTTTGCTTAGGTGAACCGTTTTTCTTCTGACGTTAGTTGGCTCGTTAGAGGATGAGCCGAGTTTGACGAGGGAATCTGCCGTGGCTGAAATTTCAATTCATTTGGGCTTTGATCCTGCCGCGGATGGCTCGTCACACTCGATTAATATTCAGTTCGGAACGAACGTGTTAATAAGCGTTCGATCAGCCGAAAATGAAGCCAAAATGAAACGAGTTTGAAAACGCGTTCGCTTTTCCTTCCATTTGTAAGCTTTCGTTCTGGGACATCTTTCGGTCGAATTCTTATTTGTGGTGGATTTGCTTAAAAGTCAGACCTCCACTTGTTCCCTGCTTCAAAGGGGACGTCCTTCTAACGACATCGTTAGCCAGAAGTCGCTTTAAGGATGCTTGATCATTCCGCTTTCAATTATCGATCCTTTTGATCTTTGGTCCGAGAGATCAGACCATGTTACTCTGACTGTCGATTTGGAAGCACGGAAAATTCGCATTGCGAGCGTACAGTTTCTTCCTTCGGGGGGTAACCGGTGACCCGACCACCAAGAAAATTCGCGAAAGCTTTTATAGTTACTGTTTCTTCTAGCTGATTTCTTCTTTTCGTCGTACAGCTTGTCGTGAAATGTTCGAGGGTTTTCTTTCACAACTCGGCTGGAAAATTTATTGGAAAATATTTGTTGAAGAATTAATTTGATTTAAAGGGTGTAAAATAATTTCTATCAAATGTTCTACATTTGTTGTCATTTACCATGACTGTTAACGGAATGGTGGACACGAACTAAACGCAATCGATTAATATCCGTATTATCCAGCAATTCAAGCACAAATGGGGCTGCTTGCCCCCATCGGGCAATAAGCTAACCCCTCGTAAGGGTTCATAATCGGCAAATAATGACGGCATACCGTTATGATAATACTAGCCTGGCTACAGCAATAATCGTGTACATTGATGCAATAATCGTTTTCATCTTCTTCCTTTTTTTCAATAATTACCTTCTCGTTTTCTCTTCGTTTCAAACATTCTCCATAAAATTGCGTGAAACAACTGATATATTTTACGATCAGTGCTTCAAGTACTTTTAATTAAACGGGTAGATCGTTTGTTTCGTTTGTTACATGGCACGTACACGGTTTACGTTAATTATTTTCGTTGATCAATCGCAGCGATTCTTTAATCACGAGGAGAAGGGTGTGTTCGATCGATTCGATTATAGGATTTAATGCAAATTTCGTCGGTGCGATAATTTTCCGGTTCAGCATTAACCCGAATAAATCGGTTTTGCGTCGCTGAAAAAAAAGCTCCGTTGGAGGTGTAAGCGCGAATTAAATTCTCGCACCCTCGAAGGAGGAATCGTTGTCGACGAAATTTATTTTGCGCAGGGTACGTAAAACTGTAATGCAGGCAATGTGTATGCGAACACACCGAAATGCCATCGTAATCGCGAATAAAACGTGCACGCGAATTCGTTGGCGTTGATTTAAAATTAACATTCGTGCCGGGGTTTCGCAGTTATCGTACAGTTTAACAGTGAATATTTCGGTCACGTCTTGGAAACGGTTAAATTCGCGAATTGCACGGCAATTTGTAAGCGGATTTCGGAGGAACTTTCCGCGATGTAACGTTTCTACGAATTTCTGATTAATATTTGCCCGTCACAGAGATATTAAGTGTTTGCGACTGTAAGAAGAGGTATTTCAACTGAAGCTTATTAATTAAATTCTCTGCTGGAAAATGAAATACATATGTAATTTCGCTCTGAGGTCGTAGCATAACTACCCATTATTAAAATCAATCTTTTCGAAATTCCTACACCGCGCTCGTTAATTGTAATTTAACAAAGAACCGAGTACGCACACGTTGGTAACGTTCCAGTTTCCTTCTTTTCCGACCTGGATCGTTACGTATTCAGCCAGCTAAAATCTCGAGGCTCGTCCGTAATGGTGACAATAACAATAATAGTTGACTCGGCCATTAGAAGCGGCGTATTAACCGGATACTCGGTCCAGCGCGTGTAATCCAAGCTGAAGCCGTTAGCGTGGCTGTATATCAGAAAGGTGTGCGCAGAATCGAGCTACCCTCCGGCTGAGAATCGTGAGAATAGAGCGAGGAACAGCGAGAAATCGACTCGTTTCACCGAGTGACGAGCCATCGAACGAGTAATCGAAATCATTGCATAATTGCTTCGGAAATTGTTGTCCTTAAATTAGCATTGTTACACGGAATAGTTGGTGTAACAGTAACAGCCTCGAGGGAGGATTGCAAGCTGCGATTCGCTGACCAACCCTTATCAGGTTATTGGTCAGAATGCAATACCGTATTTCAATGGTAGTATACATTACTATCTTCAACGATGCACTGCAATTCATATGCTTTGTAACCTTTTCATTAAATGCTACAAAGTCCTGTAGAACTTAGACACTTTGAGATTTTTTTTTTCTTTTCTAAAGGCAACAATGTTTCGAAATTATTAGTAATTAATAACTCTGTATTACTGCTGTACACTTGCAATTCTATAGTCATGTTTCACGAGCAGTAAATTGATGCAGAAGTGTAAGTAATTAGTGAGCGCGGTATGCGTCGTTTGGGTTCCGGGTGTGATCATCGAAACTGCGCGAATTAGCAACGCGATCAATTTAATATTGAAGGCTAGCCGCGCACCGAAAATTGAAATATGGCATAGTATAGAGCACTCGACTAAATTGTTCAATTTCTACTGGTTATGCATCAGCAGATGATCAAATTGTTCATGGAAATCAATGCTGAAAATTGTGGGTAATATATATTGAATATGATATATAGTTTATTTCCTCTTCTTTTTCTTTCGAACTATTACCGGTTTGGATTGATCGGAATTCAACGATCAAGGTATTCGCATAATTTTACCCGCAAAATTTTACCGACCTCATAAAATCCCCGTTCGACGGTGTCATTTACGGGGTCCCCATCGAATGCGTCAACCCTATGTGTATGTGTGACTTCACACTGGCAAACGTTGATTCCATTATGCAAAAATATGATAATTCCTCGGGATCAAGTATCCGGCTAGACAAATGTCCTGTCAGCTCCCTCCGATCAATTCGCTCGAAACCTGGAGCCTCTGTCTCACCCTCGACACGGTAACCAGAGGGTTGTAATATATTTCTTAGCCTGATGAACTAAGTACACCTCTTGGACTTTGTCTCCTTTGTAACTGTCCTTCCTGTTGGACAAGAGCTCGTCCAGTTGATGGCGTGACACGATAGAGAACACTTGAGTGGTTTCGATATTTCCTCTACCCCATAGATTGGATTCCCTAGAATCAAACCTGCGACCTAGGAAATAATTAAATTGGACTACTTCATCACGTTGATGATTCTTCGAGGATGTACATTTGTTTGAGGCAATCAATGATTAAGTGAGAATTTCTGAGACAAGGAATAGCTACACAGGAATCCTTCTGTTGACTCGTTCAATCGTATTAACCAAACACTGTTCCTGGAAAGCTCTTCGTTTCAATTTACACGGAACAAGAGACACCAGGTATCGCTAGCAGTATCCTCAAATAACCATTTTGAGCAAGGAAATAATTAACGGGCAGTATTCTAGCCATCGGACACTTATCCTTTGTTGGACCGTCAGCGTTTAGTTCCCTGAAATTATTGAACCTCTTCTGGGAACTGAAACTGATCGATGCTTCCGAGCAAGATCGACGATCCTTCGTAGAATTTGCTAAAATTAAGCTCGACTACGGTCCGAACTTCCGTTGTATTCCTTTGGGATGATCCCTTGAAGAAGCACGATGTCTGACATAGGTACGAATAGTTCCGAAGAGGATCGGGTATTATTGACACGTACCACTTTCGGCTGACTGAAGATTTTTCCCGTCGTAAGCAAGGGATAACGATAACGATAAGTTTGCAGATCCTCTGTTCGTAAACAACAATTTTAGGGGCTCGAGTTGAAACTCAAACGAGGCTCGACTGGTCAGAAGGGTTTCTGAGTTTGGTTGCATGCAACAGGATAGGTTGAAATTTTCAAGAGTTACCGTCCATCGAAGCAGCACTGCAGGATACGTGTTCAAGTAACTGGTAAACCTAATTTCGCACCAAGCTTGGATAAGTTTCGAGAGATCTCTCGGTAACGTCTACCTGTTGTGTCCAGTTCTATTAATGGAATTAAATTTATGGATCATGGAAAGTTTTTAACAAAAATGAACAAGTTTTGTAAAAAGCAAAATCCTCAGCTTTCCAGAAACTTTGATCCTTCCAAATTTTCTTCACGAAACAAAGAAGAACCGGCAGTTTCTTCTCAGCTGTAAAACAAGTTGTTTTGACAAACTGAAGAGTAAAAGTACCCAACACTGATAACAACTACGTCGAATTAACTCGGATTCCGTGTTGAGCCGAGTTACACTTTTTGGCAACTAGTTTAATCAACACGTCTTGCGCATAGAAAGTAATTACCGCCCCCTGTCGAGTTCCACTTGGCCAAACGTTCCTGCGAAATTCAAGGAATTCCGCTGGATAATAACGTAGAAACTTGACGGCTGGCAGACAACGGATCCTTGATTCGCAACGACGGCCTATCTTGTTATTTCAATGGATTTAATTGCACTCATCCCACCCACGATCCACTATTTAGACGTTATTGTCACGATTCTGCTGCCATCTTTCCCTGTCTATTGTTTACCCTCTCGAATTAATTCTTTGACTGTCACCGTTTTTGTTTACTCGTGAAATTGTTCTTTCTGAAGGAATATCTGGGTCAATAAAAGAATCGGTTTATCTGAATGGATAGAAGTTACTATTGTTGAGCTTTTTGTTTGATAGAAGTGTTTTTCTGCTGCTAAATTATACGATGCTCCAGGCATTCGTTTTTAGACTTTAAGAGAATTTATTTGTGACGATATCTTTTTCAATGATACAGTTTATGATCAATGAATGTGTAGTAGATACTTTGAATTGTATTTTTCTAGTTTAAAATCCGAGAAGGTTAGACGTTTACATCTCTTATTCCAACAATTACAGACTATATTTGACGACGTCTCCGGCAACTTCTTTGATCCAACCCAATTACCTTTGTAGTCTCCAGTTATATGAATTCAACGGGTCCTTTGCCTCAAAGAGCTTCGAAAATCGACCGTTTACCCGTCATTAAAAGACGACTCTCTTTTTGATCAACGAACCTTGTCGCGTTTGAGCGAACGGACCCTCCTCGAATCAAGTCGGTCGAGTTTATTTCTCAAAGAACATCCCTCGAAATTTCATTTCCCTTCGGCTAATCCGTCAGCAGGTAGGCAAACGTGGCCGATAACTTTCCTTTGAATCCTCGATAAATTTAGCTGGTGTCATCCTTTCGGCTGGTAATTTCGAGAATTGAATTCTCCGAGTCAGCGTTCTACGTCGAAATGTCTTCTTTTTCGAGGGGGTGAAGCGACAGGGTCGAAGGTGTTTGCGACCGAAACGACCCTTGTTTATTTCTCCATTTCGACACGGCGATCATAAACAAACAAGATTTCCCGTGGTACCCCGGACAAATACGACGCACACCCTCTTTTTCCGTATTCGCAAATCCAACCCCTTGTTCGACGCCAGGTTTAGCCTTCCATTTCCACTGGAAAATTTGAATCCTCTTCTCGGTGCTGATTCAACTTCTGTTCAACCAAGAAACAGACGAATCGATATTGGATCTCGTGGACAGATGAAGAAATTGATATTACTTTTCTTTTTGCAAATGAAGTTCTTGAATGAAATGAAAAAATTTCTTTAAGAAAAATGAAAGGAAGACTATATTAAATCTGAATAAGATATTAAGGTGCGAGTTAAATGAAGGCAGGATTATCGGTAGATCGAAGCAGGTTGGAATTTCATGCGCCATTTATAATGGTAGGTGTATGAAAACCATTAACCGTTCGCAACAGATCGACGCCCCTCGAGAGTTCTGGATACAGTCCGGCGATGTTTAATTATTTCCAGTGGCTCTCGACTCCGATATCGCAGAGAGTGAAGTAATTTTAGCGACGGCCAGTGTATCCAGGAGTTCAGATTCCGGACGCGGAAACTAAAGTTCGCGTTTAAAGCTAGTTAGCGAAGTAATAAAGTCGAGGTGCAGGAAGAGTGGCTAAGTGGTTGGAGTCGGTGCGCAATCGTTGGAATAAATGAGCGCAAGTGGAAACGAACAGAGGGGGATGCTTGGAGAAACGAAAGAAATGGGGTTATAATTATCAACTAAAAGTATATAGGTGCAAAAGTTGCCGGAATTACGAGCCAGTTTTTTCTCGTTTCAATGGCCGACGTTGGTTGTAACTGCGAATTGTTCCTCAACTTCATTTTCATCCGCGCCTCCACGTTGATACTCTTTCGCTATTCTTGATTCTTCTTTTCCTTCCCCTTTTTTTCCACCGAAAGTTGTATAGAATGGTTTTCATTGCTTCAGTCGGGTCAAGTTATGAATTTCCACAAAAGTCGTACTTTGATTTCAGTTTTGTTACAATTCAAAAGCCAGTTGTTAACATTTCATAAAGCAATTCTTACTACTTCGCTCCCTTTAATTTTATAAAATGAAGTAATTTGTTTCATTGTTATATGAAATGGTAAGTGGAATTTATATTTCCCTTACTTTTATATTGTATTCGAAAAATGCAGAGTAAAAAGGTGACGCGAGTCGAAAAAACTTGCTTCCCCACGATGGAACTCACCCCTGGTCGGAGTTTCATTACCCTCACCCTTCGGCAGGGGATTCATTCGCACGGCTATCAGGACTGTTAGGCAACGTCGATTTTTCTCAATTATTCGATATAAAGATATAAAAGCTTCCTTCCTTCGTTGCCGGTAATTTGATAAATGAATATATTGCGAGGCTGACTACCGTCTTGTTCATTAGGTCGGGCTAAATTGTGACTCGTTGCGGATCGAGAGCAGCAAATTAATACAGAAACATCGTCGATACTTTTCAAACCGACAATCCTTCAGCATTTTAATTATTTTATTTGTGTTACTTTCACGTATCCATTCGATCGAGTATAATTTCCACCCGGTTTCTTAAAAAGAAATACTTCCAACAGTATTGCCCGCACAAAGTACCTACGTCCATCATTTTCATCAACTCGCAGACAAAAAATACCATCCCTGAATTCCTCTCAGAGACTCCAGAACCCTCCTAATTCTCCCATAAAGCACCCTCGCCTATTCGAACCGTTTGTAAGACATCAACCACCCTCTCGATCATCTTTATCATCAGCTCACAGTGTTGGTCGGTGGAAATTGCAGCTGGTCCGTCGAAAGGTGTTTCAAAATTCGCTGCATAATAGACGGCCATCAACGAAAGTGTGCATATTTGGTCGAATGGATGTCGATCGTGGGAAAGGCAACGGCAGAGGACTTATCTGGCTTTCTGTAAGGAAGGAAACACAGCAGTGGGGTTGGTATCGCGTCACAATGTTATCCGAGGTGGCGGCTTTACGCTCGGACGGTGAATAAAACAGCGGCGCGAATAAAGAACGGGGGTGGCATTCGCGATAAGAGAACCGACTCCTTGCGGGACCAACCTGTTAGATAAATAAATTTATCCATTGTACACGCGAGCCACGTTGTCGAGCATGAAATTCGGATGTACGTTCGCACGTGCTTCAAAATGTTTCAACATTTCAACCCTTCATAATGGAGTAACCATTTAAGAAAGGATTTCTACGGTTCGTACATTCTAGGAAATGCAATTCGGTATTCCGGTTGGACCAAAAGCGATCGTAAATTTCTAGAGAAACGGACATGTTTCAAATTCGAGAGTGGGTGGTGTTTTCTTGCTCTCCGTGCGTTCCCATTACCCCACAAAAACCTCCGTCCAGTTCGAATATCGATTCCACTGTAATTTCACGCTTGGAACGATTATGGTGCGACAGCTGTGGAATGTCACACACGAAGTGAATACCGCGTTGACCTCGATATGCGATTTGACACGGGCCGCAATTTTTTAACCTAACCCATGTTCCATTCCCATATCATTCCACCCCCTATCACGTTTCTATAAATTGATCTGTAATCGAATCCTTCGAAATTCTCTCTATTTCGTTGGGATCGTGCATACGCGCTCTTGTTACTTTAATTATCATCATTCGTGAATCTGAATTTGATCTGATTTTTCTATATTACTTGCGAGATATGTCGATACTTTGGAAGATATTTCAATCCCATTGTTGCAAAGTATCTCGCGACGATATCAGCGATAGTTTGAAAAGTATTCAAGTGGATCGATTTTAACGGGAACATTATGTACATCCTCGAAGCTGCCAGATATTTCTACGGCTTAAGCCTGCGGCGATACTTTGTTCCCTCGTTTACGGGCTGCGAAATCGTCTCGACCCAAAAAACCCAAACTGTCCTCGATTTTTATTAACACATCGTAGAACAAGGGGTGTAGGTAGCAGCATTTATAACGTGCCAGGTGGTGTTCCTGCCTCGTTCAACCGCGACCACCTAGCCACGGAATTTTATTATACACTTTCGGCAAAACGTGAATTCGCCCGTATGAATACCAAATGCATTTAGACAGGCGACTTTGCGCTTCCCTGATATTTATGATCCTCTAGCCCCCATGGTATCCCGGCATGGTTTCTTGCACGGTTCGACGGTTATTCTCGTGCCGGAATGGCGATCACGTGTTTCCGGGTGCATCGACGTACGGGATCGCAAATAACGGGAAACGACATCGTTCAGACGTTTCGATGAATGCCGAACAAACGACTCTGCTCTTTCAGCAATTTGAAAATTTCATACCGAATATTTATTCGTTATGCGACGATAAAAGAACGCTATCCATTTATGATGGATCTGTTAAAATTTTATAATCAATTGACGGAAAATTTTCTTCTCGGTACCGAGTACAGTTGCTCTAATTTTTCTCGTTTTCCACGAACGTGATACAACTCAGATTTCCGCAAACCTGAACATTACTTTCAATTTCCTTCAGGAACATCCTCAAACTCCCATAGAGCGCGGGTTTCCGAAAAATCAACAGCGTTTCCCACGGCAGCCTATCTCTGAAACTTTCCTCGACGTGTCGAAGGCTTTTCCGGAATTTTCCATTGCCTGTCGGCGGTTTTAAAATTCTCGCGAACTTCGCGAAACAACATGTCACCGGGTGCTCGAAAACGGACGTGAAAAAGAACAGCCCGAGGCGAATATCGACGTAAGAAGCTCGCGTTGCATTGAATTTCTACACTTATCGGTGTTCAACTCGCGTTCAAACGATCCAGGTATATGATATCACGAGAGGGAGCTCGTCTGATCGACAGATCGCTGACGACAGAGTGATCTTTCGACGTTAACATAGTTTTGAAACGTGTTCCGGTTAACTAAAGGAAGATAAGACTGTTTTCAAAAGTACTCTACGTCGATTCTACGGTAATTCTGCAAGTAAAGGAAAAGGGGAAAATCGTAGGTAGTATTCATCCCTTAGATTCATTCTGCTCTCTCGAACGCATCCGAACCTTTCAGCCCTCATCTGGAAGGTTCCACGGAGGAAGGAGCTCCATTTTGATGGTGGTTGCTCGTCGTCAAAGGGGTTGTTCTACAAGCACGCGAGTTGCGCGTGATTCGGTAGAGGGTGAAGTAGGTGACAGAGGGTAAAGAAGGGTGTAGGTGGGAAGGGGGTAGGAAAGAGCAATGCTGGAATCAAGGTAGAATCAGAGGGAGAGCACGTTTCTTGGAGTAAACTTAATTAGTGGGTGGCGCTCGGCGCTCTGACATTTGGCAACGAACCTCTAAATCTCGAAGAGGAACGGCAAACGGGGAAATGTGCACTGTTCCAGATTGCATTCTCACTGAAGCAATCATCTGTCGACTGCAACGTTCGCAGCGAAATCCTCGATCGTCTTGCGGGCGAAACTCCCTCGCGGCGCCACGCAATCCTTCACCGACCATGTAAATTACGATCGTTTAAACGTTGCGAGCATCGCCAAAATTGGTCGTAAACTGCGATTCCTGGACACCTGTGCTTCGCGTTTGATCCTGTTTGTGGTTACATGTTGCAGGAAACTAATTTTCGAGGATTCAAGCTCGACCCTTTAAGGCAATGTTTATTTAGAAGGACTAAAAGTGTGTCTTTGAAAATTTTTTCTCCTCATCCAGAGATCGTTTCGTTATCTATTTCGTTATCTATAAACGCTGGACAGCAAACCTCTTGTCCGTTCAACGGCTCCCTCTCGACCCGTCGCCTTAATCTAAGCTTAATTCATCAACCGGAAGTTGGTCTGACCTCGTTATCCCGGCATCGAGCGGAACCCCATAACGCGGGGTCGCGTTAAGCCGTGGCAGGTTAAGCGAAATCTCTTCTAAGCCTAAAATGGCAAGCGAAACGTGTTCGGTTAAAACTTCTCCGGTAATTTCATTCCGTTTATACCCTTGCCTCTTCTTGCTTCATTACTGTCAATCAAGAGATACGTACTTAGAATTTTCTTTCATTCGTTTAACTATATTAAATATACACCGTGGACCACCGGTGGTCTCTGCATGTCTGTAGAAATGATTGTGCACTGTCACCCGGCAACTTTGTTCATTGTCCGAGTATTATTCGTGCCTGTTTATTTTGAGCTTCGCACAAAGTGGCGGGTGACCCAAAAACGACATGAAAACGGATCCTAATCTATTTCTCTCAGCTAGACGAAGTTGGCGACAAAACTCCTCGTTGATAAGAGTAAATTGAAGTTAATATGTTATAAATTTTTAATATGTTGATCGCCTTCCAATAGAAAATATTTGGAAGAAGAGTTATTGCCTCGGCGCTCGAGCGTCTGACTATTTATTTACTTATACTACTTACAAGCTTTTATTAACGTTCTCTACGTTCGCGTTTCAATACCATTGAAATTTTTTAATCAATTTTTTATCAAACTTTGATACTTTTACAGCATATTTTATATTTCTATAGAGAACTTTTTGATAATCAAGCAAATCACTGGAACAAAAGATACTAAAAGTTCTCGAGGAAGGTTGGAGACTCCTTCGCGCGATCTTCACCGGTGTAGATTTTAATAAGAAGTTAATTTGCAAAGTATCAAGGGTAAATCTTGGCCCGGTGACTAGGGATCGAGCTGAAAAGTCGAAAAGAGGGCAGGGATGGGCCAGTCCACGGTCTAATTTGTATAAAATTTGCTTTTACCCGTGGCTGGCGGAGCCCTTTAACGGACGCGGCCAACTTAATTTAAGTTGAAAAGTCAACCTCGCACCCGTGGACCGTACTTCAAATACACTTTTAGCCTGTGCACGGTTCCACAACGCTCGACGTCGCTTATCGCCCGTGTAATCGTGCACGGCAAATCTTCTGGAAACTGTCCTGCACGAACGTGTTCCCGACAGCAAGCTGTAACCCGTTCTTCTGGAGTTACAATAGCTTGAACACATTCCTTTGTCGTTCGTGTAACAAGATGGTGTTGGAATTGGATCTCGTAAAAACGTGTCTTTTTGCCTCGACAGTCGTTGATTACTTTCCAAGAGGAGAGTTCATACATTTGTCATTCGTAAGCAGTGGAAACTCGTTCCACGTCTATTCGCTCGTCTCGTTTCTCAAAGTTCTTGAGAATTGTGCCAGTTATACGAGTTCGTTCAAGACGATCCAATTTCAAGTTCTCGGATAACAGAATAATTAGGTTACAAGAGTAATTGGAGCGATTTATTGATTAGATTTATTGCATTATTACATCTGGACATTTTAGCGATTGACAAAGTAGGTATCGAATAATTTGGAAAATGAGAATCTTGAATGGGATGTAATCGAGCGTTCGGGGAAATTAACTTGGTGGCCACCAAGAGGACAGAAGATAATGAAATCGCGGTTTACGTGCACGGATCGTTTCCAAGTTCATCGTCGTTTAAGGTATTTACCACAACCCGGGTATAAACGTTTCTGGAAGCGCAGCGAGCCGGAAGATCTTGAAGCGGGTCTTGAGGAGGCAACCAGCCACGTCTGAAATTAGGTCGGATCCCTTAATTGAGACGTAATTATCGAACGTCTGCTTGGATAAGCCGTTACAATATTGATTTGCGCTAATTTTTGGCCTGACGGCGATACTTACGGAATATCATCGTTTCAAAAAATCCTTCGATTTAATTAACTCGAGAAAAACTTATCGATCGGCAGAACAGCCGATAATAGATCGATATGTAATCGTTCTACTTTTACGTCTATCAACGACAATTTCACCTTTCTCTTCCATTTGCCTTTTATTTTATTTATTTCTCCATTTCCTCCGTTTTCCCTGGTATCCTCTGCTGCCAGACTTGTTCTCTCCTCGTTCCTGCAGCCGTTCCACGCGATTAGGTACTATCATTTCCGGTTAGCGTGACGGGTCAATATGCTTCTGCTCTGTCTCTAACAAGCTTCGTCTCTCCTTTTAACAATTTGTTATATTCCAGCACCTCGTAGCCGTCTACCTTTCAACAATATCATTTCAGACCATTCATTTTTCCTCTCTCATCAAATCTATAACATACCTATGTCACTGGGAAATTTCCAATCGTTTCGTGTAAATAAGAACGTTGAAAAATTGAATATCTCATCTCAGAAGATAATTATTACGAGACCAGAATCGTTTGACAATACAGAAAATAATAATTGTCCATCGAAGCTGAACATTTTAAACGACAATTAGCAAAGTTGATTACAAACGAAGAAGTTGAGAACGCATCTGTCATACAAAACATCCGGCTGAATCGAGCTTGCTCGGTGTTCCGGCTTTCTTCCGGTAAAGAAGAGACCGGGGACGAAATGAATTTTAATTAAAACCAGGGAAATTCCTTGGACCAAGACCAAAGTATCTAAGAAGAGGTATCTACCAAGTGGTTGCAGTTCTCTCAATCGTCCTTTGGAACTCTTCCTTGGCTCATACTTGATCACCTCCTTTTGGGGATGTTTTATACAATGAGTAACAATTGCTGAAACTTTGAATACCTTCGGTTTCGCTGAAAATAAAAATCAACGACCAGGACGTAATTACCTACCCCTTATGCATTATTAAAAGTATCTGGTTTCAATGTTGCTTTCAGTGTTATTTTTAATTAGACATCGAATGCTTCGGGCTGTCCATGATAAAATACACTTCGAGCTTAAGAATTTAATTACTTTCAAAGATTAGCTCCACGTTTCTCACGATAAATGATAAAAACTCGGCTTTTTACAAAACGCTATCGAGGTGATAAGAAGTTTTCGCACGGGATTACGTGTTCGTTGAATGACCCGAGGAAAACGAAGGGAAAGAACGACGAGGGTTCGGGTGACTGTAAAGGATGTCTGAAAGTTTAAACGACGTTCCAAGACTCCTTTTTCTCAGGTGACGAGACAAAGTATCGGGCAGAGGCACCCCCTTCGAGTTGGCCATCTTTGTACTTCTTGTTTGGCACGAAAAACCTGTGAGATTCGAATGAAATTTAAAACTAGTTTCTCGCTGAATGGAATTCCGTTCCATTCCGAACAAGAAGTTGGTGTATTCAGCAAAAGAAATAAACTAATTCCGATTGGTTTATAACACAGCCTTCCATTGTGTTCGAGAATTCTCTTAATTAAAAGCCGTTTCAAAGAGTCAATTTCACGGAAGCGATGAAAAATTCAAATTTTGTATTTTTTTTAAATTGCACACGCTTAAACTAGACGAATATATTTCGCCTGGATACCTCGCTAAATATTCCAGTTATTTTGCAATTTAATCCATTCTGATAGCTGAATTGTTGAAAAACTGCTATGAATTTTATTAAACCCATCAAAACGAGCATCGAAACAAATATCGAATGTTGGAACTCAAAATTTTTCTTCTTGACTTATGAAATTTACCCAGTTCTGTACGAGCCCGACAAATTCGTCGCTCAAAAATGATAGAAAAGATGTTCGCGAGTTGTCACGACAATGGATCGTCCATTTGTTAAGGTCTCGCATGGTTGTGCGTCGTGTAGAATCTCGTAATGCATGGACAAGGCCAGTGTCTTCGTCGTTTCCGTCTTTTCTTCGCTAAGAAATTGAAAAGCACGTCGGTGGCGATCCATTACGCGGCCTGGATAGAATTCTGGTGTATCGGTGTTGGCCATAACGTCCGCGCAAATGAAATATAGGCCAGGCATCTCTTGCTCGAAGGATTTGAGTGCTTTGCCAACGTGTAGGTGTGTGTGCCGATTGTTTGATACGGACGAGTGCTATTTACTATCCAATCGAAGCCTTTTCGAATCAACGAACTTAACGAGAGATATTGTTCTAATTATAATAACAAAGGGGGACCAACACCGATCGGAGATAGAAAGACAATTTCTTTATGACGATAATGATGATGATGGTGTTTGATGGTCTTTGAGCGAGCAAGAAACTAAATATTTGATTAACCGATGAACGGTGGCATGGATTGGGTAAACGTTTCATAGGGTTAGATCCATTAGCGTGAAACCGCTAAAGTGACATAAACTGATACATCTGGTGGGCAGGTTAATTAAGGTAACTGAACGAATAAGAGCGATGCGCAGTTGAATGGCTGACAGTGATGAGTCTACTTTAATTAATCCCTTGCATTCGTACCTGATGTACTGTTTCACAACGAACATATGCGTTTAACTAATTTCTATCTACGATAAAAGATACGTTACGATTCGTCCATTTTCACTTACCTTTCACCCTTAAGTAGTAAAGTGAAGGATAAATCGGCGCGTGCACGATCTCGATGCAATCCTGCAAGGTTTTTTTCATTACGTTCGAACAGAGAACTCGTGTCCCACGACAAATCACCGGCTAGTGCGAAAGAAAGATCGTTACTTTGCACGCGATAGATTCTCCGTCTTTATCGTCGAACAAACGAAGCAGAATCGTTTGTCATTATCCCGCGGATCGATCGATTACGAGTCGCAATACAGGCTCGCTCGCGACTGCAAAACGAGTCGAATAAATTTCCAGTAAGGATTATATACGGTCGGATAGGAAATGACGCTATCCATTTCCGGCAGCTGTGACGTTTAATCCGATCGCACCGGGGGAAATCTAGCGTTCGCCTCTCTTCTTCATTAACCCTTGCCGCAAAGCGGTTTAACGAGAAATAAGAGCCCCAACCCCCTCGGTACTCCTCTCTCTCTCACACTCTCTCATTGGAATCATTCGAACTGGCGTGCAATTAAACTGCTCGTAAAATTAAATCCACAGTGTTAACGCCGCCAAACAGTGGCTGGATTCGAACTATCGTTGCTTGTCGAACATATCTGATAGTGGTTTTTGAAACAGCAACTCGTAAAGCATGCTTATCTGACTGCGCGTGAATAAACATCGACAAATTTACAAAAATGTAATTTTCTCGAGCTAAAATTAATTAATCAAATCTCCCTGTAACGCTCGACGTGTCATATTCAAAAAAAGTTATTTCTGCTGACGAATTAGATCTGTCGTGTATAACGGATGGTTAAAAATTCAAGGCAAGAGTTTATCATCGTTGAACCATTTGGATCTCCGGTCACGTAGGGGGTCGAGGAAAAAGTATGAAGCTGAAAAAATGTTTGGCAAGATAAAAGAAATTAAGACCACGGGATAAATAAAGAGGAGAGATCGAGCGATCTTCGATGGGGGCGGAAGAGTTCTATCCATTGAGAAACGCTTCGTCACCGATTGGCCGCCTTGATGTTCGCCGCCGGAAATATGTCGTTCGGTC
Organism: Osmia lignaria lignaria; assembly: GCF_051020975.1. Classification (NCBI taxonomy): domain Eukaryota; kingdom Metazoa; phylum Arthropoda; class Insecta; order Hymenoptera; family Megachilidae; genus Osmia; species Osmia lignaria. Next base: position 12,212,880 of record NC_135032.1, on the reverse strand, counting down.
GATTTCTGGCGAGAAAAAACGCCGCTGCTGTCTAGAGGATTGATGCGTATGTTAATCAGACGACGGCAGAAAATCGTAGAGACAAATCGTCGAGTTACGAAAAGCCATGCTCAGGGCGAGCTGGAAGTTTGCACGACGAAGCAAGCTCGTGATAAATGAGTTTGAAAATGAAATAAAAAAATTTTTATGAAAATTCATTTTGATTGCACATCGACGAGCTGCTCTAATAAGTTCTTCCCTGTCGGTGTTTGCACAAAGAACTAAGTAAATTAACGTGACGGTAAACCAAGAAGAGTAATAACGAGAGCGAAAGAGGATGATGGCGAAGAACGATGATACGACGAAATTTATTCATAAGCAAACTTTAGCGGCGATTATGCGAAAAGGGAATGTTCGCTGGGGGAACGGGAAAGTTTCGGCTAAAAGATCGAAGTTTTATTCGAAATTTCCCGGCTCCGTTACACGTTGAGCCTACTCGACAAGCCACGTTATTAGTTAAACGCGTGAGATTGATGCGTTTATTCGTTGCGATCGTACAAATCCTTCGCTTGGGGAGCAATTTTATCAATCTCCACGATTTAACGAATAGTCTCGTATTTCCATTCGCATCGTTCCGATAATTTCACTGCTGAACGTCAGTTATCCGTTCAGCTGCGGAAAACTAGCAGCGAATGTCGATAATTAAATTATTCTTTAATGCAATTAAATATCAAGTTTATTCATTGAAGCTCTGATTACAGCTACCGATGATATTCCATAAAATATACAAATTTTGATTCGATCTTTAATTTATTTCATTTCCGATCGCTACGCCTTTTCGACGCCTTCGTGCAGCTGCGTACGAAATGCGTTTCGCTGATTTTATTGTTTTCCTTTCAATTTGCAAATCTTCGGGAATATCGCGCGTTTTATGGATACATCAATTGTTACATTATTCACGAGGTGAAATATCGAAAATATCGGAACGCGTGCCGTAAAAATGCTTGCGCGTTGTTGATCGAGAGAAATGCATTTAACGAGCTGAAATGTTTTATAATTACTTTCCTGTATATTTGTACGTTCTGCAAACCGATGGATTTAAATGAACTACACTAATTCCCGTAGTTTTTTTTTTTTTCTGTTCGTTCGCGATTTAATACCTCGTCTAGCGTAGCGTTTCGTTGAAATCGAATTCGTCCTCGGTATCGGGTCACGCGAACGGAAATTTAATTAAACTTAACCAGCGACGCAATTACGTAAAAACAACGAGAACCTCTGTCAGCCGCGAAAGGAACGTTCACTATTTAACGAACAGTTGTTCCCTGCAGAAACGAACTGTTCCGAAGTATTTAACGATCAGAAGACAAATTTTTCTAGCCATTCGTTGCGAGAACGAAGGAAAAAGTATCTCGACGCTTGTAATTCTTGCCCCCGTGATTACCAGTATTTATCCGTACATGCGCAATTTAATTTCCCTCTTTATTCTTCTTTTTCCTTCATTAATTCCAGGGAGAGCTCGTTAGACTTGAAACGTAAAACATTCTATATTTATGTTCAAGTTATAATTAAATATGGGAGTCGGTAACTTTTGACGAGTGATATCGTTTACGAGCCTTTAAAGTTAACCACAGATTGGCCCTTGTAATAGGTGTCGTGTAATAACCTATAGAGCTAGTCGCTGAATAGGGACGGCCACAGACGTTTGAAGTGGCACTCTGCAGCTTAGAAACACTTTGGTTAACGCCAAGAGCTTAATACTACTTAATATCTTGTTACAACGTGACGAAGTACGATGGGTACCTTGTGCACGAGTGAAGGTAAACGGGTTGTACACGGAATTTCAATCGCCCTTTATTACGTGCACTAGTTAATAAAGACCTTTGAAAATTTATTTTACCCAGATCTCCCCCTTTAATATCGTCGCCTATGTTTGCACCCCTTCGTGAAAGAATTTGCAAATGAAATTGACCTGAATCCAGTTTTCAAAATGGATCTCTTGTTACGTTCGCAAATAGTCAACGGAAATTAAATTTTATTTTTCTACGTCGAAAAAAAAAACATGTTTACCCTGAAAATTTTTAAAAATCACCGGCAAATCCGTTTACAGGAAAATATCCAGAAAGCGATTGGAGATTTACTTTTTCATTGGCAATCATGACTGAGTTTACCTACAGTTATTTCCCCTGCCGTTGTATGAACCAATAAAATCCTGAAGTGTTCTCGCGTTACAACGTATTACAGGCGTATAAAAAGCATAGTCTCGCGTAGCTTTCGAAACAACATCGTCTATGAATATAACAGTCCATCAAACGAAAAACGAAATATAGATGGTATATACAATTTGCACACCAGTTAGAGAGATAAAATAGTCCCACAATTTTCCGCAAGATCGTCGCGTCGCGATATTTAAAACGGTCACACGCGAACGGACAAATAAAGGGGACGTTCAAACAAGCGACTCTTCCGCGAAAACACCCACGCAACAGCCACTCTTGTTATTTTTTGTTGTCGGTCCGTTTCAACCTGATGCGCGACGAAAACAGAGAGCTAGATAGAGGACACCTCATGCATAAAGCATTCGAGCGAAACTTCGTTTCCGCGTGACGAACGCGACGAATATTTCAGCGTACTTATATAAACATCTCGAAAAACGAAAAGCTCGCGGATCGGACGGTGGTATACTTTTTCGACAGAGGGGAGCAGGGTGAGCATTTCCATTTCCAGCCCAGGCTGGCCAACATCCGTTATACTTGGGCGTCCCGGCGGGCTTTGAACCGAGCAACGCACAATAGCGACGAAAATCACGGAGGTCGATTTTTTTTTTCCCGCGCCCACCCCTTTCTCGCGTGCCATCCTTGTGTCCCATGGTGCTTGCGGACAGGCCGGAAAAAAAAAAATAAAAGAAACGGTCTAACGACAAAAATTTCAATACGAATGCACGCGTGAATACCGTTGGGGGCTCGATTTTCGCGGAACCACCGTGGCTAATTCCAGCCTGGCTCCACCCTCTTCGCACGTTACTCGCAATTAAACGCGGTCAGCAAACAAATTGCGTTTACTGCGGCGACGATAAATTAGATTCGAATTTTGCGAGATGGATGAACGGAGAATTTGTCATCCCGTGGTTTTCCGCTGATTTATTTTTTATCCTTGATTCTGTTCTTGCTACTTTAGTTTAAGGGATAAGGGATAATTGTTCTATTTTCCACGATGGAATTTCATTAAATTCGCGTAGCATTTGAACATTTTTAATGAATCATTTCTAGACGATTCAAATTCATCCACGCGGCAAGGTGGATGTAAAATTTCATAGAGATCTAGCGAATTGAAAACGTCAGGTTGAAATGATTCACGAATAGAGAAAATCTCTTGGTTCAGCCCTGTTTATGCAAACGTACCCTCTGAAATGGAGCACTTACGTACCTTTTCACGTAATACTAGAGGATTAGCGTGGTGGTTTAAAAGGATTGATCGCGTAATGGAGCTGTTCAAGAACCTGATCGTCTTACGAAGGCTCGTCCATTTAAATCTGCTTAAGATTCATACAGACCTGCTTCGCTTTGTGCGTGCCCATTAAATGGATATTAAGATATTCTAGACGGCATTTCAATGAAACGAGAAACAGGAGAGGCGGTCTTTCAATATAATAATTTTCATAACAGAATCGTTAGACGAATGGGTCTTAAGTGAGTAGTCGTTCAACGACCCTTTGAACCTTCAATTGTGTAACACAATTTATGAATATTTCCGCGAAGCTACGTAAGTAAACATAATTTGTATGAAAAATTGTTGCGATAGATTTTAATCGTGACATTTAGATGTTTACTTGGAGCATAGGAAGCTGATCGATCTTATACGCTTTGATAGATACTGTCTCGAAAAAGTTTTCCCTCTTGGAAATTTCTGACAAACCCGTAGCGTCGATAAAAGTCTCGTCCAATCGATGGGAGAGGCACGTTTCGAGACTATAAAATTCTTCGTCCCTCGACTTATCGATGATATCGTTGTCGGTCGGTGCTTCTCGCGTAGCACACATGGCACCCCATAACCGTGCAAGTTGCGCATCAACCCTCTCTAAATCACGACTTGTCGTTCTTTGAATTTTTGAAAAGGACCCTTTCGGTCAGCCCTCGATAATCCCACTTCCACAAGAGTGGAAAATCATCTAACAATTCCTTTGAAAGTGTCAAATTCTATTTCCGTTTTTCTCCAATAAAAAATTATAAAAAAATCACCTGAAACCCTAGAACGAAAACCAATTACACATTTATTCCATCGAGAATTTCATCTGTCGTCGACGGTGAAAAAAAGCGTCAAACCGCAAGCTATGTTCCGTTTTACGATTCGGTTGCACGGTTACAGAGAAAATGGAAAAAAAGAGTTAGAAGCGTTAAGTCCCGAGGCCGTGCACCGGTGTCGCGGTTCGTAGATCAATTAACGCCAGCTCGATTCCCCGGTTATTTACCGTAAAACGATGAAGACTGCGCGGGGATTTCTGGACAGATTAAAGGCCGATTTCGCCCCCACTATTACTACCGGTTAGCGAAACCGAGGCTCCATTGCGTGACTGTTACTCGCTGCCGCTTTTAATCCCATTAAAATCCCATCATTCTAAACCTCGATGCCAGCCAGGGCTACTCTCCCTCCTACGGAGATTATTCGTTCCGACGTCCTTTCCTCTTTTATTTCACCCCCTCGCTTTTTTCCACCACTTTCACGGCCTCCTTTGCCTGCATTGCGGTAACGAACAATGTAATTCCTGTCTTTGCTAATGACACTCGTTTCACCGCTGAAAATAAACGCCCTTTTTTTACCGAGAGATTCGTCCAACCCTGCCTTAAGGGCGGATCGATATCCTTCGCTTTAGAGGAATTGAATTGAGAACAGGCCGTTTGAAAATCTTTGGAATAAGTAAATTGAATATAATGCTAGTCAGGTAGATCAGGTAGAATTAGTGAAACAACCCTTTTCACCCCTTCGTTGGCGTACTTTCAGGCGAGTGTGGCACAAGTGCCAGGTGGCGAACAGCTCGTTAAATAATGGATCGATGAACTAATAAATCTCGAGCCCCGGCCACTTGATGCGGGAAATAATTGCCACTATGCTAACAATTCAACTGGTGTTCCATCGTTACGCGACCCGATTGGTATTCGAACCAACCCTATAAAAAGAACCGCACTCGACGCTGTCGTTCGGTCTCCTCCTAAAAGGGGACTGGGTCAAAAGGTGCACGTAAACTAACGGGATAAATAAAGGGGGATGAGGAATTTTTGCCGAGTGTTCTAGGTATCTCGATTTTCTTTTTAAGAAATTCGTTCGATTCGGCGAGCTTGGTGCGGTAAATTTATTGGAGTGAAATGAAATTTGCTTGGTAGAAAAGAGGCAATTTTCGAGCTAATAATAACCTCACAGGAAATACAGATCCGACCTTTGCTGAATTGTTTACCACTTACGTTTATTTATTGATTCACATATACACGGAAAAATTGACGAAAGGTAATACTCGTTTCGCATCGGAAGAAATCGTAACCGTGTAATTGTAATTTGGTGGAGCGAGAGGGGACAATCGAGCAGGCTTCTTCAGCTTTTTACAACGTTGAAGTTTTCCACGAAGCGTCGATAAAAGCGTAGGGACGGGGCGTAACTTAATGCAATTCCATCCTGGTAACCGGCTTCACTTTACGCGAGTCTTTTGTTCTCTCCATACAGCTGCCTCTGATTCCATTTATTTTGTTCCCCTTCGACACGGGGAAAAATAAAATTCACGCGGGAATCCAGTTGATTGCCACACCTTTGAAACGCGACTTTCTAGAGATTCCTTTGGATACATCTTTCTCTTTTGCTCTTTGTTTCGATGTATGCTTGGGATGTTTTGTTGCTCCACTTTGCGGCATACTGTAACGCGATCTCCCAGTAATGGAAATTGTTAGAAAGTAGTAATTTTCTGCTGCTTAGTGATTTCGTCTACCAATGATAAAAAATTGATAAGATATTCAAGAGCTGAATTTCAGTCGTTCCATGTTTTGTATTATTTATTTTCCAAGAGAACAGTTCTGGCCCGTGAACGTGATACCGATATTAATAAAAACGGGATCCTTCTTCCTTCCTGTTCCCAGAACCGACTCTTCAATATTTCATCGCGAAATTTTGTTCGTGAGAAACTGATCCGCTTCTGGCTGTTCTTGCGGGTATTTTTCTGCTCGACTGTGTTCGAAATTTCTTTCGAACCAGGTAGCTTTCTCCGAATACTTCGATAAGGGAGGTTTTCTCGTCAGCGAAATTGAGGCTTACGATTTTTTTTTTTCCCCCCCCTTTACATCGTTTATCATTTTAACTCCTCGATGTAACTAACAAATGGGAAATGTATTCGAATCGATCATTGGATTCGATTTAACGAGATTCCGTCAATGGCGCGATCCGTGCAGTCGGCTGTTTATAAATTCCATCGAAACGACGTGATTCCATCCGGTGGTGATAAAGTGGACTAGAGTAGTGGTTAGGCTGCGTTGTAACCGGCTCGGTTGTGTCGGCTGCCGATAAAACAAAGGCAACCGGCCGATCTGGCTAGTGACCAATGGTCATCGTGTGTAATCAGGCGCCGTCGAGTATCGGGGGTGAATGTCGATCGTGGAAGGGTGGCTCGTCGAAGCGAACAGGCTGCTCTCTGTATTACAACCATCCTTCGTAACCCTGGCTTTGGAAATTTCGAGGAAAATTCATTGATTGTCAGAATAGAAATTGTAACCGATCCAATGATGAATCGAACGCGTTACAAAAACCACGATTCAGGGTGAACTAAATAAAAAATGTGAAATATTAATCAATGTTTCAACACGTAGAATCGAATAACTCGAAATAGAACAGGTATATCGTTTCGGCTACGGCTGACTCGTAATTGGGTCAACTACGATGCTGCTTAAGTGAGCATGTACCTGCATTTGCTCGCGATTGTCGTTCCTGTGTAGTTTCCACGGATTGAACAACGATTTTAGCGCACGTTACCATTGAAACTCCTCGAATGCTCGATTTGATTCTAATTTCGCGATATCGTCGATCTTCATCGAGTAGTTACCTCACGAAATTTCCCAGTTATTTTTCTGTAAAAAAGTAAGTACGATGGTAAAGTAGAAGCAGGGTATCGGAGATAAATCAGGGAATAAGAAAGCCGAGAGGGTGCATTAATTCCAGGGGTTGTTGATTGCTAACGCGTTTCACGCTCGACGAATTTCGCAAGCACGCTAACAGTTCACAAAACATGCGAAATAGTAGCTTTTCAACGCGGCTCGATCGAATAAAGAGATCAGCGACAATCGTCGAGCATCGAGCCGTTCTATCGATTGGAAAGCCCATTAAAATCGGTCGGCAGAGAGTGGGTTGTTCTAATTGCCAAGTGGTCCGCGAATCGTCTTCGACGACGCGCCGGATATCGAAAGGATTTCCTTGTTGCTTTATCGAGCAGAACTAATTGCAAGCGAACTAGAATTCTTCTGTTCGTTGCCGGGAAAGATTCTATGGAGGTGAGAGAGTGTATCGACGGGGGGATGTTTGTCTGGTGAACGCCATTCGTAGCCAATTGACGCCCTTTGAACTTTCACTAGTCTGCTTTCCTCGTTTTATTCGACGGAATGTTTTTCTTTCTCGATTAAGAAACAGTTACAATCGAGGGAAAAAGTTAAATGAAATTTTCCCTGATTCCGCGTCGTTTCAATCTCTCGCGAAAATACTGGGAAAAAAATGATTTCACGAGTTCGCAAATAGCGGGTTACGTTGTCCAAATCCAAATTCAAAACAGGATAGCTGGTAATAGCCAGCGGCTGATGAAAATACAAAAACTCGGCATAAAAAGGTAAAAACACGGGTATGTCGAATGGATGCGCCGGAAAAAGAAAACAACAACGATACTAACAAACCGAGAGAAATCGATTCCGATGGAATGCTCGCTACATGCCGGCAAGCTTTTACCCTGGCAAAACTGATCTATTGTTTAGCAATTCCCGCATGCAGATGCTTTGTTCGCGATAGAATTTCCGATGTTCACGTGTGCTACCTTCTCCGCGTTACATTATTCAGTGTTCCTCGTGGTACATGTTGGCCACGTTTGCAACGAGCTGTTCGGCAAATCACTCGGCATCCCTGTGCCCTCGTCTGCCCGCGAAAACATTACAAAACATGGTTTTATTTGTAGGAATACATTTTTTATGGCGACACGAAAGGTCTCTCAAAAATTTCGCTTAACCCTTCGTACGTCGTTCAAATTTTTATTCAACTAAATTGTTTCAAGCGGGTATGATTGTTAAATGGTGGATAGTTTTAGTTTGACCAAACTAGTTAGACACACGACTGAATATCTTTGGTGCAATGGCTCAGAAAGGGTTCACAACGGAACGAATGTTTGTCTTGAAAAACAGCCGCCACTCGCAGCCAGTTGCCCGTCCAAATTTAATTAATCGAGTCATAAATATCAACAGCTCGCAGCGGGTGAACAACGTGGAAACGAGCAACGACACAGCTGTTGGGCATTGTTTAAATAAAGAAATGCCAAGAAAATTTTATTCGTTATTCGATTTCATCTTCTTATCTGTTGATTGGTTTCTCATAAACGAAGCTTTTATTCGAAATAAATGCTTCGTGGAATATCGATTTCACGTCGATTATCTGCCCTTTTGTGTTTCTTTTATTTCATTTTATTCCACGACGAGGTTGAATTAAACAACGTGTAGAAAATGTTGGAGAACCGATCGACCGGTAATTTCCATCGAGCGGAACGAACATTTTGTCGCTGATTAATTGACTGATTCTTCCCTGGCGATGAATTGTATTTTTGAAGGGGGTTGTTATAAATTTATTCGGCTTGCGCCGTCGAATTAATCCCTGATGACACAGTGACCTTGTTCGAGGATTAAACCGCGAGGACATTTTTATCGTCTACGAATAACTTTGCACTTTTTTTCTTCGTTCAAATGTTTCAGCAAGTTATATTGGACGTTTTAAAAATACGACCTGAAAATTTACGTAACTATTTTTTCAGTGCAATTAAACAAAATTGTGGGAGAAAAAGATGAACGTTGGACGATATATTTTGTTGCTAAATAAATAATTAGAGGACACGTTTTAAAAGCAGTCTGTGATCAAAGACTGTTATCTTTAAAATAAAACAGAGTACACGAACCTTTTTTAAATTTGGTGTTTCTCTATGAAGTTAGGAGAAGTAATCGAGTCGAATTCGATTGAACGATACGATGAGTTATTCCGGTAATATCATTACAAGCGACTGCGAACGAAACGGAAAAACCGTAACGTTCGTCGATCAATAGAGAATAAAGTCGGCGCGATGCCTCCCAATAACGATTCGATTTTCAATAGCTGCATTGCTGTCATCTGTTCTGGAGGAATAACGGAACTAGAGCCGGTTCACTTGATTCTCTAACGACTCGAATCGCTTCCACTCTATGATTTTTATTCCGTGAATGTAGCAATAAAACCGTATGCGCGAGACGTCGTCGTTTCTTCGATACACACGTGTCTCCCATACATTTACACGCACAGCAAATGCGAACACTTTCCGCTGGAACTGCTTGAAATTCATTTAACGATAACTGTAACTACGGTTTACCGATAATATCAATTTCACCCGTAATGGAAGCATAATCTCTAGATTAGATCCAGTCACGATTCCCTCGATTCCGAGGAATAAATTAAACCAGCGTTTCCCAGTGACAAAGTCGTTTGTCAAATCCACGATCTACGGCTGGTACAGGAAAATCGTATCCTCCCACGAATATTCTCGATCGCGTTGTAACCAACGAAGTGACAGATTCGCCGAGAAGGACGGTACGTTTGCGAAGGATCCAGTTGATTTCGCGGTTGAATTAAACGAGTACCCCGATGCCGGATGCTTGTTTCATTTATCACCGACTCTATTCGCCACGGTATTTAACGTATCTCCGTCGACAAGCGAAAGACAAATAAGGACGAGAGATGAGAAACAGAAAGTGAGTGACAGACTGTATAACTGGCTGGTGTGCTGGTTACACGAACGATGAATTCGAATGAGGTTCGGCCTATAGCCTGACCGGCTATAGTAGTCGCGTGATAACCGAATAATTAATTAGACGGCGAGATTAATTTACGCTGGGAAACGGGTTCGTTTAGATACCACGTAATACGAGAGAAGCAGTCGGTTTCGCGGCAGCGTATAACACTTAATAAGATTTATCGTCGACTTGATGACTTTATTACGAACGATTTACGAGCGTTAACGACGGGGAACATCTTCCTCCGAGCCTTCCCTCTTTGTTACCTGTTCGATCGAGCCTTCGTCGGTGAATCGCGATCGTTGCCAGATAGAAAATCTTCTAATAGAATTGGACGCTCTCCAGGTGGCGGGTTAATTGAGAACGCTGGGGAAATTCGTTTCCCAGCTTTACGTCGTCGCCGTGCTGTATCGTGGTGACACTTACGCCATGATTGGTTGCCCTGTTCTTAATTAATGGAAGAAGAAATAAATTTTTCAGAAGAAAGTGGATCACGCAATTTGAAATAACATTTATGCAAGAATTATACATATATGAAACGATCTTCGGGTGAAAATTATTCAGAAGCGTGTACTTGCTTTTCTGGAATTATTCATTTTCTCGAGGTAGCTGAAAAGTACCCGAGCAGAAGCAAACATGAATACAGAAGACGATTCAGCAGCTGTAAGAGGATGTAGAACTAAATATCGAATTGCTCCTCTGCTTGTAACTTTGGCGGGATGCGAGACTACTAAGTATCAACAGGAACTTTCAGTGGAAACTCCTTCAAGTACAGAAGCAAGTATTGACTTTGCTTCGAAACTACGAAGTTGCGGAGTTATAAACGTCGACCGGCTCTTTCTTGCGTCGAATAGACACGCGAGATTTGCGAATTGCGAAACTAAACGTCGATGGATTTCAATTCCACGAAGAGCGTCAGCAATAAAGTCAATCGTTAACCTTCTGCTTCGAATACAACGGGCTTCTTCAGCCCTCGAGTCGTCTGAAAGTTACCCCAACGATCGAACAACGACCAAGAGGGTGGTTGCGTGACGTAATAATTCGAAAGTTTCGAGCCTTCTATTGGCTGGGGTATTCGGAAGAAGACACGTCTGCTGGCTTTTCATTGCTCGAAGCCGTCGGTGGGTTCTCGGGAGAAGAAGGCTCTTCTTGCCACTCTCCACCCTCCGTTTCTCTTCGTCTTTCCGAAGTTCTTCCGCTGCCGGTAATTTAATGGCTTATTTCACCTCGAACCGTCGCAATTAGTGCTACCAACTGCCAATTAGAAGTATCTACCGAGGCAAACGGTCTACCTTATTCAACATAGATTTGACCTGTAAGTCCTTGCTACCCTTGTCACCAACGGATTATGGAGATAGAATGGAAATTGAGCTTTTGTCTCGTGGAAAATTGTTCAAAATCATTCGTAGAAAATTAGAAAATGTCGAACTGGATCCTCGGTATCTTTTTCTCCTCTAAGATCATCGACAGAAACGGAGCAAGGAGAGAAAAAAATGAACACCGGACAAAATGTTATCGTGCATCCCCTGTGGAGAAGCTCGCATAGGAACCACCCTTTTTTCCAGCCTGAGCAAAGCAGTGCTTACACGAACTGGCGGGTCGCAGTATACACGCGCAGATAGACCGTACATTTCCATTTTATCTCGAGCACGGAACTCTGTGCCGTGGGGCTTTTGTTTCTTGCCAGTGACAGTGGCTAAAACAGGGCCGTGTCAGTTGGCCGGAGCACCCTGTTCCCGTCTCTGTTCCTCTAACCGGGTCGCAACCCTCTTCAACTGTGCTACTTATGCTTGTTTCGTTGGCTAACGACAGCGATCGTTGTCGTGGCATAGCCAGTATTTTCGACCGCCATTCGGGAACAAGAAATCCACCTCGACTCGACTACACTCCCGTCCATAAGTCATGGGACAGGGACTGTCGTTCTCTCATGAGTAATATTTTCATCGTTTTATTTATGGAAACTGTCTAGATTATCACGATTATCTGTACTGTATTAATGATTCTTCTTCTTTGAATTAAACCTGGAAGCAGTTAGTGTTTCATGACTTATGAACGAGGGTGTACCAATTGCGATGGCATACGTAGGAAAACGTCTGGCTGGCTTTTTCCCGCTTTATCTCTCCGTGAAATGGGATCCACGTTTTGGCAGTTATGCCGATTAAGGCCGTCCCTGGTCTCGTTGGGATATTGCCTGGAAGTTTTTTCCACGGGACGGATCGAGAGTTGCTTGTTCTTGTCGCGTTCGTGCGCAATAAGGGAGAAGGAACAAGTTCGTCGAGGGATGCCAATGTTCCTCGTTCGATGTAATTTTGATGCGTTCGTGACTCGAAGGGTTCTCGGGCGAGCGTTTTTTCCTGATGTAATAAGGACGGTCTGAAATCTTTTCGATTCTCTGTTGTGACGAGGGAAAAGTTTTTTCCAACACAGCAGGAATCCGAAGACAAAAGTGGTTCCATTAGCAGTTCCTCGAACGATAAATTGATCTTTGCAAAAGTGCTGTTCGAAAGAAATAATGGGGTTACCAGTTGGTAGCTGATTTATTTCATTTGTCTTTATCACGTTTGTTCTTGGCAGTAAAAGACAATGCCAGTTTGATTTTATACTCGGCCATGTTCGCTCTGCGTTTCCATGGATCCCAGCAGTTTCTGTTTTCTCAGCCATTTCATTTGTAATCGAGCGGAATCCGCATTTTGGCAGATGCACCGGCTCAGATTGTTCCGCTGTTCTTCCCAGGATTTCCCACCACCTTTTCTTGTCTATCTCCACACGCTGGAAGAACAGACAGACTTGTCACATAGGGAGAGCTTCGTGGTTTTTACTCGTAACTGATGAGAAGCTTCGAAGTTTCAGAGACGTTCGTACAGCGTCACGGTTTATGAGGTAAAATTGCAATTGGAGTTTGCGGAGAGATGTATTTGTTAAATATATATATGAATTTTCTTTGATATAAGATCAAAGTTTTCGATAATACACGATATCGAGCAGTCTCTTTGTAAATTGAAAAAGAAAAATTAGAGAAATGAAAGAAAGTTGGGAAAATCCTTTCGATGGTCCCTCTTGAGCTCGCTCGAGATCCACGTATTCAATCTCCACGATCTATATAGATTAAATCTTGAAGATGGTATTCTACGACAGCACAGAGTAATATCGTAAAGTGGCAAACTGAGAATGGAGGAGTTCCAAGGATCTTTGGGTGCTTCTTTAGTAGAAGGAATTAAAACTTCCTCTCGATTCCAAACTAATAAAATCCAGAAGCATGGCTTCCTGAATAACCTCAAATAACGAATTAAAATTAGCAAATATTTTATCAAGAAAAAGAGAAGAGTTAATTCTCTTTCGTCTTTCGATCAGTTTGATAAACCGAGCTGGTGCAACAAGCTTGTTGTTGGTGGTTGCAATCGTTCCATCACATGGCACCATTCAATCATCCCCAACGACGAAAAGTCGTCGTCTTATCCGCATTATCCGTCATTTCCGGTCCGAATTCCTTCAGCTTCAGCGATTTCTCTGGCCCATCGATCTCGTTACAACGTGGTCGATTGTGTACCGGCACAAAAGTCCTTTCATAAATGTTTCATTATCCAACAGTCGGTCGGAGAGAAAGGGGAAGCTGGTCCGATAATCTCTACACAATCCATCATCGGTTGGCTCGCACCCCCGACAATGGCTTTAACTCTTTCTCTCCGCCTCTCTCATTAATTATTTTTCAACCGTATGCTTCTACGCTTCCACGTTCGCAAGGCCACGTGCTGTTCGCGTGCTTGTCGTTGCCACGTTCGACGTTTTAATTAGTTTCTCTCGCGGCTAAATTCCATGAAACGAATGTTAATTGCTGATCGATCTGAGAAACAAGACCCGACTGCAAACAATTCCACCTATTCGATGCATTGTCACGTCGGGGGATATAATTAAGTGGTGGCTTTGTTCCTCTGACTATGCGACTTAGACTTTTGTCACGATTTCATATTTTTTTAGGTCGTTGTAGAATGAAGAGGGTGAAAGAATTAATATTCGTTCCTTTCATCAAATACAATGAATGGCTCTCCAATTTGCAATTAGAGAAGAATACTGATATATTTCTTTAGGAAAGACGAAATCAATTATACCAAATGTATATGTATTACTCGTATGTTAATACCGCTCGTGTAATTTCGCTTTTTACCCCGGTATATGCTAAATTTTCATTTAACGACAGAGTTTACCAACCACGCGTCGTTTATCTCCGTTTTCGCCGGAAACTTCTGGACGATAAAACATTCAATCGATTCAGACCAGACGAACGTTCTTTGATTCAGTTTTTCGTCTCGACGCCGGAAACTTTCTGCTCGTATCTTCGGTCTTGATATCAGAACGGTATTTTTAAGTTCCAACGGAATCGACGAGCGTACGGAGCTGGCAATAAAAGTCGATGGTCGATCGAAGGAAAAGCGTGTAGCTTGAACCTATCGCGTTTCATCTCGACAACGATGAATTTCAAGATTCCCCGATGCTTTCTTCTTTCTTTCAGATCAAAATTCTATTTTAGTCCTAGCAAGACGAAAATTGAAAAATTTTGCAAAATACTATCACCGTTCGGTATTTAATGAGATGTCCAAGTTTCGATCAGTATTCCATGTTAAGGTATCAGAATCGAAGGTTCTTCTCGAAGAGAGTTGAAACTGATAGGCAGACGCAAATAGGGGATCGGTCGAAGATCGCTTTATCCCATATTGATTGCAGCAAATACAGAGTGCGCAAGGAAAGTGGTAGGATAGATCGAGAAGCAATGAAATTTCCAGTTGGAGATCTATTTACCAACGGTTGGCGGGGTTCCTTTGGTCGCGACCGCGACGCTGTTGAATCGAGGAAAGATGGTAAGATAGAAACGGGGTGGTACACCCTTAACAGAAGAGCAAATGTGGGGCAAATATTTGTTGCGGCGTAACGCACCCCCGTGGAACGTGATCGTTCGACAGAACACGAAGCTCCATTTAATTGGCACGTGTTTGCGCTACTTATCTATTTGCTAAAATTTTGTTCTCCTATTTATCCAACTGTTTGATCCTCTTTTGATTAAATTATCGCGTTAGACTGTCTACTTGTACTAGCTTGGTATTCTACCAAGTTGGCATAATTTTGAAACACACGCCTGATCTTAAATATTAGAGAAAAGTCAGTTTTAATTTGAATCTGCTTCAAGATTCGTGAAATTATCTTAATTTCAAGTTACTTATTTGGATCCAAATTACGTCGAAGTTCATTAAAATTCTTCAGAGCTAGGAGATTCCTTTTACGGAATATCTGAGTCGGATACTTCACCGAGAAATTTATAAGGATCTTAAGGAACTGAAGGGGTTAGTTGATCCTTTGAATTTGAAACGAAAATACCAGATCTGGATACAATTGTTGCTACGATACTCAGGGTATACATAACGCGAATGGTTTTACCTTTCTTGGTTTCTTGACAAACAGGATTCCAAGGCCGTGACACCGACAAATCGGATTCTACTTTTCACGTGTACGTGAACCGGAAGAGAAGCGTGTACAAAGAAAACGTAGCACAGTCCCGGTCCACCAAGTGTGAAGTTTATGGTTTACAGATAACGGGGGTTAAGTGCACCCTTTCGATCGGTCCTGAACTCCGCGTTGCATCGACTCCTTTCGTCGTTTTGATTTTATATCCTTTTTAGTTTCTTTTATTTCTTCCTCTTCTACGATTTACCTGCTTTGTTTCCACGTTTGGCTGTTGCTTCTCCAAACGTTTTTCCCCGAAATTAAACAATTATTTTTTAATTACTACTCGCTCGTAATTTTTCCCTCATCCGTCGCGTAAAAAATTTAGCTCGGAAACGAGCTGGTACAAACGATATTAGTGAAAAAGAGAAAGTTATTCTTGGGGTGAGAATCGTGCACGCATGAAACGCAGGTTTACAGGGAATGTTTTGCATGGTCGACAATAAAAACGTCGTACAATGGAGGCTATATTTCTGTTTGTAAAACACTCGCGGTTCCGCAAGTATAAAGAGATCTTTGTTAAAAAAAAAAGAGCCCTTTGCCTTTCTTCACCCCTTTAACGACGCACAAATCAACCTCTCGAATTACAAAACACGTTTCTTCGGCCTCTCGACGGATTCAAAGGGAACGAAAGAAAACCAATAAATCAGCAGGTTTCCGGCGCTCCACAAACGATGGATTAAATAAACCACTTCCTTATAGCTGACTAACTTCCAACTTCCAGCCTTTGTGAAGGGTCCTTTTCATTGATAGATTTATTTAACGCTGGAACATGAATAAAAAAATGAAAAAAGTGATGAATCGCGATTATTATATTAGAAAATGTGATTAGAAATGTTCTTGTTCTTTCGAATCTCCGAGAACTTGTTAAATGTAATGTTGATACTTGTTAAATAATTAAGTTCTTTTGAACTTGGCAGAGGTTTCGAGAAAGTATTTTTCGACTGTGGTAAAATGTATAGAAAGGGAGGCAATAAAGTAGAATACAGCCGACCAATATCAACGTGGTACACCATTCTCTCGTAATCCTGCAATCTTTTTCAAGCCGAATAGCCACCCTCTTTTGTCCCGTTTCGTCCTCGCGCTTCCCTTCCTACGATCTATCGATAAGTCGATGAAACGGCAGAATAAACAGGACCTCCTTGGCCCCTGACGAATTATGTTTGATCCTTCTACGAAGAAGATGCTCTGTCTCCTTGTTTGTTTAACGCTCGTCTGAAAAATCCTGTACAAAAGTACTGAATTCGTAATTTTATAGAATTGCTCGACGATTTGATATGAGGAAGTAAAATAATCGTCGAAAATTGGATGGTTAATGGAAATGGTATCAAGGATATTCTCGGTGGCTGCGGTAAAAGCATTCCAAGTGGAATGAATTTAAAGAAGTGCGGAAGAAGGTAATTTATTCGTGACAAGCGAGAAAGAACGTTATTTACTTTTCCGCCAAGTTCGGCAGGAAGTTATTACGACTGTTTAATAATTCTTAAGCGGAATAAATGAGGATAGTGGATTTAGTTTATTCCATCAACGATTCAACGAGCATCGCGGCCCTCTGGGAATTAATACCCGAGGATAATACTTGAAACGCATTTTTAAAGTTTCATGCGAACTATACAGATTACATGTTGTTGTTTCTATCGAAGATTCAATGTTGTAATTGTTCTGTTTAAAATTTATTGAGAGATTTAATAGAGGTTTTACTGGTAATACTTGGAAAATGGAAAATCTGTAATCCAGCTCTGGACAGATTAAGGAAATCTGTTTGGTATCATTTTTCTCTGGAATTTCTCTATACAGCTTCCGATGAATTACGTGTTTCTTTCGTTAAGACAGATTGTTGTCTTTCTATACCAGGTACATTTTATTTCGAAAAATTGCAAGATTACAACAATTTCTTTCACAGATATCTAAACTACTTTCATCGAGTATCTTCGAAATTTCTTCGTTACCGAAATTGAATCACATCAATCGATCCGGTAGCACTGTTCGGAAGGGTTGGAGAAAGGTGGGTGGTGGTAATTCGAGTTTCCTTCGATCGTTGAAAAATTTGTGACCCAGCCGAATAACCCGTTCAATTAATTGTTCCACCGATTGAAATGTCCCCTCCCCATCGAGTTTTCTTCCGCTTGTAAACGCCGGTAGTCGCAGCGAAATCCCCGTCACTGGATATCGATGGCCGATAAATCAAGGGCTTGGATAAATCAAAGCAGCGAAGGGAAGGATCGGTTCATTGCGGTGCTAGTTCTCGCTCGCGGCGCATTTTTATACGTCGCCAACCGGCTGAATAAAATTCAATCAAACTCTGTACCCGTGGCAGAGCAAAACAAGTTTTATCGTACCTTCGCCGGTGCTGCAGCGAATCGATCGTTAACTACGCCAAAATTTAAATAATATCGAATAGTAATGATATACGATTGCAAGTAGGACATAGAATAAACCGATTTCGCCGTAGGATCAGCAACAACGACAGGTCGTTAACGCGTCACCGTTAATTCCTGATCGTAGGTGATAAGGGGCGCATTTTCATTGGGATTTTCTTGTTCGGCTTTTCAACAGGGACACGTAGCACTCGTTGAAAATACAGTGGAATCGCATTATCGGGAAAATTGTAAAATATAATTGGCCGTCGGTGAGCCCGTTAAACGGTTTAGCCGGACAAGCGACACTTTAACGAAGCCCCGGCTAATTACGAGTAATTCTAGCCGATTAATGATGCATCGTGTCGCTTTTCGTTTCCGACTAATTTTTCAAGTCTCTTTTTTTCCGCGCGATCTCTCGAACCAACTACGAGATTATCACAGCCAGTACACAAGCTCCGTTTCCGGGAAACGTTTTCATTTTTTCCGCATGCGAGGGTTGAAGTTTCATGCGTGTATCCGGTAGTTCGTGTGGGTTCACGCGAATCAATCGTTGTTCGTCGATGGTGCACGGTGAAACGTTGCTGACGGAAAGTTGGATTTCTGGTGGATCGTATTTTTGTTAAAATTCATAATTTCCCGCTGTTGGAAGTAAGAATACTCCGGCTTAAATTTGATTTAAACTTGAAGCACCGTGGATTCATAAAATTTTGGGAGCGAGCTGGTTAAATTTGAACCAGTGAATCTCATAAAATAATCAGGCGAAAAAGTGGAGCGTTATTCCGGTGGTTCAGGTCGGGCTAGGATGGTCGTGCTAATACTCTGAAATATGGAGCTAGAGCGGTTACTCTAGGATTCAGAGCAATTAAGGACAATGGACAACCGGACGGCTGTTCTACAGCTTGAGAAAGGTAGAGTTGTATGGGATGGTCAAGCTGGGTTTCACAATTGAATTCAGGGCTAATTCAGTCATAAATACGGCATAATTCTCCTTTGTTAATATTGTACATGTCTGAGGTAATGATTGTATATTCTGAATTATTGCGAGACGTAACTTTGTTCTTGAGCTGGGAAAACACCTTACGTATAATCTGGTGATTCGCACTCTCGTCCCAAAGTCAATATCGTGAATTTCTTTCGAGTACACAGTACGCTACCAGAGTTCTTGATTCACGAATGAAAGTTCGATAGATTTATCGTGGCTAGAACAAGAAACTAATCCGTTCGAAGTTATGTTGCGAAACTTTAGTGCAGCTTATTCGAGGATTTTGATGATCAAAGATACTATCTGGAAGTTTGTTCAGTTTGTGGTCAAGGACAGCACAGGTGTGCTTTCCAAAGATCAATTCAGTATCCATAGAAGGCTCGCCGCATGGTCGTGTTCCATTCCAAAGTATATTGATTTAGCAGTAAGCGTAACTCGTCACGGTTTGTTAATATCCTGTAGAAAATTTAACAAGCCCCGATCATAATTCTTGAACACGACGAAGAACATCTTTCAAAATGTCTGTCAGTCGTAAAACAGACGCAATGGTATGAATACAAAGTGTCTCGTTCAAGTATTTACATCAGGGTGCTCGAGAACGGGTCGCCGAGAGAGATAAAACGGGAGAAAAGGGTGAAAACGAAGGAACCAACGAGTTGCGCCCTTGACTCTGACTCTACAAGCCTGGATTCGAGTCCCGACCCAGTTCTTACCAAGCGACCCCATTTTTTATAATTCATGCCACGTAAACACGATCTTGAAATTTCTACAACACGAAACACCCTCGTGTATTTTAAATTTAAATATTTAAATTCGTCAAACTTTTTACCCTATTACTGTCAGCTTTCGTTACAATTATTGATGAGCAGTGGTTAATTAAAATTGGTACCTTATTCAAACGTAATAATTATGAAGGAGGTAAATCCAGACAAGTACCATATTTGTCAAGTATATTTCTGTAATAATTGTTTCATAACATAAACATTAATTTCAATTTAATTAATGAAAGGAAACTGAAAATTAATGTACATATTATTTCGCTTCGGTGATAATGGTTCTGTAATAATAATATTAATTTCCGAATCAAATAATGAGAGAATACACAAAATTAATTTACGTATAATTTAATTTCTACAAATAATATCTAATATCGTTGAAAGTTCGTATGCGTATTCCATTCGAATCGTGCCACCCGTTGCCCCGATCAATTGAACCCCCTTTCATTCGAAGTGGCCTCATTGAGAAGGAAATGGTTGGCACAGGGGGATGTATTACGCTAAGCTGTTTCCTGGCACTGCGGCAAAAGCGAGCGAAACAGCTAGGGGTCTGAAGAAGGAAGGGAAAAAAGAGAGAAACGCCAAGGGGGTTGGCTGACGAGACGTTGGCGAGAGGGTAACACTCTCCTCGGAGGTAGGAGTTTCCTTGGCGAAAGTCGCGACCGGATACCTCGAACCACCACGACCCACTTTCCATCGAGATGCAGGACACAAGGGGTGGTAAAAGGGTGGAAAAGAAGATCCATAGGGAGGACTGCCAGGTCAACCCGTTAACTTGGCGAATAAATTATCCAAAGAGGTCGTGCTTGTATTTATCGTGCGTCGCGAAATCACGACCACCCCGTGTGCGCAGCCACCCCTAAGTAATTAATTTCTGCCTACTTGACAAGGATCTTCGAGCCAGGAGTGGGAATATGGAAGGCAAAGTTAACGCGTTAGTTATTATAACGAAAATACAGCCATGTTCGAATTCAACAAACTATTATACAGATTAATCACACGTTGATTGCAGCGGCAATTATAGGTAATTAATTTCTGAAATTGATAGCTCAAACATCATGTTAAATTTCGAGTGATTTCTTAGGTTAAACAAACACTCAACACTAAAATCGGCTAAAACTTCTCTGTTACAATAGAAATAACAGGGAACGGTATCGTAATTTCTGAATCAACGAGTACCAGCAAGTTTTGCTCGATTGTTCGATCTGGGATTAGCCGTTTTCGATCTCGATTGTTTCGAAAATCGACGGGAAAGTGGCGTTGGTGTTGAGGTCGGGTACATAAGCCGCTGGTAAAAGCGACCTATCGTGGTCAATCATCGACGGATTACCGTTTAATTAATCCGTGGAATTCGTTTTTGCGGGATCATCGACGGCACAATGGCGATCAACGATCTCGTTTATCCGCGGTGGAATTATTGGCCTCCAGAACGAAACCGCGCGTGCACTTGTAATTACGTGGCCGATGCATTTCTGGCGACACAGTTTTATGGGTTATTATGGGCTTAGTCATACGTGATTTGCCGGAAGCGATCCATCATTTCAATTCACGCCACTTTATAATACTCTTCCGTTGTTTCTCGTTTCTGCAATGAAAACATCCCTTTTCAATTTATCCCCCTGTAACTGCTTCGTACCGTTATTTCTATTTATCCAGCGTAATTAATTGCTTACGTACCATTATGTTTTAATAATTTGTCGGGTATCGCGATCAATTGATCGATAATTAAAGAGAGAAGGATTTATTTTGACCATGAAAAGCTTCAATAAGGTATTTTTCGCCGCTGCGGTGGAAAGCTGCTGATATTTATGAGCCTCATATTTTCCCCGCTGTGTATCTGAAACGTAAGCGATCGCGCTAAAATAATTCTTCATCACGAAATTTTTCTCGTCCACGATAAAGGAGATGCGGGATTTACGAGCGGCGAAAGGTTGCGTGTTCCGAGACAGCGTTAACCACTTCAACGTCGGCTCTTTTCTTTCAGAAAGACTGATGACGGTTTTCTTGCAACCCAACCTTGTGCTTGGCAATTAAAAATCTTTCGCCAATTTAATTTTCGAGCTACCTCAAACATATTTGCATTATTGGATTGTGGCTTTCATTAGAATTGCTAATTCATAATTTAAATATAAGCAAAACATAAACCTCTCGACATTATTTCCTTCGCTCTGAACATTCAGGGATCAAGGAACGCAATATACAGGGATGAAACTATTATCCAGGTTTAAAAAATGGCAAAGAAAGCAAGATGCAGCGGCATCACGGAATTAAACGGGGCAAGGATAAAAGAATCTACCAGTTTACGAGTCCACCGCGCCTAAAAACGACCCTGCTTCCGTTCGTAAATTCAACCCCTCGTCGAGGCTTTTGCACGGTTTCCAAGCTCCATGCTCTTCCGCAACGAATTCTCGGCCACCTTTTCGCTGCCTGCGAACGAATTCGCCTCGTCTTTCCCTTATTTGCCACCCCGTTTCCCTGCAAAACACGATAGAACCGCCCTTTCCGCTGAGCATTCCCCCTTAAACTCGTGCCGTTTCAGCTTTCCTCCCACCGATCGTCCTCACCTTTCCATTGCTAAGAGGTTATTTTGATCCTGAATTTTCAGCGTCGAAACTTTTCCAACCGTCTACTTTGTCGCTGTTGTTTTACTCTCGTGTTTTGCTTCACTGACTCGCGCTTCTGGGGGTGGAAGTGCACTCACCGAGCATACCTCTGCTTTAGAAAGCTTGTCGCGTGTTCTTGCGAGAAGTTTTTGGTCGAATTCAAAAGGTTTTACGAGTCTTTTGATCACTGATTGTTCTTGGTGTCGATTGCACTGTGTTTCTTGCAATTTCTCATCATTTTAGGCTAGATTTAACGAAGTAGAGAAATTTAATATTTGATTTATAAAAATGGTCAGGCCGCAAGGAATCATCGAAGTGTCAACGTCCTCGTTCGACTAGAACGAATCAGTAACTGGAAGACGGGTTCCGCAAATTATTTGTCGATCGAAGCGTCATTAAATCAGCGCAGCTGTGCTCGCGAGACGTTAACGAACGAATAACCTTTCACGATGCATGGATGGCCGCGGGTGAACGAACCGGAAAAAAGGAGAAATTCTCCTGGCGAGGGAAAAAGGTATGGCGAGGAAACGAACGGGGGGATTCCTGGTTGCCGAGTTTACAGGTCGCGAATTTCCCGGGGCCGTCCATCGGGCCGAGTTGCAATTCCGTTTAAGTGGAAAAACTCTGGCTGCTCGTCGATCACTCAGCCGATAATATTCGCGAGCCTTAGAAAAGCTTGTGAAAATTTCACGAGCTGCAACGCCTCTGCTAGCTTACGCTATTCTAAGAAACTTCAACCGGTTATCTTGAAACACTTTTACGCAAGTGAAATATTGTTTCAAAAAGGGGTTACCAACGATTGCGAATAAACGCAGGATTTTCAATTCTTCTGTCACGTTATATTTTTCACTGCACAGAGAATAAGAAATGAAAGGACAGTACCGAAATCTCCGGTATTAATGTCGGAGCATTACAAAAGGACATTGAAACAAAAGGTAACGAAGAAACAATGAAGCGTAAAGCTCGCTGAACAGAGCGAATTAGACCATCAGCAGCTACAGAGGATTATTTTACCGTAACCATAACAAAGACTTCCACCCTTACAAAGTACCCTTCAAACTTATCCCCAACTAAATCCTATTCAACCTTGAAAAAAAAAACAAACGAAGCAACATTTACCCCTGAATCGTAATATCCGTTTAGACATCTCCGAACCGGATCGTCCATAAAACCATTCAAAATTTCCCAGAAAGTATATAGATAAAGTTGCAGAAGTATCTCGCGTGCAGGAGAAAATCCCATGGTGACTACTAATTCGTGACGTCGTTGGACGATAAAGTCAGCCCTACGGTCACAGTGATTTCCTACAGCTTAGAACAGCTTTTAAAATCCACCCGAAAGCCTGGTTCGATATCGGAAAATGTAAATACACCGCCCCTTCGTTGGTGTCGCGGCTTGGATCACCGGAGGGTGGAAAAGGGGTGAGGGTCTGTTCACCCCGAACTCGCCTTTATTTGTTCGGTCCGTGTTGTATCCCCGTGCTCGCAAGTGGATCGTTGCCGATGGTACACGAAACAAAAGAGAATGAACCGGAGAATATCCGAAAACAATACATTGTGCCCGCGATCGACTGACTACCACACCCTCCTCCTCCCCCCGTGGTTCATCCCTCCCGGAACGCGGGCTACATAAATATCTGGATGCCGTGGCTATTCGGCATGATGCACTGCCAGCCTCTGTTGGCCCAAGGATGCTCGTTTCTTCTTGCCAAAATGTCTGGACCGAACGGACCATTCGGTTTTTCCATCGGTCATCCCCTGTTTCGAAGGTGGAGGTATTGTTTGGGGAAGAAAAGGGAAATGAGGGTTTTGTTGATAGAGTAGGTCAATCGACAGGTTTGCTGAATAAATTGATTCGTTTGGAGACCAATTTTTATGGTGGACAACGAGATAATTGGAAATAGAACCAGTGTCTGACTAATGGTTGATCTGTACTACTGATTCCTGTATCTACTTACGATACAATCTCTCCTGGCTATTTTTGATATCCAACTGTTGTATAAATGAAATTCAAAGTTCACAAAAGTGACTTACAATAAGACGATTCCTTAGCCAGATGACGGAAATCTTTTATCTCTGTGGCGTTGGAAAATCTTGAAAAGCGTTCCGAGTGAAAATGAAAATCGTGAGCCAAGCTATTTATCACGAAGATGGATAGAAAAGTTGCAAATCGTTCTGTGGTTGAAAGGAAAGTTGGAGACTGAGAAGTTCGGTTTATTTAAAGCGAACCATCGACTTCCATCGAGTTTCAAACGTGGATCCGATAACAAGGGATGAAAAGTATGTAAACAGATGCCAGGTAAGCGGATACGGGATTGACGATGATATTTATGGAAACTGTTGACAAAAGCGAAACAAAAACGTAGCAGAATGGAACAGGAAATTGAAGCGGCAGCTTGTTTAAGAGCCTTTCGATGATCACCTCAGCAATTTAAGTTTATGAAAGAAAAGCAAGTTATTCGGAATATTTGTACAAGATATTTTTGAGGTTCAGAAAATTTCAATTAGATTCAACGGTATTTCGGTGGCGGTGTTTCTACCGAAAGGTTAATCACGAGTCATCAAATCTCCGCAACAAACTCGAGAGGTCCCATCGATTGAATCGCTGCTTAATCCGAGTCGCCAGTAGTCAGGTGAAACCTCTTGGTGGAGAGTCTCGAGAATCCGGGAAGACCATTTCCAGCCACTTATCCGGTGTACTTAAAGCGAACTCCTGGCCATGTTCAGGACGAACTCGAAATTACGAGATCGAAACACCGAGACACGCTTCGTGATTCGGTTGCTGTCCACCTGGAATGATCCGAACAACGATTTAGGAAGTTCCTCGTTGCGGTGCAAAGACCGGAGACAGGATAGCCTCGTCAGCCGGAAACCATTCACTGGACTGTCCGGCACAGAAATCATTTAAGGGGATGTCCAACTACGGTTAGAGGTCAGACGGACGGTTTGAAGTTCAAGGAAAGAGGTGATAATTAGACGATTTGTCCTGGGACAGGACACTGCGTTAGCGTTTTCTAGGCTTGATGGATATCATATGCAAAGAACAAATTGTGAAGTTAAAAATGCCAGTTCAACTAATGAACCTTTTTAAACGAATCTTCTCTGTTTCGGGAATTGTCAATTAAAACATGTGCGTGTAATTTGTATGAGCGACAGGTAGCCAGAGGCTGTCCCCTGCGATTGATCAGCCCTGTCCCTTCTCACTTGTCCACAGTGTCAAGCGTGACGCGTAAATTTATGCCGTCGCGCGTTACAACGTTCCAAGCGTGTTATTTTTAACGAGCATGAACATTTACACTAGCTTGCCAACCGACCGGGCACGGTTACGAACTTGAAACGCTCTGCGGTCGTCGCGTTTGACCCGTCCTTTTTCACTCGGTTGGCCACCGTGTACTGTTCCCGTGCACCTCGAATTAGACGAACACTTAATTTGCACCGTAACGTTCCGGAAGTTTTAGTTTGCTGATACACCGCGACGAAAGAGTCATGTTTGCCCAGCAAACGACCCTTTGTTACGCTCCTAAGCGGCGAGGAATATTAGTATTCTCCCTGGGGTTCTTAACTCGACCTGTTTGCACTGTTATTGCAGTGAAGGCAACGCTTAAAAGGAACCCTGTAACCTCGATCATAAACCAACTATAATCCAATCAAAAAATCAATTTCCAATAGAAAAATCCAGAACAAATATTATAGAATAAATTTTATTTTATTTCGTTTGATCTGGAGCTACATATTTGAAGAGAATAACGCGTTATTACCAAAGGATCGATGCACGCCAAAATTGATTTTATTACAGAAAGAAAAATGGATATTCATTTGGTTGGATAGGAATGCAAATAAACGCGGGGGCAGGATGGAAGGAAAGGGTGCAAAGTGCCCGGGGAATTTGCAACAAAGGTACGCGTGAATAATACATAGAAGAAAGTCAACAACAAGTTGCTTGACAAAGTTAAACAACGAGTGGCGTGCGCTAACACGGGGCTACGGCGTAACACGTGTAGAACTCGTTAAACAAATAAATACGTGCAAACGGAGGAAAAACCGCAGATTTCGCGGCGCGCTGCAAAATTCGAGCGCGTTTTAAGAGTTTACCGAATCAAATACGCGCGGTGCAGTGTTTACTTTTAATAATTTCAATCTTAAAAACGAAGGCTATATTAAATGATAATGAGAGGGTGCAGAGGTACGCGTTATGCGTCGAAATCGAAGGCAATTAGGCGCATAACTTGTCCACATCGGGAGGGTAAATTTCGTAGCGGCACGTATCTGGTAGGCACGGTCGGATAATAGATCTTGAATTATTAATTAGACGTCAGTGAAGCAGAAATCGAGACGTCGCATTAGCGAATTACATAGGATACGCATGCGCGCGAATTGGAGCGTGAAAGGCAGCGTAGATCTGCTGTGCGATCGCGTCGCATCGCGTCCGCCTGTGTCGGATAAATTAACCGTGTTGTTCCTGCTGCAACCTAACATCTACGACAAATCACTGTACGTGCACGCGAGTGTGTTCTATTATACGAGAAGTATACATAACAAAGGATTTGTGCAATATAAAAAAGCTTTCGCGATGAATCCTATGATACTTGTACCTGTGGTCGGCCCGAACGTTGAGTTGTACTACTTGCACCGTCGATCAGAATCAATCCCGTGTTTAGACAATTGAACAACGAGCGATTTTATTTCCTGGAACGATTATCGTTTTATAAACGAGAACAGCAAAGATGCATCGAATCTGTTCGGCTACGATAAACTACCCCATAAAGAAGACGCTTAAAAGGGAACGATTATGATGAATAACCGGACACGTTGACAGGTTGGGGGTGTTCGACGTGGAAAGCGTTGCCTCGTGCAGAAATTTATCAACTGCGAAACTTTGCTAGATAACACATAAAGCTTTCTCAGTTCGGGGTCGATGAACGGAGGCAAGGGTTGAAGATGAGCCGACAACCTCGTGTTTTATGCGTAGCTCTGCTCTTTCGCGGCTGCTAGCACGAGAAAGGGTTCATTTACATCTCGTCAAGTCGGTTATCATTAAATATTGAATGGTCCCCGCAGGATGTTGCCTGGCAAAAGTGGCAGATCCTTTGCCAAGGGCCTGAACTTCCCGAATCTTCGGGTAGCCTGATAATATTGTACACGCCGAAGGGATCCGCTTCAGCGTCGAGTTTATCCCCGTAAGAAGTAAGATATACGATGCCTGCTTTTGAAGGATGATTCGATTTAGGGTGGTCTCTAGTAAATGATACGTATCTTCGAATGAAAGGAAATACCGAGATCGGAGTGAAAATTACCAATAATTATACACATAAGGCAGAAAGTATCTAAGGGATCATCGCGGAAGAAGATATGCGCAAACGCAACGCGCAAAATTGGAAAATCATTGATCACTCAGGAGGGAGAGAAGAAGGGGTTAAGGGAGGGGTGTACGCAATGCGTCATGTCATTTGTCGTTAAAACAATAACACACAGCGACCGATACCGATAAACTCAATTTCGGCCGGCGTCACGGGTTGGTTCATATCGACCGGCAGCCGACTGGGGGATAATGAATTACACCGATTCCTATCTAAAATCTCGACCGCATACGTTAACATAATTAAAAACGAAGCTAGTTTCGGTACGCGTTCAGCTTCGACAGGACAATTAATACGATTTCATGGCTGCTAAGCGATGTACAATCTGGCCGCGTTAAAGTTCAAAGCGGAGAAACCAATTGGTCAGTGCACAGAATTATTTTTCTGTGCATTTCAATTTTGATTCATACTTGGACAAATTCTCTCAAATCGGTTTTCGGACGTGTCCATGGTGTTCGGTAGAATCGAAACCTTGTTCGATTTCGACGAGCGCATAGAATAGCTCGATCCTCGCCTCTGTTAATCCACGCCACGAGGATCTGTCGTGGTCATACGAGCGAGCATTAATGTCACTGGCGGCGCGCTAATTGATGACATCATAATTATTATGCACGATTATGTAGCAGGAACCGGACCGTGTGCGGCCGAGACATCAAGTTGCGGACTTTGGCGATATACTGCCCGACGTCGGTACATGTACCTCGAATAGCCGAATACTGGGGCGAATTTATACGAGGGCAAATCAAAATTTACCCTCGGACAGAGGAACTTCTCCGCGCGAACCAATAACTCAGCCCTGACGATATTGTGTATCTTGTTGCAGCAAGCCAGATGAGCAGTTTGCTTTCTGGCCGGCCCTTCCAACCTAATAAATCGATCAAACAGCTTCCAGACAGGCTGTGTTTGCTCTTTAACGTATTTCAGAATGCTATGTCTTAACCATCTTAAGGGATGAGGGCAAATTCAAAATCCCTCCATTAGCGTAATTGAATGGAGCTAATGAGATTTCTTCGGATCTGATTCTTGTAATTTAAAATTTTCTTGAAAATACTTTTTCTAAATCATAAAGATTTCGCATCGAGTCTCGAACAGTTCGAGGTCTCGATATATCAAGATTCAGCCGTCGTTCGTAGATAATGATTGCGACGTGTGTGGTCGTAGAATGGTGCGCGTGGAACGTGACTGTGACACATTGAGGTATCGTATGTGCGAGACACATTACGCCGTCAGTGCGATCTGAAACCGATCGACTGTGACCTAGAAGGATAGTTAATCCCGAATCGCATGCATAGGATCCAATTAGGATTCGAACGGAATGTTGCCAACACGTACAATTCGACACCTTGTATACCCGTCGCTAACACGACCGCTTCTTTAGCTACAATTTCAAGTGTAAACCACTGTACGCGATAAGGAAAGTACTTGAACATTTTTCTGTTCCTATCCAAGCCGAAAGTACAGCGAGCTCTAATTACTGTTACCTCGGTCAAGTGGCGCGAAGAACAAACCGTGGCCGTGGTTTGTCGGTAATTGAAACTAAATGAATTTTGAAACGTCGTTGAAACGATCGCGCGAGCGCGAGCAGAAGCGGAAAGTTTACTGACCGTAAGCGGCCGCCGTGACTCGCCTGGACGACCTAATTCGCGGACGACACGGAAAATAACGAAACGCCGGGAATTCAATTAACGAGGGGCCACCGCTCGCAGAATTCAGCTAGAACTTTTCCCTCGGCTGTGAATTAACAATAAGGTGAAAATCACGTGGCCAGCCGCGTTCATTTTAATTACCATTAGTTTGAATCCGACGCGCGAGTATACACGACGACGAAACCCGACCGATGAAGGTTCGTTTT
Source organism: Osmia lignaria lignaria (assembly GCF_051020975.1). Classification (NCBI taxonomy): domain Eukaryota; kingdom Metazoa; phylum Arthropoda; class Insecta; order Hymenoptera; family Megachilidae; genus Osmia; species Osmia lignaria. The sequence continues at coordinate 12,183,445 of NC_135032.1, read as the reverse complement.
CAATTGCGTTCACCTAGACATCTGGTCGTACGGTTACGTGTTTTGGTCTTTGAACTTTCAACCCTTTCCTCTTTCATAGATAAGCTTTGATCCAAGTTAAGTTGTATTCTGAATAGAAATTCTTGGTGGCAATTTAATTTGGTAACTAACATTAGATAAAACTGCAATCGGGAATAACGCTGATGGGGAGAAAAGAAGGAAGATGGAAAAACGAAGGGAACGATGCTCTTGAGTTAATAATGCTCGCTGGAACGTGGAATAAAAGGCGAACACGCTATTTACATGTAAATTGCAATCATAAACTGAGCGATCAAGCGTGCTCTACTGAGAATACCGATGGATCCGAAGAAAATGCTTTCAAACAGGTATTGCTATATCCTCGTTTCTTACGTTAAATCAAGGAAAACGATCGTTTCACTCCTGACTTCCGGTACAATTTATCGTAGCCATTTGGCGTTTTCACGTGTATCGTTAAAGAACGAACTACTCCCCTCGAAGGATCATAAAAATGTTTGCCTGGAAAGAGCCTAAATAAATTTGAGCAAAACTGAAATTATTCCTATGCAGAAATGAAAGAATTTTTCGTTATAAACCTTTCAATCTCAGGAATCGAATGAAAAGGTAACAAAGTTACCCAAGGATGAAAAAACATGGAAACTATTCCAATCTCGAGTTGCAAGCGTTCAGCCGATAAGGTGGGTTGAAATTAAAGAATTCTCGTTGCTGTTTCTCGCTGAACGGTGTAAATTAATACTTCCAACCGGGTGCTTGACGTGAAACAATATTCACGTCATCGTACTCGAGGGTAGAGGGGGTTGTTACGCGTCTCGACGCTTTGTCGCCGAGGAGAAAGCAGGGCAAAGGGGTGAAAGGTAAAAAAAAAAACGAGAAGAGAAAAAGGAACGAAGAAAAAAGGAGGAGCAACTGAGAGGGTGGTGGTTGGAGGAGGGTGAATAAAAGAGAAAGGGTAGCGAAGGCAGAAAGTGAAAAGGGATTAAAAGAAAAGAGGGGCGAGAGGTGAGCCTCACCGGGAGAAATAAAAGCATTGTTCCGAATTATTATCGCGAAACAGCGTGAAGCCGGTACACGCGTCTCTGGACGAGTCCTTGAAACACCGAGAGGATATTACCTTCATTATTCGGCTCCCTTTTATTCATCTGAATATTCTTTATATCCACGTACACGCTTTGTATTTCAACGCGAACCGCGATGACGACCCGATAAACGAGAATTCCGACTGAAATGAGAGAGATTACTCTCGATGACGCGCCTTTCGTGGCGCGAATGCGTATAATCTTTAGCAAATAATTATCAAAGGGTGTCACTGTTTCAAAGAACGTTCATTTGGAAAAGTGCATCTCAATAAATGCATCAAAGGGAAACCTTAACGATTGTAAACCAAATTGCGTAAACAACCCCCGCGTAATTCTTCAAGAATTACACAATTCACCCTATAAAAAAAAAGAAATCTCAGATACACCCTCGCTGGAAGAACCGGCATTTCGAGCTACCCTCTTTCATCACGAGGGGGAAACAATCTGGGATGGAGCTGGTAGCCAACGTCGATGTAAAGTGAAAACGTGGACGGCCCTTACACGGGGACGGAAACAGTCGAACCATGCATCAACGTACGTCATCGGCCTCGTATTTCGTCGAAATGAATATTAATCCTCCTCGCTGGTGGCCAGTTATTCGCGCGAGTGTACGCATCCACGAACAGTCGACGTTTCCCTGGCTGTCCTTTATTGCCAGTGATACTAGCAGGCTACGCCCGCCATCCACCACTCCGCCAGTAGTAGAGCCATTCATTCGGTCAGACAAAGTACTGACGCCGCTCTAAATATACGGTCGCATAGCGCCGCGAGGCTTCCTACTCGGTTTCTATGTGTGCCAACACGCCGATAGGAATGTCTGCACTATACAGACATACACTATGGGTCAAAAGTTTCGAATCCATTTGATGAAAATTAATAGGTATAAAATCTTTTTCAGGAAAAATATTAATTTCCTTTGTAGAAGATTGATAAATGAATCGGTGTAAAATTTATCGAGCCATTAGATTTTCGTAGAAATTAGTGAATTATTTGAAACTTTTGACCAGGGCTGTATAGACGCAAGTATGTAGAGGATGTGTGTGTAGACACGATGGCTGCAGCAGCGGAGAGCGATAATTCCTTGGAGCTGGCAAAGGACGAAGTACAGGAAGGCTGTTACCGGGACTGTTGTCAGTAGGAAAGCTAGGGAAAGGGAGAGCATAAGGAATGCTCTATCCTGTACCCACCATTAATTCTGACCCAACTTTCGTGCGCCATCGTAGTTTCCCCTCGTCTTCAAACTGCCTTTTCGTAATCGTCAGGCTTCTCGGTTCATTACCTGTTGTTTTAAACTCCGAGACGCGTTAAAGCCGATACATAAACGCTTCTCTTCTTTAAATCAGCTGATACTGACGGCGGAATTTTCAACTAACCCGAACTCCGATACGACACTTTCCCTTTCGCTCTGTTTACCTTTCATTAACTTTGCGGCGAGTTAAAAATGGAGAAACTATGTTTCGCTTCCCGATTACGTAGTCGCGGTTCGCTATTACAAGAGATGGAAACTTTTTCTCGCTGCAGGCGTAACTCGGCTCGCGATCGAGTTAGCCAAGTTTCTTTGCGAAAACAAACGCCTCCGGCTCTCGTCCACGGCTCAACCTTCTCTGCGAGTATGTATTTTATACCGGCTGACTTACGAAACTTCGTCGATGCGTAACAAACTTTCCTCGTTGCATTGAAATTCTTCCACGTGAAAAAAAATAATCCTTTCTTCTGTCTCGAACGAGAGGGATTCGCGAATTTATTGCCGACACCTCGACAAATTTCGTGAATTGATCGTCCAGAATATCTATGGACGGTTTGATATGCAACAATCTCGTAAATTTTTCAACAGTCTGGAGAATGAAGAGGAAAAGGAAAGGATGGGATACAATGGAAGTCGGTCGTCACTCGACCCGAAATAAAAATTAGACTTTGTCGAATGACTGGGCAATGGCTGCAGCGTCGTCGGATTAAACATCGTCCCTTTGAACAGACTCGGTTCGTTTCGGCTCTCTTTTCCCGTAAAAGTGGCAGAAACGTACGAAATCTGGAGATTCAGCCATTGTTCCGAGACTCGACGAGAGTCTTGGAACGTTGAGATTACTCGTCTCTGTGACAGCGAAACGAATGAGGCCCAAAGTTTCAAGATTTCACACTACTAATGCGTCATTTTCAAGCGTATCATCTTTCCTGACCTCCCTTCTCTCTTAGAATCTAATTAATTTTCGTTTAACGTCAGTTCGCGCGACTTTACGCGAAAATTGCAACGGTATTCGTGTAGGTAATTTTACATTTTCTGAAAAGTCATTTCGCGAACAGCAATAATTACGACCACGCTCTTTGTACAAAGCCATTATTGACGTTTTCTATGCTGTTTCGATATTCCACATAATGACACAATATTACAACTAATATTACCTTTTTTTTCTGTTTCAGGTAAGAGCATATCTAATTGAAATGTTTGCTGAATACAATGAGCTCTCATTAGCTGTTAAATTCAGGTATTTTATAGTGTTTTAATATCACATTTTGTAATATCTTTTTATCGTACAAAGAAACGGTGAATCTGGCATAAATTTTGACTCAACAATAATGAAAGGGTAAAAATTTCGCGACTTACAGGTTCTAATTAGCACGCGAAGTTCTGGCGTTGATGAAACTCCGAAATCAAATCCGCGCCGTAGGTTCAGGCCGACGCGGGCAACAATGCCGAGAATTCGGCCGATGTTTAACATTCTCAAGTTTCCAACAAAATATTCAACCGAACTCGATCCTCTCAGCGGTTCCGTTTCACCAATTAGCGAAACGCGCTGCTCGTCGAAAGCCATCGAGATCCTAGCCGGTTGAATCTTCCCTGAGTTTCTCTTTCGGCTATAATTTCGTCTATCTCGATTTCAACGTACGCGGCCTGGAAAACGCGTGTACCGTAGGTTAAACGAAATTCTCGAGACTGATTTGAAAAAAACCTCTGCATTTATCGTCGGTTCCGCCTCCGATCCTTAGTTAAACGCGCGATAGTACGCGTTCCCTGGGAACCGGATGCAAGCTAATCCATTAAGTCTTGCCCGCGTACAAAAGCGACCTTCCGTTTCGAAGCCGATTTTCCTTTTGCTCTCGTCTAGAGCTTGTCGATAACGGTTTGCTTGATATCGATCCTAAGCAAAAAAGCGAATGGGTCAACGAGCTCTGTACGACCTCCACCCTTTTCCCTCTGTCTGTCTGTTTTCTTCTTCTTCTCCTCCCTTCTTCAGACCCGTTCGACGGTGTGCTTCTATTCGTGCGTGACTAATCTGTCGAGATGATTGATGAAATTCTGTTGCATATTTCTGTGGTACATTTTTTGATAAGGAAGTGTTTGGAAAGGACTGAGAAATATTGAGTGGATGGATCGGAGACATTAGATATACGATAACGTGGGTTATTGATTAATGAGTTTTTGTTCGGAGGTTAAAGTCACGGTGGAAAAATCATTTAGGAGCAAATTAAAGGGTAACCAAGCTCGCGATTCAATTCCTACGGGCTGCTGAGGCAGTTTCAATCGGTTCGAACGCGACGAGGGAGATCCAGTAACTGGGGGAACCGTGAAAATCCTGGGCTGGTGTCAATTTCAATATCGAAAAAATCTCCGTGGACGCGTGCACGCGACAAGTCCTCACGGGAAACAGTAGGCCGTGGGCAACCTTTGATTTCGAAACTAGTGCAGCTGCTGGTTTCCGCTGAACCATTCTACCGCAAAATATTTCGTTTTCATCGAAAAGATTATCATGATTTTTTCTATTTAGAAAAGCTGTCTTGTTGAAAAGTTAAAATTTTGTGAAAGTACGCTGATTTTCAATTCCGAAATTATGAATGGTTGTCGGCACAATATGAAAAATCATGAAAATTCTACGGTTCGAAGTCTGCAATTTGATCAGCACGATGCATCATGCAATATTGAATTACTCATCTGCTCGCATTCTCCCGGACAGAGAGATAAAGCAACTATTGCGCGAATATGATTCATAAATTTCACTTATGACGGCTAGGAAAAATCCCTTTCTACCCCTGGAGAAAATTAGATCCCGTCGAAACACACCGTCCGCGAGCAGAGCAACCGGTGAATTTTTTAAAGCCGCAAATGAGCTCCCTTGCTTATCCTCGGCCGCGTTATACCCACAGGGAAAACCCTCTCCTTCCCTTCTCCATGATGAAGTATTTACCCGGGGTTAACCCTTTGCGTGAGGCTAGCGTTAAGTGGTACGCCTTTCATCAAGCATTCGTCAGCTAACTCATTCTTGCTTAATCTCGATGATAATGTACGTTAGATCCTCTCGAGCGTCGTTAAATCCTTCCCTTAGGATATTCTACAAATAATTCTTTTCCTTAACGACAACAATGATACCTGTCGCGAAACAATCGAATAATAGATCGCTCGCGACGAACAAAAAGCGCAATCATCGCGACGATGATTCTCAAAAAAAGAACGTCATCCGGTTCTTTCTCCCGTTCACGAGCATACATCCACCGACTGTCATCGAACAGTTTCAAAAGAACAGCTCGAACACCCCAGAATCGGTACAATCCTTTTACAACGCAATCCTTCCGGCCCTGTGGCTGGTTTTCAACGAGAAATCGACCCGAAATAAAGCCTCCAGCTACGTTTCCAGGCCTTTATCTTCGGGCGTGCCGATCGATCGTTCGAAACACGCTTTTTCCTTTCCCTCTTGTTTCCGTTCAGCTTTGTTTTCAACTTTTTCATCACCTGCAAACCCTGAAAACCCCAACCTCGAACTCGAAGAAACGAGGCAAACCGTATGAATTCGTCGAGAAAATCTGAAAAAATTTCGACAGGTCGTTGGATTCTGAGGACTCGTTGGAAAGTTTTCCAAAAAAAAAAGAAAAAACCATTCGTATTATTGGCGATGAATTGTGAATAGAAAATGTAATGGAACAGCAACGCTGAACTTTCGGAAATTTTTTTTATTTTCCCGTTGGTTCGATTCGATGGACAGATCGCGTCCACAAAAGTAGAAGCTTAAAAATTCAGAGCCAAGCTAGATCGCGTTGTTGAAAAGCATCCATGACGAAAATCCATTCGAGGGGTATATTCGCGTTGTAAATGTACAATGGCCAGCGAAAAAAATGTATTGATGGTGACCAGGATCTTTTTTTCCTGGCGTTCACTAAGCGGTGTGGTGGGATATCCATGGGATTCGAGGGAACTTCAATGAATGTATAGAATGTGCATTGTTCGGGGAACTCTGGAACGCGGAATTACTAGGGATATCGGTACCCTCTGACACGGTTACGGTCGCAGTAATTAAAATTTTTATTTGTAATCAAATTAGTTTCTGCATATTGGTCTGTTCGTTACACATGCACCCTACCCCGTACATTCTCCACGGTTCAACAATTGAATTTCTGTCTATGTGTTTTCGAATATTTCAGAAGGAGAAGTATTATCATTATAAATACCATTGAATCGAATTCATGAAATTTGTAATTGACTTAAAAATTTAATTAACATTCGTCCTGGATTATTCGGATAATGCCTGGAACAATGAATTATTTAGATCATACGAGATTTACATTTCAATATAATATTCTTTTTAAATATCTTGCAAAGACATGTGTGTTGTTCAAATTGCAACATTCAACGATACAGGTTAAAAAATCTGATTATGCAAGTGCCACGGATGCTTCCTGTGCAAAATTAAAAATTCCCTTGTGTTAAGAATCTGAAGAATTTTCAACGCATCAGCAGGCAATTGCTGAGTTGCAACTTTAAACATTTTTCTCGTTGGATTTTGTTGCATTGCGAATCTTCTGTAATTTATCAAATTCGGAGGAAGTGTCCGTTTCGCTCAGCTGTCGAAATAGATGAGAAGAGGAATGGTATGTTCGGGTAGCACGGAAACGCGAGAATCGTGAAGCGTGTTTGCTAGTGAAATTCAATTTTTAATTCACGCATCGGTAATCCCCATCGGAGGACGAGGATCGAAGCTGTTACCGGGGCACCGGTGTTGAACGTGTCGCCGACGAGACGCAACGAAGGGACAGGTGAGACAGAATCGATAAAGCTTCTCGTTTAGCTCCGGCCGGTGAACGCTATTAAAAGATAAACGCCGGAAGTCGCGAGCGCCCAGCAGTTTCCTGTGGAAAAATGAATTTCGCTCGATTGAATATCGTTTTTTTTTCTTTACTCTTCTTCTTCTTTCTTCCTCTTGGTCCCTTTTAATCGATCCTCGTTCGGTGTGAATCGTGTTTTAACGGAGGATGAAGTTCGGGACAAATTAAATCGGTTAGATTTCTGCTCGCGACACTCAGCTTCGTTCGTCATCGCGTAAACGTCTGCCATATTAAAAAAATTGATTAAACTGACGACTGTGTGTTTGAATACTGTAACATGTGTGATAGATAAATTTCTCTACCTTTCCGATTGCAGTGGAATTTTCAATTTAGCCGATTGCATTCCGTTCGTAAAATCGACGAAATTAGTCTTCGAAAATCCTTCTTTAATGAGGCAATTAGGTTGCAATTTCCGGCGAAAGATTGAAAGTCTTGTTGCAAATGAAAGTTCCGCGGGCGAGAGTCCCTCGCGGAGAAGATTAAAAAGGAAACAGGGGATTTAAATTTATCTTTACATTCGGCTAACGCATTTAACCCGACTAACGTTAATCTTCGCCAACATGAATTTCGTGTTTAAATTAAACTGTTCACCATTTTACACCCTGCTGAAAATTTGCATACAGCGCTGTGTTTCTTTGGGAAAAAGTTCATTAATTCACATTGGCAGAAGTATCCTCAGAGTTTTTGGTGTAAAAAAGAAGAAAAACTTTATCTCGAAGCCTATGAAAGGTTTCTGCAGAAACTAAGTTCTATTTCCGCCACCTAAGTTGTTCCTACATCATCGATACTCAAATGCTCGAGCTGGAAAGGTTTCCTCGATTCTCGGACAATAGCTGCACCAGCCACCCCTCGGCTTACTGGCTATTTCCTCTTCCGGTCACTGGAACACTTTTGTTTTGCCTTCATCTCCGGCTCGTTTTTCCACCCTCTAACGTATTCCAAGCTGGTCGAGCGTTTTCCAGCTACAACAAGGAAACGAATCGCAGTAGCCAGGGAATGACGACGCGAGCAAAAGGGAGGGTTGCGAATTGCGAACGTGTTCACGGAATTCGACGAAAGTTGCTTCGCAGTTGGAAAATTTGCACGAGCTACTGTTTCACCGATTCGACTATCGAAACAAGTCATTTGGAAAAAGAAAATAAATTTCCTAAGGATGTGTCAACCAAGAAACCTTAGACAATTGTCTTCGTTACTTCTTGCTTCCTGTTCAGAAAGGAAGCTTTCTCTTTCCTGATAAAACGAGAAGAAATTTCGAAAGTGAAGTGAAAAGTTCCGTGAAAACATTTATCAGAGGAACTTCAATGATATTCCAAGTTGTTCTTCGGGCGACAAGCAATTTTTCTTGTTCCATCAAGTTTCAAAAAGGAGAAGAAAAATTGCGCAAGGAAGGTTCGGTGTCCTGGTCGAAGAAGAAAAAAAAATTTTAATTAAACCAGACGGTTGGTCAACGGAAGCTGACGGTGTTTGCCATTTCGCGGGTTTCCTTCTCTTTTTCTTGGCGAAACTTTCCCGCCGGAAGCGCTTCTTCGCTTTTATTGGCGAACGCGTTTCGCGAATGTTTGTGGCCTTAATTAATCCGTCCAAACTGAAATTCCGTGGGGGAATTCGACCCATGAATCCCTTGCTGGCGTGCTCTTTTAACGCGTACCTTTTACCCCCTGCAATCGTTTGATGCCGTTTTTGAAATTTATTTCGTTCCTGAAAGAGCGACTTCACTCTCTTTTCATCTAGGCATGCCAGTAATTTTTTGCTAAGCTGAATTCATTGAAGGAACATTTAATTAAAATAAACGCGGAAAAGATCTCTCTTTCGTTCTTAATTACCACCTCTCGTTTTATCCTGCTAATCTTCTATGCACGAAATTTAACCCGCCTCCATTTACATCTGGTATTTTTCATCGTTTTCCCTCAATTGAATGAGCTTCAAACGTTTTCTCAGAAATTCTTCCTTTCCCACAGAAAATATATAAAGGACCACATTTTTTATTACTATAGTCTTAACCATGCGATGGACGTCTTCTTTCACTCGTTGTATTGTTCCATGTCTATCGCAGAGTTGCACTTGGTCCTTCAACGTTGTCAGGATAAATTGCAATTCACCACGATTATTTGCAACAAGCCTTGTGCGTATTGACGCGATGCTTTAGCCAGGTTGAACAAAACCGTAGGATGGAAGACAATAGTGGCGAGGAGAAGGATGTACAGACAAGGCTGAATGAAAGAATCCCCGTCAAGTAAGCAGTAATTGCGAAAGTAAGAGGGTGGATTTCTCCCCTATTTTGTTTTTTTCTTATTCCATCTTTCTGCAACGGAGATGCTCGCGATATAAAACGTGAATCCCTGTTATTCTGTTTCGACTCTTCCATTTTTCCTTTCCAATTGAAACTTGTTTCTCTTTTTACATTTATTTTTTTTTTTTAACACACTATGGCTATCGTGTTTGTATTATTTTTTGGTGGAATTTTCGACAAGTTCGTCAGAGTTCTATCTGAACAGTGATCGATTCGTCTGCAGTTTGAAATAGATATAGATTTTAGAAATATTTCCACAGATGGTTCGGACGTTTCTTTGCCCGTGGCGTTACAACCGAAAGTAATCCCTCCGGCAAACTTTGAAATTTATTTCTCGGTGAACGATGCCACCTGCTACGAAGCACAGCATCCAGGCATAGAGCCAAACTAAATGCTTGTTGCAGTTATCGGCTTTGAGTAGAATTTCAGCGAACTTGCTGAAATTAAAGGAAAATTAATGCTGCCTCCATTTCTTCTTATACGTGATATTTTTATCTGAAACATAAAAATTGCATTAGGAACTTTATATGTACATCCATAGAATGTTATAGCTGATCAAAGGTGGTAGGGGTGAAAGTATCGTGTTTCAGTTTCATCCACTGATGGCCTAGGATAGGAAACTGGGAAGAAGCCTCGTATTTTTCCGTGAAATACCGCCGAGTTCAAATATTAATGCTAAGAACGCAATCTCCACGTTTTGAAAATGCCAAGGTATCAGGCTGGTGCACGTGAAATGACGCATCCAACATCCGGAAACGGTATATCCGAAAAAAAAAAGAAACGAGTACTCGTAAAGTTGAACCGTCTCGGTTGGCCTCGCGATGTCTATCCGATCGATTCGTTTCGAGACTTCCAACAACCCTTGGTACCAGTCTAAGTAAATACCCTACTTAATAATTATTTAACAAGGTGATGTCGATAAATAAAAATAGTGTTTCATAAATTAGTGGTAGACCGCGTTTCGCGTTGATGCGTAATTTATTTGTTTCATTAAGGAAGGTGGGTCGCTTAATGAGATCGTCACAATTGCCTGATATAATGTGGACGCCGAAAACACCGCACAAACGCGTCCAATTTATAAGGATCTTTTTTTTTAATCTGCTCACGGTGGACGAGACAAAAATCTCGGGTGATAATAATAACCGACCCTAATGAACTTTCCAGCCTGGCTATTGGTGGTTCTCGTTAGCGACCCTAGATATTCGCGTTCCTCTCTGCGAGACGCATTGATGCTACTCGTTAGCGGCTCTAAATTCTCTCGTTTCGGTATATTAAATACCGACGTTTCCAATTAAAAGTATCGTAACACCGTGCCCGTTTCCCTCCCTCTTCATTCCTGTCTTTCTATTAATTAAAATGATGACACGGGAATAAGGTAGACTGCGAACGCGATGGAATGTGAAACTGCTATTAGTAGTCGTGTTAATAACATTAATCTGGATTCTAAATTTTTCATTCTTGATAATGAAAATGTGACTGAAATAGTTACCAATAAAAAGTTTTTCTTCCAGCGGGAACAGAGTTCCCACGGCTTTTCAACGATCTCTCAGCTTCCTCCGTTCGTTCTGTTTGATGACCTGTGCTCTGGCCGCTGTTTGAACAACGATGCTCGGAGAAATGAGCGGCAGACTTGCTGTTTCAATTACGTTTTCTTTACTTTCACCAGAGTTTTCTGCAAAATCGACTCTGCTAATCAGACGATATAAAACTTCGAAATTTCATCCCCTTTGCAGACGCGAAGCAATCTTCTGGAAATAATTCACGAAAGCAGAGTCGATTTTAGGATTTTTTACAATACTTTCGCATAATTGTTATTTTTCCGATTCAAAGGATCTTCTTAACATTTCGATGGATATCTTCTCTACTCCCACCCTCTCTAAGTAGCTCGTTTCTCTTCGAGCAATAAAACCTAATAGCCTTCAGGTTCGAAGTAAACGCTCGTAAAATCTACCAGCTTTAATGCCACGGGGATGGGGAGTCTATTATTAAATAGAAAGCCGTAATTCATTCTGGTCGTAGAGCAAATAAGCCGGAGTAACCCTAAGTTCGATCCTATCGTACGTGGAAACGTTTCGTTGTTTATGACAATTGTTAAAGATTTGCGTCATCCTCCTCTGTAAAAGGGGACGAGATGACGAAGGGGTGACTCGGCGGGATTCACGTCGTTCTTGATTGTTTTCACCCTGATGGATGGTTCTCGGTGTAAAACATTTGATCGACGATATGAAGACATTAACTCACCGTCATTTGATCAAGAATTTGCGACACAGCCTTGTTGGGTAAGATAGATTATGGAATTCTTTTAATTTTTCAATCGATTAGGTTGTTTTTAGAGAGATCCTTGTACCGATATAGGAGAGATAAAATTGGGTTGTCAGTTTGAGGGGTGGTTATTGGATAGAGATGATCGAGGGTGATTGAAATCGATTTTCCATAGTGGTTACATGATTTTCGTTGAATTTCTGTATCCTGACAGCTTAACGATACTTTACAGTGATTTATAGATTCTTCGTTTTTTGAAATATGATTCTATTTTCCTGCTAGATTTCAAATGAAATATCCCCGACTAGCACAGATTTAATATCAGCTTGTTGCATATCAAGCAGCTGAAACATAGACAGTCTAACAGGATTTGATGGTATAAAAATTATTTGCGTTTATTAATATCTCAACGTTACACTTCTCTGAATGTTTGCTCGTTTCTTTCACTCATAACGCTACGTTTCCGGTAGAAGTTGAAGGAATTCAAATTATTTTAGAATTAACGGGTCGCCGCAATTAGCAGTGCAAAATTTACATTCGCTTACTTCGCCAAAGAGGAGAACGATTTGCATAGATTACCATATATATTACATCACATATACATATCTCAATTTTTTTTTCTCGGTGATTTTAAATTTTAATTACCTTCGAGTCTCTTCGTTTTTAATAAATGCAGTTTTCATTAATCCATCAAGTGAAATCTGGGTACCGAAACCAAAACATTTTTCCTGGCATTCGAGCCAAAATATATTGATACTAATAAAAAACAAATTGCAGCAGATACTGTATCGAGAAACCATCGATCGTTGATAACAAAATGGAAATTTTGCTGGGCCATTTGAAACTCGAGGCAACGTTGATAAATAGATTCGAACAGATCAAGAGTCGTTATCGATTAGAAGTGGTCGTAATTAAAATTTACGCTTCTAGTTTCTAATTAAAATTCCTTCACAGCCGACTGTATTTACGTTACTAGCGCATTAATGCAATGGGATTCGCAATTTCGCCAACGCGGAAAATCGAGCCAACTCCCGTTAAATTCGACAATTTCGAAACGTTCGTCATTTCACCAAAAAAAGAGAGTCTAATTTTTCTGGAAGCAGAATTAGATTATAACGCGACGTCTCGAAATTTGCATGAGAATTTATGGTGGAAAGAGAATGACGCTGGGACAATGTGCTAGTAGCTCTGAGTCCTCTCGAAACGTCGAGTTTTTGCCGGACAACCGTCCAAAGAAAAACTATGGAAGGGGATGAAAAAAGAACGTTTGATGAATAACCATACGATGACGAACAAGCTTCACCGGAGAAAAGAAGCATTACCGTTTACGAGAAGATCCAGTTTTTTTTTTTTTTTTTTTTTTCGATGGTTGGCAAACTTTCGCGTGGGATGCCTCTCGACGATTAATTCGAGTGTTAGGTGGATGAAAGACGTTCGTAACACGGCTACGTTTTCCTTTTTCCTCCTGTCGGTAAAATCGCCTTCATTCGAACGGGATTAATTGATTTATTATAGACGGTCGCGTTAATTAAGCGCACGGGAATAGTACAGAGGTCCAATATTTAATATGCAAAGTGTACGATGAGCGATAATTATGGGAAATTTCATGGGTGTTGTTTGAAAACCTTCTCGTTCATGGGATCAAGATACAATCCCCCAAGTCCCATCTGTTCTCCCATATAAATCACCGGTTGATCGTCGAAACTTGAAGGCAACCTTCACGCAATGATAATTTACCCTAATCCAACGTCATCCTCAGGATTCTTGGACTGGCACCTTGTGTTCCTGACGCCAATTGCTCTGCTTACGGCTGACAGTTACACCTGCTCATATGTCTGACCGTTGTGTGTTGCAGCTTGAAACAGTGGCTCGATTAATGTTCCATTCTTCATCGTCGATTCAATGATCTTAGAGTTACAACCATTGAACAGCAACAATTTTCTTTTCGTAATTAGGTATACCGAATGTTGAAAGTTCATGCGCAAGCGTTTGAAGTTTTAATTTAACAACGATGAAAGAAAAATTGTATTGAAAATCAAACCAGCGATTATTTTTTCGCTTCGTTTGAAGTCAATGTTGCCGTATTTCGCGAGAGTTCATTAGTAGTTTCAATACTCGTTGCAAATGCTATGCTCTGTACAAAAGGTAATTGAACGAGAAAAATTGCTCGTGGGGGTAACATGTTTGGATGCAGGAGAACCAATCGAATATTAAAGCGAAACAAATTATTAGAGAATTTTTGTTTATACGAGAAATACGAAGGATAAATCCAGTCGGTTTTGAGGATAAAAAGAACTAAAAAATACCACGTCTCGTGAAAGCTGTGAACTCGAACAGAACGCAAAAGAATGATCGAAACAAGTTAACGATTCGAAAGTTGAAGCTAACCGGTCGTTGTAGCCGAGTACTTTAAGATTGTAACATTTGTCACCGTCACTTTTAAGAAGTCTTGACTTAATTACATTTTTAGTAGGTTGTTCGTCATTCCCGTCAGGAAAGTATCTTCAGCTTCGACCTCTTCACGAACGTAAATTAATCTCAATTATCGTTACGTAACTTCTGGAACGTAATTATTGCTAAGCTGGGAGGTGCTTTGTTCGGAAAATAGGTTCGTGCTAAAGTTAGGAAAAGAACGTAAAACTTGATAGGATTACCTTTTATATCATTCAACGTTATTTTTCAAGAAACTTTCACAGTATTCACAACGTTCTACAACACGAACAAACTTAACAGTTTGTTTGATTATATTTATAGTCAATTTCCTTGTTAATTCTAAAAGGAAAATATAAATTAATAACCATAAATATGATTCGTTAATTTTGAAAATGATACAGTTAAATGCCCTGGAAACCATTCATTTACGCGGGTAATTATCTAAAAGCGCAACTAATTAACGTGATAAATGAAACTGAAAAAAGGTTGCAGGTAATGAACGATAAAAAAACATGTCTCTCGGACGGTCTATCAAAGAGCAATCATGCCTGTCGCGATTAACGAGCATGTATCAGTTGATCGAGGTAAATGTTTAAATTAATAATTCAAAAGCGGTGCCAGCGTTTAATGCACGTTTCGGTCGCGTCGCAAACAGCATCGATGTCACGCGCACGAACACACGAATAATTTAGCGTTCAATAATTCGGTCGAATCTGTAGTAAGGATCATCCAGTCACAAGAGAGGCACACTTTATTTACTGGAATATTTGCGGACGTGAAACGCGGTCCGTTTGCTTTCGGACTTGAACTACAAGTCAGCAGAGTTTCCGTGTGACATTGTCGTGCATATCGATGTCCATTAATCAAGTGCATTGCGACTGTCAGCTGCCTTACATCGACCGACGAGTCTGTTCCTCAAAGAGGAATCGATCGGCTTCAATTTGAACCTCGAATAATACTGTAACAAAAATTGGAATGTTCGAAGTTTCTCACAGGTCAAGAGTAGAAATGGGAAGAAAATTAGAACAGCAGTAGAAAGGGTGGTTGAATCGAATTTCACCGTGCTGTACCGGTTCGGTCGGCTAACTCGATTGAAAGGGGAACACAGGAGGAGAGTAGACTGCATTAACAAAACGCTGTCGAAGTTCGCAGACGATTTCCAAGGGTCTCGCGATTTTCACACGATTTCCGCTATTAGCAGGGCTCGTAGCCAAGTCCTGGCCCGAGCCTTCGACTGTTGCGAACTTTCCTAGGATTTGCATGAATATCGACGCGGAACGGTGCGGTTTGACGCCGACAGACACCAATAGAGGCAATGATAATTTGCGAATTGCTACGAGCTCCTACCTTCGTATCGACTACTTGAATCGATTCCAGCATGGTCTCCAGAAATTAGCAGACAACGTCCGTTTTGGTGATACTGGAAATGTTGTCTATTTTGTCGAATAACAAAGGAAATTTCCCAATCGAATTGCAAGCGGGAATTTGATTAGAATATAGAAGTGAACATCGTCCACGTAATGAATAGAAGCTATTTTTGGTTTGGTTTCGGTGCTGAACCGGAACGTCTGGGAATACATATTGTTACGTGTTTCCTGCACACAAACGAGAGCGTAGGTGCACGGGTGTCCAGAAAATATCGATTGACCATGGACGTTAACGAGCGAATATTAATATCTTCTATTACAGCAGATGGTGTGCCTGTATCGCGCGGCTTTTCGGTTCACGCTGTAATTGACGTTTGTTCCCTGTTGTTTTCCTACGAACGGACCCTTGTCATCGTAATACCCCTTTTAATAGACACAGAACCAACACAATCTTAACACCCATTAACTGAAACACAAATTAATACGGCGCTGATGGTCGACTGTCACAGAGAGATCACTGGCGCCGGAAATTTAAATCAAAGGAAATGTTATATTACATTATCAACGTGAATAATTAGTATCCTCAGGCTACTAAAAGAGAAACGTACAGCATCAAAAATTCGGGTAGACGAAATTTCTATGGAGAGCAGAAAAAATGATTCCAGGACCAGAAAACTTTCTCGTCGCCGGAAGCCTTTTTTTATTCGCAGTGAACTATCGCGTTATTTGGTATTAGCCTCTGGTCCGTGCGGGATTAAATTTTTCACGGAGCTCGCGTCGATCCTCGACAAGGGAGGTTTTTTTTTTTTTTCAAATAGACAGAACCGCGGGAAGGAAAAAGCGAAGAAGACGAACGGTGTAAAAAAGAAGAAAAATGAAGCTGGAGATGGAAGGAACGAGAGAAGAGAGTTAGATTAAATGACAAGAGTAGAGAATGAGAGACGTGGATGGATTCAATGGTCGAGGCAGAGGGGGTTAGAAAAGCGGTCAAAGTGGGATGAGAATCGAAGGAAGAGAACGGATAAGGCAAATGGGGCGGTAAAAGAACAAAGGAGGAAGTGTGTTAAGAGGAAAACTAAAAGAAGACGAAGGAAAAGTTGAAGGAAAAGAGTTGAACAGGAAAACCCTGGGATACAGTTACGGAACAAAAGTGAAACTAGGTGAAGAAGAGACGAGAGAAGGGAGTTTCATTAAATGACAAGATCAGAAGGCGTGAAACGTGAGGAAAAGATTCAAAGAAGAGGCAAAGGAGGTAGAGGGATGAATTAAAATGGGTAGAACGTCGTGGCGTTGTAAAGGAAAAAGAAGAAAGTGTGTCAAACTTGTTTCTTCTGAAGTAAGTAAAGGGAAACCAATCAAAGTGACTGAGGAAACAATCGTGTCTGATATCGCTAATTACCATCAGAATTATGGGTATCACCCTAGTGTCAGCATGCAATTTTTTTATCTTTCTCTCTGCACGGTTCACGCTTTGTTGGAATCGTTAATTAACCGATATCCGTGACACGATAGGTCCTCGATGTCACTGTCGTCTAACGATTATTAGCTATACCACGGTGTAATACGAGCGGTCAGTTGGCGTGTAGAGGGGAGCGGACAGGCAATAGTACACGACCAGGCAATAGGAGTCGGAACCACTACAAGCTGTTACCGAATTACACCCACGGCAATCCCGTTCACCATCAGACCGTGCGAGCACAGTTAGACAAATTATGCAGCTACCTGCTCGTGTTGTCGCCCGTTAACCCGTTTCTCCTTCATTACCCCTCTTTTATCCTACCCCAAACAGCATCCGGCTGTTTTACTCTGACTTACTGCTCGATTTCTGGCTGCCGGGTAATCCTGATTTCGGAGTTTAGCGAGATTTTCTGCTGGTGAATGGCAACCCCTGTTCGAAAATCATTGTTTTACCGGAAAGAGGAAGTTCAGAAGCTCGGACACGTTCCAAATTTCGTGCAAGTAAAACGTTACTTAGCGACGTCGGAGGAATATCTCCCGCGAGATATTCTTTCCCTGATTATAACCGAAGAACCGAGCGCTTTTATTCCGGGAAAAGTAAAAAGCCAGAGCAGAGTACGCGAGATTTTTAAGCCGCAGGATTACGGTACGCGTATGAAGAAAATCTGTTCCGCGTGTTCTTCCTTCGAAATGAAACTGGGCGTTGAATTTCCTTGAGAATGGGGAGAAAACGTACTGGATTCTTCTTCGATTTCGGTTCGACGTTTGAATAGTTTGAAACGGATAGAAAATTGACGAATGTACTTGGTAAAAAACTTCTAATTTCGTGCAATTTATTGATAAAATTTCGAAAGAAATCAATGCGAAGAAGGAAACGAAGGGGGCTCTGATACCTCCCGGTACTTAAAAACATTACGGCAAAGCTAGACGAAAGTGCTGTTCGGAAAAGTTTAAATTAACAAACTTACGGAAGCAGCGAATGTACAGCAATTATTTAGAGTGCTCTAACGTCTCGACGGGTTTAATTAAATGAAAACGAACGAATTACCGTCGTGATTATCGATCAGGCAAAAAAAATTCCTGTCTCAACAGGTGGAGACAGATCGTTAACAGTCAACAGAGGGAAACTTATCGACGACCTTTGATTCGTTAAACCGTCAAATAAAAGCAGGAAAATTGATCAGCACAACGTTTGCGGAACCATCGTCATCGGTTTTCCAGTGAAACAATTTCATCGAGAGACGTTCAAACATAATACCCCCATACAAGTTTAATTTCACCAAAGCAAATATCAACAAATGTCTGTCGCGTTAGTCAGTCGACCGTGAACACGCGAGCTGTTAAAAGGCAATAGAAATCAAGCACCCTTTGTTATCTTTTCGTCATTTTGACGTTCCATTGTTAATAATCTTGGACCGATCTTCCTACGAACCGGTAACTATCTAGAGTACAACCTCTCCACAATGGAGTAGAGTTACTTCCTCTATAAATTCACCGTTGTTCGAATAATTACGCGGTACAGCGTTCAACGAAGGGGGTTGCATCCAGTTTTCTGGACGACGCAGTTCCGCAGTGCGGAATTTTAAAGGAGGGGGATGGCAGTGTTCTCGTCTTGCACGGGCCATCGGTTGGCCAAGATAAACAAGATAATTAAAAGATAATTAACGGAGAACAGAAACGTACGTGACCGTGCCAATGCCGTCGAGATAATCTCGATTCGCTTTCACGGAGTTTGGAAGGGGTGGATAAAACCGGCCGAACAAGACGCGGAGATAAAGGGGTGGACAGGTAGATGAGGGTGGATAAGGGAGAATCAAGGGAGGAACTAGCGAGAAACAGATGGAGATTAAAGTGGCGAACAAGGGGATGGAGCAGAAGGCAATCGGGTTGGTTTTGATAGAAATGGAGGTGAAATGGGTTAAGAAAACGTACAAAGATAATTATGAAATTAATGTAAAAACGTTTTATTTTCAAATTTTATATAAAAATACAGTGGATATTAAGTACAATAAATTCTCTTGAAACAAGTGGGAAGAAGAGTCGTATCGATAGAACGGCAAATCGTTTTGAGTGACCGTTTCAACGATCACAAGCGATGAAACGAAGAAGTAGAATGGAGGTTCGATGTTTTTCGTGAAGGTAAGCGGAACTCAGCTTCTCATTTCCGTCGCGAACTCTCGCTGTGAAGCAGGATCTGCGACGATGTAAAACGATGCAAAGAAGATCGTGGAGCAGAAACGACGCTCGAACGAAGTTTCGCAAGCCACGCTCCCTTTATACAGCCATTCGATTAAGCTTATACCGGGAACTTCGATTCGATCACGGCATCGTAGCGCCTTTCTACGATCTCCATTGTTGTTAGACGAGTATGGAACAGCGTGGAAGTCTCGATTCCTTCCTTTTTATTCGATTAGATAGAATCGAGACCATCCGGTCTCGATGGGAAAAAGAAGAGAGGTTTTTAGAACGTTTCGATCCTTCTTTGCCACTTTATTGATTGAGTGACTTTTGATTTATGAATTTAATTTTAGTAGATTCGCGAGCGAAACAATTGAATATTTTCGAGGGGGGAGGTGAAAATCAACCGTGATTTTCTGGATCGTCACATTCGATGGGGCTGTAAATCAGAGTTTACAAGTTCACCGGGCAGCCTTCAAGCCCGATAAATCGTGACCCTTCGTCGGATTCAGTGTCAGCAAGATGACGCACCGGCGTGGAGCCAACATCGCGAGGGATGATGAATTTCGGCAATCAACCCCCTCGGCGACGGGACGAAAGAGCGAGCCGCATGTCGGCGTCGGCCATTTCGCAAAACACGCTCGAACGGGCCAGGAAAATATGTATTCAACGCGAAAGCATTCAGCGACGTGTTCTACAACGCGAAAAAGATTCGTGACGCCTCGTTAAGCTCGATGTAACTTCATCCATGAAACAGCATCGCGTCCGAACGAATTTCTCGTGGATCGTGGTCGATTTTCAGCATCTTCCAAAATGATAAATCACGTGGGATGATTAATTTATTAGTCACTTTTATTCCCGTAACAAATTATTCGTCGCCATCGATCAGCGTTAAGCTAATTCACCTCTGATTATTGTTAAAAATATTTTTCATTCGTTGCTCATAAATCATTTTACCTGGTTTTATATGTTCTATTAAATATTTTATTGCGTACGCGCTTGAAAACAACACGGTTGAAATGTTTAAAAGGCCACGAAAGATATGAATTCATATTTCGCAAACATTCAAATCCGAAACTGTTCGTTCGAGCACACATAATGTGCGTAATATTTGAAACAAAATATTTATCCGTGCTTACAAGATTTCCCCGTGTTTTTGCACACGTTTTCCGCTTTTCAAGAACGACCCAGAATTCGTTAATAAATGATTGATGCGAATCTCGAGCGTCGACCGGTAAAATAATTGCATTTTTAAATTCGTTGTTTGAAATTCACTGCAGGCAAAAAATACATTTTTATCTCGACGTGCAACAATATACATGCGAAAAAACGAACAAATATACTCTTGCCCATTCGAACAATTAAAAACCAGAACGAATTTCATGGACCAACAGAAAAAGCTGCATACACCTCGATTGTACAAGGTAAAAGACAAGTGCTCTTGTTTAAATTTTCATTTTTAATGAAAGTCTATATTTTTTTATTTAGATCAATTTTTCGTAATTTCCTTTGTAAGAAAAATCGTGTGTCGAGGGTTCCAATTAAATTACAATATTTCCTGCAGCCGGTGTTTTACGTGTTCGATCGCCAATGAACGCGTCTGTCGCTTCTGCGCCGTTGAAACCACAGCCCTCTATTTAAATTTAAACACAGTTTATTAACCTGTCTCACGGGTGCAATGGTGGACAATGGAAACACCGGTGACTGCCATGCAGTTCCCCAGAATCGATTCCAAGTTGCTCGCTGACAATCAGCAACCCCTGTGTTTTCCACCTGCGCCGGGGTCAGAGATTAGGGCTGCTTTCGTTCAAAGATTCACTCTACTTGCAAGTTCGCAAAACATTCAGCGTGACACGGTTGGAATCCTAATTCGAGGAACCCGGGCAACTTTACATATCATCGAACCGTAACACCTCTCAATTTCCACCCGTTTTCTCGTGCGATCCCCAACGAAAATTTTCACGAACCAAGAGGTCTATCTTCCGGAAGTTGAACCTGAAGGAAACGAGCTTTCAGGTTCTCGGTAAGGTCGTGCAAGGTGTTGGGAGGACAGGTTCATTTTTCCTGCGCGTTTCTTCTGATTTCCCGAGGACAATTCCTCGTTCCTCGAGCAAATCTACGTCGCCTATCAGCCCGAACGATGGCTACTGGAAGAGGGTGGAGATCTCTCACGACGACCCGACCAGATTCCGTGATGGGTCAACGGGATCCGGAAGCCAGGTTCGATCTCTTTTTGCGGGACTCGATCGAGATTGGACCGGCCGCTGTGTCATACGTGAAACGAACGCAAATACCGACTTTACCGGCTTGATTTTCGTGAGCTGTTAGTGAGTTATGGGCTCGATCGTGGTCGACGTTGAACAAGAGTCGAATTCGGGAATAGGAAGTTGACTGCTCGATCGGAATCGTGGAGGTAGCGTAGTGGAAACGATCGAAGATCGATTTGATAAATTTTCTTTGGTTCTTTTGGATCTGTGAAAATTTTTGCTGAGAAAGGATGCATAAGTTTCGGAATAATCCAGTTTCAGTTTCTCTGGAGGGCATTTAATCGTGAAGGATGAAAATTAAAACGGGGTACAATGCCTCGCAGAGAAATTAACGGCATCGTACGATGATGGAGGTTTCTGCGCCTGGTGCAAGGTGGCTGAGATATATTTCACTTACTCGATTCGTGTCTCGGAGCCCTGTTTGCCTCGCGTAAATTCCACGTAACTGTCTGACGCAGCGATAACATTGTTATATGTCGTCGAATCGAGTCGCGTCGTCCGGTTGCTCACCCCTCGCCTCCCGCTATTTCATCCCTTCTTCCGTGGATGCAGACGTTGTTATCGGTACGACGATCGTTCCACGTCGAGAGAGAAGGGTGAATATCGTGGAAAGGCGAGAACGTCGGAAGCGTGGTATTGTGCAAGTTTACAGACATCTATGCAAACTTTCATCTAACTTAAGACTACGGGTCGAACATTTATTTTCTCGTTCGAATTAATATCCAGAGGTTAAAATTGCAAAATTCCCGGTGAAAGATTACCTACATGAAAATACAAATGTTTCACAGTGAAACGTGGAGCGAGACGGGGAAAACAGAGGAAGGAAGTTATGTTTCTTCGGGAAAGGGATGAATTATACAACCCCCGCGAGTTTTCTAAAAGTTCAACCGGCACGCAGCACCCCATCGATTAAAATCGTCGGGGAAGTAAACACAGCTTTCTCCTCGGTTCCTGAATCGAACTTCCTGAACCGACACTGGATTGTTCAGCCATCTAATTCCACCCCTTATCCCGTTGAGTCCCGTTATCGCGAAAATTTCAGTAAATCTGTCCGAACAGTGTTTGATTATTTGCAAAGATTTCAGTGGACCGTGCTAACGAAAGATCGCATCGAAACTAAACGAGAAAAAGGGGGATGAAAGTTGTAGGGGGAGGGAGAAGTTGAGCTCAGTCGAGCAAAGACTGTACAGAGGTCGACTACCTTCCCATCGGAGATAAAGGTTACACAGTCTCTCGGACCAATTCCATCGTGGCTGCTCCTTTTTGCTCGCGGCGTCTTCCACGAAAGGGTGAAAGGACGACGAGAAGGTTAACAGAGGGATGAAATTCCATCCGGACGTTCTGCAGCGACCACTGGCTGTGGAATTTCAATATTATTCAATCGAATAATCCTTCGCGCTCGCTGAATCGAACTATATCCTTCGACCAGTTCGTTTCCTCCCTGCGAGCCACCCCTTCCTCGACGATAGAAGGAAACGAAGGGCAATTTTACTGTCGACGCGTAACAAGCCGTGGATATTACCTCGTCGAGCTACCTTCGATTGTCGTACTTTCCTTCCAACCCTTCGTCAACGGGTTGATTAACGAAGAAACCTTAATAGACCCTCTCCAACCCCCTTTTACGCTAGAAGAAATTGTGTTCGAATAGTTAAATATTAAAGACGAAGATGAGGATCGGAGATTTATTATATGTTTAGCCAAATAATTTGTGCAACTTCTCTCAAAATAATCTAAAAAAACAGGACATCTGCTTGGAAATGAATAAACGAGTGGATAAAATAGAATTATAGGATCTTGGTATAAATAATAGGTCCTTCGATGTTCCATCTTTCGACACATAAATAAATGAATAAAACAACGATCTCATCGGTTCGATGAATCAGGAATTATCGCATTTTATCAGCGAATTTACATCGAAGCTTGTCGAAGCGTTTTTCGAACGATAAACATCGTCAAGTACCCTCGAGGGTTTTCTGAGCTTACCTAGAGTACAGAGTTGAGCCGAGAAATCGAGGACCCGATTCGCTTCGATTCCCCGCGACAGAGTTTTCTCGAGATGCTGCTTAACGACTCGCCGATACTTGAAGAACACGCTTTTATAATAAAACAAGAAAAAATATCCTATCTCGAAAATCCTACGAAACGAAACTCATGTAGATCCTTTTAATTCTCTTGAAATCGAAGCTCGAAACGGTGAATTATAAATGTCAGGCACGTCCCCTTCTATGACAGGTTAACTGTTAAGATAGAAGGGTTGATGGGGGGCGTTCTCCATAGGTAGATATCCAGGACAATCGAGAAAGTGGCTGGGAACCGGCTGGTTAGATAACGTACGAGCTAATATAATATTCTTAGACGGAATTCGCTTCTAAACTGGTCGCCCTGGAGTTTAATAGCGGCAGACGTTTCGCTTCGAAACGAACGATGAATAACAATCGCGTATTACGGATTCCGTGGCCGGTTACCAATGCTAGATAGCGGTCCATGCTCGTCTGTTACGTAACCGTCATGAAAAACCACTGAAACTTGCGAACAGTTTCGTATTTTGGATAGAACTGGTCTAGGTAGAATTGTGCGATTCATTTGGAACTGTTCCGCCAGTTGAAACGTGCTACGCAGGGGTTATGGGCTCATGGTAAGAAGTAGATTTATTGAAACGAAGTTACGGCGCCGGATGTGAATGCTTGAAATTGAATATATCACCGTGCTCGGATAAACGAAATAATGATGTAAGGTAAAGATCGTGACCATTTGAGTCTTTCTAGTTTCGAATGCAAACGAGCCGGTTCCTTCGGACCGATTGTAAATCCTTCAGGCTTAAGCAACGGCCTCCTCGCCGCGTCGTTCGCACGCGGACTCTAAATTACTCGATTCTGCTCGCGCGGAATTTTCCGACGGATTTATTCCCTGCATTATGTTGAAGCTCGAAAGCGGCGGAAGTTTCGTGAAACTAACGAGTGCCCATTCTTTCGCCGTGCCGATTATATCGTCTCCACCCTCTTCGATCTCGCGAGAACGCCTTTTTCTTCGAAGCGTGTTATTCACGCTTGATTTCCTTCGGAACAATCTCCGGGAGAGCCACAATCCCCGTGGCTGTTTCACGCTCGAAGCGAACGATTTGCATGTAAAATTAAGCGATTTATCGAGTGATTTATCAACACTTGCAAATGTCCGTCCGACAAAACGTTGGAAAACAACTTTAGTTATCCCGAGTTTAATCCGCGTCGAGTGTCAAGGGTTGCTCGTTAGTTTCAAAATGAAACTCACCCCTTGACCATCGTTCCTTTAATCCCGTTCCTTACCCACGGCAACGATCGACCAGACAGAAGTTTGTCTTTCATCCCCGTATACTCGTTGTACGAGCAACAATCACCAGACGTGAAAGGGTGGTCGAGGGTGGAAACGCGACGTTTTATCCGGTGCGGTTAGCCCGGACGAGCGAGCGGCGGCGATAAACCAAAATTCCGAGGTAATCCCGTCGGTGTCGCGATTCTAGATACGTATCTCTGGCACACTGGACGCGGCGGGTGATTCGAATTTCATCGGGGTTGCGTCCAGGGATTTCCGTCTGCGATTGCGCCTCCCTCGTGTCCACGCACCTGTCGGGTTTCGATAGGGTACAGGGTGTGTAAACTCTTTGTCGTGGATTTAGTAGTTTGATCGTAATATTTTAGAAATTTCTGAAAAATTGAAACACCACCAACCGAATCCCAGATTTCTCTTGAGAGGGAAGTAAAAAATTGTAACGTGAATTGCATAATGTTTGTAAAACTTGAGCCAACACGCGAATTGAAAAAGCAAAGGGTCGCTTTGAAGTCCTGCGACGGAATATTCCCAAGATATTTGAATAAAATCCTTGCTGCCTGAGAAAATGAACATCTACCGGTGACACGCGCGTGAATATAAAAGGAAGGAACGGAAAGATGAAATATATGCGAAGCTGGAGAAAAACTTAAAGAGGGTAATGCCGGCGGCGGTGGAAGGAACGGTACACGTAACTCGAAGAAAAAGGACAGACAAGAAAATATGTAGATTATGAGGAGACAAAGGAACAGAGGAAACGAAAATATACGCGTCACTTATAGAAAATAACAGAGCAAAGAAGAAAGGTAGGAATGCACGTATGAACGAACGGAGAAGCGGAAGGAAGACGGCAGCTGTGGCTGTAAATGGAAAATGAAAGAAAGGAAAGAGGAAAATGAAGAAATCGGTGTCCGTATGAATGATGGGAGGGGTGCAAATAAGTCTGGGGAGATGAGAGAGGTAAAAAAGGAAACAGGATATCGTCGTATAACATTAATACAAACTAGAATAACTATGCAACATTATCTCCATTCTATTTCCTTGATTCCCGACACGTCTGTTCATAACACGTGCGAGGAACGCGAATAAGAAGAAAGAAAAACGATTTCCACGCGTGACAGATATCAACAGTTACGTTCAGTTGCATTTGTTTGGCAGATTTCTCCGCGCCAGCTGTGCCCAACCAGCGTTTTATATCTTCGATATCAGGAACGTCGATCGAGTACAGTGTCGATACGCGTAATTCTCGATAAAAGTCTGTCTCTCGTTGACTTGTAATTGAAATAGGAAAATCTGACGAAGCCAGCAACTTGCAAGCTCATTATATTCGCGTTTAATGAAGTCTACTTTTCGTTCGACGTGCTCCCCTTAACAACGTCGCTGCAAGTTTAAGCAGCCCGCCTAAACGAAGTAACACTCGCGTCGAGGAACTTAGAAACGCGACTGGAATTACAAGTTTCCCAGCTTGAGCCGGTGAGTCCGTTGTAACTTCGTTGTCACCCCTTTAAACGGGCACGAAGTCAAACAGAAATACGTTTACTGAATCCTGGTACAAGCGTCCGAACTTGTGCCGGTCTGCGAAATTGATTTAAAAGTTTTCCCTTCGGAAGCTTAACTGGACGGTTCGATAGAATGTAATGGAAAAATTACGCTTTACTGCAGTAATTACCCTTTCTTTATTTATTTGAATAATTTACAATCGACGTACGTTACGATTAACCTTGTTCGATGCTTTTAAGAGCTCGATTTACTCTTTTTCGATAGCCATCGTCCTAAGGGAGTTACATTGGGACGTTTAAGAAATCGCCATCCCTTAAAAGTTATCCCTTCGAGGTCGAAGCGAGTCGCGATTAAAATCGATGTCTCCGATCGGATCATAGAAAGCCTGCACAGCCATCTGGGACGATTATCGGCGAGTTTACGGTAACGTTTAGCCGGAACTGGTCTCCTTGAAGCCACCGAGGAGGTGTGGTCGTAGCAGAGGGTGGCTGTGTAAAAAGTTAATGGAGATTCCGGTGGAAAGTTTGCTAGGGTCGGTCGTTCGGGAGATCCACTCGACGATATTGCGTTATTTTCGTTGAAATTATGCACCGGCTAGCAATCGCAGCTGCATTAAGGGATGAAAATTGGCCTCAATTTAAAAACTGAGATACACTGTGAACGACGGGGCAAGAATCGATGAAAGACGAGCGAGTTATGTAATCAGAGTCTGGTTTCTTCCAACCCCTTCTTGCCTTATCCACGGTATAATACGATGATCAAGAAAAAGGGATAAAACTGATTGACTGATTTTTTTTTTTCTTTCTGTCCCACCTTTGCCTTCGTAGTCTGCTTATTATTTACCATACCTTTAGCTAGATTCAATCGTTTTCATCCTGGTAGCTAAAAATTGCCATAAGCTCTGTACTCTCAGCCAGAAAAGTCAATTCCAAGGTGTGATGTACTCTTTAATTCACTCGGTAAACGTGCCTGCAGCGTTTGCATACTTTACATTCTCTTGCCTTCTGCACACATTCTAATTTCCTCGTTCCTTAGCACGTTGGCTGACAGCAGAAATTAAATGGGTAGGCAATCCAGTAATTAAGGAAACCAATAAATTTGTATTTTTAAGAATTGGGCTATCAACGTGTTAACATTTCACTTGAAACTTCATCTTCAAAGATCAAACTTATCGATTGGAAATCTGCAGGCAGACCACTCATCTCTGGAACAATCGCTTTCCAATAATTTCCAAGTATTCTATGAAACGAAAAGAAACGATAGACAACAATTCCCATAACAATTCGAGAATCGAAAGATCCCTTGCCCTGTGAAATCGAGATCGCCGTTTCATCATAAGACGGTAAATCTCTGAACGATCCTCCTGTGGCCAGGCCATCCTCCGAGCCACTGTCTCATCCCTTCCTGAAGAACAGAAGAGGGAAGGAGAACGTAATCTTCTTAAGAGCGTACCGATCGACCGGACCAGATCCACATTTTTCCGGCTGCTTGTCTCCTTGAATTTCCACTTGTCTGCAATCCTGTCGGTTCACAGTCATCGCGCTTCTCCAAGATGACGTATCTTGCCTCGCTCGTCTTCTTTCCTTTTCATCAACCCTTTCATCCTTGAATATTCTTCTATAACATTATTCGGAAGCTCGTCGAAGCTGAAGACGTCTCAAAGTAGATAGAAATCTGAAGGATCTTTAGGAGCTATTACGATTTTAGTGTTTCAGCCAAGTTTTTGACAAGAACCATCCCGAAAATTAACAAAGATAGTCATCAAAAGACTTGACAGTAGTTGAAAAGCTCGAATGAAATCTGACGGTGCATACTTAAGCAAACACGGGGGGTGCTCAATTAGTCGAGTAGCTATCTCGCGGATAGAAGGGGTGAAACTTTCCCCTTTGAATTCTAGACACTTAACGCGTGGCCCATTCGTCAGTTTCGAAATATTTCGACGACCCATCTACTACCTTTATTCTACTGTACTCTGCATGTCGAGGAACGATGAGAGGGCAGAAACATTTCCACGTCGCTTTTCCATTTCCTCCTTCAACCCCTTGTCTGAAAATTTCCGAGATAATTTGAAAGTCGAGGAACATCTCCAACCATTGGTTTCGTTTGGTAAAAATCGATGCACAAAATATAATCCCTTTTTCTCTTTTTTTTTGTTTCTCTCCTACCCTTATTCTTTTTTTATTTTTTCAATAAAACTCTATCGGCATTGCAACTCAATTTAAATCACTAAATCCCGCGCTACGAGTCAAACTTGATTCGATGGCCGCGACTGTTCGGATAAGCTTCCGGAACGGCTATCTCTAACGAACTCGTTATTTTTAACGGCTTCTCACGTTTTCTGTTTCCTCTGTTTTCTTTTTTCCTTTTTATTTTAGTGACCCCCTATATTTCCTTTTCCGAGTGATTCGTATTTCTACGATATTATATAAAACTCGCGTGTGAACCATACGTTGTTTACATATGCCGTTGGAATTACAACCCGTTCAAGGAAACGGGTCTGTAAATGTAAACACATTCGCGTGCTCGACGCAGCGACCGTGCTCAGTTGCGTTCGGTTCTTCAAACGCTTCGGTCGACGTGTGTATATCGTGAGCCGGGTCCAGCACGTGAATTTCTGTACGTTTAGTGATTCGTTTCGTTAGATGGACAATAGACACGGTGCCTAACAATTTTTTATCCTTCATTTCTCACCCACGATTGTATTACGAAGAAAACGTTCACACGTATCGGTTATTGGATAAAGGAAAATTCGATATCGAGCAACGTTGATATGGAACATCATCGGAATAATTGAAAAGTGCACCGAAATATCAAGATTTCCGGATATCCGAGATATTACAGGATTTTACAATTCGAGATATTAGAAATTTTCAATTTGAGAAATAGAAGTCCAGAGTGGACTTTCAACTGGAAACTTTCAACTTCTTTTTTCGTAGAATTCCAAAACAAATGACGGTGGGTGACGTGGAATGATCGGTTCCCATGGGAATTCAGGATCAAGGATGATTAAGTAACGATGCTATTCGTAGGGTCGACTCTCGGCCGCTGCGGAGGCAGCGCCAATTATATCGAAGTGTTATCCGATTACAAATTTCCTCTCAGCCTGCTGCAGGCGTTGCGGCAATCTCGTGTTTATACGCGCACCGACGGTAGACAGACAGACAGACGGAGACAAGAGGAAGCGAGATAGAGCTGGAGGATTCTATCCAGTGCTGGTGGCTGCTCCTTTGAGCCTCTCCAGAGACGCAGCCTCGGAATTTAATAGGCTTCACTTTGAAACTACAGCGAAATTGATCTCTCCGCGCGTCCCAGCCGAAATTTTCCCTTAGCCAGAAGCGAGTACGCTCCATCCCGCCTGGGAGCTGGCCGACTAATTTTATTTAAGGCTTCTAAGCTGGTAATATCCGACCCCGCCGTTTACGCTTTATTGCTTGGTGTCGTTCGATCCTCCGCCTCCACGTTGGATACACCTACCAAACCGAAAGGAAACCGGGTCATCCCCTATCGACGCGAGTAAGTGTAATTTACTGTTATTAATCGTATTATTTTTATTCATTGTCCGGAATTTGGAAAGTAAAATTTCTCGTCAGCGAAATTTAGTCGCGTGCCGGTTTTCAAGCACAGTTTCGTAAACTGGACCCTCATTCTCATTTCCCTTCCACTTTCACAATTACCCAAAACAGCTACCGGCAGCAACAGCACTTCCAAACATTCCGGAGTTCAACGATTTTCAAACAACTTCCCTCCTCTTCAATTTTCATTTGCAATTCGACCATTCTATCCTCCCAACCTGATCCCATCCAGATTCCTTGTCGTGGGTATCGAAAATTACTCTCATTATTAAAGGATAGGATAATTAGCAAAGATCGAAAGAAGGATATACACCGTAGGTAGAAGGGTTAAGTTAGCCTGTCGTGCTTCGAAAACATAGATACATAATAGGCTTGCATGGCCAGCTGCGTCTTTAGCATGCAATAACTGCATCCACGTGGTGTCTGCAGGTTGCACACATTGCATATGAATATCGTTATCGATCCTGCAAATTGCATCGGAGATGTTAAACGCCCATGGCGTGTCGAAATTCCAACTATCATTTAGATTTGAATTCCATAATATCCGAAACGTGTACTACGAGATCCTACAGAGGAAAATTAACACGGTATGCGTTACATCAACTATCCCGCTGGAAACGTACATATGTTCTAATTATTAACGCGTTAATTAACGCGCTCGCCACAGTCGACTGACCGTACAAATTTTCTATAATTGGATAATTAATAGATCAACAGAGAATAAACCGTGGGTAACGTAAAAATATTTTGTTCGCGATAGAAAAATATCCGTTCGGCGGTGTGTTAAATTTTGAAAAATCAGCCACGTACAACAGGTCAGCATCGGACAAAATAGTTGGCCGAATTCGCGATGTACTCCGGAGCGGTTACGGCTTGGTTTTCCACGATTCGTCACGTTCGGACAATAAAACGTTTCCCTACGTTCCCTCATGGCTCTCTTAAATTTCAATTTCCACGCGGCAAATTGTTTGCGGTGTATTTAAACGAGTCGTTCAGCGTTTTAACACGGCCGCCCGCTTGTATTTTGCATTTCCAGTTAATCAAACCTGATGGGAACTTTCAAACCCGCGAACAAATACAGGGCCGACCATGATATCTTTTTAATTGAACATCATTCAATTAAACGTGATTTTTATTTCCATTCAGCCCGATGATATTTATTTAAAAGTTCACCCTCGTCAAAATAGTTTGTTTTAAAATACCTAACAAAAATTGACGAGAGAGAACCCACCTGAATCGTGCGGCTATCCTATCGGTCAATTAAGAAAACTTTAACCCGAGAGTTTAATGAACTTCCGAACGGAAGAGGCGGTGGTTGAAGGGAAGCGATGTAAGGAGGAAAAAGGAGATTGATTTATGTGCCGGCACTCGCATGAAGAATGCCGTGAAGCATAAGGATAGGAGCCAGGTGATAATCAGCGATTTGGTATTCAAATCCTCAAGCATCTTGCTTAACGAGACCCAGGATCCGCCTCAGAATCTCATAGATCTTATGCTTGCAAATTTCGACGAATCTAGAGGACCCTGTACGACTTCGGCTTAAATTCCTGCGGTTAACCGGTTTAAACGTTTCAACCACCCGCTAAATCGTCAGAAAGGAGATTAACGTGTGTGTATGTGTGTGTGTTAAAGGAATCTTGCGTCTTACGGTTGGCTAAAGAGGGAGAAAGATTAATTATTAGCTCGTGGAATGGAAAATTTCACTTGAAAGGGTAAAAGGTCTGACGTGTAACTAAATTTCAATTTGATGAAACGCGTAGGATTGAAAGGGTTCGTGTTTCTTTCCGTTTTCTTCCGAGCTGCGTTTCCATCGAGTATTTCGTCGCCGTCTTAAACCGTAGAAGCGTCGCAGCGTTAAGAATAATCCCTGAGATCGAGCGAAAAGATTATCTCGGCGGGAAAACGGCAACGACTCGGAAAATCGTAAGGAATCGTCGCGTCCTTGTTCTCGGCCCCGAATAATCTCCATTTGTCGCGTAGCTGCGCTGCATTTCGACCATGCGCCTTTTCCCAAAGGAAGAGGACAGGAAAAAGGATGGTAAGCGATGCAGACGGCGAGAACAGAGAAACATAAACAATAAAGCGAAACGGAGAAAGACGGATCAAGGGGGTTGGAACGCGATACTCTGAGGAGGAACACGCTTAACCTGGTTCATAGTAAGCCTCTCCTTGGAAATATGGGCTGAAAAGGGAAAAGAGAAAACGTGTTCAATTCGATCAGGTACTTTTTATTTTTCCATGAAAAATTATTTTAATACATGACACGATTTTCCTTATCGCGAAACCACTTTAACCGTTTAATTCTCGAACAACAAAGTGTCGTAACGTTAAGAACTATCTGGTTGATCGGCAAACGTTTCTCCCAATGATCCTCGCCTATAAAACGGTCCACACGTAATTAAATCGAGGTCCGGCCAATCTCTGTTTCTCTTATCCGCTGGAAATCGAGTCGAATGGCTGTCGATTCCATGTTGCCAACGTATCTTCGTGCGTGGCTGCCATCAGCAACGTTGGCCTACTTTTCTTATCATAATTGTCCTGCCTTAGCAGCCTTTATGATCCAGTAATGCCATCCAATCTGGCGCGATTACTCTTGCAGCAGCCACGAAATTGAACGAATTAAGGTACACGTCTGTGGCAGGGGTTGAAGGAGTTTCGCAACCCTCCCTTCTTCAACATCCCTCTAGCCAGCCTCTCTCATTTGCACGAGCGCGTGCATAACCCTTTCTGTCTTGCTCGCGCCGAGTCTGGAAAGCTATACGAGTGGCATAAATTTAATACGGTACACGCCAAGGGAGGTGCCATACGTCCGACCCTGTTAAGGCTGTCTCTCTTCTACCTGCCTCGCATACTTCACGATAGAGCCTCTCTTGGCCCCGAACTGCCTTATCCTTCCGTAGTGTTAAATTAAATAATTTATCGAGCGTCGACCGTGGACTAGCCGGCCACCAACGACCTCTTATGATTTACGTTCGATTGCAACCACCGAAGAACCACCTTCCTCTTCCGGCTCGAATTTCTTTCGTTAAGTAATTGCCTGGAAAGCGACACGGGATCATACGGAAGAACGGTGGAAGGGCTTTGATCACAAAGTGCCAGTGGAAAGGTAGAAATTGTAGGAATTGTGACAAAAAAAAGAAAATAAGGAAAAAGACAGCTACTAAGAGGACGATTTAAAGGAGGACACGAAGGATGTTCGCGATGTAATTTCAGCTGGTTCGTAGTCACGGCTTCCTATTTAATTCCCGGGCTCCTTTCGCTGCGGTGGAATTAAAATACACGTGGAAATGGAAACGAACAGGGTACCGGTAACTCGCGGCAATTGATAACGCGTTCTCGCGCTGGCTAACTGCTAGCAGGAAATTTAATTTCATTACCAGTCCTTTTCCGGTTACTTTTTTCCCCTTGGTCAGATAAAAATATCGACCGTGAGCAGAGCAGGAAATTCTTCTCCGTAATTTCGAGGAGGCTTTTACATTAGTTCCAAGTTGTTTTTCACTTTAATTGAGTTTAATAACTGCGCCGATGTTATACTTCATCTTCTACAGAGATTTTTCCAATTTTCTTCGTCTTATTCCTGTTTCATTTAAGTTGCGATCACGTGTATCACTCGAATAGTATTTAAGAAGTCTAATTACTAGTCAGTTTTTTATTCATAACAGGGACTGTTTGCACCCGTTCCAATCAAATCGCAATTAAGCAAGCTCTCACTGTATCGATTTCCCTGTCTTCTCTGTTCAAAGTGAAAAACTTGAATGTCGATAAATATTAATCGTTCCCCGGCACTTGAAATCGAGTGCCGAGATCTCACGACGACCATTAAACCGCGAGAAGGTGGTTCCTTGTGCCATACCGTATTGAACTTGTTTCGCGGACAAAATAGAACGGTACATTTCGCGTTTCTTCTTTTCATTCCGTTTATCCCTTTTATAGTGGTTTCTCGGTTTAATTAGCATAAGTCTGACCGAGTCTAGTTGGCGGTGAATGCGAAAGGCACGGTTTCTATCCTCGGGGAAATTACCGCGATTGCTGTGAAAATGCGCACCCTAGAAACCTCCTCGTTCCTTTGCTCTTCTTTCATCTTTCTAAGGCCACGAAAAACCGTTGTTGTCGACACTGATAGCTACGGAAAATAGAAGATAAAAATGAACACCAGAATAGACTAATTTTACTTTGATGAAACCTTGAACTTATTTAACTTTAATGGAAAAATTTGAATTCCTATTGAACATCATCACCGTCGAATAACCTGGTGTTATTTTAAAATGATAATCATAGTTGAATCTTTTGTAAGTTTCAACGTTCGGACAGAGAAGTATCCCTTCGTTTTGTATTGCAAAATCGATAGCATCGTTTCGAGAATGGTTTATTCAATTTTTGTATTCACCGTTCACCAATTGTAAATCTTACTGTCCCGTATTTTATGCGATCGTCAATTGGCTTCGATCCAAATTTCAAACTCCATCGATTCCTTTATTCGTGCCAGCCTTTTGTGGGCTCGAGCGAATTTCACGGTGATATATCATGGTATAATTTTGAGCTGTTCGTTCGTGCATTTCTATAACTATCGCTCGTTGCTTGAAATTTCACAAAGTGAAATTCTCTTTTGAGGGAACAAAACACTGTCGCTCGTAGATAGTTAAAACCCACGGTTCTTTGCACCCTTTGGTAGCTACACGCACCTATTGGCTACGTCATTCCCCGCGTCACTGTTATTTTTCCCGGCGTAACGATGCAACAACAATCGAGCAGGCTTATCGCGTACAACATGGCGCTTCTCTCGCATGCGGAGAGTGATCGCAGCTCCGATACCCGCCACCGTCATCATCCTTATCTGCACGCCATAATCCTGGCCTCGTGTCACTGCATGGCGCTGCATTACTGGCACAGGTGAGCTTGTTGCTTCGCGGGTCGTTATCCGGTTAAACCTAGCGTTAACCGCACTCCTCGACGGTGTTTGGGCCTCGCGAGGAAAGCGGAGAAGTCGCGGGAAGTCGCCACTTTGAAAAGGAGCCACGACAGAGGCGGTCCTGCAGGAAAAGGGGATCTCGTAGCGCAGAGAGTTAATTAATGGCTGGAGTGTGCTCGAGGATAAACGAGCTCCTCCAGTCCCTTTGCCCGTGGAATTCTTCGGACCCGTGCTCGTGCTGTTACGCGGTACTGGTGGTTTTCGGTTGTGGAACGTTTCAGCGTGTTTCAATGAGCTCGAATCAGTCTGCTACGATACCGAGTTGTCGTTGGTAGTTGTGGTTTATTGTCGAATTAATAGGAAGCATGAAAGGCAACGGAGAAAGTGGAGAGATCTCGAGTTGGGAAATATTTATCTGTGTTAGAGCATGTTTCAGCATTTAACCGAGCTCTTGTTCGGCTAATTATAAACTGTGTTACAAAGTTATCTGGCCTGTGTATCGCGGACAGCAAGTATTATCGATATAATAAATTGAATTCACTAGGGATTGAAGGAAATCAATTTAAAGGAAAATCCTTCGCGCGTGAAGTCAAAAATGCAATTTCACTTTGCGATAAGAATAAAAACAAAAAAGGGAAATGGTAGCAGAGACTGTAGGTGTTCCCTCGGTCGACGTATCGTTAAATCGAAGGCCAGACGTCGCGACGTCGACGTGAAGAAGGGCTGGAGGTAGGGTGTGAACGTGAAACTCGATTGACTGGGGGGGTAGAAGCGGATCCAATTCGTTTTGCTTCTTCCCCATCCAGTTTCCTTGGTCGCTGGTGCGCGAGATATTTAATAAAAAAGTTGACATTTCCTTCGGGGCCCTTTTGCTCTCTTTTTTCTCCCATCTTATTTCATCGTAAGCGCTGGAAAACTGAAGAGATGGAAGCCACCGCGACGTTCTCTGTTCCGTTCTCGTCAACAGCGAAATCATCCCCCTGCCGAACAAAATTCCATGCTCAACGTTGTTTCCATTCCATTCTCTTTTGAACGCTCATTTAACCCTGATGGGCCACCATCTATTACCCCCAGTCTCATCTTCTCCGCGAGAAGGGAGGAGGATCGCAGGAACATGAACTTTGATCGATCGTGTGGAAGGGTTGAAGAAAGTTGTTCGACGTTTTGTGGTCAGGGGGTTGAATGCCTTCATTAATTCTACGCCCCATGCTCGAAACTATTATTGTTCGGATTTCTTTCGACAATTGATGGAACGATTTTTGGATCAGGTTTGTAGGTAGGAAAGGGTTAGACTTATCTTTAATCCAATTCTAACTCCAAATAAATTTCTCGTACATCGTGGGTCAGTAGGGGTTGGAAAACGTCTCTATATTTCGATGTGTCGGCCAGCTAGTGAAATGTAGGTCACTCGACGGAAACCAACCCCCGAGGATTCCGGAAAAACAATCGGCCGTATCTTCTCTCGAGCTTGTCGAATCGGTGATTCCATTGGCGCCACTTCGCAACCACCGATCTTTTTCCACTTCCGATCGAGAAAATTGAGAGAACTCGCTTTTAACCGCGAACCACCCCCGGTTCATTCCGAAATGAAGGACGTGTCCAAGCAATTATAGCAAGATATATAAAACACACGCAAATGTATCAATTAAGGTAATACTTAAAAATATTTTAAAATATTCTCAATAACTTCTCTCTGATACATTCTCTCGATACGTAATAAAAATGTTTCATAGTTATTTGCATTCCATTGTGTGAATATTGGTACGTAAAAAAAAGCATTATTAATACGGAAACGAGATGAAAACAGCGGAATCAACATTTAGTTTTTCTCGTTTATTTATTGTTCCATCAATATAACGGTAATTGTTTGTTATATGGTTTTAAAAGGTGGCCCCAGAGAACTTTGCCAGATTATATAGTAAAAAAAGCTTGCGTGTTTTGTGTGTACTATAAAACAAACCGCAGTATCAAATTCTATACCGAATTGTGGTTACACGCCCACGCGTATCTGACCATACAAATATAAAATACATAGAATATAAATAGCGTCCGTACATGTCGATACAAGTCCACTGCAAATTCGTAACTGAAACCAGCAACGTTTTAAAAACTGTATCGTGCAATCGACGCGATCAATTTCAGTTCAATAATTGGAAAAAAAACACCCTTTACAAAAAGGGGTCACTTTTCCAATGGCTAATTCCGTCATAGAAGTTAGGCATTAAATCGAGTCGCGTGTATTTTGGAAATAAATTCATTGATTCGAGATTTCCGGCAAAATTCTGGTCGTGGAAGTGGATTAGAAGGGCGAACGAAAAGCGGTGAAATAACGTGGAACAGTTTCAGATTGTTTCCTGGATAAGGGTGGCCACCCTCGGTTCGGACTTACGGCCGAACACGCAGTTAGCATGCTAAGCAGAATTACACCGTGTTAGTCCAGTTTATATCTCGTAATATTCCTGGTGACTACAGTTGTCGCATAGTGTGGCCTGTTCAGTGGAAAGGACGCGTCGATGAAAACAGAGCTTGCTAGTTGCATACGAAACCGGATTGTACGACGGATGTAACAGGCCTGTCGTCGGATAGTTTGCTATCGGATGAACAACTAGAATATTCTAGGACAATTGTTCATGCTATTTGGAGGTACATTGTGTTCGCGAGCTACAATTGTTTAGTTAAACTAGGACTAGCTTCGTCCAAGGGATGGACGATCATGTAATTGCAAACTTGAATCATAACACGAGATCCGACATTTCTTTCCCTCCAAAATAGAGGAACTTTCCCTAAACAGTTTACCCGAGACTATCCTAGAATTTACGTAGCTGGAAACGTCTTCCACACGAGTTACTCGACAGCTTCGGGCAACGTCAACTTCCGGAAGTTCTGAACAAGCGAGCAATTCTTGAAGATTATCCTCTCGTCATCAAATGTTTTCAAATCTTCACTCAACGGGTGATGAGTTAAAGCTTCTTCGTATTTAGAATATTTTATCTCGCTTTCATCAGAATCCATCAGCAGAGTAAGTGCAAATTGTAAAATGAAGTCATTTTCATGAAACAAGGATTTCAATTGAACGGTTATAAAAGTTTCCGTTGCCAGTGTTGTGCGAGCATCGACGAGTCGAAAAATGTAAACATATTCGCGTGCTCGATCCAGAGCCGACGTTCAGTTGTGTTCGGTTCTTCAAACGCTTCGGTCACACGAGCCTCGTCGAACACGTGAATTATTATACATTTACTGACTCGTATCGTTTGATGGACTATAGTGTTTTAGCTGGCCACAAAGGAGTTAAACTTTGAAACGATCGAAACGTAAGAAGGTTCGTCACGTTCGATGCTTTTGGTCGATCGTAAAAAATAAACCCGTCTGTGACGATGGCTGTTCCTCGAGCAACGTGTTACTCGCCCGATAGATGAGCTCGTAAATATGGGTCAGGCTACGTGATCGAGGAAAAGAACACGGAGAAACTCTGTTTTTCTCGGGAATAAGATAACCCGAGTCGTGTATCTCGAGGAAATAGACGATTCGTTGATCTGGACTCGTGTTTCACTGGGGAGGAAAAATAAATGTGGCCTCAGCCCTCATGTAAGTTTGAAGTAACATAGAAAATATTACACCTTATGTTTTTTTTACTGTGCAATGTTTGCAAAAAGTATACCAGGGAATAATGGAAATTTTGTACTTCCATTTTCACCCTGTATTCAAAGAATATTTTTATTTAAGGTTTGATCGTATCTCTCGCATTTTATACACTTCTCACCTCGAGATCTACCTTTCTGAAAAAATATTCTTCAAAATATGTTCAATGTTATCAAAGAACACGATCTCGAGAGAAGTTTATAAGACTTTGAAACGAGATAAAAGAAAGGGTTGTTTCTTTTTGTTTTCTGACGTTTATCAGGAGCAAAATAAAGTGCAGCGTGCAAATAATTTCACGAAAATATTAATTCATCCGGTAGAAAAATGGTGGATGATTATCTTGGAGGAAACGGGAGGGTAAAGACTTTGACTGAAAATAAAGCGATCGAAAGGGGGGTGCAGCCGTACGGTTGTCGTTTACCATCCGCGATCAAAGTGCGGAGCGCGGCTTTATGAATATGTAAAGTCCGTTAGAGGCGTTCCAAGCACACGAAACTGTTTGCACATCGTATCAAATATTGACAGTGCTCCGGCAAATTTATTCACCGGCTGAAATAATGTATCGTGCACGACCGATAAAATCGAATGTCCCACGCGCGCCTTAACTGCGACACCCCTCCACCACCAACCCCCTGTCCGTTAAATTTATCATCGTCGATCGCCGTCTGTCGACCAAACCGAATATTGCGATCGAGTAAATTTGCTCGCCGATTAAAATTCTCCTTCGGGCGTCGATCTTACGCGTGCTTGCGTCTCGCGATAACACTTGGAAGTTTCCTCTTTAAGTTTAGAAGACGGTGTCGAGAAGAAAGATGATGGTGCTGATCAAAGGAAGGAGATTGCGACCTGTTTCCGACAATTTCGCGAGGCACATTTCCTTGGGGTATTTGATGGAGAAGTTGGTGGCTTCTGATAAAGGTTGAATTTTGAATTTATATTAGGAGTTTTAATTTACAAACAATACGAATTGTAACTAACATCCGAGAAAGGGTGGTTTTCTTTTTATTCGAATAGGAACTGAAAGTACCCAACCCGAAAAAGAGAGCTTCCCTCTGTTCCCAATAAAATGGGCGAGATAAAATTACGAGAGGACATATTTCTCGAAAAGCTTCGCAGTTCATTCTACCAGATATTTCGAAAGCGTGGGAGGTTTGAAAGAACAGGGCGCAATAAAGAGATAGGGACAAGGGTCGGTTTTAAAAGGTAAGATAGCGAAAACAGGGGAAAGAAGATCAAAGGAGAGCCGTTCGGGGAAACAATCAAAAGAAAATACACTTGGTGATAAAAAGAGGAAAGAGAATGAAAAGTAGGGAGGAACGAGCATTAAGAATTGTACAGTTACAGATACGGAAGTCGAGTTGTCACAGGGATCTGTATTTCATTAAAAATTCTTATTTACTTGAAAATAATCTTTCACGATGGGATCCCTATTTTTCTTTGCTATTGTACAATATTTTTTTACTCTTCACTCCTTGAGTAATCATCTCTCCAGCATTCTGTTTGAATCGCGTATTTTCGCTGCGAACAATTGACTTTAATACTACTTTCCCTTGGACGATATTTTTCTCCCTCATTAGGGACCCTTTCATTATACGAAGGTATAATTGAGTTTCTTTGTTGAAAATATTTGCTCCTTGTCAGAAGATGAAATGTTTCTTTCGACGATTTCTCGAGGAGAGAACATAATTGGCGTTTATGAAATTTTATTAGAAGTTTATTTGGTCAAAAGGAAACATTCGTTCAGTTTTCATTAAATGAGACAAAGGTACGATATTGTCTTCCATAAGAGTGAATCGGTTAATAAAGAAAGAAGAAGTACTGGAAGGGACCAAATCAAATATTAATTAAATTCTTCTCTACTGGCTTGTCAGATTGAAAATTTTTTAAGAAAATCCTGAACGAAGGTTCTGATTAATTTCGAAATTTCGATTTTCCGACGGAAAGGGGAAGGGAAACCGAAAAGCAACGGTGCGAACCTTGCTGCTCACAACGGACGATAGTGACGCGTGATTTGTTGAATTATGACCGAAGCTGACACTTGCCCCCACGATCATGCTCACATGTGTCCCAGGCCCGGTATTAGCATACTAAATCCGATTGACATACTCGGCTCTCATCCACGAGCCTCTCGTTTTAATTACCTCAAACGCGATACGTCGAGTGTTGAGCTGATAACACGAAGGACTTTACCCAGAAACCGGCTCGTTTGAACATCATCGAGTAATATTAAAATATTAAAAGATTCGA
Organism: Osmia lignaria lignaria; assembly: GCF_051020975.1. Taxonomy (NCBI): domain Eukaryota; kingdom Metazoa; phylum Arthropoda; class Insecta; order Hymenoptera; family Megachilidae; genus Osmia; species Osmia lignaria. The sequence goes on along the minus strand of NC_135032.1, from coordinate 12,142,836 downwards.
CAACAGAAATTCTATGCCAATTAATTTCCCTTCGTGTTCATTATCCCGGGTAAATCTAACGAATAATGGCACTTACTTTCTCGCTTGAAAAGGCTTTTATATTTAAAAAACGCCGACGAAAGCATAGTCGAGCGTCTCGATCTTGAAACCCTGCCTGAGCACCCTTAATGACCAATAGAGGAAGAAGCGCGTTAAAAGACACTCCGGTAAAGAGAAAAATCAAAGAGGCTTAATAACCATTGTCGCAACGTGGCCACTTTACCACTGTCTACAAGGGAGCCGCGAAATATAAATCGACGTCAAAGGTACTGTGTCGATAAATCGACACTCGAACCGACGTGACTGAAGGGTTGAAAAGGGGTGGCTGGCGAGGATAGCCTGTTCGCTTGTGAAATATTAATTCTCTTTTATCTACAATACAGTTTATCTCTTGTTTGCTTAACACCAGAGAGATTTCAATGGAATATCGCTGAATTCGATCAACAGGATAATTTTATTGATTACAGCCGGTTCGAGGGACAGCGGGGGTAGGAGATACCCGGTGATCGTTTTCGTCCATGGAGAAAGTTACGAATGGAGCAGTGGCAACCCCTACGACGGCAGCGTCCTCGCCAGTTACGGGGGTGTCGTTGTCGTCACCATAAATTACAGGCTCGGCATTCTGGGTAAGTGATTTCATCTTTCTTCTATCCTTCGATGGCTGCTTTCTGTCATAATATCTCCAACTTTATTACCGAAAACGAACGATAAACAGCTTGATCGAACGTAATTGGTATAATGATTGATAGGATTGAATTTCGAACCATCTTATTTAATTTGTTAACATTTGAAAGGCAACGTTACAATTGTTTCTCCTTGTCGCGCGATAGACAAATACCGATAGAAAGGGGTAACTAGTTTCGCTTTAGATTTCGTGTACTAGTCGCCATGTTAATGACTGCGCTCCGGTCTGATCGAGAAGGGTTGTAACTGGCGTTCGCACCCTTGCCAGACGAACTTCTCCACGCACGTAATTAAGGCGGCGCTTCGAAGCGCTAACGATCGGCTTCTGTGTCGTTGGCCGGATGTTGAATTTCCAGAAACTGGGTGACTAAGTTTAACTCGCTCACGCTCATCAAGGGATCGGAATTAATTCGACCCCGTAGACATTGTCTGTTGCTCGCGCAACGGGGTTGAAATCGAATTTTCTACGGAGACGGTGTTACTCTCTTCCTCCCTCGACACTTGTACGCCTCGTGGAATTCCTCGACGGGAGGGTTGATGAACTTCTGGCTAGAATGAAACCGGCTGTTAGGGAGGTATAATGGGTTTGCTTATTTTGTTGACGGACCAAGAAAACGCGTGAAAATTTAATTACCTCGACGTGGAATTTGATGGAATTTCCTTGAACCATAATCTCAGTACTGAAACAATCTGTAGCAAGAAAATTCGATGATTACTTAAACTCCTCGTGTCGTTGTGCTTCTGAAAATTTGTAAAATATCTGAAATTTATTTGTCAAATAAATAAAATAAAATAAAATAAAATAAAATAAAAGTGGAAAAAGATTTTCTCGCGCAGAAGAAGAAGAAATTGAAAGATGCAGGTAGGTTGCCAGGCAACCCGGTCAAGCAAATCTAATAGGAAACTCATTACGACTAGGTCTTCCGTTTCACCAAACTAAATTCTTGAGTCCGCCTCTGCTTCGGTGACAGTGGCGGCCGGTATTCTCGTCTTCGCTTCGGCGATGTACGCTTCTCGTTTCCTCGCGCTATGATATATATTCGAGCGACGTCAGCGCGATTCTTCGACGGTCTGGAGGCAAGAGGACCCTGCCGACGACAGAGCACGTATTCCTGGTGACGAAACGGACGTTTCTACGGAGATTAATCGAGCTTCCACGCGAGCCATCGATCGTCGACGTCGGTTAACTTCTTGCAATTAGACTCACTCGCGTCTCGACCCCGAGAACATGAATAGATTCAAAATATTCGAGAAAGTTTAAATTTTCCCTTTTCGCATAATTAGGCACGAATAGTTTTATTCGAATGAAAGCAATATTTTTGACGAGAGCAACCCTTAAAAAATGCAAAAAGCTTGATGCAATAATTATGGATGGTCGTTTTGAAATATCCTCTGCAATTTGAATATAAATGAAACTTGAACAATCCTTCTGTACAGCAAAATAAATTGCCCCCATTCGAAAACTCATTTCTGTCGTAAAAAACAAAGCTGTGAAACATTACGATATTGCAGAAATGCCTCTATCGAAATAATATCGACTGAAATCGTTTCGAACACATTTTTATCGTTCGCTGGCCGACCAGATTAAATATTTTCATTGCAATTGTAAAGTTGAGAGATATTCAGCTGGTCGAACAAACAGATTCCAGAGGAAAGCAGCAGGCAATCCGTATAAACCCGAATTTTTATGCTTGCCTAGCGTTAATTTTCCATGGAAATGAAGCGGAATTCAGTTTCACGATGTCACCAACACGTTGCTTCCTATTTTTTTTTCGTACCTCTGCGTTTCTCTGGTATTCCTTCGAGTTGCTGCAGTGACGTGACTCTGCGTGTACCACGCCACATGTGGCATACGTTGTAACAAGGTTCTGTTTCTTAAATTACATTCCAACCGTTTTTGTACATCGCCGGGATTTTATACGTTTAACGTTGAATATTGCGAGCGTTGAAAAGGAATCCGAACCGCGTCGCTGTTTAAATTTTAGGGAAGAAATTGTAAAAAAATATGGGAAGAGGATAATAAAAGCGATACGATTTCGGGCAGGCACAACGATCGATTCAATATTTGGTCCAGGTGACGCCGAAAAGGAGCAGCATTGCATTCTGCGTGTCAGCCATAAAATAAGAAACTTCATACGCGGAAAATATGGCATCGAAATGAAACTCATGCTTTGCATTGCTACGAGTTATGAGAACGAAATTTCATTGGAAATTCAACACACCCTGCGTGGCACATATTGTGCCGGTTACATTCTATTACAACAATTTTCACGAAACTAATAAAAAGGTTTACAAATGAAAGTCAATAATTTTCTCTAGCTCGGCAGGAACTCCATCAGTTACAAAAAGCGTAGGAAAAGCAGATTACTTTTATCTTTTATTAATTAATCTAAGTGGTCGATGCGTTAACCAATAGAAAAACCCAGCCAATACATGTGGTTCGATAAAAAAAAAAATTGGCCTACCGGTCATCAATGAATCGCACTCGGAAGGGATGAAAAAAAAAAAGAAAAATATATGTTATGGGGTGGAGTAAGGGATTGGAGTCCCGTGAAATATCGAAATTTGATTCCATCGTTACTCTGTTCAAACGGAAGGGGGCTCGGTTTCAGGAAGCACACTCCTCTCGCGGTCGCAATTTTCACTGTTCATTTTTCTCGTTTTTCTTCGGCCGGTAAAAGTGACGCGGCGCTTTGTGCCGAATGGGGAACGACGGGAGGGATGAAAAAAGGGGGGCACGCGATATCCAACAGCCGCGGCTATGCACACCCATGTACCGGAAAATTTAAATCAACGAGTAACGTTCAGCAGTTCCATTGTAACGAGAAGAATAGGAGACACGGAAGCGCAGCGCGACAGATACGCCGGAGGTTGAATATCAAATGGGATATGACCAGTGGTTTATTTCTATTCTAGTTTCGCGCGTTTCTCCCACCGTTTCTATATCCACCCCCACCATTCAACCCCTTTAGATAAGCATTGTTACTGTTTTTTTTTTTTTTTTTTTTTTTTTTGGCTTAACTGGTATTACAATCTTTTCTCATTTTTTCTTTTTAATCAAAAGTCACTTATAAAAATGTGCTCCCTCTTCTTCCCTTTGTTATTTTCCCTACGGTTCCTCCCTCATTTACATCTTCCCCCATAAGACTTTTTTCAATCCTGTTATTACAATCTTCCCTTATTTTCCTACTTTGAAGACTGAAGATTGGAAAAGACGAAGGTTCATCTGCTCTCCTCTTCAACATTCTCCCCTGTGTTTTTTTTCTTGCGCTTCCTTTATCATGTGTGCCTCTCACTAAGGTTTCCTACTTCTTTTTTAATTCTATTATTTCTTTCGATTTTTTCCTTCATTCTTCTTGCACCCTTCCTTCAAGTCTCTAATCTTTTTTCAACCCCTTTATTATAGTCTGTATTTTTTTTCTTTCCTTTGTGCTGAGAATTGACTGAAGATTGAAAAAGAAGATTTATGAGCCCATTCCTTTGATTTCCCCCCTCTTTATTTCTCTTTTCACCCTTCGAAAATTAACTTACGGTTGAAAAGGGACAGGAATTCATACACCCCTTCGATCTCATCCCTTCTTTCTTGCCTTTCGAACGATGCGTTCGCGTGACAGGCGGTTGGTTTGCGTGCACCAAACGATCCACCTGTGTCACGATACCGCCGGAAGCATTGCGAACACGATTGTATCATTAGTATTTTATGCGTACGAGTGGCTGCAACGATAGTCCCGTGTGTCGGAAGTGTAATTAGGGGTGGCCCAGATCGAGCTGATTGCGAAAGGACCGATCAAAAGGCTCATAATTCGTCGCGTAAGATAGAAAGTGCAACAGTTTAGAAAATGCAACTGCGATTCGACTACAAATTTATTTTTTTCTCCCTTCTATATTCAGAGGGAGCATGAAATGAGAATTTTAAACCCCTAAAGCATCATCGATCAAATAAAATTCCAGGAAGTTTCGAAGATCGCGATGCAATATATTATCGCGGAAAATTGTGAATCGCGCATGCATATTCAACGCGGATTGTTTAGAACGTAAGCGTTGCTTTATACCTCGTTTTCATCGATCATTTTACAACGGCACGGATTTATCATATACGTCAGAAACATTTGTTAACGTCTCTGTTGTTAACAAATGAACGCTTTCTTTGGTCATTTCTTAAATAACAGTACAATATCGGTTAAGTGATCATCAAAAAGAAATGGAAAAGCATATTTTACCCAAATCATGTAATAAGCCTTAATTGCCATTCGAGTTAAAATTGCTTACGTCTTTTATGAGTTCAGTTTCAACGATCAAACTCATTAAACTCTTTATTGCTCATGCCACAGATGTTATAACATCGTAAGTGTATTATAACTAGAAAAGTTGGTCTCAGTTTTCTGGATTTCATCTCGAAAAAAGACCAGGGGATTTTGTAATAATAGTTTTGACTAAAACTGCGCAGCGTAATTTCGCCGGTACTACTATGAAATATCGTCCACGTTTTCCGAGCGTCCGAAACAAAACATTTTGTTTGCTACGAACGACACCCAAAGCGACATAAAAAATTATATCGACAATAGCATGAGAATGACGCGTTCGTTAATAGTTGCAAAACCATTTCTACCTCGGCAACGGGAAAAATCGCGGGAAAATCCTGGGGACCATCGGGTCCAATTAAACAGCAATGAATCCGGGACGCAACGTTCGTCGATCAAATAATCGAACGATTTATTCGCTGCTACCGTCACAGACGCGGTTCTGTTTTACATATCGTTCGATCGTTAGACGTATCGCGGCCCATTGTAACCGTATTTATGGCGAACGGAAACACGTAGAACGGTGAAGTTCCAGTTACCGGCACGATAATATCTTTCAATAGAAGGCTTAAGATTTCAAATGAAATTGCCTTTGGGCACCGTTTGCTAAGTAACAGGGATAATGTGCTAATATAGGATGGTTCGATTAGAATTAATCGTAATTAGTATGAGGCTGCGGTAATTTCGTCGAGGCTACAAGCTCGTCTCTTCGAACGACAGCAGCCATAAGCGGGCTTGTTTTCATTACAGGCTTTCTAAACGCCAACACGGATTCGCACTTACGGTCGCCAGCGAATTACGGGCTGATGGATCAGATCGCGGCGTTGCACTGGGTGCAAGAGAACATCGCCTACTTTGGTGGAGATCCCAGGAACGTGACGTTGATCGGCCATGGGACCGGTGCCGCTTGCGTCAACTTTCTGATGACCAGTCCCACAGTGCCTGATGGTGAGTAACTTTCGTCTTTCTTCCCTCTCTTCTTCGTTTTTTTATATACCGAACGTGCTCCAGTAGATAATCGCAAAGTGGAAATTTTTCATGAAGAAAATAAGTAAATCATGATCTTGATTTAATTTAGAAAAGCACCGAAGAACATCGACGTACATTTACGGCGTATCGATCGCTATCGACCAGCAACTTTTCCAAGTACTAATTAGAATTTGAAGTTTCCTTACTTCTAGCAGAGTTGAATTGGAAAAGTGAGCCAGTTCTTAATCTCAGAAACAGCTAAACTTCTCTGCTGCACACCCAGTTCACTTAGAAGACCATTAAATCATTCCGGCGTTGATATTTAAAAGTAAAACTTGTCCGCTAATGAAAATTTCTCCTTTCAATCTCCTTTAAACGATCCGTCTTTTGACCACAGTTGTTGTACCATCAAAATTTTTTATTTAATCTGTCATCTGAAAGGTGTGAGAAATTGGAAGAGGCACACCACGTCGAATACTAGTGAAAACAAGGTAGACGAAGGGGTTGGGTGGATCAAAGAATTTCTTCGGTCAAGAAGTCGCGTCTCTTTAATCGAGTTACAGGTAATTCACCCCTCTTGGAGCGTGTCGGTGGCAGGGAGGGTCGTGTATTTTATTTCTGTCGTGCTCTGGGCTCTTGGAATAATTAACGTCGGCACACGCTAACCCTTTTAACATGCCTCGTCTAGAAATAACTGACGGAATATTCAAGATTAAAGCGTTAGATGTAAACGAGGGTGAAGGTGGAGGGGTGGTCAGACGACGACCAGCCATAAAAACTGTCGACAGTTTCCGGTAGACGTTTCGAACACGAGTTACCCTTGCTTGGATTCGTCGACAAAGGGGTTGTTCGTCGAAAATTTGAAAGGTCCTCTTCAAATGTTCATCCCTTTATCTAGATTGCTTCACGGTTACCTTCGTGAACACAAACGGGGGTTGGTTTTTTGATCGTTTGATTTAACGTGTATACAATTTTCCAACGAAATAATTAACTAAAAATTTAATTTCATAAAATACTACCTACAACACGATATGACAAAGTATCATGCAAGACTTTTATTAACAATTCCTTGCGAGGTAAAAATTGAATAATCTGATTATATCCCTTTCCATGAATAATCTTCCAATTCTTTTTTATTTAATCTTCACCCCTCTATCTCGAAATTCTAGATTTTCCTCGAACACCATCTCGCAGTCCATAAATTTCTTTCGAACACGAGTTACGCAGTTCCGTATCAGGGGCTGAAATTAATAACCAAACCTCTGTGAAAATCATTTCTCAGGTGTTTTCCTCGTAACGGTCGCGTGAGCGGAAAAAAGGGTGGTGGTCAGGGGGTGTTTCAGCGCATGAAAGACAGATCGATCTTCCGTGGACGGAGAAAAACAAAGTAATCTGGCCAACGGTTGCAGCATATCATTAACCCGACCAAACGATAATTCACTACAGCTGGTGGCTGTCAATGAGGGATTAGATCGGTTGGTTCCTCCCCTAATTTATCGCGTACGATAAACCAGCCCGTGCTGTGACTCGAAGGCAAAATGAAATTTTGCTTAATCCAATAAATGCTTAATGGTTCTCCGTCAAAAAGCTTCTCCTGAAACACCGCGTAGTATCCAAGCTCACCGCACAATTTGGTGGGCTCTGGAAATTCATCAGAAACTTACAAGTATCCGAGGTATTCGGTCGCAATTACGAAAATGCCACGATGAAACGCTGTAGCCGTTCGAGCGACCAATTCGAAATCGGGAGCCCACCCCCTACCGGCAGACACCCTCCTTTAACCCGTCGCTACTCTGATGGGATCTAATCCGTCGAATTTAATCTACGCAGAACGACGGATTCGAACGGATAATGCCCGCGGTTAGGAACTCTCTATCAGGTGGCAGATCAAACAGAATCAGTATCAGCTACGACCCGCCAAAGGGGTCTCGTCGTCCTCTTCATTTGAATTCTACATAAATACTCGGTCTGGAAACGCAAGCGTTCGGTTCGCACGGAATTTCTCTGTCCCAAAGCTGATGTTAAGCGTGTAATCGTGAACGTATCCAATTAACAAAGACAATATCGTCAAATTGCTATTGGAAATTTTAAATTGATTCTAACAATTTAAGATTTGATGTTCTGAAGGAAAGGGTTAATCGAGGAACACGAAAACTGGGCCGATAACATCGATCCCCGTGGATCTCATGTTTTATTGAATGCGCTCGTTGGCTTGGCTCGCGAATGTACTACTCTTCAACCCTCTCGAGCTGGTACTCGACCAAGAAAGAAATCATTTGGTCGCCGACGATACGAGGATTCCTCTCACGGTCAGAAGCGCGAAATGACCTCGTTAGGGGAGCGATTTGATCCCCGCCTTTGCCATCATCGTCCGTTCAGGGTGGGCCTTTAATCCGCAGATTCTTTTCTCGCGTCTCGCGTGTCTCTCATTCTCCTCGAAGAGCAAGAGACCACTCGAGTGGCTCAAAGTGCAGACTTTGAAACGCTTTCGACTTCGAACGGTGAATCTCTGCTGTTTAGGAAGTCTTATTTTATTTTTTATTTTAACCGCTTTGGCTATTTAATTCGTAATTATGAAAATATAAAATCAGGTGATGATGATATAAGGTTTCAAGTTTCAAAGATAATCGGGACACGAACTTTCTTGAACGAATTTTCTTCAAGTTGCTGAAAGAATACGGTTTTCAATGGACTTCAGCGCAGCCACGTATTTTCCAATTTACCGGAAGGTGTACGAATGAACTCGTAACAATGTCGTCCTGCTCTCCCGGCCACTAAATTTCAAAGGAAGTTACCAGGGAATTTGCAACTCGATCGGAAAGTTAGATGACATCTGGCCTCATTGCACGCCAACTAACGTTCAACTCTCTACCGGTTGTGAAGCTCGACGTTAACACTCGGAGAAAATAAAATAACAGAACTTTACTTTCAACGAATCGAATCAAAGGGTAGTAAAAATAATTTTTCACATATTTCAATTTTCTTTTGCAACAAAGACGTAAGACGTCCAAGTAGCCCTGATGCTTTTAAGATGGCTGTAATTTGGTTGACGATGAGATCACGTGTTCGGTTGCATTAAATTGAATAACCCTGACGAGGGTCTCCATCAAGATCTCAAACTTTGAAATACTAGATTAGATAATAAAGAGAAAAAAGTCGCGATACTTCAATTGAGCATGTTAATGCCGTTTCGGTGTTAATTTATAGCCCTCGGACAAGAACGTAGAACAGTTAAAACAGTGTGTAGAAGGGGTGAGGAAGAATTAACGACGCGAACGGATAGAAGAGGGTGATCGTTGGGGAAAAAAAAAGTTTCGAGGCGGCATCGCGACGCCTGGCCGCGGGCACTTTGAAAGAGGAAAAGGCAAGAGGATGGAAGACGCAGAGGAAACGACGGATCGATATTGCTTTATAACGTTTGGCTGCCCATTACTGTGCTGCAAAATGACGTATAGCTGCCAGCGAAGCAGCAGACGCGCACCCAGCTACCTGAGTCAACAATCATGTATTGTGGATACGTGCACACGTTGTGTGGATCGATTGCCACACAGTCCGATAGACTCTTTAAGGTCGTCGCTAACGAATCTCTGTTCCTAATGGTTCGCTAGAAGAAAAGTCGACTATAATCCTCTCAACGTGAAGAGTCAGGAAATTTTAAACAAATTCGCGTGCTCGAGGGTAAATTTTTACAAAAGTAACTTGTGGTATACAATCGTTTCCATCTGCTTTGTATTCAGCTACTTTTTTATGTATGTAGATCAATGGTTCGCCATTTTTTGAAAGTATAATAACTTTCTGTCATTATACGATGTTTTTGCATATCGAGTCTTGCCTACCAGAGAATAAATTCTCTGGTATCGTTACTATAGCTCATCGATTAATTCAACATCCTCTCTTAATTATTTCCTTTCCGAAATGTCCCAGAAAAATAATTAAACCGTGCTCCGGATGGTTCGATGTAAAGAGCAAATAAATTCGCTCGTAGAAACAAAAATCTGGGAAATAAGGAAAATCTTTGAGAATCGACATTCGTAAGGGTGGATATTGTATTTGTAGTGACGAGGTAAAAGGAAAAAGGTGTTCGGTCGGACGGTTAATTTAAATATAGACCGCATAAACATTGCAGCGAGAGGGTAAGCCGCTTGCAACTTATGAATATTACTAGCGAGCTTAAGCTTCCACTTCCTCCATTTCCGTTCAACTCCTCTTCCGTTTCCTTCGTCGCGAGCTTCATCGGAAAGGCATTGTCACCTTCTCAAAGCATAGCTACACGAATATTGACAAACTGTCATTGTTGAGAAGTTAATGAACTTTAGAGAAGACGTTCAGAGATATTGAAATTGATCTGACAATGAGTAACTTTTTAAATAATCAACTAATGAAAAATTTTATAATTGGAGACTCTATTCAAGTTTATTTTAACTAAATATTAAAGATTAATTAGCTCAAGTACGCTTGAGCTTTGATAACAGCCTCTGTAAGTGGATTTTCTTCAAACAAGTAGTATAGGTCAATAGTTAGTCAGACGCTATACGCGTTCTCGGACTTTTGCTGCAATTTTTCGGTTAATGATGAATCAATTCGATCGATACGTGTCCGAAAGTGTGATATACTCTTAAGTGACGGATGCAGTACGCCATCTTGCCTGCTACCTAACAGGACACATGCATATTAATGGGTGAGTTGACAGGTTAATTTTCCCATGACTGGATATCGAGCAACTACGGCACGTAACAGCGTCACGACGCGTATTACAGAACGGAATCTTTAGCTACACGGTTAAATGAAAAGCTGTCGAGAACATTTTTCCAAGGTGTTCAGACAGCGTTAGTAATTTTCTCTGTTTAATCGGGAATTACGAGGAAATTGTCGTTTGTGAAAGAAATATCCAATTCCATTTATACCCTTCCGACTCGACACGGTATTGATACTATAAAAATAAATAAATCGTAAGGTAATTAATTATTCTCAATGGAGGTTTAGGGGAACAGTATCAAAACAGAATAGGTAAACATTAGAAACGTGCAGACGACTTAGAGAAACCGTCAGTCACCGTCAGCTATTTGACTGACAGACACTGACGCAGCAAAGGGACATCATCTAAGCTGCTTGAACGTAGACATTGATGATAGCTTAAGCTAATGGGTCAGTGGATCTTGAGTGGCGATAAGTATCATGTTCGAGGAAGATTCTCGAGCTCGTATCGACAGGCTGCATCGATTCCACGAAATCGTTCATACAGGCTCATGTCATCGAGGATCATGATGTTATCCTTGTTACATCAAGATCCTTAGCTATGCCGTTTGATCTGCATACTCCGTCTCTGTGGTGCATTCCGGTTAGATTAGCCTGTTTACCAACTCGCCATTTTCCTCACCTCATTCCATGAAACTTTTACAATCTCTTTTATATCGTGTGGAAAAGTTTATGAATAGACATCCGAGTTGAAATTTTATTTTCGGTACATAACCAGGGTGTTTCTCTTATTTAACTTTTCATTTGCATTTCTCAAACATTATCAACTTTTTCGTTCCTTTCGTGTAACTTTTTTAGCGTTCAAGTTTCTTGGCTTTTCCAACCATCTTACTACTCAAGTTTTTCAACAAAATCAAACATTTATTATTCAAATTATTTTGATAATGAAACGGATGAATATTCTTCTTCTTCTTGAAAGCAAGATGCTCTTGAATTATATATAGAGAATCACTTGAACTGCATTCAAAAGTCTCGTTCATGAATTGATCAAAGCAGGCGCGTATCCAAGCAAGAGTCTTCGCGGCTTGAATCCTTTGACTGCCGGATATGAAGATTAACGACTTCCAAGTTTCCGTTTAAACAACCGTTCAGAGGGGAGAAAACGCTTTTGTTCGTAACAACGTTATCGCGATGGTCTAACGAAGCCAGCCGAAACCACGATAACCGTAGCGAAGCCTGAAAACACTCAAAGCCGTCTATCGAAGCTTCGAAAGAAGGAGAATCATCGGTGGAAGGAGCTCTCGCTCGTTGATAATGATGTATCTTCGGCTAACTGTCGCGATAGGATTACTTCGTGTTCGACGAAACACCATCTTCCCGATGTACGAAGATTAACGATCCCCGAGATTTAAGTAACTCCTGGAAGAAATCCTGGATAGAATGGTTATCGGCTTGCCAACCGGATTCTAGCCTCGTGAAAAATAGTTTCAGATCAGAATTTGTTATTACACCGGTTATGCTGGTAATACTATTTTTCACATTTTTTAAACCTAATATAAATACATTTAAGATCGTCTATTAAAACAATGGTGGGCAACTTTGCAAGGGTAACAGATTGTATTTAGAAATCTGTCCTCCCAACCACGATTTATGATCGTGGAGGCTGTTTGGCAAGGAGATCCGAAACCGCGAGGGCTTTTCGCATAACCGTTTAAAATCTTATTCGTAAACTGCGACGTATGCCACCTCCATGCCAAGGAATTCTTGTAAACTGTAAATAGACAACGATACGATGAACTTCCAGTTGGCTCGAGTACTTGATTCTTCTGTGATAATGATCGGTTGGAGGTCGAGCGAGCATCTTTTTCCCTCTGATAATTTATTCTCTCGCGAATCTGAATTTTAATATTAAATTTCAAGTTTAATGCCGGTGTTGTTATAATTCAATGGAATACATTTAACCGTAGCCTTATTACTTTTCGATTGTTTCAGGTCTGCTGTTTCATCGCAGTGTTCTAATGTCTGGCAGTGCGCTTTCTCCATGGGCACTGGTGAGAGGAGCCGCAAATTACGCTCTGCAAGTTGCCAAACACCTAAATTGCTCGTGGGTGAGTACCGCCTGGAGTGCATTACATTAAGGTCTCCAGTTCGGTGACAACTCCGTGGCGAATAAACCGCCACCAGGCTTCTCCCTGCTAGGGAAACAATTTCCCTGCTACCTTGCTTATACTGCCAACGATATTTCATCGCGCTTCTTTCAACTTTCCCCGAAAACTTCGGCTAGAACAACCCGGAGAGGAAGTTATTGTCGCACTTTTGAAAAGTAATTTAGAAAGTTAACAATCTGAAGTTTCGCTAAAATTAGGATAGAGAGATTGAAATTCGAGAAATTGAAGGGTTGAAAGTTCAGAGACTGAAAAATTGAAAGGCTGAGGAAATAATAGAAGTACCGTCACGCGTCAGACGGTATTATCGTCGATTCCGGTTTAATTCTATACGACAGGAAGATATTTTCGTAGCGTTGTATTAGTCGTGTTAAAACGTGCAGAGGGAGAAATTCCCAACGGTCGAGTAGCGCGATGTCCACGGCGTATATTAGCTTAATTGAAACGCGTTGTTAATATAATTGGTAGTGTACAACTAACAGACGCAAAAACACCGGTCCCATTGGTTTCGTTTGATAGTTTAATTTATGTCTAGCCGGGCTACAATTTTCCCATGTGTATCCAATTCGTAATTCCAACTGTTATTTTAATGATTTGTTTTAAAGAAAGATAAGAGAATTTAATTTTCTCTCGGTAAATGTTTAATTTAATTTCTGTTATCTCAAAAATCATTTCACATAGAATTTATTGAGCTTAATGCACGATGTCTAATTAAAATTCTACGTCTACGAGGAGAATGTCTGCTCCATCGATAGAGATGAAAAATTCTCGTGAACAATTTCTGTCCGCTTCCTATTCTCAGGTTTGTTCAGCAATTTCGCAGCTGAAATTCGACTCTCAGTGTAACATATCGATACGTGTGTATGTAACTGGAAAGAATCGCGATTTTATCGAACGATATCGAGAGGCAATAGCAGCGTGGCACGGATACTTGCAACCACTTCGCTGTTATCCAGGAAACACCGTTCTAGATAGGCGAGCCTAAACAGCCTCTCGATTTTCAGCCGATTGAAAATAACGATTAAACGCGAAATCGGGATAAGCGGCACCGTGGATTGTTTCCCAGGCCACTCCTCCAACTCTGGCCAACCTCGTCTCTTGTTCCGGGTCGAGTAGAGGAGAAATACACAGAGAAAAAAAATGAATTCACAATGGACGAAATGGAAAACGGGTGCGGGATTATGTTGTGCCAGTCGATACCGATGGCTCGGATCGAATTGATTGAATTTGTCGTTGGGAAAAATGACGAAATTAATTTCCTCGCCGGGATTTCTACGGCAGCTGGTCAACGAAGGTTAGAAAAGGCTTGGAATTCTTGTGAAATCGATGCGTGGGTGATTTTATATTTTCCGCGGGAAATATTAGTACAGCCTTTAGTGAAATCGAACGATTCTCGAGCAAGGAAATTCTAAATAATCTTATCGTAGCAACGAAGCTCGATCGACCGATGGGAAGTGAACCGAAAAATCTGTCGTAACTGAGGCGTTCTCGGGGACGCGTTAGGGAATCAGGTTAAATGGTAGTTAGCGTGACGCAATCGCGTCGTTCGAACGCGACGATTCACTTTAATTCGGCTGCACGCAAATGAATTGCTTTAGCGTCCGCCCTGTAATCGCCTTTGGAAATCCTGCTCGAGGCGGATCGCCGCAATCGAATGTCGGGCCGAGCTGTCGCGTCGAGGAAATTCGTCCGGGAAAACGGTACAGCAGTTCACGGCACGACGCGACATTACCCTCGCTGCGATTGCAACGGTGGCGCGCGCGTGTGAGGGATGCAATCGGCCACGCGAGCGATTTGTTCGCTTAACGAATTTAATCGGCGGCTTAATATGGTCGAGCACGCTAGCCGGAAACACCGATTCCGCAGAAGAGTTTCCAATTTTCGATTGAACACTGTTGGTACAGAGGAGAGGAAGGGGGTGAGGCTTGACAATTTCGATGGGGAACATTTTTTTCATTTTTTTTTTTTTGGAGAGGTTGAAGCGGCCTCGTTTCGCGCTTCCCGATTGGTATTCTCTCGCCTGCAGCCCTTGCACAGGCTCTCCAGCAACTAAACCGTTAAATTAGACTTTTGTTGAAGCTCCTTTTTTTTTTGTTTGAATTGCTGGTGCGTTGTTCGTTCTTTTTTTTTTGGTGAGGTATTTTTGTGAGGTGGTTTTTGAACAGTGGGTTATAGTTGGGAATTTGCGGAACTTTCGGTTTTTACAGCCGCGAAAATTGGAGCCCCGGTTTTATTTGCTTTTTTCTGTAACCGAAACCTGGAAAAGAATGCTGCATCGATAATCTTGAATACATAAGTAATCTGATTTTCAGGCCTCGGGTAATCCTCAAGCCCTGCTCATGTGTCTAAGGGAGGTGCCACTGAACGCCCTGGTGTCTGTCCCCGTCAAAGGGTTGGAATTCGCTCCTGCCTTCGGTCCCAGCATCGATGGGGTAGTGATTGATCCTGGAGATCCAGAGGATCAGGACTTCACCCTGCAGGTCGACACGATCAATACATTGAACAACATTCTGCTACGGAAGGACGTCGTGGCCAAGCTCTCGAGGTATTTCCGCACCCTCTTTTCACCGTTTCCACCCTCGTATTTTCTCTCGATCACCGGTTCGTTCCGTTTCGTCGGAGAAACAGCCGAGAACCACCCTTCTTTCGCTGCCAACTTATCGATTTTTCAACTCTGCACACTTCGAGATTCGCAGAGAACCCTAGCTTTTCTTTTCTTAACTTCAATGCATCGACGGCCAACTGCATACTTTATACGGTCGTGTAAAAGAAATTGATATCGTTTAGTACCGTTTCCAGTTGTTCTCAATTTTCTTCCGAGACATCGACGTTAGAAAATTACCTTTGCCACTCGGTCCCACCGTCAATCGCACCGCGGAACGCGATAAACGCCTGAATGGAAGGTAAGTTCTTCGTCGAAAAGAAATTCTGAAGTTAAATACGCTCGTACAACTCGCGATATTTCAGCTGTGATTCAGAATTTCGATGAGCCAAAGCTTTTCGAAACTGTGCTCAGCGAATTTTCAACTTAAAGAAGTTGCGAAAGGTTTGACAGAGCAAGGGTATCGGTTTACGCGCCGTGGAAACTCATTACCGGACTTTGGTTAAGGGAGGATTTCAGAGGGGCTGTTCTTTCACGACTGTGATAAATAGAACGTTTTTCGCGAGCGTCACTCTATGGATTTCTTCGTTTCACCCTCGACTTCTCCATTTTCTACTTTGCAACCTGTTCATCCCCCTCCCGCCGCTATTCCACCCCTTCGAATACATTGTCCTTTGGTCTGCTCCTCTTTTTTCTTTCTTTATCTCTGAACTCTTTGTGCTCGCCCCTTGGTCTCGTTTTTCACTCTTCATTTTTCCTATAGATTCCTCGCGAACGCGTTTTATCATTTCCCCCAACGATTACAATTGAATTGTGCCACTATTTTTTTGCTTGCTAAGGTAATTCAACAATCGCATTTGTGCTTAGGAATTCCACGTGAACTCGAGTATTTACCGAGCAGCGTACCGCTAAAGAAAATGTTTTCACTAGCGGGAAAAAAAGCAGGGAACTAGCTCGCATAAAGGTAAACGTAGCTTGTGATGAACATAGAAAGTTAAACACCGTTCGAGATTTAATTTCGCGACTATCTAGTGCAGTTCTCGTGAGAGAAAAGAGTCTGTCTGCTGGTTTCAAATTATTTCACCGCTCGTGAAAACAACAAAGATTTGTTATTTATAAAAATGTATTATTTTATAAATAACGTACTTCTCCGTTCGATGATTCCATCTGAAAATTTTCTACACCCTTACATTTTCACCCTTAAAGAGGTCGAACAGCGAGTTAAATTTTTCATTTTCACGGCAACGAGACGTACGCTTTTAATTCAAAAACGTGGCTGACCAACCCTTGTTTCATCTCCATTGAAAGCGTTAGGATACACAGTGTACGAAAGCACTTAACAAAATGGAATTAAAGAAGCCTTTCAAGTTTGCAAAACGGCACCCCCTACGAATCGCGTAAAGTGTCGGCAGACTGGTGAAAAGAACTGGAGAGCGTTAATGTATCTACTTTTCCGAGCAGCATCGAAACGTGTAAATTATTGAAATTAAGCATCGTCCGAGGTAGAATTTGTAGAACGAAAACAACGGTTAGAAAATCTC
Organism: Osmia lignaria lignaria; assembly: GCF_051020975.1. Lineage (NCBI taxonomy): Eukaryota > Metazoa > Arthropoda > Insecta > Hymenoptera > Megachilidae > Osmia > Osmia lignaria. Next base: position 12,125,840 of record NC_135032.1, on the reverse strand, counting down.
AACATCGTCAAGTTTTCATCAACGACCATCTTCTGTCGCTTCTCTGTCCCATGGTTATTTTCTCTTCTCCTCTTTGGCTGATCCTTTGTCATGGTAACCCTTTGTTCCTTTGTCATCGCGTTTCTTTTCGATTCTCTCTCGTCCTTTGATTCATTCCCTTCTGTTTCCACGGATCCCGTTCTTCGCTGCACTTTGCAGCCCCTTTGGCCCCGCCTTCCGCGATAAATGAATGCTCCGTTGGGGTTTAACGCGAACCAGACGCGTAACGACGATGTTTAAAGGGAATGGAAATCGTCGGAACGACGAGCATTCTTTGCGCAAACATCCTTGAATGCCTCGCGAATCTCAATTCCCCAGGAACCGATGAATGCAGGATGTTAATTTGTCGCGAATAGACTGTCTACGGTGAATATTTCCTGAAGAATTGCGGGGAAATAGAAAGCTGTACATCCCGCAACCTGCGTGTAATTATGTTGCGAAGTTAATGAAGAAGAGGATCGAGCCCAGCAAAGGGGACACAATACACTTTGATGAGCACCGTGTGTACCTTGTTTCTGTTAAGATATTAAATCTCAAACAAGATTCATTTCATCAACGCCGACCGTGGAATTACGTGTCCCAATTTCTTGTTACATAAAATTAAATCTTTAATTCTGACAAACAGTTTTGTTTGTTTTTCAGGTACGATCTGATGATAGGTGTGGTTCGATCAGAGGCGTATTTCTCTTTGACGGCAGACGATGCGCAATATGGGATCGAAGCCGACAGAAGGACAAAGATTCTGAGGGAATTCGTGCGAAACACCTACACGTATCATCAGGCGGAAATTCTGGCGACGATAATTAACGAATACACGGACTGGGAACGGCCCGTGCAACATCCGGTTAACATAAAGTGAGCGTCGCTCATTCGGGGTAGCACCGTTTCGAAATAATTTCAAGATCATTTGCTCTGAATATTTCTCTTCTATTTCCAGGGATGAAACTCTCGAAGCTTTAGGGGATGCAAACACCGTGGCACCGGCTACGAGAACAGCGGATCTACACAGTCAATCACATCGAAACTCTTACCTGTATGTGTTCGATTATCAAACCAAGTTCGGCGATTATCCTCAGGTAAGTTTGAAGATGAAAAAATTAATTGGAAGGTAGAGCAATATTGCTGGGGAAAGTAGGTGAAAATAATTCGCAATGTAATCAGAGACGGTGTCATTAACCCACATTTCGCATATTTTATTGCTAACGATGATACATTACGCTGTTTCATCGTACATTCACCGCGCACCCTCGTTCATTCAAATTTAAATCCCATTCTTCACCCCGTACATCCGTTTCCACCCTGACGTTTCCTACCTTGGCGAAAGACGTTCTCCATTGTTGGAACGTGAACCATGAAATTAAGGAAAAATTGTCGTATATTGATGGCAGTTCGATCCTTTGAAATTTTTCTTTTTTTCCCTTTTGCTTCGTTGAACATTGGAAACGATGGTGGTGAACGCATTTGTTGGCGAAATATCGTTAGGTTTTGATACAGAAATAATCTGTTTAATTTGTGTATTAATTTGAATATTGCACAAGCAAAGATTTACATTATTTTACATTTTGATATATTCAGCGGGAATTTCATCTAATAATTTAACTCTCATATTTCCACGAAGGGGTTTTCGTACTCAAAGTAATGTAAATTACACGATAAAGTTTAAATAAGCAGGTGATTTTTTTTCACTTAATAAATCTGTTGGTTGCAGCAGGTATTTTAAAGCAAAAAAATTAACGATATTTTTTAACTAAAGCCAAACTTGTATATTTCGCTGCCCTTTTTCCTCTCAAAAACGTCGACGGATTTTTGTGTTAAAAACCGTAGTAGCGAAGTTTTCAAAAAATTTTCATGCAAAATTTTACCTCCGTGACGTTCTTTATTGTTAAATAAAATTATTACTTTTAATTCATTGCAGAGCTAAATATATTATCTTTAGAAATTTTAAATAAAGGACACCGCTTTTGGTTCCATCGAACCAACTACAATCTGCATGGACAAAAGAGCAACAAAATTAATATTTTGACGTTAGCTCCTATTTTCTCCAAAAATGAAATTCATTAATTTTACACATTTTTTCCCTCTTCATCCCATGGCTTTTGTAAGATTAAACTAAGACGAGAAACCGTTTCTTCCTTTTTTTTTTTTTAAACCATCCTTATCAGAAGGGTGAATCCTCCTTAGTGCTGGATGCAGGGTTGATTATTAAGAGCGACACAATTTGTTTGCCTCCTGAGGCAGGTAATTTTGTGGCCGACAGCTCGAAGCCATTTCAAAAATGAGACCAGCAATAGCTGAGGAAAGGTACCGTCTACGGGGGGGTAAGTCGTTCAAGGATTCGTGGCAATTTTCTGAAAGGGTGGCTGCGCCACTTACGCATCCAATATGCCGCCGGGCGTATGTTCTCAACGAAACTGTGACCGCAGAGCAAATTTTTCGCCCAGACACCCTGGATACCTTGGTTATTTTCCGTCTAATTACCTCGTTCCCACGAATAAAGTGGCGCATGGGGGTGTACGGTGAACATTCGACATCCCCGAGCTAATTTTTTCCTCCGTGTAAACTCCAGATATATCTGGCATCAGCAACGAGAAGAAGAACCCCTTTAATTCAACCGATTTCCTAACTGAATATCTTTATAACAAAGATATTCTTATAAAACTGAAAACTTCCCTGACTTCTCCTCTCTCTTCAACAATTCCAAGAAAGTTTCCTATCTAATAATTCAACCTGTTCCGAAACTCTGACGTCGTTGACACACCCCTTACGTATCTGACGTCTGAAACTTACACCCCCCACCGGCGAGAGAGGAACAGTTCCCAACTGGGGGATGAATTTCCGAGAACGATTATTGCTACCCCTCGTACACGCGGTGTACATTACCCGGTAAATCTTGCTCGCGTCGCTTCTCGCGCAGGAAACGGATACGCTAGAGGAAATTGTAAAATTACTAGCAGTATGCAAGGGGGGTGGGGTGAAACGGCAACGTGTAACATGATCGGTTGTGTGTCACGTTAGAACTCCGCGTTTCCGGTTCAAGTCTCGGTTCACCGCGGATGTTGGTTTATCAACGTCGATAACGCGGTTACGATTTTCCTGGGAAACGCGTGCGACCGCATACCACCGTGACAATTAACCGCACAGGAACGGAAGAGATGCCATGTTTAAATAATTAATTTTCACCGAGGAATTTCAGGATTTTAGGTGTTAGAAAAATTTTGCAACGAAAGTGTAAGACTTTTGATAACATTGTCGCGCATTTTTGCGGTGGGAAAATTTCCGTTTAGTCGCGAGGGTTGAATCGTTAAAGAGGCAGTCAAAGCGGAGGCTGTGTAAAGACAGGCTGGAAAACGGAATTTAGATTAAATTTCCGTTCGCCGATTGCGCCTGTACACAAACAGCTTAAAGGGGCTCGGTAATTGAAGGGAAACGTGTTGAAAAATTCTGAGGTTCGCGTGTGTGCGACGTAAATCCGTGTGTTAACGATTACGTTTAACGGAGAGACGTGTAAAAGAACGAAATGGAAAAAGCGGGGAAAAATCGATACTCACATGTGAAAATAATTGTTTGTAAAAAAATATAACTCGTTATTTTTCACTCCTTTGAAAGGATTATCTTAAATGTTCTGTTACAAAGATAAATATTGAAAAAGGAAGAAACGAGAAGTTAAGATCCTACTTGGAAGAAAGAAAATCAGACTTTGACTTGTTGGAAGTTTCAAGATTTCCCGGTTTGAAAACGTTTTGTTACCAGAAAGATTTTTATCGTTTTAGTTCCTCCACGGTGAGGATTATTTTTCAAGATTAAAGAGTTTAAAAGGAAAACAGGAAACAGGGGTCGGAGGGATAGGAAGGGAATGAAAATCACGACGATCGAGGACGGGGAAGGGTGGAGATGAATTTAAACTTCTCGAGAAGTTGCCGGCCATTCTCGTTGCGAGCGGTTTGCTATCGAGAAATCTTCTGCTGTTTGATTTCTCTGGCAAGTGTGCTTTAAAGAATTATTTCTAGAGATTAAAGGACTCGATGGTAGCGGAAAGTTGAAAATAGTGGTACGGATAACAGAGGGAACAATCGTGGACGATCGTTTTTAACACTTACACGGTTGAAATTCGTTATTAATTGATAACGCGTTAATGAATTTCCGAGGTGAATAATTAATAATCTCGAAAATCCTTCTTATGAATATTGCCATTTGCAGAGCGACTAACAATTTGCATCTATAATTCGCGATTTCGCGTGTTATCGTGACCGATTAAAATTGCAAAAAAAAGTGACCGGACGCCGCGCTTGTTTCATAGATTATTTAGTAACGATATGCTGATCAATTTTGAAACCGATAAGCAGGATTAAATATTAACAATTCAGTGTTTCGATAATTATTACGAAATTGAACTGTAACGAAAAACAGTAGGACGATTATGAAATCAACGATTCCCTTTTTTTTTCTTTATTACTCGATGTAATTAACACGTAATGAAAACATTTTTAAAGCATTGAATATTAAACACTATTGGCGTATTATAAATTCATGGAACCAGGAATATTTTACGATATGTCGAACTGTTTTTAATTTTAATGGATCTTTTCAGAACGTTTTAAAAAACAAATGAATTTCCAAAACGGAAAGCATAAATCTGAAAATTTTTTAACACAGAATTTTTATTTATTCTCTTTTCCTTCTAACTGAAATTAACTTTAGATAAGGTAAAGCAAATCTTTTACATCACGTGTAGCCTCGGTATAAAAGTTCGAAAACTTAAAAGGGCCCGATGCAGCTGCGGAGTTTGATCGCCTTTCAAAGCGAAACTTTCGTCTCTAAGAACGTTAAAAATAGAAGAAGCAAAAAAAGAACGTAACGTAGAAACCAGGTTTCACGAAAATGAACGATTAAAAACATCCAAGAAAGCTTGTGGAAAAAGGTTTCCCAACGAGTAGGGGATGCGTTTCGCGAAAGCCGCTGAAAGTAACGATAACGAGGACAATAAACTTAATTATCGTAACGACCAGGGGTACAACGCGAAGCATAACGTAATCAGGTAAAAAATTAACAAGTCCTTTTAACGAGGTCGCGGTACACGACCACCTGAAAGTAATCCTTTTAATGCAACTGGACACCATCGCAACACCGTGAATCAAGGATTTTATTTGCACTGCTAAAAAGAAACTCGGCGACACGGTTTACATTCCCAATAAAAATAAAGTATCGCCTTCTTATTTAATTTGAAATACTAGGTATGGTAGATTGAGTCATGAAATCCTGAAAGCTGTAAAGTTGTAAAATTCAAAGATGTTGATTAACGCAGTTGCGATAAACTCTTTCAGCGTAGATTATCTCCTTTTATATGAGGGTGTTAATGCTCTTCTCTATGGTTATTGCTCGAACGCTGGAGGCGGCGTTCAATCGATGATCTAAATTTAAATTTAAACAGGCTCCTGCTCGCCTTTGATGTTCCCTCGTTCTCGTAACACGATCGTCTTCCACGATTTTTTATACCATTTTCCTTTTTCTTCTGTTCTTTTGTCCCTTGCCAAAAAATTTTTATCATTTAGCAACGGTTGATTGTTTGAGACCTCATTATCGAGATCAATTACTTGGACGTTGAAGTTTCTCTGGAAGAGATCTCAATTTTTCTGCATCTTTCTGGGATATTATTTCTCTCGAGCAAAGATAATATGAAATTATATAATACCTCTTCGTTCTAAAATTTAATGAACTTAATTCCGAGAAAAAATAAAGGAAGTGAGGAAATCTTAGGTAACATTAAAATTACCAGAGTAATTTGTATAATAGCATATTGGAAAGGAAATTCTGAGTAGCTCAAGGTATGTCTGACTATGCGTGTATATTTTCACTGTGACAGTCGCAGTTTTAAATGATTATTTTCATAAGTATCGATATGGATGTCGTACGGAAACGTCGATATCCACGATGATCGAAGCATCCTCGCCATTACAGATGTCTCTTGCGGAGTAGCATCTGTTAGAGGCAACTCTGTTCAACTTTCGCGAGCTGTTCGGCCAACTTTCCTCCCCTGACGCGGCTTAAGATCGATCAGCGAGCAGCTTCGAAGCAGGTGTACACACGATCTTCGCGAACCTGGCAATCCGCTAGGACAGATCGAATCTTGTTCCGCATCTCGGTGACATACCACTGTTCTTTTACTTTACCATTTCTTCCTCGAGGATTATTTTAGAATCCTGACTGATAGGTTGGATGAATCATCCGTCAGCTGAATAATTTTCTATCCTTTCAAAGATACGAAGAATTACGTTCGGAAAACATAAGATATTTTAAAATTCTAGCACCATTTGCAAGCAGCCAAACAATTTCTCCGGCCGTAAAAAGTTGTTTCTTCCTCTCCAGATGGTTGATTCTACCGCGGAAAGGTTTCGCGTTATTAAATAATCTTACGTACCCTTTCTTCGCCGGCTTTCACGGGCCGGTTGCTTAATTATATTTCGCGAAACAGGCCAGTTCTTCTATTTACCTTGGAGCTTTCATCCACGCTCGCCACTCTGTATTTCTTCGTCCGTTTTAATTACGAATCGCCATTGTTTACCTCGGCCCGAGCTTTACCAGATTAAATTTATTCTTCGGCTCACCTGACCCGCTAGACTATTTGCTTGCCACCAGCTAACATTGTACCCTTCGTCCGTGAAGATTCGATTCTCATCTTTTAAGAGGTTGTTTCTACCCCTTCAGAAATCTTCTCTTTTTACCTCTTCTAAAAGATTTTATTTTACAGAGACCGGGCTGCATCCATGGCGAGGATCTACCATATTTTTTTGGAGCACCCTTGGTAGGCGGTTTGTCCCATTGGCCGAAAAATTACACGAGGGCAGAGATAGCGCTGTCCGAGAGCGTAATTCTCTATTTAACCAACTTCGCACGCACCGGGTGAGTGGTCGAACAGGAATTTTACCGCTCGAAATTGGGAGCTGCTGCTTCGATAAGAAATTAACGATCGTCCGCGGTGTCTCGACAGGAATCCAAACGAGGGTACACCGGATATCGGACCGCTCAGACCCGAGAGAACGAAGTTCAAGAACATCGATTGGGTCGCTTACGAAGCGGTGCACAAGAAGTACCTAAGTATAGGTGAGTACTTAAGAGAGAACTTTAAAATAACGAGCAATAATAATTTTCTTTTTTCAAATCTTTCGATGGTATCTGATCCGAGCTAATAAACTTGTGCTGTAAACTTCGAACTTAACGTCGTAAGTCTTTAAAAGCTCTTTAGCTAAAGATATCGAGTTTTACCTGAGAAAGCCAAAGCTTGATAAGTGGTTATATTCATAATTTATGCACCAAACACGTTGCCGCATTCACTTTGCGCGAACTCAAGCTTCTATAACTCGTGGTACTCTAAATTTCGATTCCCATGCTGCCCTTCCGGTCTCCACAGTTTCCAACTTCCTCCATTTCAGAAGTGTACGATATATCGGTTCAAAGTGGAAACTGTAAACGTCGTAATCTTTCAGAAGACATAATGCATTCACGGTAAGAACTATTACGACATGAAAATTGATCAGGTGGATAAAGTAGAGAAAAATTTGCTTCGACGTACGAAGGAAACAAAGAAAAAGACGATTTCCCGGGTAGCTTCCGTTTAGCTCGCTCGAGGATCTTGCGAGGGTTTGAACCGGAAGCGGGAATTATGATTTAATCCGATTATCGTCTAAAGTGTGTATAATGAAGGTAGTCTCAGGTATACGGGCACGCACTTGGTATATGTGTAACTAAGAGGATCAACGATGATTTATTTGCATAATTCTCGTTCTCGACGAGAGGAACGAGAATGGCAGTTCGTCAGTAACAAGCGTCGAGTACCCAGGAAGTTCACTTTCGGGCTCTGACTGAGTTTCACGCTCCTCTTCAAATTGTATCCATAACTTTGAAATGAAAAGGCAACGATCCAACGTCACCTGTGTTCCCGCTAGATTTCTCGTAACCTTTCGCCAATCTAAACCCTTCCTCTCTTATCCAGACCTCCATTTCCGCTATGGAAGTCCTGTTGAACGATCGTTAGAGAGGTTTCGCAGGATATTGCCCTTTAAAATCGAATGCTACGTAGCTCGGAATGTGCATAAACTATATATTGGTGGCAAGATTTTTCGATTACCCTTGCCAGAAGGGACGCAGTTAGCGTTGAACATTTTCACGAGTTTTCCTGCTCGTTCGCCATCTGCGTGAAAATCGCGTGTGTCGCTTAGCGGGAAGAAGAGAGAACGGAAAGTCTGGTAGGAGAATCAGCAAGCCGAGAGAAATAACGTCGGTTGCATGGAAGTTGGCCGATGCTCGAGCTCAGTGCGGCTCAAACTATGCCACGGTGTGACCGCAAGTAGAAAAGTCGACGCAAAGCCAGCCGGATAGGGAAGGAGGGTAACCAGTGTGCCTTCTCTAAGCTTGTCTGCTTCCCTCGCGTACAGAGTCGACAGTTTCGAACTTTGAGGCGCACTGGCTAACGAAGCTGCCTTCTGTACGAGATTACCACGCGACAATAATTAATTACCCCGTCTGTTAATATGAAAGGGCTCCGCTTGGCAAAGCGGCTTTTCCAGGTTACCGTGCGACCAGGTTGACCCGGTACGGTTTGCTGGCACGGTTCCCTCGAAGAAAAGAGACGTTTCCTCTCCTTTCCCACTTCTCTGGTTCCGCTTCTTTCCTTGAAATCCAATTGAGACTCTTCCATTCGTGCTTACAGAGCTCAAGTCGAAGCTGAAGAACCACTATAGAGCGCACAGACTCTCGTTTTGGCTGAATCTTGTGCCCGATCTACACAAACCTGGCTCGGACGATGTTCCCAGATCCCATCATCTTCTCGACACTGAACAGGTAGATCAGAGAATGCATTGTTTCGTTTCGCACGTGGAAATTAGTTCCTAGTTGCACATTGTTGTTAACATCACTTCGCTGAAGATTTCCGGAGACGTGCTTTTGAAGTTGAAAGCAGTTAGTTCCGTCAGTGTGTCTTCAGTGCTTTAATGAAGGTAGCTGCGATGCTGACAAAACGTCGGAACTAAGCTCCACAAAGACGCGGTTCATACCCGGAAACCTTCAGTAAATATTACCTCCACTATGCTAATATTAACCTTCAGTTGTCCACCCGCCATAACTCGACTGTAACGTGAGCTTCCTACACCCAAGTGTCAAGGTAATTACTTTTGTACTAATTAAGCATCGTTGTTTCAGGTACCACCCCGGTTCATCCAGAGGATACCAACGACAACTAGGATGACCACGGCGGAAGTGACGTTGACGGAACGGCCTCAAAACGTGACGACTGCGATACCAAGCGAGCTGGCCTTCGAGGACTCCACTGCCCAACCGGAGGACGGCTTCGCAGCTTACTCGACGGCGCTCAGCGTGACGATCGCGATTGGCTGTAGCCTTCTGATCCTGAACGTGTTGATTTTCGCCGGGGTTTATTATCAGCGTGACAAGAGCAACCAGCACAATTGCTCGAAGAAGCGACAGGAGAACGGACAGATGCCCAACAACATTTGCGGCGACCTGGACACAAAAACTGCCGAGAGACACCACATCCAACACATCCCCCCGCCAGAATTCGCCGATCTGCAGAACAACAGCTGTCACGTGCCGATGCCACCACCACCGCCGAAGAACACGAAGCCTGGAAAGCCTGGACAGAACCTGATCATCAGCCCGAATCAGCTTCAACAGGAGAGCCTGGCGATGACTGGCACAGGGACCCTGAAGAAGGGCCATAATCATCAGCAGCAGGTGATGGACGAACTGAGGGTCTGACTCTACGAGTACCTCGTAGTTGGTGCCCCATCATCGTGGACTGTCGATGATTTTAGTGTAAGACTGATCAGAGTACTGCGTGAATCTTTAAGTGCATCGTTTTGATCGTGTACACCAGATCGACCGTGACTTTCAGTAGCTGAATGACGAACCTTTGTCGTGAACTTCTTGGCAGCTGTGGTATCAGGTGAATAATTAAAGATCTAAATACTTGTTTTCCAGCGGAATCATTGAACGAATGAAATTTATTCGGGAGGAATTTGAAAGGGTGTCGAGGCTAATTTATTTTTCTTTCTATAGAATCGTCGTTGAAATTGATGTTGTATTTAATATAATTATTTACGAGTGTGCTGTCAACGAGACACGAAGCCAATGTGTTCATTCACGACAAGGAGAATATTCGATCGTATTCTTGACGATTCTCGATGATTATCGAAAAAATCCTTGAAAGTCATCAAGAATGTATCCCTGGAATTAAACCGATAGAAATCCCTTGGTGAACCGACGAGATTCACTTACGAGAAGTGAAAGTGCCGCCTAATTTGTCAGACCTTATCGTTTTCTACTCATCGCGATAAATATACAGTATAGGAAAAAGCACATGCGACCAACTGCCGACAAATCGCGTAATCTTCGACGTGTTGTAGCAACATTTAAGTAGAACCTTCTCAAGATAACACAGAATATATTTTCCAACGATCGCCTAATCGATTTGCCAATAGTGTCGTTTTTTCAAAAGAGCGGAAGTCAAATACTCGAGACTGCACCCTTCGTGGTACCCTCGTGGTCCAATGAAGTTTTCTCCCCTTTCTCGTGTTTAAGTTAATTACAAAAGTCTATTTAATACGTTGGGTATAAACGTGTTGAACGTTTGAAGCAAAGCGATTGATCATTCAACGTGTTAAATATAAAAACATCATTGCGTTTTTAGAATAAAGTTACGTAAGGGTCGGTCTTCAACGACCCTTGATTCTTGAAGAGATTAGATCCACTTCAAGTGATTTACGAAAGTGTTCTATTTTCAACAAGTCTATTCCTGTATATTTGTTCAATCGTTAACGGTTCTTTCAGAGAAAATGCTCAATAAATAAATAAAAAAAACACACACACACGAACGAAGAAATGAATGAGATTTCGAATCGAGTAACACCGGGTACTTTTTTTTTACCCCAGGGGAAAAAAAGGTGAAAAATAGAATAAAACAGCGAGGTCAGTTTGCGATTTATCATTACAAAATAAACAACATATACTGCCAAACGAATGGAACGGACACTTTTAGCTGACTATGTAAATCAATACGAAGCAGCGTGACTACTTCGACGGCGAGAATCGATTATTCGATTACGTGTATAGGTTGTGGTTCAAAAGAGTGGATGAAGGGGTAACGAATGAGTCGTTTTTAGAAAAGGTTTGTTTTTTTTCTAAGGGTGAAACGATCGAGAGAAAGAGAGAGCGATCAACTCTTGACTGAAGAATGAGTTTAGACTGTAAATAATGAATAATTTAAACTTAGTGGTTCGTCGAGTCGCTGGTATTGAAAGAAGAAGCAGGGGAGAATGGAAAATCCGATTGTAACTGCACTTGTCGAGTAACGTGATGGTGTGACAGCGTAGAAGCACTGGACGTAATTTTAAATTTGTATATAATTGACATTACAATAAACCATGTAAACAATTACTATCAGCCACGGTGTTTCAGATGCCTGATCTTCAAGAAAAATCTTACATCCTTTTTAATTTACAAATTTTCAAGTATTTCCTGACCTATAAGCTTCAGAGATCTCAAACGTTTAAAATTATTAGAATAATTATTAGAATAAATATTTGGCAAACATATATTTTGAGAAGAACGCATAAAATTAAGTATTTTTAAATTGTGACTACAGCGCCATCTATACAAGAGCGGCGGAAACTACTCAACAAATTACCGACTTATCGACTGAATTTCGACAGTCGGTAATTGGCTGAATTTCGACAGTCGGTAATTGATTGAATTTCGACAGTCGGTAATCGACCCTTCGGCAGTCGGTAAGTTAACGGGGTCTCAAGAACCCCGATGCATCTGTAGCGCTCTACATACCGACCGGGTGTCGTCTGGGGTGTCAGGGACCCCAATACATCGTTGGTACTCTTTATATATTGATTTGATATCATTTGGGCTCCTAAGGACCCCGTTTGCACTCTGCATACATCCCTGATATCATCTGGGATCGTAAGGACCCCTTTTGCATTCTGCATACGTCCCTGATATCATTTGGGTTCCTAAGAACCCCATTTGCACTCTGTATACATCCCTGATATCATCTGGGTTCCTAAGAACCCTATTTGCACTCTGTATACATCCCTGATATCATCTGGGATTCTAAGAACCCCATTTGCACTCTGTATACATCCCTGATATCACCTGGGATCCTAAGGACCCCATTTGCACTCTGTATACATCCCTGATATCATCTGGGATCCTAAGGACCCCATTTGCACTTTCCATACCGAATTGGTGTCATCTGGGATCCTAAGGACCCCATTTGCCTTTGCATACCGACCTGATATCGTTTGGGGTCTTAAGGACCCCATTTACACTCTGCATACCGACCTGATATCATTTGGGATCTTAAGGACCCCATTTACACTCTGCATACCGAACTGGTATCATCTGGGATCCTAAGGACCCCATTTGCACTTTGCATACCGACCTGATATCATTTGGGATCCTAAGGACCCCATTTGCACTTTGCAGCCGACCTGATATCATTTGGGATCTTAAGGACCCCATTTGCACTCTGTATAGCGAACTGATATCATCTGGGTTCCTAAGGACCCCATTTGCTCTTTGCATACCGACCTGATATCATTTGGGATCCTAAGGACCCCATTTGCACTTTACATCCGACCTGATATCATTTGGGATCTTAAGGACCCCATTTACACTCTGTATACCGAACTGGTATCATCTGGGTTCCTAAGGACCCCATTTGCACTCTGTATACCGAACTGATATCATCTGGGTTCCTAAGGACCCCTTTTGCACTCTGCATAGCGACCTGATATCATCTTGGGATCCTAAGGACCCCATTCGCTCTCTGGATGCCGAGCTAATATCATCTGGGATCTTAAGGACCCCATGCGCTCTTTGCAACGCAACAGTTTTGAGCTAGTTTCAACGAGATCTTTTTAACGACATGTTAGAGATGTTTAATTTCTTTTATTTTGTCATGAAAATTTTTAATTTTGTTTAAGTGATCGGGACAGTAGAATGAATCAATAGATAGTGAGACAATGGAATAGGATCGGATATAGATTCACAAATAAACCAAAGTTCGGATGTGTTTTCATTTTCAATTATATTTCTGCAAGATCTCGTTTGATCACGTTAAACAAAAGCGTACATTAGTTCCTATTTTATTATAATGTATCGGAAACTTAAAGCCTTGGTACTTAACCCTTCGAGCCGGGAATTCCTTCGTCCAATCGAAAGACGATAAACGAGACACCGCGCCACAGAAACGATACGAATAATCGTTGTATAAAAAGTGAGAAAATGAACACATAAGAGAATACTGTAAAGCTTGTCTTTCCCAATGTATTTTAAAGCTACTTAATAAGTTATGAAACCGGGGTGGTTATATACGATAAAAATCGTGGAATTTCGAAGAGTCGAAGGGTTAACGTTTACAATCAATAAATATCGCACCCTACTGCTACGTTAAGTTTGACAATTGAATTGCAAAGAGACGATACAGCGAATACCTCTATTTAACTAAGAAACATCAGCTACGATAAATTTAGCCACTTAACGCGGCTGCCTTGCAAATTACATTCACAAGAATCCTTTGAAATTCTACAAATCATCGGTCGCTACACGACTATCGAATCTCCGTTAACCCTTTCGCCACGAAGAAACATTTTTCCTCGCGAATCGACTAAACGAAATTTATTGCTCTTTCTTTAAGCATAACTTATTATTAACACCGCTAAGTATCTTCCTATAAATATAACTAAATAATATCTGGTTCACAGATTTCTGAAATTCCTCTAATTCTTTATCACTGCGATCTCTGTTCGATCAGTTAATTATCGTTAACAGAAAATTAAGGTGTCAATTATAATCCAAATCTCCTCTACCCACTCTACCGTGGCGAAAGGGTGAAACTTGAAACCGAAAGACCGTCAATCTCATTGCGCCCCTGAAAGCAAGCAACCGTGGATCAGCGAACGATCGACGCGTCGATCGTTTCCACTAGATCAGCGTATTTTTATCTATTCTATCTTCGCTAGAACGGAGAAGGTACTGCTCGCATCTTGGAAGATGAAAGGTGATTCTTGTTTAGGCGTGAGCTTTGCAATTATTGAAATATGATGAAAGATCGCAGGTCACTATTATAGCTGTACGCGAACGAGTATCTTCTCCGCTTGTGAAGTCGAATCAAAGAAAAATATACGCTTCGTATATACGTTTAAAACTCGTTAACAAAACGCGAGGACTTTGGACGTCATATGATACGGGTCAACTGGATTCTAGACTTCTCAGCTTTCGAGTTAACTTATTGTTAGTACTCTATTCTACTCTAGACTCGTATCATTTAACTTCCGGCGTCCTCGGGTGCTGCACACGATACATTATGGTGCGAATCAACGCTTCACGACACGTTATACAGAATGGGTTGCGCTAGAGAGACAGTAGAACGTTGAGAAAATGGTGCTAGGGCACGTAGAGCTTGCATTAAGCACGGCGGATTAATGAGTTACAACGCACGACTCAACTTCTATTCCGTTTTTCTCGAGAAAAAAGAAGCCTTATCACATCAAATGTACAACGACGACACCGAAGAAACTTGCGCTCGCCAACGTCGACGAGCGAAGCTTTCTCGTCCTCGCGTTACTCTCTCCTTCCCACGCGTCTACGAATTTTTCATTTTCTAAGTTCTAACATAGCAGGTGCAAAAATTGGCCCGCTTCTCTCGTGGCACTCTCGAACATCGCGACTCAACCTTCTCACCCCCGTTTTCACAACTCTATCCCGCTCGATTCGTCGGGTTTTTAAAAAAGGCGTTCGCTCGTTGTACCTAGCGATAGTTTTATAATTACGCTCGCATTTTCTGCTACCGCATTCCGAATTTCAATCGGTGTTTCGGTATTCTCGTAGAAAGAAGACGCGTCCAACTTCTAACATATTTCTTCTATTAATCGTTTACAAAAATGCACGCCAGCGAACGAAAGTGTGCCAAGCTCGTAGAAAATTAAATTCGCTAGATTTACACATAAGAAATTTACTCAATCCGATACAATAAACGATCGAGCACAGTCTCCTTTTGGAAAGTAAGTCGCGTTACTTTCTAACACGCGTCTTCTTTCTCGATTCATACGCGTTGTCGAGTCGGTCGCTTAATTTTAATCGAGAGATATCGAAAAACGTCTATAAATGTTGTTTAATTACGATTACGATATCATACATCCGTCGAACGAAACACGTTCTACATGAATTACAATATTACATGATTCGCAACTGATCAGAAATAGGTCGTTCGATCGTGTTTTCATTCCTCGACTACCGGTGGTCTACTAAACACGTTTTTACTTTCAGTCGTTTCACGTTTATACCTAGATTCTCGTGTGTGTACCTAAAGAATCTCGTCTAAAGCATTTCTCGGTGTCTTGTGCGTGTCGGATAGAGATTTTTCGCTTGGTAAATGTTCCCGAATCAAACGAACGATGATAGGATGATATTAAAATGTATGAATGCTCGAGGAATTCGGAGATCGTGATATGTCGAAAAGCTTTTGCGTATTGCTTCGATCGCTTGAGAACACGGTACAAAGGTGTCTTGCTGAAAGAAAGGCCACCCTATCATCGTGACATTGAATTTCACATCGATGCGTGTCGATTTCCGGTTCGCACAGTTAATGAGAGGAAAAATCGCTAACTCTCGTCGAAGAGCGTTTCTGGCAGATTATAAGAACGTAACTATACGCACTATATGAAACGCACGAAGCTGTTCCTTATCTTTTAATAACAATGATTAAGGGATTCCAGGGACAGTAGTCGGTGAGAAACGGTGTCGATGAGACGTGTGTGTTCGTGTCCTTCGTCTTGCGCGTAACTTATTTGGGCCACGATGTAGACATCAGAAGAAGCCAGCATCTCGTTAAGAGTACTTGTGATGAATTTCTTTTATGTTTTTTCTTTTTTTTTCTCTCTCCCTCCTTTTCTTTTTGGTTCGTATCTGAGAATGTCTCAAGAAGTTTAGCATTATTTTAGCTGCACACTGATTATAAACCACCTTCCTAGCAAATACAGCCGCTCTCTCCCTCCGACTCGGAGCCGTTCTGCATCGGTGATTGATTCTGCAAATCGACAGCTGCTTTCGTGTGTTAAGGCGTTATCACAGTAACCATTTTTAATCGTACACGAAGGATTCGCGGTATGAAATAGCGGTTACATCTTCCAACAAAGTTCTCACTAATCAGGCTTCGTTCAAACATTCGTTGCATCGAACAATATGGCTGGATTTTAGACTTGAACCCGTAATATCAATGGACAATTCGTTAACATTACAATGCATGTAATAGTAAGAAGAATGTATTAGGCCTTTAAAATTGTCACATAATTCGAAGATCGTTATATAAATGATGGTTCGGGATATACGCGATACTACTTCTTAAGTGTAATTAATTATAAATTTAGTCCCATTAGGATTTGAGTAGAAAATAAGTACGATTTTCATGTTCTTTCTTTATTCTTTCTCGACTCTTTCGAAGCTAGAATAGCTGTGTAATTAAAAATGCGTATAAAATTTAAACAGTTCAAAAAACGGGACGGACGGTTCACTCGTGTTTAATTGTAAGTGAAATTTTTACAGCCACGAAGCACCTTAATTAAAATTACACAACGAGTGCTGTCTGTCACATTCATACAATATGATACAGAGTATTGTATATGTATAAATCTTAGTTAAAAAATTATTACACGGACGAAATGAAATCTTGAAATTATTCATGAAACCAGGAAACACGTGTAACGAGGACGAATGCCAAGAAACTAAAAGAACTTATGATTTTCACGAAAAATCAATATAAAAAAATTATAAAATGATATTCAAGATTTTTTTATATAAATTAAAATATTACAATAATTATTAACAAAAATGTCATAATATTAGGTATAATAGCATTCTGTCTATCCATATCCCAAAATTTTAAGTTAATATATACAGATCAAATTTTTTAATTGTTTTTTTTTTTCTTTTGCTGATCTACTTGCTCTATCTATATGATTTTGTTTTTCTTTACGAATAAAGAAATCACTTCGAAATGTATAAATAATACTTCCACAGGAAATGCAATATGTTAATTTATGCAATGGTCGTTCCAAATTCTGGAAAACCTTGATACCGTGAGCAATATATAGATTCTTAAAGTAATTTTGTAAATTGGACAACGTTAGCTGCTTATTTTGCATTGCGATTCTGTGTTCTTTTTTATGTAATTAGCACGCGCACATGTACAGTGCTCTGTGCTCGATACTGCACATTTCGTACCAATTAAAATTTCAATTGTAATCGACGTAGAAAATTCTTATTGCTCGTAATTGCGATCAGTTCAAATGAATAAAGAATTATAGTTGACTGATGTTTTGACTGCATTTACGCAATACGTAATTCCACGTATCTTGGTAATCTGACGGTTTATATCGTCGCAACTTATATACATGACTATAAATATATATAAGTGCACCATATCATGCAATTGCAGCACTGATCATGCATAGGACTAGTATCTCGATCGAAGTATATTTTTCTTTTTTAAAATGCAAAACACAGAGAGTTTCATTACTTGAAGTAAGTACACGCGGTAAATGATGAACGTCTTATTTTACAATTAATAAAAGAAGGAAAATCATAGCACTATCTAGAATGATAATCCATTAGCCATTGACACGTTTAAAAGCAAGCAGCTTTGATGCAATTTGCAAGATTATAAATAATTCGTATTATGTTGATGCTGTAATGTACTAATACATATAAACACGTTATTGTGTAAAAGCAGTCTGCTTATACTACCATGTGATATTTATTTCTCATAAACAAAAAGGAAATTATAGCTATTCGAATACAGTGCTGATACTTTCTCACATTGTAAATTGTGGAAAAGGCACGGACTGTACGTCACTGTCCTAGCATTGAGAGTTTAATTTATAATTTAACTTAAATCAGTGTCTTATCTACCGTTAGGCTGATCGGTGGTTTAACATGCACAACTGCTCTCCGATGCTTTCAGTTCAATTGGTGTATCCTTGAGAACTACTTCTTGCACTACAGGTTTAGCAACACATTAAGGAAAACACAAAAAGATAACGGAAACAACTGAAGTTGTTAATAATGTTAAATAATAATATCCAAAAATAACATATTCGAAATGATTTCAAAAGATGAATAACGACTATGAAAAACTTTATGAACGTACGAAAGTGATAATATCGTAATACATTTAATTATGATTTTGCGATAAGAAAAGTTGAAAAATTAATTATCAATAACACTTTCTAGAAGATGTATGATAAATAAGTGCGATAAGCTGAATTGAGGATATGTAGGAACTGGTTCTTATTGCTACTTTTGAAGAAAGAAAATCTCCTGAAATATGATTCTGTATATATATAACATGCAAAAGTGTGCATTATGTATCTTACTGAAAGGATACTGTCTTCAGGAGGTTTATTTTCAGTGGAATCCATGCCTGGTAAAGCTGCTGCTACTCTTCTAAACAGCTAAGGTAACAAAATATGGTTAATATTAGCTTAAGATATATTTAAGAAGTGATTACTACTAGAACATACCTGTTTCACATTATATCCAGCTTTAGCACTAGTTTCAATAAACATTACATTTAATTCTTTAGCTTTTCGTTCTCCTTCTTCCATAGATACTTGTCTTTTATCACTCAAATCTGTCTTATTACCGACTAACATAATAATTACATCACTTCCTCTTTCAGTCCGTACATCATCAATCCATTTTGATGTTTGATGAAATGAATTTGGATCTGTGTAAACATTTTCTCTGAGCTTTCCATAATTATCAGATAACACAATGCTTCCATTTCAAATGAAACTTACTAGTAATATCATATACAACAACTGCTACTGTGGAATCTCTGATATAACTAGGTATCAAAGATCTAAACCGTTCTTGGCCAGCAGTGTCCCACAGCTGTAATCTTACAGTTCTATCCTCCAGATACATAGTTTTGCTTAAAAAATCTATACCTATTGTAGCCTGCAACAAATAACAGTGTGCCTCATTGCTCCTTTGTGCATGAAACATACTCTGTATGTTGAGGATTATTTAATAAAGCCTAATTTAACATCCCTGATAGATAAATATAAGAAATACTACTATTAAAAAAAAAAAATGAAATAATAAAAATTTAATTGATATCCTCAAATAATTCTACAATGTTGTTTCTCTGGTTCTACCTATTAGGAAAAGTCAATATCTTGACCTCTCTACTGTCTCTTCTACTAGCATTTGCCTTAAATATTTGATATTGACCAATTTACATAATAAAATTATATTTTACATCAAAGTATTATTAAACTTAAATAGAGTAGATAGAATAACATAAAACTGAGAACTTGCTATGTCTTTATAAGGATATTGGAAAGTGTGTCATCAAATTATGGATGATGTCAGAAATTAAGAGTGTGGGTTTAGTGCATAATAAAGGAGATAAATAACAAGCTGTTGTAGTTAATTTTTTATGAGAAAACAAATTATAAGAAAATGGTAACATATATTATTAATAAGATGCCTAACTTAAACTTAGCTAAAAACAAACTTATGCTTTTAAGTTATGTATACATATATGTGTATATCACGAAACCATTAGTTTCATACCTGATAAGTGTTGTCAAAGCTGTCATACATAAACCGTGTGATAAGAGACGTTTTTCCAACTGCAACATCAAATCACACGATTAATGCAAAAGATTTACCAGATACTAAAGGTTTAAGAAAAAAATTAAAATCAAAATTATACAAAATTTGATCGAATATAAATTCGTAATGAAACCATTGTTTCCTCCTAAATGTGTAAGTTAAATTAAATTATTCGGTCTAGTTCCGCGGTCTTTTGAAAACGGGAAACAAATGTAACAGAGACAGACGTACGAAGGTAGGTGCATAAATTATGAATTTTAATGGTTAATAAATATTTTAATGAATACTGATGAAAAAAAGATAGATTTCTACAACGAAATGTGGAGAAAATTACAGAAATTAGTAGAATTGAATACAACAATAGGATGGTGACAACAAGAACGACGCCGAATTCGATCGCACCGATAAAGTTGCACAGTGACCAGAAATATTGATCTAGAACCTGGAATGGTTATCGGAACTGATACATGTCATTAAAATTCTCTTGTTCAATGCAAGAGAAATCATCGTTAGGGCAATACCAACAACATATAACTCCGATATTGATCCAGAATCAGCGGAGGTATGTGCGGTAAAATACTCACCGCTCTGTTCACCGAGAAAGACAAGCTTGAATTTACGCAACGGGTTTCCAAAATCACCCGAAGACGACATTTTTCGTGTCTTACAGAACTACTGCACGATAAGTTATCAATAACAAGCACACGGCAACAATTTAATTAATACGACGAGTCATTAATTTTCACAAAGAAATCACTTAATTTGACAGATCGCAAAGCCACTCCTTCGTTCACTCGCAAGGCAGCCACGTTTAACTGGGAAGTGACGTCATTGGTTAGTTGCTAGTCTTCGGAGTTTCTGATAGTGTTCCTCTAGATGGCGCTTGAAAATTTCAAATAGATTATGTATGTATGTACCACACATGAAACACAGAATACAGACTCCTCATATAATGCATTTTTATGTCACGACTACAGATGTAGGGCTCTAAAAACCTAACCTGACCTCCTTACCATTTTGGTATCACATCCTACCATATCGGTTAGGAGTAGAATCATATTATAGCGCTACTAGTGGTAGAATTTAAGATTAAAGAACGCTTTTCGCGCGTAAATCTAAATCTCAAGCGAAAGCCAATGGCGTCTGGATTGGGGGCTCCAAAAATGGAAAATTTTCGAACTCCAGGCATCTTTGTACACGGCTCGAGGAGAAGCCGGTACCGGGTACGACTCAGTCTTATAGCGACCGCCGAGGGATGCGGATGTATCTATGTACCTGTCAAACATACCTATACCCTTATTTTATTTTGTGTATTTATTTAATTTGATGTATTTATCTTCTTAGCTTATTGAATAAACTTATTAAAGGGATGAATGTGTTGATATTATTACTCCTGTGTGCCTATTATTTTATCCTTTTATTTATTATTTTACCTCTATTTCAGGACATCACTTCCATTACATTCCTGCATCCCTTACATCACTGCATTCTTCACATCCCTGCATCCTTTATAGCTCTGTAACCCTTACATTCTTGCATCCCTTACATCACTGCATTCTTCATATCCCTACTTTCTTTACATCCCTGCATTTCTCACATCCCTGCATTCCTCACATACCTGCATTCCTCACATCCCTGCATACCTCACATCCCTGCATTCCTCACATACCTGCATTCCTCACATCCCTGCATACCTCACATCCCTGCATTCCTCACATCCCTGCATTCCTCACATCCCAGTATTCCTCACATCCCTGCATTCCTCACATCCCTGCATTCCTCACATCCCTGTATTCCTCACATCCCTGCATTCCTTACATTCCTGCATCCCTTATATCCCTGCATCCCTTACATCCTTGCATCTCTTTTGTAAGCATCCCATTATAGCGCCTCCTGGCGATAAAAAAAGGAACTAAAGCTTGCCGAAATTTTGGCCCTCTAGCGGGAAAAATTTGAACTAAAATTTCGATGTCGAATCAGCGCCATCTGGTTTCAGAAAAAGGAACTAAAGCATGCCCAAATTTTGGCCCTCTAGCGGGAAAAATTTGAACTAAAATTTCGATGTCGAATCAGCGCCATCTGGTTTCAGAAAAAGGAACTAAAGCATGCCCAAATTTTGGCCCTCTAGCGGGAAAAATTTGAACTAAAATTTCGATGTCGAATCAGCGCCATCTGGTTTCAGAAAAAGGAACTAAAGCTTGCCCAAATTTTGGCCCTCTGGCGGGAAAAATTTGAACTAAAATTTCAATGTTGAATCAGCGCCATCTGGTTTTAGAAAAAGGAACTAAATCAAGCAAAGTTTTTGGCCCTCTGGCGGCAAAAATGTGAACTAAAATCTCGACGCAGAGTCAGCGCCCTCTGGTGGCAGAAAAGGGAACTAAATTTGAATTGGAAAAAACTTTACTTACCTTTACTTACCTTTACTTACCTTTACTTACCTTTACTTACCTTTGCTCGAACCAGCAAATATTATTATATTTATTATATTTATTGCAAGGGTTGCAGGGATGTAAAGGATGTAGGCATGGAAGGGATGTAGAGATGGAAGGGATGTAGGCATGGAAGGGATATAGAGATGGAAGGGATGTAGAGAAGGAAGGGATGTAGAGATGTAAAGGATGTAAATGATGTAGGGGCGGAAGGGATGGAAGGGATGTAGAGATGTAAAGGATGAAGAATTGTAAAGCATGCAAGGATATAAAAAATTCAGGATGTAAAGAATACGGAGATGTAAGGAAGGCAGTGATGTGAGGGATGCAGTTCCATAAGGATACTGGGAAACATGGGAAAATAAAAAGAATGAAGAAGTAAATATCTGCCTTGGTCTATAAAGAGAAGTAGGATAATAAATAGTTAGGAAGCGTGGTCTTGGTCTATAAGGAAGGATAAAATAATTAACAACTGAAAAGGGTCGGCTGTGGCCTATAAAGAGGGATAGAATTAAATAAATAACTGGAAAAAGTGAAATGAAAGGCGTCAATAAGGCGTAAATAAGTTATAAAATGATTTATTAATAACTGCAACAGTTGGAATTTGTACAATCCTTGTCAGTTTCATAATAGCTAAGTGTTCGATTTTAAGCAGCCTCTAAATATTTGAGTAATGTTCCATATTACATTGTTACAGATACAAATTATTATTTAGAAAAATACTTTGTAACATTGGTATATTTAATTTAAACATCTATGTATGTACATATAATAATAGACGCTCTCGCAAACATACAACATATATAACTTAGACTCAGTTCATTTTTTTCTGAGTTTATGTAACAGACATTTACTGCTGATGGAGTCTATTATTATTTAAATTTCTGTAGGGGTCTTCTACCACGATAGAATTGCAAATAAGATCATAAACGGTCCTATTAAATCTAAAGAAATATAATGCAAAGCACAGTGGAAATAAAAATGCTAGGATCATATTTTTTACCACCGATCGGCCAAACGCAAGTGGCAAGCCTAAATCTGTTCCTGGTGAAACAATTACAACATCAGGATCATCAGGTCGATCAACGGGTGTAACACTTCGGCACTGAACAACTCGTAATCCCATCATAGACTTTCCTGGTGTTGTACCACCGATACGGCCATTCACGCCATGCTGGAGCCAGAATGCCTGAAACATTTCTCCATCAATATAAGATGAACATCCATCTTATGTTTATCATTAATGCACTTACCTCGAAAATACACACGATCAAACGATGAATTATGTCTAATATTAATATTCCATATGTCATTTCTAAAGCCATTTTGTAATCAATACGAAAATTTGCTCTTACCAAATCTAGTTCATCTATATCTCTGGAATAAAAAAACAAAAACAGTAATAAATGCAGAAACTAAAAATATGTTAAAGATTGCTGATTTTACATACATGAAATCAAAAACATCAATTGCAATAAAAGTAATGCATAATTTTAACAGAAACAGCATTGTTGAATCTATAAGCTCTGCAGCAAATCTTTTCCATATTGGAGGTATACGATATTCAAAACCTAAAAAAATTATTTCTTTACATTTCAATAAATAAAATAACTGGTAAATCAGATGATAATGGTGAAAATGTATACTTCAAAATTATTGCATTTATAAAATCTGATTCAAGAATATGGACAAATCAGTTGAATACTGATATGATAATCTTATTAAATGCAATAGTTTTGTATCAGAAGCACGTATAGTACTAATTGAACCTCTCTTGGAATGTGATGAACACAGGAGTTATCGTTATGACCTTCTACCTTCAGCTCCAGGAGGTTGGAATGGAGGTCCTACAGTATCTTGGGCTCTTCTTTGCCTGAGTTGATCATTCTCCTGACTGTTTGTATCAATGATTAACCTATGCGGATTTGTCACATTTGGTATTTGTGATGGGAATGGTGGTACACCTATAATTATTCTATTTTATAGAATGATTTTGTAACACTAAGAAAATACAATGAACAATGTAAATTAAGTACGATGTATTAAGGAACATCTGTATTAATTGTCTGAAATAAAGAATATAATGAAACACAATTCTTACCAGATGTTGGGTTTATTATTTGACCAGACATTAAATAGTATGGAAACATTGCAGCTACGCTCTGCCAAGCATAAGCTTCATGTAACCATTTCTCTAGATTTTTAAAATATTCCGACCGTTCTTCTGCAGCTGTCATTTTTGACTGATTCTCATCCTCGTTGGATTTTTCAACTTTTGTATCATCGTTTTTATCATTCACCATATTGCTGTTTCTAAAAATCAAAAATTTAAAAGATTAATTTATTTAAGATTTAAAATAGCAACAATTTATATCCGAAATATAAATTAAATGAACATTATTATTTACAAATAATAAACGAAACAATCGTACAATTCACGTAATGATTTCTCTTCGTATAAAACAGTACTTAAACTTAAAATATTTTCCGCTTGCTTAAAACTGACGTGTACCTCGACAAACAGATACTCATTAATTTTCTATGATTTTCACCAAAAGTATTGAACAAAATCTATTGCAACAATTTTGTATTACTTTTCTCAAAGCTATAGAAAACATACTGAACAAAAATATGCCATTGGCTAATATTTATCCGATTAAATCACGGAGGATTAATAACAAATTACATTTGAATGATAGTTAAAAGATTCAAGTATAACTTTATACTTTATCGTTTATATAACAAAGTAGAATAAGTTTACAAATATATAAAATAGATAAAATGGTTCTATTTTGTTTGAAAATGCAGCTTTAGATAAACAATTCTTGGAAGATCCATAAACGCTTCGCCTAAAATTTGAAAGAAAGAGATACTCGTGAACGCAGTGAGATCTATCGACGCGTGAATTAAAAAATACAATAAATTAAAAGAAATACCAACACGTCGATCAAGGAGATTGACACAAAAGCGTAGAAGAAGCGTACGAAACCTAAACAAAAAAGTTACCGTGCATGTTAGGTTAGATTTTAACAGTAACAAAATA
This sequence comes from Osmia lignaria lignaria, assembly GCF_051020975.1. Classification (NCBI taxonomy): domain Eukaryota; kingdom Metazoa; phylum Arthropoda; class Insecta; order Hymenoptera; family Megachilidae; genus Osmia; species Osmia lignaria. The sequence continues at coordinate 12,100,628 of NC_135032.1, read as the reverse complement.
AAACCCTAGCTCATCTTCTATAACCAGGTGGCAGCGTGCGGTAGTTCACGCTGCGGCGCTAGTTTCTCAGGACATGACGTACTCGAGGCATTCGTGTAGTAATCACAGTCGGAGGACGTTTCTGACCACTCGTCTCTACGTACTTTTCGCGTTTTCGTAATAAATAGAAGCAAAGCTGTAGGTGTGGTGAAGCAGTGTGTCGTGCCGCGAATCCGTGTGCGATCGTAGGCGCTTAGAGTGACAGTTGGTCTAGTCTTGAAAAGGGTGTGGGCCACGACGCCAGAAGAAACATTAGGTAAGATCTTTATTGCTCCGATCGTGTAATAACATTTTCGTTAATTACATCCTGGACAGTTTGATCGAAAGATGATACTTTCGACAAGATAGACTACAGTTTCATTCGACTAGCAGCGATTTTTACGCGCGAAAATCCGACCGCAAGGTTCTTTCGGACGCGCGTCAATCCGATGGAATGTCGCGTTAGAATTCTGAGAATACCAATGGGTCCGTTGCGTTTAAAAATCGAATCTCCCTCTTTTGCCAACATCGTAAACAATTGCTCGGATATCGATACATCTGTCTGATTTTGCGATGAACACGCGTCTGTTCGATTTTCGATTAGATATCCACCGACGACGATTCTCGACGAGTTCAATTAGTGCGCGAAATCGGAAGCACGATTTTCTCTGTGATTCATGAACTTAGGTTAAGTTCATTTCTTTCATTCAAAACAATCTTTCTCTACTTTCTTTTATACACGTATATCACGTTACGAACACGCCTTTGCGACTGATCGAAACGGAGAACTCGATACGTGTCAAGTTAAACGATATACGAACAATATACATGATTGAATCGAGACGTACGATTATACGAACAGCGATTTCGCGGTCCACGTGTCGTCGAGATATACAGGGTGGTCCATATAATTGGGCCAAGCTGTACTTTTCAAATAATAAACGATAGGGAAAAAATGGCATTAGGAAAAATGAAATGGAGTCGAATGGAGCACCGCATGATTCATATATCGGCTCCGGAAGTAGAGACCTCCCAAGATTTCACTTGACTTACTTTTTCAAAATAGAATTTGGTACTTTGTTATACATCAATCGAAGCGTATTTTAATTCTCTATAAAAAAGTATTACGATACTTGGGTCGAAAATTGATTAGTTCAAAAGATATCTTAGGGAGAGACAGGTTTTCCGAATTTGAAAATTTTTTTTGGGAATTTTGCACTTCGCTTTATGTCATTTGCTGCGTATTTTAATTCTCTACAAAAATATATAAGGGTACTTGGGTCGAAAATTGCTTAGTTAAAAAGATATCCCAGGGAGAGACCGCTAATTTCTCCCGGTCTCTCCCTAAGATATCTTTTGAACTAAGCAATTTTCGACCCAAGTGTCTTTATATATTTTTGTAGAGAATTAAAATACGCAGCAAATGACATAAAGAAAAGTACAAAATTCCAAAAAAAATTTCGAACGAAATTGCACATCTTTGTTACTACCCTAATACTTATGGACGTCCGTGTATAAGGTGTACGTTCTTTAAAGAACAAATAAAAATTGTTTGTCAACGCTGATCCATCGGGTGGCACATGGATACGTGTGTGACGTAGCGTCAACGTTTCGAGGGAAAATTGCTCGAACGAGATTTAGCCAGCGTTGTTGAGGATCACTTAAATCCCCTTGCGAGTTGAAACGAACGCACGCATGGTCTACCATAGCGATTGATCCGCTTCTCGTACCCCGATATCTGTGAGAATCTCGACGACTAATGCGAGAGCGTGCTCCGACTGACCGATTCATCTCGCGTGAAAAAAGCACGAAAGAGAGAGATATGTAACGGTGGGCAAATAGTAATTAACAATAACCATTCGATACTCTCTGCCACGAATATTCAAGCAATTCAATCGGTATAGAATTTCGAATCGCGTTTGATATTATTCGACGCGAAACAGTATCAGTTAAAGAGGATAGAACTTATCTGTTAGAGATAAGAATTACAAAAGATATACTACAATGTTTTTTTTTTTCTCGCGATATTAATGAGATGCAAAAGACGTTTATGAATGAAACGAATGAATGGTTCCCGTCGAATCAATGAAGTTACGTTGGCCTCTGATTAGCTGTCGGATGGATAAATAGAAAGCCGTGAAGAGAAATAATGTAAAGATGAAAAAATGGTGCATTCATAGTGATTACTATGGTTTTTGTCACTAGTAGCCGGTGAAAGAGGAGGTTCGGTAGAATGCGTACGAATAAAAGCTAAGCTTTCCCCCAAATCGGGTAGAAGGTGAATGGCCGCGACCATACAGAGTCCCATTCACGCGTTGTACAAACGGTGCTCTACGTTTTTCGAACCGGTTGCACGAAATCTATGGGAAAATGGCCGAGCACCGTGGGAGCCTCCGCGTATCGCGTGGCTTTCCACAGACGACTGTTCTCTTTCTTGTTCCCTTAATTTGACGTGGTCGAACGCGGACGTCGCGGCGCACCGCGTCGCATACTAATCGAGACGAATTAAATGCATCCCTACACGCGAAACATTTCTACTTCCGTTGATTATCGATGCTAACCACGATTTCCAGTTCAGAAAACCCTATAGATTTCTTTTCATTTTCATCTTCATATTTTTCTTATCGAGAAAAATATTTCTCCCTTCGAGATTGTTGAGCAAGCAGGATAAGTGTTCTTCGTAGATGGTCGTAATTCATCCAACATTACCTTGGTATTAGTTTTCAGGTATCCGAGTAAACGAGTTCAGCCATGATATCTTTTAGGAGGGGGGAAAATTTTTCATCCTGGATACCGATATATCCTCCTCCCTACCTCTTATTACGGAACAACGATCATCCTTAATCCTGAACTGGAGATGTTCCTCTCATTTTTTTTACCTATCCTTTATCTGGTAGAACATCGATATACGTAAATCGAAATTTCCAAATGCTATCGTATTATCGTGGCACGGATGGAACTGAACGATTATTTGCAATCGTCGATTATTAATAACCGGTCGGAACGACGGAGTGACAGTAGCCGTTATAACCGGCCAATTCAATCACAAATTAATACTTCCATCGTTCTGCTCGATTTGCAGACAGACGCTTCTCGTTTCGATAATAAACTCTGCGCCCGTAATTCATTCGCCTCGCTTGTTGAGCAGTCGTGCAAATCGACGGTTCCATGCGAAAATCAAAATCACCCGGTGATTGCACATTTTATACGAGGAATAATAAACAGAGTGATTTTCGAATCAGGGAAATGAGATCCGTACGAACAGGTGGACATTTTACAAAATACATTCATATTTTCACCATAGGAAAAGTTCGGTTTCCGAACGGATCCGTCCTCGACTTTATCGATGACGAGATATCGCGATGGTACAATAGCATCGTGAATGCATTGTGTGCGTAATCGGCGATCCGTGGATCCTTGGAGATGCGTCGATCTCGAGATACTGTTCAGCTGACGCAAGGGACGGCGATCTGCATCGCGAAGCGTGTGATTCATTCGCTAATTGACAGGCATTTCAAGAATGTCGACCTCTCGGAACAAAAAGAAAATACTGCCATCCGACTCGGCGTAACGAAGAAGAGCCTCGTTAAAAAGTGAACGTTCATTAGCAACGAAAATTCATCTCCGACAATTGCTGATTAACTGAACCAAAAAGGAAGAAAAAAAAATTGAACTTATGAACCACACTACTAATTATTGATAATTGAAATGGTTTCGAGGAACGGTCATCGATTTTCGATTACGAAATCGCAGTGTTTATCGACGATGACGTCGATGGTGGCCTCTTGAACCACGAAATTTTCTGTTTAACTTTGTTTATCGTCGTTTACGCAATGTCTGACGTTGTTGTTACGATGAAAACGATGAACGCTCGACCACAACGGCGAACAAAGGAGTCGAAAAATGTTGGTAAAATGATTCATCGAGATCGAACGGACAGGTGACGAGGTAGTTTCGCGACTTAATCGAATCATGACGTCGAGCGTCATTATCTGCTGTATTTGCTCAATCGATATATCGTATTGCAAAGCTTCTGTTTCCGAAACAAATACCCAGAGAAACGATGACACACAAAGCGGGGACTTTGGATTTATATTTTAAAAAATCACGTGTACAAAGGAACAATAAATCCGAAAGTGGAAGAGGCGTCATTGATTTATCGGCAATCGTATTGTATCAAAGAATTTCTAAAGAACAAAAGGCAGATATTGGAGAACGTAGAAAAAAGTGTAACTTTCTGCTCGTGCAGGTGTAATATGCGGAGAAATATTTCCTTCGTGCGTTAAAATGCAAATTTCATCGTGTTGTTTTATTGATCGTAAACCAAAGGAAAATTCTGTTTTGCGAAACGGAAGCACTTTTACGAGATGATGGTAGTAGACATTTTTCATATTCAACGATGCTATTCCTGCTTATCGCAAGAAAAATAAGTTCTTGTTTATTCGAATACAAGAACAATTTCAGTTACAAAAATATTCCACTCGAATGATCGAATGATGTTTGAATTTCGAATTATTTGGATAAAGATCGAGGTGTAAGAAAACGATTCACGATGTTCCATCGACGATCGAGAAGCACCGAGAGTGTCGATGCCGAAATCGACTACTGAAAATGGAGTATCCGTGAAATTCCTTGGAGAAATGAGCCGAGCTGGCTTCCCTTTGTTGCTGGAAACTGGAAACGACGCGGCTGGAAGGTTTCTGTTAGCTCACCATCATCGGCAGAGGCAAAATTCCCTGCTCGTTTATTGCAACGCAGTGTCTGCAGTCTGCGAGTTTGCTTCTGACAGCAGTCATAGAACAAAGTAAATAGGAATTCGTGAAATAAACTGCGGGTTAAAAGTTTCGAATCGTTGAATGGTGAATAACAATGAATGGTTATTGATAAATATCTCCAACTTCCTTTGCATCGGAATTCGGAGATTCTTGGTTGATCGATTTAAAATTCTGACGAAGTTGAAAGAGAGTAAATCGAGATCCTGATGGATCGAATCGATGGAAAGCTCTGCCACCCTCGAGGGTGGTTGTAGTTTGTTTTTCGAGGATCCTTCGAAAGGGGATGATGTTCGAGCGGAACACGCGTGCGCGCTTAGTTTCACGGAACGTATCGCAAAACTGGGGCAGATAACGAGGCGGTGCTGTTATCGTGCCACAGCCTGAAGGCGCCTAGTTCCAGATAAAGCTCATTCATTGGTTCCCGTTACGTTTCACGGCATTCGCGGATCGTACGATTCGCCGATAGTATCGCGAATCGCGATTTATGAATTGCTTATTCAGCCTGGATTTACTATCGAAGGATCGATCGATCTTCCTGGGATTGCTTTTTCCCGATACCACCGCGATCAGGGTAAGGAAACAGCTTCCTTTTCTATCCGAGTTTATTCAACTCCGAACGGCGAACAGATTTTTCATTTTTATATAATATCGAGGAAAGTTTTCTTCCGCGGAAAGACGGTGACTTTTGTCGAGGAAAAGTGGAAACTTTAATCAAGCCTCGGTGCGTGTTGAAGGACAACGAAAGGAAAGTTTCTTTTTTTTTCCCCCCCGCACGTGAAGAATATTCTACGGATATTACGTTGTTCTTCGGTCGGTGTCGTAAAGTTTTAATGAAAAGTCCGAGGGTTGAGACACCCTTGAGCCGCGATTCGGTGGAAACGACGTCACCGCTTCTATATTCCCTGAATGATGCTGGAAAACGAGCTGTCCTCTTTTACGACTGTTACGCTTCGTTTCCCGCTTGAAATTCACGAAAAACCTAAGTTCCTGCAGTCAGTTTTAATGGTCGCCTCAAGTTGCCAGTGATTAAAGTAAATGTTTTGTCCTCTCTGAACAATCAACGCGTTAAGTAGAAAGAGAGAATTTCAACCAGAAATGTTAAACAATGGATCAAGATTCAATCAGATCAATTTATGATTATCACACAAGAGAAACCGGCACGAATGGGGCTTAAAGTAAGCGAAACTGTTTTTTCTATTCCCCTCAATCGTTGCACGGCTCGACAGAATAATTTCATCCTAATTAATTGCACCGCCTTTCACGTTCCCCTTCCGGTGCTGATGAACCTTCCGGTCAGATTGACGATCGTCTCTCGGTCTACTGACTCCTTGAATAAAGAGCAGACCGAGAGGCACGGAAACAGGTGGTGTTCCGTCAGAGGATGATGAACGATACGCAACCAACTGTGGCCCGAGAAGCAGCAGCGCGAAAATTCATCTCGAATCCACCAGAGACACGAGATATCCCACGGTTATCGGTTGTTTGATCCTTTCCGAGTTACGTGTATCAAGAAAAAAAAGCATCGATTTCATGGCTGCTTAATTTTGCGATCGAATTTTCATTTAGAAAGGAACAGAAATTAATTAATTAGCCTAGCAAGTGGAAAGCTTTAATAGAGAACCGAATGAAAACATAGAAAAATCCTTCGTAACCGGGTCAGTTTATTTGCAATGCAAAGCATACCGATTTGTTGATCGCCATAGAAACGACCCGTGATTTTAACACGCCTCAACTGAAACGCACGCGATTTCTTCGATCGTCGCATTATCCTTTTTGCATAAAACGTTTCCTCCCGCGAGATTGTCGTTAAGAAGGTTTATCGGCGATTGATCGATCGGTTCGATCGGCGAGGAACAAGATTCAAGTGGAAATAAGCACTAGATGCGAGTTTCTGTTCTATTTCAGCGTCGTCTAGACCTAGAATAGCTTAGACACCAAGTACTCTCAACGGAGACAAGCTGTCTCTCCTAGTCACCTCCTCGCTTGGAGGCTAGAATCTTGGCAAACTCTTGTTTCGAAGTTCAAGCAGCGTGATACAACACGCTACAACTCTATTAATATTTTTTTTTTCCAGTGAAAAACACTGAATTTTTCTTTTTTTTTTCCGCGAACAAGAAGATTCTTTTTCATTATTCTTGAAAACGATGCTACTTACATAACAAAGAAACTTGTTGAACAAATTTGAAAGTAACAAAGGAGGAAATGAATGAATATTTATTCCTGTTGAAATTGAAAATTGAAAATTGAAACTGAAATTTAATAACGGAGCTACGGAGGGCAACAAAGTGCCGTTCGAGTTCAAAGGGTTAATTATGAATGACAATGTGTCGGGTGGAAAAATAGGCGGTTGTTCAGAGGACAAGTATGCACCCTAAAGTATTCATCGTTGTCGAACGAACTGTTCCAATCCCTCCCTTTGGAAGGCCAACTTCTGAACACGTTAGCGAGTGAAAATTTTAATAGCGAACCGAAAATAACCCCGGCATAACGAGCCGGTATTCGAACCGCCGCGTGTTTAACGTTCAAATCTGCCGTTAAGATTCTTGGAAGTATTCCTGCTATGAATATAACAGGCGTACCGTTCATAATTCAAGTACCTTCGTGCGAAAGACGGTGATCTAACGTTTAAATCATTGCATCGTGACAATATCCAATAGTTTTCACAGAAATATTATAAAAAATTTACCATTTATCCGGATACACTCGCAAGTCAGTCATCGAATAGCCGCTAATTCAAGGCCGGTCAGTTCGCGAAGGCAGCGGTCCTTGATCGATTTTGCAACTTTCTCGTATCCGCGAAAGTGAATTTTTCGGTCATCGAGGGTCCGATGATTCACGATTCCCTCGTCGGACCTACAAAATTTAAATAATATTAGAGTTGATAAAAACAACGATTTAATTAAAGCGAGACGCGTCTGATTGTTTTCTTATCAAAGTCTGTTGCTTAATCAGACGAATGCTATCGATCAAAATGATCAACTTAATTATTGTCCGTAGTCCATTGATTATTATTGTTGTGTCTTTATTGTGTCATTAAATCATTGTGAAATAAGGAAACGAAATTGCAATGAAAACAATGAAATTGCGTATTCTTGTCTTCTTCCATTGCACTCGATGCAAGTTAAATTACACAGCATATTTTAGCTGGTTCTTACAGCAAAAGAATGCTCTTCCACGAATTCGAAGGTTTCGTTTAATTATATGCACAAACGATCTTTGTTCTCGCGATTAAATGCTTAATTACGTTCCAGCGAGCCCATGTGCGCACGCGAAAACTTGCATGCACTTTTTTGCACGCAATGTTGCATGCGATAGTTTCTTTATTAATTAGCGTGGAAAAGTAAAAACGAAGGAATAAATATATCTCTACTGTCATTGCTGTTATACACGTGTTCTTTTCGAAATTTTCACACCGAGGGAATATCAGACATCAGACGACAAACTCATCTTGTCTGGAAATGAATTTATCCAGCCGCGTTTTCAATCGACACGGGTCAAGGCAAACAACCGAGCTTATTAGTTATAAACGTGCCTTTTTATACGTTACTTGAACTTCAACTTGCTGTGAACTTTTCTATAAGTAGAGTGGGTGGTGAAATTATATCTGCAAATCACGTTTCAAACGAAGGATAAACGAAATTCTTCTACAAATTGAAGAATTTATCTTAGCGACCATTTCATCGAGATACTTTGTTGAACAAGCGAACCGTAATTACAATTTTCCTTCTGTTATTTAATTGTTTCGCCATACACCCACGCGATTTCTTCCCGTTCCTTTCCCTTTCGTTTTCTCTCATTCGGTTCGAACAATTGTTCGCGTCACGGTTTTGTTGCATGAAAATAGCTCGTTTAAACATTTACAGTGGGGAAGTTGATTAAAGTCCATGATGAAAATAACGAGATTTTTTGGAACGACGTTGGTCAACCCCACGGAGGGTTGGTAATTTAAATTTCGATTTTAGCCACTTTTTCAGATCGCTTTTCAACGTGTGAAAACTCGGAATATTGTTTGCTAATTGCTTTCGTGGGTTTTTAATTCACTTGGTTTGAAACGAAACTTTGGTAACTCTTTGATCGTTCGCTTCTTTGCTCGTCATTTTTGTTAGCTGTTTTTGCTCAGTAAAGTGGAAGAGCTCAGTGAAAATTAAAGGTCACGAGTTGAAAGTTTGACACTTGATAGACAGATCATCCATATAATGGAATATTTCGTTGCTGGATTAAAAAAGAATTTTACTTGTAACACCTTTAAAATAAGTGAAAACGAGCCTCCTTTTTGTATTTTGATAAACGGAATAAAAGGAAAATTTATAAAGGAAATGAATAATGGTCAGAACCATCGAGCAATTCCATCTGAAATCGCGTCGTTCCACGAACAGTGCGTGCAAGCTCGTGCATATTCCCGACAATAACTAATAAATTTTGCAATTTACTACAGTGGGACGTCTATTACCTCTGCACCCTCGTTCGGTGCACGTGCACAAAGTGTCGTCGTGTAATCGTCGTGTAAAACGTTAACCGTATCAAAGCACCGGAAAATAAACGTTCCTTTCCAAGGAAAATTGCAACCATTTTCCTATTACGGATAGTTCTTGATATAGGGATCAGGATTCTTAAAATCCAGCAATTTCATTTTCAAAACCGAAGGATTATTTTTAAACCCTGCCTCGAGTGCATTTTACGTGGAATTTGCAACTAAGAATAGATTGTCGTTTTTGTCGTCAACGAGTTTTCCGGGAAAATCGCGCTGGCCTTCGATATTTGTGCATTCACGAAAAAATGTCAAAGGAGAATGTTAAATGTTTACCAATTTGTATTATTATATAGAATTTTCCCGCGATCTTCTCGCCGCTAATCCGATTTCAGCTCGATTCCAGAGCAACTTTCATCTCCTGTGGCTTCTTACCTTCGCGTTCAGCGAAAACGTCGTTTCTCGCGGAATAATTTGCCGTTCCTAGTGACGCAACGGTGGAAAATTTCAGAAATCGATAAAACCTTGCGAACAAGAACGGGAGAGTGTCTGTTCCTGAGAGAATCGAGGCTGAGATTGAACCTGAGAGGTAATAATAATGGTAATACTGTTGTGACGAAACGTGACAAGCAGAGGCGACGTTTAAATCAAATCCAACATATTGGATAAGCAAAAGGAAGAAGAATGAGTTCCCAGAACAAACGAAAAGTGGATGAATACCGTGTTCGAGGTGAAAGAATTTTCATCGATTTTCTGATCTCGATTGAACACGCAATATTCAATCTCGAAACAGTGGTCTTTGGACCACTCACGTGTTGCAGAATGTGTTCGAATCAACGGTCGTTTAATCCTAGCCGGCTTTAAATCTATTGTACCATTGTGCCGTAATAGTCCTCTGGAGAATCGCTTGAAAGTACCATTGGAACTTGAAAGACATATACACGTTATGGTCGTCGAGAATGGTTTATCTCTTTGCAAGCTTTACGTACGTTCGTTTCTATATTTCTCCAAGATCCATTTAATCCCTGATAGGGTAAAAAACATCCTGTATCATATTTACAAAAAAGGTAATCGGGCGATGGAACTCACGGTGGAACTCTACTTACAAATTCTAAGAGCCGGTTTGAAAACTGCATCTTCGCAGGGGTGCATTATTCGTTGACCTAGTGCAAGAGGACAGGTATGCAGGCAATGCAGGTTTGCATCATTCGCGTGTCCCAGAATGTCTGCACGAGGAGCAGGTGTGTACCGATGGGTCGTTGCGCAAACGACCGATTGATAAATAGATTAATATGAATTTCCAATCCAAATACGAATTTTCAGTTCATTCAATCAGTGGACGTTATTTGCAATGAGAGTCGCGTTGCGATCTGCAACATACCCGGAACCTGCCCGCACGCTCGCATGCTTCAACGAGCAGAAATCATTCCGTAGATCGTATTAAGAATTACACACCAGCGTCGATTGAAATTGACATCCATTTGTCAAGGCCCGTCTAGTCGGTGCTCGACACTCGTCTGGATTGTACCTCTCGTTATCTAACGTTCTCTAATCAAATTTTCCAAAGATCCGTGATCGAAGAAGTAATAGGAACGATTCGATTTCTTCGAAGGATTCGAGTGATTGTTCGTATTCGATGGTAGAATCAAAAGGTGTTGACGGTGTTAAGCAATCGCGAATTCACGGAACGTGGAATCAACGAAGAACCTTTCTGATAATCGGATTATCCAACGGGCTTCAACGAGGTTTGCGTTTTTAAAACGCGATTACGTGGCCGCTTTCTTCCGATTAGATTATTTATCGCGCCGGCGAAGCGGATTCTTTGTGGTTTCAAGAGGGAAAGCATCGAATTCGAGCATGACGAAGGTGAAAACCAGTAGAAGAATATTTTAACAAACAGAAATCATTTCAAGCGCACCTCGAAATTTCAACCACGTATTCTACAATCTTGACTATTGTCTGCGAAAAGAATGAAACTCTCGATATGTCCGACAGAAGAAAACTTTGCGTCAAAGTGCACGGTCGGGGTGCTGGAAAATGTAAGCTGGAATATACCCTCGCCGAAACGAAGTGCTTTGGCAAAGCCTGGTGAGAAGGGAACGAAATAAATGTATCGAAATATATGGTTGACGACGTTTCCTCTCGACGCGTCGTCGTTCTCTTTGCCTGTTCTTTGACGCAGTCTCGATCAAAGGGCCGTTTTACGCGCGAATACGTGCGTCGAGAACGATGATGCATGTCCTTTTTGGCGGGCATTACGTTTTACGGTATGCATCGGTTGGCTTTGTTGATTCACAATGCGTACGTGGTGCGTGGCCGAGCGGAGAGGAATGCCAATGGTGTGGCAACGTCAGACGAAACGCGAAAAACGTGGCCATATTTCGCTGGAAAGTTTTGCCAGCCGAAACGCGTCTCCCCGCGTTTCAACTTTCCTTCTTCTCTCTACTTCCGTTTCATTTCGTCGCGTGAGCTGTGGATTAGTAACGAGAAAATTATTTTCATTATTTTCTGCAGTGGGACAGTTCGGAATCCGAGTGCTCAGAGGCTGAAGACTCAAATGAGTTAGGGGCCATAGTCAGCCCCGAGATTTGCGCGATGGACACTGTGGACAGTACCAGCAAACGTTCTGGAGGCCACAGCGGCCACAAGACAGTTTCAGCTACCCGAGTATTCAAGAAATCCAGCCTAAATGGAAAGATCACGGTATACCTTGGGAAAAGAGATTTCGTCGATCACATAACCCACGTTGACCCCATTGGTAAGTACCATTTTGGTATCTTCAACAATCACGTACCTAAGTGATCCTTGATATTCTGCTGTAATTACCACCATTAAATCACTTATAAAGTTTCCATCGTCGTTGCCATATTCGTTTCAAGATTAATCCTCAACTTCAGTACCCATAATGTTCCAAACTTTACTTTGATGTTTATGACGTTAACCATTATATCGTTTAGAGTTCTGTTTCGAGTGCAAATTGCGATACCCATTTGAAGATTAATTCTTAACATCAACGTAACGATCTAAAGTTCATTTTGACGTTCGTGAAACTAACCATTAGAAACTTTAAGTGTCGGGAGCTTCAGCGATCCTCAATCTTCCTGAGTAATTAACTTCATTAAGCCATTTGTAAAGTTTCTAACGTCCTGGGAGTTGATTTCAAACGTGAATTTCGATACCCCTTTTGGAGATTAATCCTTAAAATCCACTTTGATGTGTATGAAATTAACGATTACAGCTGTTCAACTAGTACCTATCAAACTTATCCCAAGTGATCGGGTATCTAATTATCTTTAATAGCCTAACAGCAAAGTTTCCGATAGCCTGAAAGCCAGCCTCTATTCAAAAGTTAATCCCCCTCCGATAGCAGTGTAACATTCCGAGGTTGTTAACAGGCTGGTACGATTGGAAAATTCGATTTACTTAACGATTCTAGTTAATCTGAAGCGTCAGGGCTACTTAAAGGCTCACCGATCGCCGTTCAATCGTTACAGACGGGGTCGTGCTGATTGACCCGAACTACGTGAAGGATCGCAAGGTCTTCGGGCACGTTCTAGCGGTTTTCAAGTACGGCAGAGAGGATCTCGACGTTCTTGGTCTAACGTTTCGCAAGGATCTTTACCTGGCTGCCGAGCAGATATATCCCGTGGTACCTGGTTCCCAGCATCGAGAACTGACGCGACTGCAGGAGAGGCTGATCAAGAAGCTAGGGAACAACGCTTATCCGTTCTACTTCGAGCTACCGCCTCATTGTCCTGCTTCGGTGACGCTGCAACCGGCGCCCGGTGACACGGGCAAACCATGCGGCGTCGACTACGAATTGAAAGCGTTCGTAGGCGAAACGCAGGACGACAAGCCTCACAAACGGTATAAAACTAACCTTGAACGAAAGGGTTTGCATTTTTGGATCAACTTTGATAACGATGAATCGTACGTTGCAGGGATTCCGTCAGGCTGGCGATACGAAAAATTATGTACGCCCCCTCGAAACAGGGCGAACAACCGTCCGTTGAAGTGAGCAAAGAGTTCGTGATGTCGCCGAACAAGCTGCACCTGGAGGCGTCCCTCGACAAGGAGCTCTACCATCACGGCGAGAACATCGCTGTGAACGTGCACATCGCGAACAATAGCAACCGGACTGTGAAAAAGATCAAAGTGTCCGTGAGGCAGTTCGCGGACATTTGTTTGTTCTCCACCGCACAGTACAAGTGTACGGTCGCCGAAGCAGAAAGCGAGTGAGTACCATTCAATGCACGCTATTCCGCCAGAATTTCCATGTGTCGGTTGCTATGAACGCGTGGTCGCAAATGGATTCTGAAGAATGTCACACGAATCGTACGAATACCAATAACATCGGTTTGGTAATCGATGAAAGTCGCGCGTACCTGGTCGAATTTCTAGAATATTTTAGGACGACGATTCGAAACAATTGATTATTATCAGGGAATCCATTTGTCGCCGATCGTTCATTGTACGAAACGCGTCACGAAATTCGATTTATCAAAGTGGACAAGATTTTTTTTCGCGTTGAATAACGGACAGCCACGCGTTTGGTCACGGTTTCCCCATTGATGTGGAAGACCTTCTTTGACCTAGAAATTGTTCGTTCCATCTTGCGAACTGACATCCCTAAATAACAGGCGGATACTTTATACGCCGTTGCGTTGCTTACGGAAAATTTACGAGTAACAGATTCTCCAACGTGACCAGACACGGGACTGCTCGAGATCTATCGACTGTAGCACAGGAAGGCATAAATTGCAACATGCTGTAATAAATTTCAATCTTACCCGGAGAAAATTTGCATCGAGCCGAATTAATCCGTATAAAGGATCATTTGCATTGGTTCACGCGCGTCCCTTGTTCGAATAAAAATCAGATAAATAAAATTAAATGAACACGCCGATGAAAAATCGACGAGCGTTCGAGTTTTCGTATTTTCATGAATTTTTCATGTCTCTTAAGTTTCTGATTAACATATCGACGGCCTGACGGCTCTACAGACTTTATGAATCTTTTTATGCTTGAGCCGACTTTACTGATATAATTGTATTTAAGTGACTCCATTAACGTAAGCTATAAATTTACAAATTACCATTCATAATTACTATACTATAAATGAATAATAAATGAACCCAGGAGACTTGTTTATTTTTTCTAAAGGGTTAAATATCGAATAGTTCTTGCGAGCCGAGTAGATGATAAAATTTAATTTCTAACAAATTTTTTGATCCTCCTTTAAAAATGAAAGTACGAATATCGAATGGTCTCGAACGCTCGCTCAAAAAAATACAATTACAACGTTGAAGAAAGGAGACGCACTACATGAGACTGTCCCGATTAGTATTAACGCTAGGTGTACAATGATATGAACGCGATACATGCCGAATGGAATTGTGACATGACGAAACGGAAAATAAGATGATTGCACTGGCAGTATAGGGGTAGCGCCAGGATTCACCCTGAGCAAGGTCTTTTCTCTAAGGCCAACGCTTGCCGACAACAAAGACAAGCGAGGTCTTGCTCTAGATGGTCAGCTTAAACACGAGGACACCAATCTAGCATCTAGCACAATGTGAGTGCTCAAACCATTGGTCGCGTGCTATTTTCTTTTTTCTCTTTGATTTTCTTTATATTTCGTTCGAGGATGAAGACTGGAAACGGAGCCAAACGATTTTATTGAAAATTTTCAAGAACGGTTAGAGCGCAATTCTGGAATATCCATGTTAGAATCGAACGATTTTTTAACCCTTTATTCCAGACAAACAATGAACCCTCTTACTATCGGATCTCGCTATTTTCCTCCGATTTCAAGATTATTCTATGAGAAACGAAGCCAGTCGATTTATCGAAGGCCCGTTTGCAGTCTTCGAGGTACGAGCGTGTTGTTGAAAACGAAGTACGATATTGTATGGGAACAACGTTCCAAAGTGGAATGCCAGTATTTTCCTTGATGGCCTTTTTTTGCTGGGGACTTTTATGGATATGGAATTTCATCGGTGGTGGTCACGTCCCACACAGGTCACGTCCATCTCTTTCTAACCCTCCCTCCACCCTTTCTTCACTTTATTTTCTGTTATATTCCACGGGTGGTTATTTTTTTTTTTTTTTTTCGTCTTTTCACAATTGATATATGCTGATCGATGAAACAACACCCCCTCGTTCATCCCTCTTTCTCTATTCCCCCCTCGTGTATAGCCTGTATCGCAGTGTGACGCACAAGCTAAAGTTTCATGTACATAATACATAAATCTATCCAAGTTTCAATGCAACTAGTCAAATTATGAATAAGAGAAAAGAAAAATAAAGACCTTATCAAATTTTCCCGTACAGTACCGAGCATGGTAGAATCAACTGTACAGTTACCCAAAAATTATTCGGGAATCTCGAGTACCTGATACAAGTGGATAACCGAAAATCATAGCTCGTGTCATTCAATTCGAAATTTTCGCGAGTATCTCTCTCGTTTCGCGGGTTCTTTGAAAAGGGATGATTTTATCAGGCGGATGCCACGCATCACCGGGAAGTCAGCTGAGCTATTTTCGCGATATTTCGAAGCACATTTAATTCGCGTACGTAGCCGGGGTTTCGTTTCATTTTATTTCGTTCTCTGGTTCGAGGGAAACCGTGCGCTGTGTATAGCGACGAACCATGGTTGTCGTTTATTTGAGAATAATATTTGCTCGATTCCACGATTGCTCTCGAGTGGCTCTCTTTGGTGAAAATAAACGACGAGCTTTTGGTTTATTCGAAGGAAATAAAATTCATATCGAGTGCTGTCTTTTTCACTCGAAAACAGGCGTCGAAGGAGTACCCATTTATAAATGGAAAATAAAATTAGAAAATTGATTAATTTCTAACAGGTTACGATTGTCGTTCTCGTTAGGTATATTCCTGACGTTTAATTTCGCAAAATTTGAAACGGGTTTACCAAACGACCTGTTCGCATGCCTCGAGCAGACGCCAGAGATCTGCTGTCGATCAAATTTCAGTTTCAAATGTAATTTCAAGTGGCAAGCGAAAACGAGACTTCGAAGCACATCGCGAGCAACGTAAGATTGTCTAATTTTATAAATAAAGTATTGTATCGTGACGGTTCTCGAGGCCGACGGTGTCCGGATGTATTAAGGTGGTTGGCCACGTTTACCCTCACACTTTTGCTACGTGTTTATCAGGGAAGGGTGCCCAGTGGGGCCAGGTTTCACGCTGAGCAAAGTGTTCTCTCTGACACCGCTTCTCGCCAACAACAAATATAAATGGGGTCTTGCCCTCGATGGCCAGATCAAAGACGAGGACACAAATCTGGCGTCCAGCACCCTGTAAGAATATCGCCGCTGCTTGTCTCATGGAATTCGATAATGGATGTGTTAAGCTCAAATTCGGAAAACGATCAGCGAATGAAAATAAATGACCAGAAATCGGTGGCTTCAATTTTTTTGCGACTAATGGTCGCATTGAGCTTAACAAATACATAGAAAACGGGGATATCTAAAGTTTGGGTGCTTTTTTCGTTAATATATTTTTATCTAAGCCAATCGACGTGTTAATTGAAATATCGAGACACTGAAATTGCACCCAAACTTTCGATGAGAAACCACGTACGTGCCTATGTTTCTCTTTCTCTTTCTATCCTCTCTCTATGTTTATACACGAGCATCAAACGGCTGATCACGCGTGCAATCACGACTTCTCTCTGTTTGCGAAGCTGCGTCTGTACGAAAATTGTGGTCACGTGCGTCATAGAACCTGTGGATTTGTGAAATAGGGTCTGTTTCGGTGTTATCGATCGATCGTCGGGCTGTCGAGGGTTGTTTCACTTGTCTACCCCCTTTAACGTCCGATCACTGTTGACGTTTCAATGTTTGCTCGAAGAATAATGTACTTACACATAGAGGAAGCAATATTTTATCGTCAAAGTTTGATTTGAACAATGCAAACTTTTCCTTTTATCTCTGGTACCTTTAAATCCGATGCGATCACCAAAGATTTCTTAAATTATTTTCAAAACGAAATAACTGAGTTTCAACTATCCCATTTTCTTTTTTAAGAAACATGCTTGTTCTCTACGTAAACCATGTTCGTCATTTATAAAGCAACGTCTCACGATTCGTTGCAGTCAGTTTCATTGATGTCAGAGAAGGCATTGATGGTGATTAACGTTTGTAAACGTTGGCAGAGCACGAGATTCCGTGAAACTGATAGCTGTTTTCATCTTTCGGAAACGTTCCGTTCAGAAACAGCTGACCATTCTTACGGATGACCAAAGTTCTCGGGCACACGCACGCTTCCGCGATATTGATCTTACGCAAGCCAAGATTTTCTCCTACGAAAGTAGCAATAGTACCGGCAAACGCGATTCTACGATTATTTTGAACCGGCTGTTTTGCCGGATCGAAAATAGCCATATACTGGCTGCCTTATCGTCGGCTCTTCCGTTTGCACAAGTTATATTCAGAGCGCGCGTTTTCTTTCGTTTTCCCCGTACGAATTCTACCGTGAAATTATAAGCGAGAAGTCGTGAAAACACCAACGATGCTCTGTACTTTCGACGATTATCACCTCGACGAATATGGCTGGACTGACGATGGTAGCGGACTGGCACGTTTTCTTTTTTAAGTATTATTCACGAAACGAAACTTAGGTAACCACGTTAGCTGCTTCGTAGAACATTAGTGCGATATTTCTTGTACACTGCGGCGGGCAGAATGTTTTAGAAATTCGAATAGTTCTCGCGGATCACGCGATGCGTTTAGAGAAATCAAATCTGCGTCGTCGACACCGCTGCGAATCCCGAACACCCGTTTATACGCGAGGACACCTGGCGAAAAAGAAGCGAGAATGTGCGATTGGAAAGCAGAGGATTGTCAAATATTTCCATCGTAATTTCTTTGAATCGAGTATAGGGTATCCCGCAAGCAGACAAAATTTTCTCTAAGGTAATTGAAAAAAATCAACAATCATTTCCCTGATCCAACGTTCACGAGAATTGTCGATACTTTCATCCAAGTTCTCTTCTATCGAATAATTTCAAGAAGACAATAAATTTGATCCGTTTATTTGACACTCCCCTATTACCTGCATTCCTCGCTTTTAACTCGTACGGATTCCAAGCGTGTTGTAAAGCAACGATGCTTAAACAAAATCGATACCTTACTTCCTTTGCTTCTTGAATGGCTAACGCTTTGCACTTGTTGCTTCTGAATTGCACGTTACGAACCTACTTCATCATTTTTTTCTTTTCCTATTTCGAGAACATTATAATTCTACCACTGCCTGTTTGTCCGCGTATGACAAGCTTTTGGTGTTTGTTGAATGTCTATCGCTCGTGCTAAAAAGACTTCCCGGTGAAAATACCGTCTAAGTGTATATTTGTATGCGTGCGTGGGTGTTGTTCTAACGGTGCATGCACGGCTTGGTAATTAGAAGGTAAGAAGAGAACCGGAAATCGATGGTGATTATGTTGTTTCGCAGCGTGGCGGATCCCTCGCAACGTGAGAACCTGGGAATTATCGTTCAGTACAAGGTGAAAGTGAAACTTTGCCTCGGTGCACTTGGAGGGTAAGTTTGCATCGTTTGCAGTCACGTTGGAGGAATATTATTGAAATTTAACCCTTTCCCTATGAGCCACGCGTATCGAAGAAACGAAGATGAATTTTAAATGAAATTTCACATCAAACAGCACCGATTAACTAATCAAGGGTTAATTAGATTTTATATTTCTCCGAACTGATGGTGGCAGAGTTGATGAAAGGGTACGAAGAGACGAGTTTAAAAATTGAATTTCCTGCTGACACAGAGAATTGGTCGCGGAGCTGCCATTCATCCTGATGCACCCGAAACCGGAAGAAGAGGAACCGGCGCCACCCACCGCGCGGCCCAGTCCGACGCAGAAAGCGGACAGCGGTGAAATACCGCTCGACACGAACCTCATTCAGTTGGACACGTACGTGGTCAATATTTAAGTACACGCCGGTTTCGTGCTATTTCCGTCGGGCGAGAATAGTCGGATCCGTTTCGACGAAATTCGCGTGCGTCAATGTTTCTTATTTCATATTTATTCAGCTACTGTGCGGATAGAAAGATAATCGTGTTTAATTATTCCGTGATTCGCGGCGTCAAGACCAACCTGTTATCGTTTCAGGGAGGCTGACGGCGACGACGACATAATCTTCGAGGACTTTGCCCGTCTAAGGCTGAAGGGTGAAACGGATGCCTGACCACGTTGTTCGCACACCGTCGACCTGTACGACACAGCGAAACGTCCGATATACGAGAATGTCGTCGCGACACCGACGAAAAATGCGAGCCAGTTGATTCTGTAATCAGGTTCGACGGACCTTTTTGTAAGAATAAAAGAAGAAAAGAAAAAAATAAATAAATAAAAGAAAACGCGAACCACCGAGCGAAGCGTTGAGAAACGAACGACTCGAGCCACATGAGATTCCACGAGTTTTCGCGTTGTTCTTCGACGACTCCGATCATCGAAACGATGTTTCCATTCCTCTCGAGATGTATTTACTGTCCGATATGAAGAAAAATGGACACGGAATGGTACTAACTTGCTGCACAGAGAATCAAAGATGCACACTAAGAAGATCACAGGAGGACAGACGAACGAGTCGTCGAGAAAGGATTGTGAATTACGTTTATGGGAATGATTGAAGAAGTTTTCACGACGAGACATCAATGGATGAAAGAAACCCAATCTTTAGCCAATGTATTTATCGATATATCGACGAGAAAGGGATGCGATTTTTTTTTTTTCTTTGTTTTTTTTTTACTGGAGACGATAAGTCTCTTCATCAAGACTATAAAACTGAACAGATTTCTTTTCTGTAAACTTAGTCACATGGCCAGTATGTAATGCAGTCAGTGTGTTACACGTTGATTCGCGCAAAATTTATAGGTGTAACGTTTGCGTCTGTTCTTATGGCACACCTTTGTTAATTCAATACATTTTTTTTTACAACTGAAATTAAAATGAAAAGATGTCAAAAGATTTCTCGAATGTGAAATTAAAGCACTTTGTACGGAGAACTATTGGTGTGCTACGAGATTAAGAATGTTTGTTTTCGGTGTAATCGAACAAGATAAATTGAGATTTTCTTAATGAAAGCATCGCAACAAATTCAACGAATCCTATTTAACCCTTGTGTTAATAACGAAAATGTTCATGGTTGTTATAACCAGGTATTTGGAACGATATTAAAATTTTGCGATAGGAACACGATGAATTCTTGAATGTCAATGTGAGAATGAGTAGCTGGGTACCCAGTTATTGACACAAGAGTCGAATCTTACAAATATATAGGTAATAATATAAATATGTATACACGTACGAGGAAAGTTTTAACCCTTTCGCTATAACAGCGATTGTATATTAAGCGATGGAGTCTGCGATATCAATAAAATTTAATTTGCCATAGGAAATATTTTTTTCAATTGTTCTTTGGAAAATTTCTGAAAGTAGCGAAAGGGTTAACGATCAAATTAAACGACAGTTTGAAACAAGCATTAGAAGAATTTCAACGTTTTAGCTTTTACACGTTTTATATTGAGATCGAGAAGGTATTTGGATTTTTTGCGAATCGAACGAAAAACCACCTAATCGTACGATTTTCTATTCCTTTTTTTACGCGACACGTTTTTTACCGAACGAAATATCACACGTATAGTGCCATCCTGATCACGCCCGTCGAAGATTCTTGTTACATTATTCGTTTTTTAAAAATGGAAGAAAAGATTCACGCGAACGAAGATCGATTCAATTTTATTATCGTTCATCAGACGTATCGAAGACTGTTTTATGCGAAATCGTACCAGCTGTTCCTACAAGGCATCGATTTCGAGATAACGAGTCTCTCGTTGGATCCTTTGGCGAATTTCAACGCTCATCGTTGATTCTCTTAGAATGAGAGGAATTCAAGAACGAACTGGAAGAATTCCAAACGCGATCGAGAAAATGGGGATCATTCCAGGTGCACGTGATTAATCTCAACTCCTTCAGGAGGGAATATGACGAGTATTCTCTAAGTGGCGGAATGAAACGAGTGCAGCGTCTTTGAATCCATGAAAGTTTACACCGTCATTTTAATCAAACCTCAAGCTTCGATATATCACAAGTGCTGTTTCCGTCAGGAAAATTTCCAGATCAAGAAACGTTGGATTCGAGATCGCTGTTCTTTCGTATCTGCGACTTAGGAGACAACATCGTTGCGTGTATGCGTGCGTGTGTGTGTTAAGTTAGCACGATTGGAACATTAAGGCGTCCGCTGTCAATTAATCTAATTTACTTCGTTCGACGTCGATGGTGTTCACGAAGGCGCCGCGAGGACAGCGAGCGCGTTAATTTTAATTCAACCTCTCCGTGTCGGGGAGAGTGTAATTTGCGTGTAAAATAAATGAAGAAAAAAAAAAAAAAAAGAATAAATAAATAAATAAATAAAGTTAGCGTTCAAATTCGATGTCTCAAGTCGGTGATTCAAAACTGAAGAAACCAAGCCTGCTATTTCGACGAATAGTTAATTAACATCGTTCGATCTTCCACGAATAAAGTAGAAAACGATAACGAACACGTACGAAGTCAATTTCGAAAAAGGTTGATTAGAAACGGCAGACGATGGATTATCTTCGATTCTGAACCACGAGCAACACTTTGGGCCCAGTGAAACGTCGATCGTGCTACTGGCCTTTTGTAATCGTGCACACGTTCTATGTATATAAGATGCAAGGAGAAATAGTATTTTTTATCGATTTAGCATTTACAGAGTGTATTTAGGAGAGACTACCGATTATACCAAAGCCAGCATCTCTCTATCTCTCTCTATCTCTCTGTTCAGTGTTTCGCTTCTCGGTGAACCGAGGAACACTGTTTACCTCTAGAGAAATTATCCGACGAAGCAATTATCGAGCCCGTATAAGTAATTTGTAAATGTCGAGTTAATGTTTCAGCTATCTAAGAGTAATCGAATGTACCGGTCATAAGTTTGGGGTCACTGTTCCGAACGATGATTCTTCAGGATCGAGAAGCGTTTAAAATTTTATTTCATCACTTTTACAGAATTCACGCACAAAGACTTGTTAATTGAAAATTTAATATTCGAATCGTTGGATTGAAAGATTTTCGACCCCAAGCTTGTGCGCGCAAGAAAAACCAAGAAACTAGAGAAACGACGAAGGAACGCAGGCTTGTACAATACGCGCGAGAGTATATTTTGTATCGGAGCGCGCGGGTGCGCGTCAGTATTTTTTGTATCATATTGAAAATCAGACATCACTGTATTAAACGAGCGCAAGTTGGCCCACCAGGGGATGGAAGGAATCGTTACGTTACAGAGATAATGGCAATGCAACGCTATGCATCCACAGTCAATAAAGAAGAAAAATGGGCATTGTTTACCCAACACCTGTGTCGCGTCTGCCAGGTATCGATGAACGTATGTCGTCGCGTGTTAACCCTTTCGCGATCGATATTATTTTTCATTAGAACACGAAACTTAAAGAACCTTGTAAAATATCCGTTACATACCTGTAGAGCCTTGACTCGGAATAAACGAATGTTCAGGAATGATATGATCGCAAAGGGTTAAAGAGTTCAAGCAGGATAGGGTACTTGCAACAAACGGATACTTTAGATCACACAGGGAATAATTAGTTAGCGATTAAGTTAAGCGACGAGTTAAGTAAAGGAAAATGTCCAGGTCTTAGCAGCTACATTAAGAGATTACACGTAATCGTGATAATTCGATCTCCTGTGCGCTTAGGTGCAGCGTGGGTTTCTTTTTTAATTAAGAGAAAATGAAGGAGTATCCCATTAATCTCGAAATCAATGGCGAGTAATGGAACACTCCACCTCCGACCCTTAACCAAAAGAATCCCTCGTTGCGGCAGAGTGTACAGCTTGCGACGAAAGGGGTGAGAATTAGGACACGGATGACGGTATTGTCGCGTGTAAATTGCGTTTTCAGTGGTTTAATTTATTCATCGTAGGAAAACGTTTCGTTTAGTAGATGTATGGATCACGCGAGTAGAAAAGAGATTAATTGGTAGAGTGTGTATAAAAAGAGAAGAGAAATGGAAGAGGAGAGTAAATAGCGAGATACGTAATATATAATAATGTACATGTAAAAATTGTGTATTCTCATATAATAATAGCTGTAATAATTTAATAAATCTTGTATATCGGATTTATCTTTTTCTTCTCAATCTTTTATAATATTTCACCACCCATTTATGCCACCAGAAATTAATTTTCAAAGTTTCCTATTAATTAGCGACTAAATTAATTTTTTTTAATTTTCGCTAATTACACGTGACATTTGCGTAACTCCGCTTGTTAACTTGTTACAATATATTTTGACGATATTCAGAGTCACTGAATTTCACTGGAAATAATAACCCAACAATATTAATGAAGGTACTGTTTATTAATTAAACACCATCTGGACATGATCTCCCTGATTTTTCAATTAACTTCATGATTAATGAAAATACGGATGACTCCAATTATTCATTTGTTTACGCGTTCCATAAAAATAAGCTTCTTAAGACACCATCAATTATAAATGCCAATTCAACATTGGATGTAATTTTTCGTTGTACCAAACATCACGAGTATTTAATCACTTCTAATTGTTTGAACAGTCTTCAGCTTCTTTCTTTTTTTACAACTGAATTATTCATTTTTTAAACCACCAAAGCCCTTCTTCCTCTAGCTGGAAATGTTTAATTAAACCGGTCGTTCGAACAATAGGAAGTGCATCAAGGTTTCATCCCACGGACAAAGGAACAAAAGGTGAATCTTTTCCGCGAAATTGTAAGTTGTGGCACGCAGAACATCGTCGTTTATCATCGGAGATAGAAATTCTCGACACGACTAATGAGTTTCTCACAATTATTTGGTTTCTCACGAAAATTTATTTCTCAACGCAACTCTATAAGTGGAATGTTTTTTTATACAAATTTGTCACGAATCGCGTTGAATAAAAAATGCAAGTTCAAAGGGTAAAAAATGTTTTGGCGCGCATCTACCCCCTCCCCTCTATAAGGACAAAACATCGCGACCGGTCTTCAGTATGGACCACGCGGCCGAACCGCGCGGATGTATCCAAAGGGAGGGTGTACTTCGCGCGTGTTTTTATAAATAACATTTGCCATGATTAAACTCAAATAATTTTCAATTAAATATGAAAATACACAAATTTCATCTGTCGTGAGATTATTTATGCAGAATTGATTGAATTAGGTGAATTTATTAAATGAATGTTTCAGCTTTCAAAGCTTTTTCTAATTTATGATGATACATATTTTAATGACAATAAATACTGTGACCCGTTAAGTGCATCAACGCGAGGAAAATGTAATCTGAAACCACTGAGAATTTGCGATTACCTCTGATGATTAATTTCGCGCGCGAACCCGTAGAATTACTCCCTTCTAAAAGATTCGAATCGTTCCATTTTTCTATCATGTAAAAATTTACAAATCGCCCCCGGGCATGGTTATTTTTTAAACTATCGATCATCGTTCGATCAAAGGTTTCACGGTAAAAATTAAACGGTGCAGTGAGACAAGAAACGGTGAAAGAAGAAATGAAGTTCCAGAATCAGGGATGAAAAGGAAGACGCTGGAAAATGGGAAAATGTTCAGGTTAGTTTCGACAAATAAAAAAAAGAAAATATTGATACATGAATCATGAATGGAATTATTCTTCTGTTTGCAAGGCTTTTAAAGAAGCTTTGTATGCGTGAATTGATGCTTTTAAATCGACGCGAGATAAATTGGCCCAACTAGTATTGCGTGAATCGTGTTATTTTTTCGTTAAGTGCTAAATAAAGTCTCCCTTTTTTCCACGCAGTGATATACGAAACGATTGTACTGTAAAATGTACGAGTCTATTTATTTTGATTGCGTTTAAAAAAAGAAAAATATTTTTTTAGGTGTATGGTTATTGAAGTATCTTTGGAAATTCATGGAGAAGAGATGGTACAAGTTGTTCATTAAGTAGCAGTGTCCTTTTTATAAAGAACTGAATTAATTTAAATTTCAATTGAAATTCTATGCAATTTAAAGTACATCTCAAGTATCTTTTCATTTAATTTAAAGTCCATTTGAAGTATCTTTTTATGCACTGTTCCATAATAGTGTAGATTCTATCATAACGAAGTGCAGCGTCGTGAAAACGAATCTGTTGCCCCTTTATAACCCAATCTGGCCCGGAAGTACAAGCAATTTATACCATCCCGTCGTTTATTCCTTTTTTGTACTCTAGTTATCGATGGAAATGCATCCTCCCGAGTATCATGCATCTCCTAGGCAATTTTCTGAAAATCGTGTTTTAATTACCCCTCTTAATTTCTTTTCTATCGCGAGAGAAGCCTCTGCCTTAATTGAAATACGATTGGAGACTCTGAAGAGAATTTTCCAAATTCTCATTGGAACTCCTTTCGAGATTATTAAGTGAATTATTCAGAAATTGAATGAATTTTTACGA
Source organism: Osmia lignaria lignaria (assembly GCF_051020975.1). Taxonomy (NCBI): domain Eukaryota; kingdom Metazoa; phylum Arthropoda; class Insecta; order Hymenoptera; family Megachilidae; genus Osmia; species Osmia lignaria. The sequence continues at coordinate 12,074,875 of NC_135032.1, read as the reverse complement.
TACAAACTTTCAAGTCATAATAGATGTTATTAACCATCGAACGACGAGGCTGGGTCAATCGTGACCCAGATCTTTGAAAGCTATCATAAAGGAGTGTTTTAAATGAAATTGGAATCATACGTTCGGTCAACAAAGTCCGAGCTCTGCTGTTCCGATTAAGAAATAAAAAATTGTGGTTTACGATAGATCTTTTATTCTTATTTCTATATTATTTCGTATTCGAAAGTGCTCGAGCTGCAATGATCGGTGCATTGCTTTTGAAATAAAGTTTGATCGGTTGACAGCTCACTGTACTGAATAAATGGATCGCAAGAGATTAATGGAGAAAAGAAACTCGATTATACAATAGAGCTTCTTAAATGTTGAACTGATCAATTTTTCATTTCCTCTGAATTTTCACGTGCGCAGACTTTTCGTATATCAGAGAATCTCCAGCTGAATTTTCAACCAGAAATCATTACTTTCGTTAATTAATTTTTTTCCTCGGAAAGACTAATCACGAGCAACCCTTATTCGGAAGAAAAATGATTTTGGTCTGAAAAAGATTTAATACGAAATGAATTATTTTCGCAAAATCTTCTAAACGACCGTTTTAATAATTATTGGTGTACAAATACTGCGGTTAGCGGAGATAAAATATCCCTGCAAGAATTGAAGGTAAAATGAGGAGGTCGTTTGTGGTAAATGAACTTCAAAGCCAATTTTTTTCCTGTGGCCAAGAGGGCAGTGTAAAAAAGAAAAAGAGTGGTTGAGTTCGTTAAAAGTACTGCGTTCTTTTCGGGTCATCGCGGAAATTAAAACCGCAAATTTGTGTATTCACTTTTTAAACAACCCATCCTGGAGAAAGGCTCGTTCCTAATTTTAGATTATTAATTAATTATGGACACGATGGAGGAACAATTGAGAATTGAATTTCTCTATACGAAAGGCTGTCATTGGCCTTAGCAAACCTGTTCCCTGTGTGTCATATCTTGTTATATCGGGTCGTATTATTTTCCATGTAGGCCCGTTAACAAATTACATCCGTATCTCGTTCCCATCGGTCGATGTCCAATCAACTAAATCCAAGCTTTACCCCACCATTGTACCGAACGGCCGATGCACTTTGACCGTGATTATGTATGTTCCAAACGAATATTCCATATAGAATAGTCTAATAACAAAATGAGAAAAAGTGACGAGGGTTGTAAACGAGCCTATCGTATTGGTTATCCCTGAAATTTCCAAGGTAAAAAGATCCTATCTTAAAATGGATGATGTCCCTACAAACTAGAACGATTTGTCGTCGCTAGCAGACCGTAATTCTTCCGACGTTTGTCCGGGGTATTACCCGGAAATGAAAAATGGCGTGAATGTAGAGAGAATAGGGAAAAGAAGGCGGAACACAATGTACTCTTCCGGTGATATCGATAAGACGAGGAACGAAGGCCGTAAAGTTCAGATCGTTCCTTTCTAAAGAACCATTCTTTTGGCTTTAAAGACAACAATCTCCTCTGATTCCGTTCGCCCTTTCAGCCCTGAAATTATCTGATCCAACATCCAACAAGTTCGAAAAGTATTTTCAATGAATGAAAAAAAGATAGTCAATTTTTTCCAATTTAATCGTGTATTAACACCCAGGTCGAACGGCTGATTATTTCGTACGCCAATCAAGTTCTGTAATCCTATAAACACGATTTTACGACGATACAGATCCGTGCGGATTGCAAGGCAGCTCCCGTTGAATCTGATCGCATTAATTATCAGAGGATGCAACAGATTACTAATTTACGTAATGAAATGAAGCAGCGATATGCTGAATAGAGGCGAACGAGGAGAGCTGAATAGACTGGTTCATGAATGAATGAATAAATAGAAGATTCTCTTCTCGCATGCTTCGTTAAATTTGCTCACTAAAAATATTCGAAACGATTAAAAGAAAAATTTGATTTACCCTTTGAACAATACGTCGGAGATTGCGATGTTTCAAAGGGTTGAGATTAATGTCTGATTCGAGTTAATCGGAATTTTATTCCTCGATTATACCAGTGACTGATGCCAGAGGGTTGAGCTAAGTATCTGTCAGGAGAAACTATTAATCATTTGATGATACAAGGAAGTAAGGATGACACACCCTTGACGAGTTTCATTATCCAAGTGACTAGCATCAACAATGAAGGAAGCTTGTACGTGTCAGCTGAAGACATCACGGAGAAGAGAATCCGTGTCTTCTTACCGAAGAGATTATCACCTTGTTACAGAAAAAGAAAGTTCATTTCTTTCGTACTTGAAATTGAGAAATGAAGTATTTATGGGTCACTTGTGCCTTGTCATCCTTCTATCGTTATGAAACTCCATAGCGAAGACATTTAAAGAATGCAAAAGGGTATTCTGACAATTCTACCAAGTTATTTGTCATTTCGATGGGACCTTTGACGTAATCTCTTACGTCAATGGGTTGTTTATGGCGTGTCTACAAAAGGAATCGACAGAATCGTGGGCGAAGGAAAAGGGATCCTTTACGAATGGCTTTTTTATGCTTTTTAGTAAATTCAATTAGTTTCCCCGAACAGTGATTATTACGCCCTTTAGACGAATATTACAACGAGCATTAATTAGAAACTGTTCACGCGCTATGGTTGATTCACCGTGAATGCAATATCCTAAAGTTAGGGGTTCTGTTGCTTTTAACGAAGTTCAGGGACTTGCTGTTATTCCTGCACGATCCACGTTTACCTCGTGTCAATGTTAGACATCGAGGGTTAAATAAATTTTGCAAAAAGGGAATCTTTCCTTTTACCGTATTTAGTCACGATTCGTCGAAATCCATAAATAGGGTGATTTTTTGTCTGCCTATCGTCGTACCCCCAGAGCGACCGTGATTTATCGAGATTCTTTGGGGTGTTATACGTCGACAGTGATGTCACCTTAAGCTCGCCTTACTTTCTGATCGATGCAATATTATTATATCTATCTCGAATTCATCGTTGACGCGTGTTGAATAAAATATATCCTATTCCCTTTCTGTTTTTAGATTTCATAGGAAATGCCGTTTCAGTATCGGCAGTAAATGTAAGAAAATCCTATAGCCACCCCCGCAAAAAGTAGGATTACAGAAAGTTTGCAAAAGAAATGTCTCCTTAAATCGGTGCCAGTATACATACTGGATGATCTGCGAGGTAATTCAATTCCTTCTGAAGTATCCTATATGTTCGAATCAAAGTTCCCTTACAGCACATCAAGAAAATAAAAGAACCATTCGAAACGGCATTGAAATGAAAAAGAAAAAGAAACATCCAATTTAAAAGTATCTTAGTTTTTCGAGACGACAAGGATCGTCAGCGTGTTCCCAGCGGATCAATGTCGAGAAACTGTATTCCAGTTTTCTCTCGAAAACGATCCCCGATCTAATCTTTCCTCTTGGTCGAATATTTTTTTACAGTTTCGCCGGTTTCGGAGTCTCGTCTGGTTAGAAGATGACGAGGAGGTTCTCCGGCGGAAAACGAGAGGGGCTAATAATGCCCTCACGCAATAAATCGATCCCCCCCAAGGGAGAAGTTGAAACTGTCATCGTTTGTTCCAGATGGAGAAGAAGAGGTGGTCGTTGTCTGAACCGGAGGCAGCCGCTCGTAAAGTCGAAACCGAGGAATCCATAAACCGGTACGAGGAACCGGGATACCCTTCTGATGTCGTAGGCCGCCATCGAATTAAACTCCACCCTTCTTATCCTGATCGACCGAGTCGCCCCGGGTTTCCTGGTCTCTCGATTCGGAAACGATGCCTGGAATCGGACCCTTTTACGAGCCATCGTGCTCCCAGTTACTCGACTATTCGTTACACCACCTACCTTTCATCGCCAATTTGCCTACCGAGGAAACACCTTCGACCCGGCATCGTTTCCTTCCACCTGCTGTATCCACCTCGGCTCGATGACTATGCGGGATAAAATACAAGTGTATTCGTTCCTGGAGAAAGTGCCGTAGGTTGATTCTTGGAACCATGGATGGAAATTTGACGAACGTTTGGACGGGGAACCTGACTGCGATGCTGCATCAGCTACCCTGCAACGACAGCTTAATTAGTTGCGTGGATCAATGCGCGATCGACTTGGACTTTGATCATCTGTGCACCATCGACAAGGTCACCCTTTCCTCCTCGATGACCCTGTTCTGCAGACCGTGCGATTATTCCGATTGCGACGTGAATGTTTCATTGGTGGTCGGTGGTTTGGAGAGCATCGAGGGGTTGTTCTTGTCGAGGATACCGAGGTTCAGGGAATGCAACGGGACGAATCTGGAAGATCAGGTGAATACATAAATTTTATTAGCGTGTTCGATCTGATTGTTAAATAAAAATTCTTCTTTTTATAGATCCTCGAGTGCACTCCGTCGGAGAACTCGACGACGGAGGATCTCTCGGTCTCTTGCACCCATCGCTCGAAATGGAGTTCGACAAATAAGAGTCGCCGTTTCGACTGGGGCTTCCTGTTCGTCGCGGTGTTCATCGTGGCGGGTGGTTTGGGGAATATCCTCGTCTGCCTGGCCGTAGGTCTGGACAGAAGATTGCACAACGTTACCAATTACTTCCTTCTGTCGTTGGCTGTTGCTGATCTGCTCGTCAGCCTGTTCGTGATGCCTCTGGGCGCCATACCGGGATTCTTAGGTAAGTTTCAATTACTCTATAATGGCGTTGGAAAGCACGTCGCGTGGAAGATAACTGTGCTTTGGAAATAGGAATCCGCGACGATAAAGAAAATTTATCGAATACCGCAGTGATCCACATTTCGTGAAAATGTTGTTTCCCCGTTTAAAAGATTCACTGTGGTCAATAAAATAGTAGCACAATCGAAAATTCGTGTCGCAAATACCTGATAATGGTACACGATTGCGCCATTTCATCTTTTCACTACCTTCCTTTCGGCGAACGATGGGCAGTGATGGTTTGGAATAATGCCAGTCCGTCGAAAACAAAAGGAATACGATTGCTTGATTAAATCCGACTAATTAGAGAGTTCTGACATAGTTACGTAACGATTCGGTGAATTCATTGGCCACGAAATTTCCTCAATTTCTGCCGATAAAGGTCCTTCGATTTTATTTAGTAAAAAAAAATGATTTTTAAATGGCTGCTTCTTTAATACGATGCATATCATGCAAAGAAGCTGAGATTTCTTGGAAAAATTAATTATCTTTCCACTTTTGAAGAGTATAGATTGCATTTCAAGTATCTGGAATTGAAAAATTTAATGTGATTCCGCGATCGAAGGAACTCGAGGTTCGCAGAAGTGGTGGCGAAATTTGTCCGACCACTCGGAAGTTTGTCGCGTTAAGAGAAACGCGAGGGGTGAGTTTGCGAGAAGAAGGGAAATTATAAAGCGACAGAAACGTGTGGCTCGAAGGGTGGACAGGGAAACCAGACGATAAAGTTCGGGAAGAAAATTCAATGCGGTCGCGAACTTTCCGCATTTTCTTCGCGAAACCATTCGACGGTGCATGGTATCGTTTCCGTTTTAGCAACCTATTTCCTATAATCGCGATCGCACATATTTGCGGCTTCTTCAAACTTTCTGTGAAAAAGGAACCGTCTTAAAATCAAGAAAAGAGAAAAAATTCCTTTATGCTCGTCGAAATGAAAGATTGATTACCGTTTCACTTTGCTCCGAGGAAATTGCATTTCCATCTCTGATTCGTTTGTCAGCAGTTTGAGAAGCAGAAGGTGATCAGGAATTCATCGACTCGCCTTTGATTTCCTTTATAAAATTATCTCTCTTTTCTAAATAAATCAGCGACAAACGAGCCGGGTCGACTTTTTAATTCTAAATGAGCCACGAAAGTTGGGGGTGTAAAGGTGGCAATGAAAAATTCAAGTCACTCCCGAGGATGATCTGTCGTCGAAACGTATCCGGTATAGTTTGTCGCGGGTTGTCCAAATAAATTTACTTGAAGGAAGAGCAGGGATAACGCGTGAGTTATACGTTTCCCCAAGGTATTTGTACTTTTGTGAGAAACGGCGAAAAGTTCCCATAGCCGGGGGCCTCGATAAACGTTGGAACGAATAGGTACAGTTCGCTACGGGTTACGGCTCCTATATGGTGTTGTTCCTTATGATTGAATGGCTCGCCGGAAATACGAAAGAAATCCAGCTTGAGAAATAACCAAAGGAAGGAAGTTTACCAAGTGAACTTTAAATGGGACACACACAAGCGAACTGAACGTAACTCGGCAACGCGATGGTGTTAACGTTGGGCACGAATGGGGGTGGTATTAGAGGGGTGGTATTGTGTCTGCGTCGATTTACCGTGGAATTTACTTCATTCTCGATTTGTTTGTTTAATTTAACGTTCGCTAGAGTTTCGAGTTGGTATGCTGCAGTGAAATTATGGGTTGAGTCATAGCTGCCTGGGGAAATTCAGGATGGATGGTGTTTTAGATTCTACCAATTGCTTTTATTTTCGACGAATGGCTTTTGTATGTTAAACAGTTTGTCAACTTAGCATTGAAACTATCGAAGATATTAATTATTTTCTGTTTAATTCAACGTTGGAAGAGAAAATCTTATACGGATGAAATGGAAAATTAATTTTGATGGTGTGTTAAGGAACTTTTTCAGTATGATGGATATTTTGATTTCGAACGCAATATGGGACACTATTTTGCAGCAATTTCTAAACGTTAATTAACACCCACTGTTGCTCGCCCGCTCGTAAACACTCTAATGTCCTGTCCCCATAAACTTTCCTAGTTTCCCTGTGCAAAGCGATTTCGCATAGTTTCTCGATGGAACACCATAACGAGCGAGTCTAGAATAAATATTGCTTGGAAATTCAGCTTAGAGTGCTTTGGGTCACCTGAACTATATTGCAATTAAGCACGTGCACGTTTCATAAATTCTAATCTCTTTTTTCTCACGCTGGCAATCGAGCAGATGAGATTAAGGGTGGCAAACGTGTGCCGAAAATTAATTTCTTATCATTTTCATCAGTGAAAACGAGCCAAAGTGTTGAAAATTTAAATATTAATTCTCCATTAGTGTATGGTTTTGCAATTACAGTAATTGTTTCCGGAAATTCGTGGATCCACGAACAGGCCCGTCGAAACTTGATAAATGGGAATGAGAAAAAAAAAAAGTGGAAAAAGATTACACCATGACAGAGGCGACAGCTGCGTTCGCCGCAATTGAGATATATTTCGTTTTTATAGGGCGGACAGTCGGCCGATACAGCGAGGTTCGGTTTTTGTGCTTGTCAAAAATGGAAATTCGTTTTGGCCATCCGGTAAAAAAACGCGGTTCAGCTTTACGGTGGATCCGTGCGGACTTGATAATTAATTTTTTCACGGTGTATGCTCCCTCGACTGTCGAGCTTCGTTTCGTTAGCTGACTTCGGGGAACGTTTCCCGAAAATTGTGAAAAATATATCTCCCCACGGTTGGAAATGTTTTCGATGGATGAATAAGTTAAATCGTCTGTATGATTTTGCTTTGAACATCAACGACCAGCCGAACAATGTTCTCAAGCGTGAATTTCGACCACTTGGAACGCATTAATGTGCAATTTCGTGATAGACAGCTGTCACTTGCTTTCACTCGAGATATTCGATTGTCATCGTCTATATTGAATGCCCTATGTTTGACGAGAGTATCTATGTATACTTCCCCTTTGGCCAATTTCAGTTTCGAATGAAAGCTCGTCAGGAATATTGAATATTAGTTATCGATATAACATCGGTAATTATCGAGTAATAAACCCTTCTTCGAATAATTTCCAGGGTACTTCTAAAAAGGCTTACTGAATTTAAGATAATGCCATCCTTACGTGTTTCAAACGCAATACCTCTGTAGACTTTGTTTCAACTTTGTTTCAACAGCACAGTTCGTGGTACGATTAAATGACCCAGTTCGATAAAAAGTTTTGTTACTGCACTTCCAACGAAACACTCCCACAATAACGATACATTTCGTGTGCTTCGTTATTTACAAACGTGTATTCTTTTATTTATAAATCGAGCAATTAACGAAGTTAAACGAATTTAAGAAACGAAATCGCAGCGAATGTAAATCCCAGAATTACAATGCAGTTGTTTGTATTTGTTCGGCTATCAAATTCTACATGAAAAATCGGAGAGCGTGACGGAAACGCAATCCTACAATCGATTGTAAATATAGAGAGAAAACAGGTGTACAATACACCTTTTGTACGAATCAGAAAAGAGACGATCTCCCATTCTATGAAAGAAAATAGAAGAAAGTTTAAGATAGAAGCCAGTTTCGGATGAGAAAAAATGATTTTTATAGTTAGATGAATAATAGATTGTTCGACTAGTTTGTTTCAGTTTTATTCAATTAAAAATTTCGTTGAATTATGTGGGTGGAAAGTACGACGAAATCGTGGGAAGGATTCCAATAAACGGGCTATAGAACTTTTCCGGGAATATTTATTTCAGGGATCGCTAATTAGAACCATTTAACAAGTTCAATAATTAGAGGTGTATTTGTGACGGAAAAAAGATAATCGATCGAGCTACTTTTGGATATGGTTGAATTTGGGAAAATTCGATTCCCTTATAAATTTTAAACATTCAACGTGCGAATTATATCTTAATTAACGATTGAACCCGAGTTTCCTACCTCCTAGCTCAAAAATTCATGCAGCTTTTGGATTTTAAAAGTTTCCAGGGTTCCTCGTTAGAAACTTCGAGCTGAATAATCATATATCTTTACTTGAAACTTCGAGGAATATTTTTTCCTTACACAAACGAGCATATTCTTACGATTTACTAACTTAAAAAAAAAAAAGGAAGAAAATTTGATGAATTGCGGTTTCGAACCCTAGACACTCGTTAAATAAAATTCGAGCCAGATTGTTTTTCCCCAAAATCCATCGTTCTCACTTTTTTAGTTAACAAACTCTCAAATGGAGAAGTCAATACCGAATATTGTACCTTTAAATTCTAAAAGGTTGCTGGAAATCAGCGTCGCTCGTTAAAAAATCGAGTGGCGACAAGTGGGGGCGTGTTGACGATGGTTGAACCATTTCAACCATTCCAACGAATAGAGTTTTAAAACGTTCCTTGCCTCTTTCAGCAAACTCGTCCTGGCACTTACCGAGACTTTTCTCGAATGTAGCGACAGTATAGAGCAACGAAGTATAATGGGCACGTTTAATGGGGTCTGCAAAGGAAGGATGGCACGGGGTTGATTGGAATCGTGTCACCTTTGAGAGGTCGTAACTTTTTAAACACGAAAACTCTCCACTTGTTTTTTAATACTTTGACGGGGATCAAGTTTGTCGAGGAAAAATTACGAGATTTATTTTCGATGAAACCCTATTTCATTTTTTTTTTTTTATTGCTAACGAGCAGTGTTAAGTTTTTTTTTCTTCGTTGGACACTCCAAGCACGAAATAACTCTCAAGAGGTTTCTTGATGTTTATTGCGTTCGCCTGAAAGTTATTGCTTACGCGAGAATATTTTATTCGTTTCCACCTTTAAATTCTTTATAAGATGTTTAAATTTTAAAATTTCGCGTGGAAGATTTTAGTGGATAGCAGCTCTAATCTTGAAGATTGAAAATCAAATTGTTCTAATTTTCAATAATTAAAATAAGATCGAGCGATTAATTTTCTTTATCGATGAACCATCTTCCAATACACTTGTCCTTTGTAATCAACCTTTTTAAACATCTCCATTCACTCACCCTGTTCCGGATCCTCTTCAGGATGTTCTTCAAGGAGCTCAGGTTCGAGGACTTGCCTACAAAAGATATTGGGGTAGTTTCAATTTCAGTGTTCGCTGACGCAAGCAGAAGGGCAGTAATCGGTGATAAGATGATTCTTAAGGTGATTTCTTGATTAAAAATTCCACTCCCGTCGAGAAATACTCGAATGAGTGTTGTCCCTGAACGAAGAGAAGTCTTAGGGTGGATAATTTTCTGCAAATTATGATCATCGAGGGTCAAAACGTTCGAGGGCTGATATTATTGTAGCTTCATTCGCAGAAAAAAATCATTCTATTCTCACCATCTTCCCCTCCTTTCCAGATAGAACATACGATTTCTGTTTTCTAAGATGCTTTGATATCAAATACAAGATTCTTCTGGTCCGAATGATCTCCGAGATTGCTTTTCCTCTGTGAAAAGTTATTTATTTTGTACATCGAATGTTGGACTTTGAAGTCTGTTCATTTTATTATTTCAAGAAGAATTTTTATTGACTCATTTTCGACGGACGGCTGAAAAATTTAACGAGTTCTTTTGTATTTAAATTTTTATCGCGTTAAATGCTGTGACAGGTGGAATTGAAATTCTATTGGATCCATTAAATAGGTCGTTATCTTCTGAATAATAGAGAGGTGAAATATTTTTCCGTCATTTCGTTCGTTTATAGAAAAGCGAAGAAAACTTTTGGATAACGTTAATGCCGACCCTCTGAGACAGCAATTATTCAAATTTCATTTTCATCGTCTAACTTTCGTACTGCTCATTTAGATATACAATATTAGCTTTTCAATATACCAAAGTGTTTCGTTTCAAAATTGACTGTTTAATTTAAATCGAGGCACCGGCTGGGTCGCCATTGATCCGCCACCACCGAGGGTTAATATCAAAGGGGTAGCAAATTGAAAGCTCGAATCGGTATTATAAATCGTTATTATAATACGGCTTGCTAGGTAGAAACGTTTAACCGCGCCAGCGAACGGTCTGAATCCTCTTGTCTGACCACATACGGACTAATACTACTTACTCCGCAAGACGACGCCTATTTGTCTTGCCTATTTCCGTGAAATTACTTCGTAAAATACTTCCGCGTTCGAAGCGGAGCAAATGTGACTGGAATACACATAAAATACGATTTCTTAGGAATATTTGTCATTCCAGTTTCATATTTAAAAATTCCGATTATTCGATTATATTAACTCGTCCACTCGGAAGATTTAATAATCCAAAGAATACAGCGTATCTTTCAACCTGAATTTAAAAACAGCAGGGAAAAGAATGTTCTCCCTTCTTTAGAACATTGTTTACCATCCATCCAATAAACCGAGAAGACTTTCAGTGTCGAAGAGAAAACAAACAGCTTGTTTGAAAATCAGAAAGAAACGCATCCTTAGTCGATTTACAGGGATGCTTGTCGCGTTATCCTGAAGGATCATTTTTTATGCGAAACGATGATCTCTCTGGTGGATTTATAAATAATTCATGGGAGAATTTATAATCGCAAAGAATTGTAAATGTAGAGGAGACTCTTCGATCGTCTGAGGGATCAGAGAAGAGGGATGAGATAGCTGAACGAATCCGTGAAAATTTCTTTCGATTAACGAGATTCCCATCGAATTCCGCTGGGTTAGTTTACAATCGAACAAAGTAGAACGAGTAGTTGCAACCTCACGGTTTTTATTGAAGCCGAACAAACGGCTTTGTACATCGGGATTCGTAAAGTTTCGGGGAAATCGTGGAAATTTAATCTTTCCCCGGTGCGAGGATACGAATTTTGGTAATCAGGATCAGGTTGGCTAATGGAACATAGTTTTCGGTTCGTTTCGATGGAATTCCGAGTGAAGGCAAGTTTCACGGCCGAAGTTTTCCCTGAGAGGTACTTGAAATTTATTGCACTAACTTGTTTTAATAAATCATCCTATTAAGATGTAATGATAATCATTGATCGAAGTTCGAAACTTGAAGGCTCTAGGGAAGTGTACTTCATGCAAATTGGAGATGAACAAGTTTGAAAAAGATTGCAACTTGTGCCATTCTAACAAAGCTCTCCTATGTTGCAATTTCATGTACAGAGATATTTTATCGTCGTTTATTAATGCTGCACGCGTCATTTCATCGTAATTTACATAATCAAATTATCAGATCAAGTTGCGATAATCTAGCAAATTGAATTTCATTCATTCGGATAGAAATGCGGTGAAACGATCGCATTCAGAGGCGAATCAGTGTAAACAGACGGTCGTAACGTTGACGTTCTTTGATCTCCTGCCTTTTCATACGGCTCATAGCGCGAGTTAAATTGACGGATTTCCGTGTTACGTTTCGAAACCGCCTAAATTCACGAGATAGATCGAACGAACGGACTGTTTACAGGAGAACAGCAGGAAACGAAGGCAATCGATCATATCGATTACTTATAAATCGGAATGTATTGTTACTGAAAATAACGAAGCACCGAAACGTTCTGGGTTTCTAGTCGTTCCACGTGTACCGAGAAATAACATTGTGGCATTGATCTAAATTGATCTAATAGAAACCTTGTTTCCCTATGCGTTGGACTTGAATGCTTTGCATTTTGTCCTATTGAAATTATTTCACGCTGCTATTGAAAAGAATAATTGCGATTGCATCGGGATCTATGCGTTTGCAAGTTGAAACACTTGCAAATTTCAGCGTTTGTAAATTTCAACAGTTGCAAATTTCATCGTCTACGAATGTAAACGCTTGCAAATCTAAATATCTTACAAGTCCAAGAATCGAAATAGCTGGCAACCTCGAATCTGCTCTTCTTCGAATGCCGTTTTCTAAATTTTCAAACGTATAGCCCGCGGTAAAGAAAATCCATTCGTCCTTCGAACGATCCTGGAAAATTCAGCACCGACCTTCCGTCGAACCATCCGTAAACGAATTCGATCGAACCGAGACACAGAAATGGTAGAGGCGAAACTTGGTATTCGGTTGAACGCATTCGGACCGTGTTATTTCAAGATACCGTCAAGCTATTCAAACTAATCCGGTTAATAATAGGTTCACTTTGAAATGAGGAGTTTCGTAACGAACAGGTCAGACAGGTCGGCTGATATCATAACGAATGAGTCGAGCGAATCAAGCTTCAAGGTGGAAAGAGTTTCTTCGGTGTCATTTAATTAAACGTTTTCACAAATTCTTGCTCTTTACGGCACCACCCTATTCTCCATCTAGGGATTCTACTGAATTTTCAATGGAACTCCTTTTATGGATTTAATAGCTGAATTTTACGATATTATTTCATCTTACCATTTTTCAGGATCCCTTAAAATCCTCAATTTTCATTTCTCTCTAAAAATTTTGCAATTTAAATTTTCCCTCCTCGGTCTTACAGCGTACAATGAAATCTGTTCCGGTATCCTTTGGAAATTTATCAAAGTATCGAGAAATGAACGAGCCTCCTGTTCTCCGTTTCAGGGTACTGGCCATTCGGGGTGCTTTGGTGCAACGTTTACGTGACTTGCGACGTGTTAGCGTGTTCAGCGAGCATCATGCACATGTGTTTCATCTCGCTGGGTCGTTATTTGGGCATCCGGAACCCGCTGAGAACACGGCACACCTCGACCAAACGAATGGTCGGTTTCAAGATCGCGGCTGTTTGGCTGCTCGCCATGTTGGTCTCCAGTTCCATTACGGTATTAGGTAAGAAATATTTTGCCCTGTCATAGGAAATTAACCGGAATACTTTGTCATTTAGGAGGTTCGTTATTTTCGAGATTGTGAGTAAACGATTGGCAAACTTTTTACCTTGCAATCGTCTTGGCATGGAAAAGAACCTCGAAACTTACGATAGGACACTTTCAGAAACTCGGCTCAGGATTAGCCGTTTCGTAAGCGAAGGAATTGATTTCCGGAGTAGGAATAGCGTTTTTTTTTTTTTGCGCTACTTCCGGTCCAGCGACAGGGTAAACGGAAAAGTTGCACGAAATCAGCCTTCTTGCCTTCGATATTCGAAACTATTTCCGATACTGCGACCCAGGTCGATAAGCGATTACGTTTTTGCACGAGCCCGCCGGTTGTCTGCGCTCGTTTCTGCAATCAAATAATCGGAGAATAGTAAAAAAAAAATCAACTGCGACGTGATCGTGCTGGGATTTCTATATCTCCTCTTCAATACTTGCGAAAACATTTTAGCAGAGAATTTTGTAATTCTTTCTGTACACAGGTATAATCAATCCGTTGAATATAATGCCACGACCTGGTACGTGCGTGATCAACAACAGAGCTTTCTTCGTGTTCGGTTCCCTGATCGCCTTCTACATCCCCATGATCGTGATGGTAGCCACGTATGTGCTGACGGTGCAACTTTTGCGACAGAAAGCTCGTTTCGTCGCGGAACACCCTGAAAGAGATCAATTCCGAAGACTAGGTGGTAGATACTCCTCGACCAAGACGTCGACAACCGGAACCACCACTACAGCCTCGTTATCCACTCGACACGCGTGGAGGACTTCCGGTACCGGTCTTGGAAGTGAAAGGTACCTTATAGAAATTTAATTTTTTCAATTTTCTTCCGAGGAATCGTGCAATTGATTAATTATTTATCTTACCACGCGCCCGGCTCCTTGTTCCAATTCGATCGGTTCAAGATCCATCTGTTATTAATTAACGACGAGGCCGCGTGTCGCAATTCGTGGTGCATCGAGCGGATAACTTGTTTGCGCGAAGCATCGCTCGGTTTAACATAGTTACAGTCTAGCCTTGCTGTAAATATCACAGATGCAAGGGTGCAAGAACGGGCAAGCAGCAACCGCAGTTGAATTTCACTGTGAACGGGGCGGGCAGCCCGACCGGAAGCACCGTCGGGACGAAACAGGGCTCGAAAGTGGATCAGGCCACTCAAACGCCGGAGAACATTGCCCGGGAAACAAGAAACTTCACTCTAAGAGCTTTGAAGCTGCAATTGAACGTCACGCCTACCACCCTCAATCTCAGGTGAATTATTTCGTCGGCTCCTTTGCTCCATTCACCATTACCGTCTTTGATTTCAACGGACAAATAAAAGGCTGGGGTGGTTTTCTATTTGAGACAGCCTTGGGAATGATTTCAACCCTTAAACTTAAATATTCACTTGGCTTTTATTTTTCATTGTTCCATCATTCTGCAAAGTTTCATCAAAATCGACAGGTCTGATTCATTATTAGAAGAGCGGTATTTGATTTAAGTAGTATAAGTCAATGTAAAGTCAGACGCGTCCAATATCCGCATCAATATCGATGGATGGGTTTGATTGTTATTAAATTTGTTCCTGCCACATCATCACGAACAGTGTCCAAAATTCGTGCCACAGTACTGAACGTGTTAATCGTTAATCAACAGGCGAACGTAACGTATGAAACCAAATTACCTTCGATCGTGTTCGTCTACCAAAGTTAACGCGGTTGGTGGTCGGTGGTGGTCATAGAAAACCCTCGATTTTCCTCCTGGTTCTTGTCGCGAGTAGATTGATTTTCTGTCAATGTTAACCAACGACGAATTACACGCGAGCGGATAAACCGCTCGCGTGTGAAAACCCATTTGTGAATGCAAATAACGCAGCTTGTTTTCCCCCCGCGAGGATTCGACAATGATTGGAAACGATTTCACCAGGTTTCTGGCTGGGAGAACCAAGAGAAGATCCATGGCCGCGAATGCCGTGGCCACGGAACAGAAAGCCAGTAAAGTTTTGGGTTTGGTTTTCTTCACGTTCGTCTTGTGTTGGGCACCGTTCTTCCTTTTGAACATCTTCTTCGCCGCTTGTCCCGAGTGCTCGGTGCCGGTCCACGTGGTCGACACGTGCCTCTGGCTCGGTTACGTGTCATCCACCATCAATCCAGTCATTTACACCATCTTCAACAAGACCTTCAGGGCTGCGTTTATTCGATTGCTGAAATGCAAGTGTTCCAGGTGAGTGAAACTTGGTTTAGAAAGATTGATAATTTTTGAAAGGGTTATTTTGAATTCTATGTATTTTATACTTGCTCCAGATCAGCAAGACCGACTAGATATCGTTCGGTGACAGAAGGTGGGCGCAACACTATGAGTCTGTGCACGCCAACAGCGCTTCCACTGGCCATTAGTCTTCAGGGTACACCGTTGTTGACCCCGACGTCGAATCCTTCGGCTACACCGGCTTCAGGAAGCTCGTACATGACGATGATGCATCGCACACCCAGCTCCCTATACCGTGACACCTTCCATCAAGTCGAGCATGATCAGAATTGTTGAAGAGTCCTCAGCTCCTGTGAACAAACATTACTGAAGTATTAGTTATGGAGAAATGTAAATGAACATATTCCTGGTTCAATGTTAAATTTGGTTTTGGTAATCGTGCAAACGTTTGGCTACTTTTAAATAGAAAAAAAAGTGGAGAGATGTTGGAGTAATGGTAATTATAATAAGCGTACTGTTTCTGTTCTTGCCAGCGAAAAAAGAAAACACCTGTAGTACCGAATTGCAGAAAGAAAATTTTTATAGTTTAATGAACTATAAACCAAAGATTATCGTTAAGCCGAAACCGCGATCCTGTAGCAAAGTGACTGTTATAAAAAAGAAGAAACTTAGACGTAAAAGTTTGCGATTGCATGAAATAAAAACCAAAGAATAGCGGATACTATTTCCCATCGTGAAATCATGTTGAACTTTCCTCGCTAACCATCCGAAATGTACTATTGTCTGTGATATCGACGAAACAATCCCCTGCGTTTATTAACGATTGTCTGTCATGGTGTAAATTATTAAACAATCATACATAAAACATTATACAGAAAAATGACACGCGTTGATACATACAGTATATGAAATAAAATAGTAATTTAAAGATATAATTGCAAACGATGGCCTATTCCTACCCCTTAAATCAATTATAAATGAAAATTGCAGTGTTCTATTACATGTTACATGAAAATAATTGAATTATTTCAAGCTTTTTAAAAAATGATCCTACTAGGGATGATCGATAGAACTAAGAAAATGAAAAATTGCTTTTTTTCGAAAAATATGCAACTTTTAAGATTCATTGCCGTTAGTAAAGTATTCTATGATGAAAATGCAATCTAAATAATTGCCCTACATTTATCTGGAAGCCTTAAAATTGCTAATTGAAAATTAGCGCGATTCATGGACCGTAAAAAGCCTAGCCATCTAGCGGTGGAACGGTGGAACTAAAAAAATAGAAAATTGCTTTTTTTCGAAAAATAAGCAACTTTTGGGCTATATTGGGGCCAGAAAAGTGTTCTATGATCAAAATGCGACCTAAATAGTGGTCCCACGTTGCTCTAGAAGCCTTAAAACTGATAATTAAAAATTAGCGCGATTCATGGACAGTAAAAAGCCTATCCATCTAGCGGAGAGCTGGTGGAACTAAAATATTTTAAATATTCAAAAGCGATCGCTTTCCGCAATCAATAAGGGTCTTTTAATTTTAATTTTATTACTTCTATTGTAATGAATACCTTGTAATGCTTTTGCCAGAAACATGTGCGAACAATAAACTATTTATTACTACTAATTACTGTATATTTATTTAGAATGTTAGCTTTAAAGAGTAAGTCGTAACTTACCTTGACTTAAAGTCTTTAGATAATCGAGAAGTAGAAGCAAACATTCTATTTCACCTTCATTTGTACTAACTTTTATTTGACAAATAAAAAGTATCCATTACAAATAATTGTAAACTGTATATCTTATATAATACACACATCGTGATACGAGCGAGATTGTGTGTCTCTTTATTTCAATCAGCCATATATTTTCATTTCACACGTACACATACACACCGATCCTTTCTTTCTCCTTTTTTCCATATTTAATCTTTCACGGATTAAAATTACAAACAATCTCTACCTCCCACCTATTTTTTTCTTCTTTCATGCACGCATGCATTCAAAAAAACGGCACCTATTTATCTCTCACGCATTTCGTGTGTGTATAATATGTATGTATGCATGTATGTATCTCTGTTTTACATGTTTCTCGTGTAATCCTTATTGCGTAAATTGGTGTTGCAATTGTTGCAAAACACCTGGTTCCTCTTTCAGTGTACACCGGAAGAGGAAGAAGATCATTTTCCAACAACCTCCACACCACAAAAGACGGTACGATCGTGAGTCGAACGGAAATGCACGCGCTTTTCTCTATTTCCGAGATCACGCGCGGACGTCGAAATTCCCTTTTTTATTTTTTTTATTTTTTTAATTGATCATGGAATAAACACAGCGTAGTGGGAATAGACCGTCAGAAAGAGGAAGAGAATGGTTCTCCTTTTGTTAAATCTAAAAGAAAAGGGTTGGTGAACGCCTTCGTTCGATCGAGATGCATTAAAAGGAAAAAAAATAAAGAAAAATGCCCTTTGTAAATTATCGACCCTGACGACTGTAGGATCCCTGGTTCTATGGTTCTTTGTTTCCGTTTTTAAACCATTTTAGAGACTGAGACTTTAATATCAGGGGACAAAGAAGAAGGAGAATGTAAGGGTGCCGTGAAATTTATCCTCTGGATACACGATGTTGGTCTTGAGGAAAGGGAAAGTGGACGAGTTTGGACTTCAGGATGGTTTTCATCCACGCGGTTAATCTGTTTGTTATATTTGCAAGCTTCTTTCCGTGAAACGATCCCTAAAAGAGAACACCAGCTACTATTATTATTTTTTTTTTTTTTAACATGTATAAAGATTGAAGAGACTCAAGAAACTTATGGTGCTCCCTTTCAGAAGACGTTCAGAATTTGATATTCGATGTCAGACCACATTAAACTTTAATAACACTGAATGCACACGCTCTCGAGAGGTAACAAAAATGATCTCACTCCTGTTGTTTCGTCATCAATGATCGTTTCATAAGATACAAACAGATTTTGTACGCGAATATAGTATATTATTATATATATATCTATATATATATATAGGTTCACTGTTCTTAAAGTTTAACATTCTCCCAAATGGCTTCAATTATATACTTTCTAAACACAATGTATGCATCAGACTTCGTTGCAAGTTTCTTTTGATTCCACGTGTCGTGACCCTCTCTTCTTTCACTCACACATATTTATCTTAACAATCTATACCGCGAGAAAAGAAAAATGATCAGGGACACCCGTGGATTTACACGCTCGATCCACGAAACTGAGTGTTTACGTTTTCCTTGTATCATTAGTACAAAAGACTCTCAGGTGTATTGGGGATTACAATTAATGCAAAAATTACTCTTATTAATAATCGTACAATAGTGATAATAATAGTAATTAGAATAATAATAATAGTAATAATAATAAATGATGCAGCAGCAGAAACGTGGTTTACGTGGCGATTAAGGAAAGGGAAGTGATACTTTCAATGATTTCTCTTCTCCTATTTTCATTTTTCCTTGCTTCTTACACACGTGTATGTACAAATTTCGATTCTGTAAAGTTATTATCACCGCTACATTTTCCACCGATTCTTCAGCTCATCGAAACCGTCCAGAGAAATGAATTCATTTGCGAAATTATCAAAGATCATCGTTCCTCTACATCATCGATCCCGGGGGTTTTTACTTAAAGTCTCACGAATCGTCATGGTGCAGACATTTCCTCTAAGAAAAGAAAGGGAAATCACGTTCCAGGAAGATTTCTGCAGCGACAAGAACGAAAAAAAGAAAGATACAGGCAACGTGTGCGCTTCGAAAATTGGTACCCGGAAGGATCATCCAGTTAAGAATAGACGGGAAGGTAAAGGGGGGGAAAAATATATATATTTATATATGATCTTATCAAAGTTGGTCCGTGACAAAAAAGCACGCGATACAAAACGATTAAAAAACGCAGAAAAATATACTAATAATAAGGCAGGGGAAAAAATGCGCGAAGATCGAGAACGACCTCAAAACTATGCTTTCTCTTTGGCCTTTCTTCAGCACGAGGAACACGCTGCTCCTCGACGTCTCTAGTGCCAATTCGAGTTTTGGAATTCTCGAATGAGTCGAATGAATCGAATGGAAACGTGTCGCTTCGTATTGAAAGAGGATTTCGTTCTTTATCTCATTCTATTACGTACAAGGAGAGAAAACGGGTGTGCTGTTCGCAGCTTGCAACCCTCGGAATAGGCCATCGCAACCGTAGGGCACAGGATATTAACAAATTTTCGGGGTTTCTTGGATTACAAATAGCGGTGTTCTGGGACTGGTCTGCAATTTAGGCGAGTGTATTATTTGCAACTCAGTTCCTCCACACAAACTACCCTTTCCTAAACTTTATTACAATCCTGTTCACTGGTCAGAGTGTAGAAATTGAAAACGGGATCTCTACTCACACAAACAGCAATCAGCAAGCACGAGACCTTGGGAAAGGTCTCGTGGATCTCCTCGAAAAGAAGATGACCCCCTAACCGCGTGTGGCGATAGCGTGGAATAGAGAATAGAAACTGTGTGTAACAAGGAGTTCTTTGAATTGCTCCAACTAGCCTTTTTTCACGTACAAGTTAAGAAGTTAATGCGAAAGAGCAGCAGTGTGTCTGAGGCTGCTTTGAAAAATGACTGCGTGCTTTCTTTTTTTTTTTATTATTTTTGCTTCTGAACGCGTGTGTGTGTGTGGTTCCTTGGATGCGGCGGCTGAAGAGTTCGTCGTATCATCGAAGGTTTCGGTTTTCCACTTTTTCGCACGAATGTCTGTCCATTTGCGGAGAAGTATCCTTAAAAAAATTACAAACGCATCTTTGGCTCCCCCTGAATGCTTCCTCTACCACGTCCTAATAATGGTCTGCATTCTCGTGCACGCTGTAACAAAAAATAAATAAACTCCAATTGTATTTCATCTAGTAATTTCATACTCGTTCGTTCGGGCAGGATGTCCAATACATTTTCGTAATACACGCATCTTCACCTTACTTTCTAGCTCTTATTTTTTATACATAACATAGAAACAAGCGACAGTAGAAGAGTTTCGAATTCGTTAAGACGCAAGAATCGCACGCGCAACAAAGTAGTAGCAGAGAATTGATGGTTAGTTCCAAAAGAAGCAGGTCTCAGAGGAAGCGGACGACGATCGTGAACGCCTTTGTAGGATGATTAGTGATTCCTTGTTATATCGAAAGTAGAACAACAAAATCACTAGTCTTCCATGCAACGGCGCTCCATTTTAATCCCCAATTTTCTCACGGTGAGCTTCGTGTGTCCTCCGGTCAGTCCACCTTCGATTTCGATCCTCCACCTTCGTTTAGTACCCCCTCGGTCTCTTCGATGCTTTGGTTAGTCGAGGGTGTGTGTTAGTTCCTCGTGCGGGATGTATGGTTCGATGAGAAGCGATTTTTTAATTACCATACGCATTACTTATTCCAATGATTAATAAAATAAATAAACCAACATTCAGCCGTTTATAGAGGGATTAAGGTTTTATGTTGTTAGTCTTTCATATACAAAGATTTATACAATGATTTTTTGCAGCCTATGTTATATCCACATAAATGAGCGATAGATGTAAATCTGAGATTATTTGCGCATGTATTATCGGATGGAATATGTTATATGTTAATTGCTTGGCTAATAGTCCGGTTAATTCTTTTAGTACGAAAAACGTACAGACATTTGCAGATAAGGATGACGAAGCGATGGATAAACAATTACCTCTGCTGAAGCAGGTACTGAGCCATCTGTATCTGACTTGGTAACCCGGTTATAGTAATAATGCGATCGTTGCTACCAGGCAAAGGTTCGTCTATGGTGATCCCAGCACCGCTGTCTGATCTGATTTTCCGGATTCTGGCTCCTCCTTTGCCGATTATGGCCCCCGCAAGCTGTTAACAGAAGAGTAATTAAAAATCAACCGATACTTACCCATCAGCTCACACTCAGCTTCTTTACTCACGTCTTTAGGAATGGTGACTTGAGTGCTGGTCTTGCTCCCTCCCATGTTGCCCTGATTTCCTTGATTGTTACCACTCATGGGTGGGCCACTCATTGCTGAATTGGCACCTCCACCGCCGCCACCGCCACCACCTCCACCCCCGCCCAAACCGTTTGGTGCTCCTCCTTGCATTCCCCATCCGTCACCTATACAGAAGATTAACAAAAATTCGCTAATAAGTATCTGTGTATCCAGCTGCTACATTTTCCCTTCGTTCTAAATAGCATCCTTAAAGTGAAACTGTTTACCGTTATAGTTTCCTCCGCCATAAGGTGGCGGGCCACCCCTGTTTCCTCCATAACCGCCTCGTCCACCTTCATAACCGCCCCCGCCACCACCTCCTCCGCGCGAATTACCCCCGTAGCCACGGTCTGCTGGTCCACCGGACATTCCACCACCGCCACCGCCTCCGCCACGTGGTCCACCCCTCGGTGGGGGTGGGAAACCGCGATTCATATCGCCGGGTCCACCGCCACGATTGTCCCGTCTCGGTGGCATGCCTCCTCCGCCCCCACCGCCGCCTCCACCACCACCACCGCGACCTCCTGGACCGCCGAAACCACCACCTTTACCTTGACCACCATCACCACTTCCATAACCCCCATAGTCATCCGCGTAATAGTCGTCGAAGTTGTGCGGATCGTAGGGGTTGTTCACACCTTTCAATGGAGACTGAAACATGAATTACAAACAGTTGATTTAATAGAATAGGGCTAAAAGGAGGCTGAATCAATCTTGAAGAACTTTACTCACAGTTTTAATGGTGGCGATCAGCTCACGGATGCAGTCGATGCAGGTGGTTGGTTTTCCGCAAATACTGATCAATCGATCGGTGCTGTGAGGGCAGCAGTGGGAATAGATCTTGATCCTGGCGCCAGTTTTCTGTAACAGAAAAGAACGACTTCAAGTTAGATCATCATTTCCTAGTGTATCGAGCGGCGAAATTTTAAAATTACAACAGAGGAAAATCCAAAGATTTTTCCAAGGTAACTTCACGTGGTCGAACGAGCTTGAGTGGACAGAGAAAGTGAAACTTTAATCGCACGATCAGCCCCTCGGCGTTTCTTTCGTTCGATAACTCGACGCGAAGCGATTGTTAGGCGCGAATGAGCGGATTGCGTGCTCCAAGTTGCTTAAGCTGACAACCAACCCCTTCGTTTCTCGAGATATTGTTCTCGCAGAGACAGTTAGGGTTGGCTTGAAAACCGGCGAACGTAGCTATTCGGTCACCATGCGATCTTTTCTCCACACAGTCCAGCCGTTTTTTATTCCCTTTTTTTCTTTCAAGAAACTCACGCTTTAATAACGCATTTACCGTGCCGAGGCTCGCAGAAATATCGTGGCAAGGCTGACAGTAATTAAAATTAACCCTCGCACGAATTCAACTTAACTTCCAGTTGAAACGACAACACCTCTTACAAGATTTCGTTTTACCTTATTTTTTCTCCCTTTTCCATCTTAATAAATCTACGAGAGGATGTTAGGAACGAGTTCGAAACAAAGTTACTTCACGTAACCACGATTTCGATAGACTTAGCGTAATTATTTGCGATGATAAGAGCGAGGGTTGTGCATTAGAGGGAAACAAGAGGGAGTAAAAAATAACCTCGGGTCAGGTTTGACGTTTTATTTTTGTCTTTTCAATGATAACGAGAAAGTTTATTGTACTTTGCTATTGCTCTTAATTCTGATTAAGAGATCGCGTAGTATTACAAAATTTGAGCCACCAATTTGCGAAGTTGAACACAGAATAAATTATTATAAAATTCTTTCAGACCTGCATTAAATTTCCAACGATATTAACTCGGCATGAAGCATGAATATACTAAATTCTTTTAATCTCAGCTAATTGTTCTTTCGCGAAAGAATGATTGCCGGACAATGTGATTAAAATAATAAGCAATTTTTCCGGCGAATTTTTCGTCTGAAAGCGTTTACCAAAGACACAGGTAACATAGCCGCGGAGTAATCAGCTCGTTGGAAAAGCAAGCCATCGATTTGACACAGGCGTCGTCTGCTTGGGATGAATGGAACCAGCATTCGCTTTGATCTACGTAATTAAACAGTGCAATTTGCACACAATGCTATATATCCACTGACTCGTTTGTATCTACAGATTGGATTGCTTTTTCGCCTATCTTTCGCGAACATTTATTACCTGCTTCTCTGTCTTCCCTCGAGGTATAAACGATACTGACGTTGTTTCCTCGACGAGAAATGGAATTTTAAGCGTGACAGAGACTCAACTTGTTCGAACGTAAATTAAATTAAGTGCCAATATACGAAATTAGAAAGGTGGAAATTATAGTTGTTGATCACTAGATTTTCCAATCATACAAACTAGATGCGATGACTTTGTGACCGGCAACTCATTAACAATTTATCGATCGCTAACGCAATTCCATTCTATGCAAATGAATATACTCATGAATTCTTATCAAATCAGTGTCCGAAGACAAGGGCATGAGCAAGGGGATTTGTAGTATCAGTTGATTTTTAACTTCCATTCGATTCGCATCGAGTATTCTTCAAGTTGTAAATTCGAAAACGCAGGTGAGTTTTTTATGAGAATCGAAAAGAAAATCGCGGGAAAATGCGTGACGAAGAGAGAGAGAGTCGAGAAATGAACTTTCACTGAAGCAAAGAGGAGGAAAAAGGGGACATCGACTCGTCGAAACGTTTCGCGGTACATTCCATCGGTGATTTTCCCCTTCGGGCACAATGTCACGAGTATCGAGATCGAACGCGCGATAGATCTCGTTCAAGGTCGGTGTTCACGAAATTTTCTGCGATCAATCGATTTTACTTCAGTTTCGACTTTGAACACGGGGGAAGGATACAAGTGAAATCGAATTTTAAAGTGTAATTCTCACGGTTGCGACTCGAGCCTCGGTGCTTATCAATTCGAAAGCGTTATTTCTGTTGCCTGATTTCTAATACCCTATAGAATTTTCTTTTAATCGTCCTAATTTGATTTTTCAGATTCACAAAAATGTCGAATATTTACACAGCCGAGGAGGTGTCGAAGCACAATAGTGAGAAAGATTTATGGATCGTGTACAAGGATGGTGTGTACGATATAACAAAATTCGTGAAAGAACATCCGGGTGGTGAAGAGGTGTTAATCAATTTAGCTGGAAAGGATGCTACCGCGTGTTTCGACGATATAGGACACACGGTGGAGGCTATACAACTTCGAGAGACCTATAAAATTGGAACAGTGTCCGGTACCCTATCCAGCACACCGGTTTCCGATGGTACGTGCAACAAGGTTTTGTAAACTAATCTCAGTTTTCGATTGACATTCGAGACTAGTGGAAAATTGAATACTCGAACCGGGAACGATTGAAATGGTCGAAAAGTGCATTTTTTAGTTTCTTCTGTGGTTCATTAGGTGTACAAGACACGACGACAGACGACGACAACTGGGAATACGAGCCACCGAAACAAGAAACGTCACTCTGGCTTCCGGTGTTCATCGCAGCTGGTGTTGCCATATATGGCTACATGTTTTATTATTTTTGGCTCTCATAAGAGCTAGTCTAAATGTAATTATCGGGTTAATAGAACAAAATGCTTATTTATTTCTAGAAATATTGAATATCTAAATTGTAATAATATAGTAAAATGATTTATTTTCGTGAAAGTGATTTTCCTATTATTTTACAATATACGTGCACTGAGTGTAGCCACAGAAATTTGTGGATATAACGTGTTCGAAGCAGCCGACGAGAACAAAATTTCCTTGTCATCGTGACTGGCACTTTTCAACGAGCCGCGTGCTCCACATTCTACCTGAATCTGTTTCATTGCACGCTTCCGCTTGCATTATCTATGCGTTACGAAATTTCATCAACGCAGACGAATTTAAAAAGGAAGAAAATAAAGATATTCTTGTCACTTTTATCAACTTCAAAACATAGAAAATCTGACAGAATTTCTTGACATAAAAGTGCCAAAAAATGGCACTCGTGGTACATCGATATAATGAAAGTTTTAAATAAAGATTTTTAAAAAAATTTAATGCTTGTTGTAGGTACGTCATTTCTATTAATCGTCAGATAGATGACGCGGTAAATACCTATTTCATTTGCAATTAGCAATCATCAAACACAGAAAGCGGAACTTTCATCAGATATAACTCGATGCGTGTTCACGTCTCATGAGAACGATCCTAACAGTCGAATCGCAAAGCTCTCGGATGCATAATAAAGCCACATTCACAGTGGATGCGGTCATAGTACACGGTCAGCGCGTTCGCATTGAATGCAGTTGCATGCGGCTAATGCAGCTCCGCATGCGATGATGCACCGGTTCGCGATCAATACGCGAGACGTTCAAATCCAGCCTGATTCGTCGTCTCTCTAGAATCCTCCGGCTCTCGTGTGTGAAAACGACCCGATAAGAATAGTTTAAAATACAATATCGTCAACTGTAAACGGTATGTATTCGTTCGTGTGCATACATGGTGAGTCATCGTGATACTAATATACCTAGTGTATAATTTCAGGAATGACTTAAGGTTATATTCACAAAGTAAAAAATTGTGTTCGAAGTGGTAATAACAGTGTTAGGGATTTTTCTATTCGTACTTCGACAGATTAATATTGATAAAAATTAATGAAGTTTTTAAATTTTACCTTATAATTTACAGCAAGTCGAGCTGACTAATGTCTTTTTCCAGGTATTAAAATTAGTCTAACGGTATAAACTACGTTCGCGATTACTCAGGGAACGAGCCGGTGATAATTACAATTTCAAAACGTTACTTAACCTTGCTGGATCCTCTTTAGGTCGCTAGGGAGAAGAAGAAAGCACGATAAATATCTTTCGTGCAGAAGCGGAAAGAAATATTTCCAGCGCGAAAATGGCGACGTCGTAACCCAATTTAACGTCGATTCACAGGCGGCCAGAAAATCTTATTAAACGACCGCCAGGATGAATACCAATTTCGTAGTCGCCGTTGTCGCGGCAACGTAATCGTCCAATTCGCGTCTTATCGACGGCAAAATTGTTGGTTTTTTATTTATAGAACGACACTTGATAAGAAAATTGCGCGCGTTCCACCTGCCCGGTTGCATTCTTTTCTATGGTGAATCCCAATGATTTTGAAAAGGACTCGTGTATTAAATTCTTGAACGTGAGAGTCACGAAGAACGATCATTTTTTAAGGGAAAAAAAAAATGTTTTGCTTTCTGTTGGAAAAAAAATCAAACACAAGTGATTTGTTTAGAAAATGATCGTTTGCCATCCAGTGACTTAGAACACCTTTTTGTTATCTTCGGCCATCGAATGCTTCAGAATACCTTTAAAAATGAAAATTTTTCAAGCGATCATTATAATGCGATATTCGTGGATACATTGATAGTAAAATATTCTAAAAGCCAGCGAACGTGCTCTCATCCGCGAGACTTGGAGCAGAGCGAGCTGGTGTAAGCAGTGGGAGCCGAAGATGATAAAAGGGGCCCATGTGGTAGGGGCAGCATCTAGAGGGGGCAAGAATAAAGGTACTACGAGCTGACCTGAATCGAGCAGTGTTTGTGCTGTTGCAGCTTCACAAGGGATCTCGCTTGTGTAAATAATTTCTAAATAAATCGTGTTCATTCCTCGCGAAATATAAATAATAAGATCGCAGGATCTTTAAAAAGGAATTCAAGGATCCTAGAAGAAACATTCGCTGAAACATCGTCCGATTTATCGTGCGCGTTGTCGAGCTGACACGTAAGCAACAAGGTACGTCGTTGGTTTGAGTTTTAAACACGACCGGCATAACACGGTTCGTGTTAGAGAAACCAGTGTCAGAGGAGTGAATATGTAAAGTTAAACGTGCCTGTTCTTCGTCTACTCTTTTTTATCCGTGAAAAATGTGTAGCAGTAACATTCAGAACGAGGCTGAGAGGAAGGCGATTGATTTTCTACGAGAATACACACGGTTCGATGACGACGACACGTGTTAGAATATCTCCGGACAAATGTATTGCGCAGTTGTGATTAACCGAGACGAGATATAGACGTGAAATAAAATAGCTGAAAGAATTTAATGGTTCTATAATTGAAGATAATATCATGATTAATTTAAACGTTCCAAGACGATTCGTTTTATTTCACTGTTCTCTAATTTTTATTTTTATTGGAAAAAAATTTTTAACTATGCAGGATTCAGGTGAATATATGAATTAAAAAATGTAGAGATAACAGAAATGATCGGTTTTTCGAGAAACTTGTGTAGGTTTCTACATAGATCAAGACATATTTCGGGTTCAGTCATGAAATTCATTGGTACAACATGAAGACGAGTTGAGAACCATTAGAGATTCCTTTTGCTCCAGTTTGGAATTCTTCAGACAACTGGTCGACTCAGTGCCTCCTCGTGCGTCTTTCTACGCTTCTTTCTAACCATCCTCGTTTCAAATATTAAACTTCCAGAAGAATATCCTTTAATATCATGCTGTTATCTGATAACTTTGAGTTGATTTTCTTTTTTACAGTTTGAGAGTTTCCATTATTTATTTTGGTCTCCTTTAGGCTCTTATTAGAATCCGAGATTTTTTTATCTGGAAGATATTTTATAGAAAACTATAGAGTTGGAGGGCACGATGAGAAACTAAGCACAGCACTGGCGCTCGAAAAAGCTAAGAATCATCGTTCAACGTAGGATGATTACGTAATCCCGATAACCTTCGTCTAATCATGCCCAGTGGCGTCAAAAATCTTTCAAACCAGTTGAGAATTATACATAAATCTAGCAATTTATCATTTTTTTCCTACTTTCTATTTTTCATTTTAAACACTGACCAATAGATTTCGTGGAATCTTTGACTCTTTTAATTATAACTTCCTGTTGATTTACAAGCAAAGGATGTCAAATATTTGTTCCAATAAAATAATTTTTTGTATGACGTAAAGTGTGTATAACAAATTCAATTGCATTTCATTTACATAATTACCTGCTTGAGTTGTCACTCAGCACTTAAAAGATATGTTAATACTGAGTAGGAGTAAAAGTAAAAAACATTTTAAAAAATGGTGTAAGTAAATAAAAAGCTGAAATAAATTAATATTGTAATCAACTGACAAAGTTCAGTCCACGTGTTAATTGTACAATTAAAAATTCTTTAAAAATCCATTTACCAATTTTGATTATTATTAGAAAGAAATCTCGCCCCTTTTACTGCAGTAATCTCAATCTAAAAAAAGATTAAATGTCTAGAGAAAGTAAAGGAACTTTATCATCCTTGTTATTATCTGAGGAGAGAAAATGGCAGGGATTGATCGTTACATAATAAAACATTTTGCGAAATGTTTATCGCATCGTGAGTTCTCGAAACGAGAACAATAAACTGTGCAAACAGAAAACGATAAAATCGCGGCTCTATCGGTTATTTGCCGAAAGGAAGGTACGTTTTGCTGACTAAGGAAACAAATGGAAAACAGCTAGAAAAACAAAATGATTAAACATTCAATTCGACGTTCCAATTTCTCTTTAATGCAGACTAAAATAAAGGAAACTGGAAGTATTCGATTGAGGACAAAATGAGTTTAGAGAGTGTATTGGTAAGGTTAACGAACCTGATACTGTCGTATACAATAAAAATACTTTAATTCAAATGCTAAATCCAGATTGGAAATTAACAATTAATTTGTAAATAAACAATTAATTAGAAGATCCACAGATAAAGTGGAATATAATTTAACATGATACAATGAAACTGATCTATTCAATTCTTAGAGATACTTGCTATAAATAATAATCAAGGACTAAACGTGACATGACTGTATACATTTCAAGGATGACTGTTTCTTATATTCGTTGACTATCAAAGGAAATCACACGTTCGTGTCAAGAAATATTCTTATCATTTCACACAATCTGGCTTTTATCTATTCTAAATGTTTACTAACTATGGATTTCGAAGCTTCAAAAGTTGAATATCCTATGATTAACACAGTAGTAATACCATTGTAATTATTTACTGAATTTAAAAAATATCTTATCCACAGCAAAGCTTTCAAAGAAGAGATAAGAGAAAAGTAGATTCAGCAGAATTCAATCATCGATGATTATCTAATTTCACGAATACATTGAGTGTATTCAATGCGTTTCTTTTACAAAACATTTTCCACTTGTATTCTATTTTTCTTTAAGACCAATACATATTTATCGACGAAGGATCAAAAGGTGATACGCATATCTCATGTTTCTATTGTTAGATGAAATTCTTTAACACAATGAAATAGTACGAATCTACTGAAACTGATAACTGACAAATGATATATTTTGATTTTTCTATTTTTAAATAATTTTTCTGATAAGACTAAAATGACTAATCATCGAATGATGTGTGCAAAGTTATGAAATTATGAATAATTATGATTAGATAGTAGAAACTATTTTGCACGAAGTTTTATTTTTAAAAGAGAATTTCTATCAAATCAAGAACAAAATATTCAATCGTCGTTCCAGATAAAAAGCGTACAATATGTCTTGAAACATTGAATTAGTGTCATCTTCGTGACAAGTATTACGCAGCTGTCATCTAGATAACTGCAAACAGTAATTAACTGCAGGAATAAATAAACGGTTGCGCCGGAAAGCCAGACAACCTCGGGAATATTCATTCGCTTTTAATAAAATTCGATCGCTCCTCGTCGAACAAAACTTTTTCAACTACCGATCCGTTTCTTTGATCTAACTTTCGACGCTGCTTATTAAGATCCTCGTGAATATTCAAATTTTCATTTCACCTTGCCTACGAACTACCTGACTTCCCAATTTCGACCGAGAAGATCGCTCGAAAGAGACTCGGAACTATTTCTCGAGAAACGTTGAAGAAATTAGGAAACGTTTATCGAATTAATGACAATTTTCTAATTACTCCTTTCGAAACAATTTAAAAACTGAACGACACTAAAGATTTTCAATTAATATTATAACAAACCCCTATTAAATTGATCTACCTTTGCCCACAGGTTTCTCATTGACGTACAAAGTACTCCAGGCGAAAGGATGAGCAAGCAGCACACGAGGAGTGAGGTTGCCAACAGCAACGACAAGGATAAGACTCTGATAATCCTGCACGACAAGGTGTACGACGTAAAGAGCTTCTTGAACGAGCATCCTGGCGGAGAAGAGATCCTGTTGGAACACCAGGGTAAGGATGCTTCCGAGGATTTCGACGATGTGGGCCACTCGAAGGACGCGTTCGACTTGATGAAGAAATACCAGGTCGGCGAGTTGGTCGAGTCGGAAAGGTCGAATACGACCCCGAAGCTAAGTTGGGGATCACCGGACACCTTGAAATCGGACAACCAGGATCAAGGAATGTCTTCGTTGGTGGCGGTTGCCTTTTTCGTCGTCCTCGCTGCTCTCGCCTACTACGTTTATTTCTAATTAACCCTTTCGCTGCCATCACGCGCCATTATCAATGCCAAACGTTCGCTGGTGATATCGCGAGCACAGCAGCAGAACTTAGAGTATAATTTAAGCGAGAACAGGCAAATGTGCGAAGAAACTTAGTTGTATGCGATCGATACCTGATTGATTGATTTACTTCTGCCTTTATGTGGTTCCTTCTAACTTTCCAGGAATATTTTAAGATATTTGTAAAATAGGAGATGCGTTCTTGCACGTTGATGTGATTGATATTGTATCGAGGAAGAAATATAGCTAGAAATTAGCGATTCTTCTCTATGTAATGACTGCGTCAGACGTTTTTAAGTCGTATGCGATGTTTTAGCGAAATAAATGCACTTTTTACGTTTACGTTTGAGAGTTGATGAGATGAAAGCTAAAATTCGCGGTACATTAAGATTTGTAAGAAGAAGTCAAAACAGAATTTGCGTAAAAAGAAATAATTTTGCATTTTTTCGTCTGGCTTCAGCCAAGACTGGTAGAAAGGAAAACCACGATTCCATTCATCGTGACTGACCCGGGAGGATAAAACGAAATTCGCGATTGAACCACGGATTCCTCTCGAGCGGTCTTAATCGTTAAATCGGTCGATTCCAAGCAGACTGTCAAGAAGAAACATCCCGTCGGGCATTTGCATTCGAATGGCTCCTATTACAAAAGCCTCGTTACAGGTTTTCAATGAGCGGAAGAACCGAGAAAGCGACGAGATACGATCGATAGAATTCTCCTTTGCTTAGAAGTTCTATCGGTGAATACTCAACTTCATATTACTCGTGAAAATTCATGATCCTTAACGCGGCATTCAAGTATTAAAGAAAATTCTCCAGTCATAGTTTTTAATTATAATTATCGTCAATTTCATTCGCAAAAAGTATCAATCACCTGATGAAATCAAGCCATCATTCTGACCTGTTTGTCTTCGCGAAACCGGAAGAGACCAGTACACATGGCAATAAGTAATTGAATTTCCGGTGGATCGTGAACGTAAACAGGTTCGATCAATTCCCTTTTACTTTATCTGAGAAAAGGCAACGGGGTGAGTCTCGGACAAGAAGTAAGGATAATTGAGAAACGAGAAAAGCGGCTTCATCGTGTCTCGAAAACGTGGGTATAATCGATCGGGGATGTTGTATCGACCCTCTCTCGATTGCAGAATGTTTAATAATGCTTTTTAACCCTTTGTCACGCGAAGAATCCATCGTTCGTCTTCGAGGAGTATCTCTGGCTCGATTGTTGTTAATCGAACGGTTGACATCGATTCCAGGGTAAAATACACGACTCTCGTCCCGTGCAGCTCGTTTGCACACGAAAGGAAAGTATCGAAAAACCTTACTTGGACATTTGTTGCTTTTCCAGACAGGATTCGTTATTCTATCTCGCGTCGAGAGGGTAAGACTTTAACCCTTTGCATTGCGATCTATTCTTATCGTTAAATAAGAATGTTAACATTAAAATAGGTGATCGAATTTTTTCA
Source organism: Osmia lignaria lignaria (assembly GCF_051020975.1). Classification (NCBI taxonomy): domain Eukaryota; kingdom Metazoa; phylum Arthropoda; class Insecta; order Hymenoptera; family Megachilidae; genus Osmia; species Osmia lignaria. The sequence goes on along the minus strand of NC_135032.1, from coordinate 12,042,420 downwards.
TGATTTCTTCATAAACAAAATAACACATTCTTCCATGAATCTAATGAAAAATGAGATTGATCAGAATTAAGGATATCGAGAAGATAATATCATAAGTACGATTTCACGCTACTTTTACTTCATGAAATGTGTAGGTGCGATTAAATAGCTATCAAAGAATGAAATGAAGTTTCGATTCTATTTAGCGTCGCACATTCAACGGGCGAATAATTTCAGCCGACTAATTGGTAAAAAATCAAAGGAAACAAACCGAGCGAAGGCATCAACTGGAGCGAGAGAATTTAACAACGCGACGAGTAAGGTCGAAGAGAGGGGTGGAACATCCGAGGGTGGACAGAAATCATCGAAAGAAAAATGATCCTACTACGTGGACGGTAGATTTCTTCTTAACAGTTTGATCCTAAAGGTCAGGGGATCTCCCCTGTTTACTATTACAACTTTATCTTAACGATCTGATGGCCGCGTATTTCCTAGAATCTAATAAAAAGAATTCCGAGAAGGAAACCGTCAAGTGTACGGGGAATTAAGAACCATTGATCGTGGTAAAACGAAATAGGAGGAAGAAGAACGACGATCGGAAGAGTCGATTCGAACATCGGTCGGAAGTGGTCACGGAAGGCAGATGGTGTTCGCCCGACAGGAAGGATGTGTGGTTTTCCACATGTGTCAGCCGTTCGATCGGTATCGGACCATACCCGAGGGTCGAGGTGGCCAGTTCAATGAAACGATCGCGATGACGTGGTTACATTAGCCTTCTATGAGAACAGTACTCATATATAAATTCAATAATTAGCACCGTTCAACGAAATTTCAATTCATCATTTCGCGATGCGTCGACGAAAGGATAATGTACAATCAGATCTGGATGAAATTTCACGGTGTCCTGTTTCCAGAAGGAAACTTCCTCCGTGGACAGTCTAATATCGCTAAAAGCTTTTTAATAAACAGTCTTTGAGCTGGTTACTTGCGTAAGAACACGAGGGGTTGCCTCACTCGTGAGAATCTCTCTATTGCTCTTCCTCTTACAAAGTGGAACAGGGAGGTGAATTCAATGGGGTAACTCGGAAGAAACCGAGAAGCAAGGGGAAGAATTTGAAGAGGAAAGGGATAAAGGAATCTAGTATGATGGAAATGGAATTAAAATAAGGGATGGAGAATGGAAGAAAAGATGGGAGTTCAGCTACGTAGGGGAGAAATAGAACATGGAAACAAAGGCATAGATAAACAGAAAATTTTTGACAGAAGATCCGGAAAAGAATTTAAACTAGCTCGTAGAAAAGTAAAATGGAGCCCAATGTAGGACTAAAAAGATACAATCAAAAGGAAAAAAGGTAAAGATTGGGGGGGGGGCAAAAAATAATGAAAAAGAAGATATCAGAATGAAAGCACGTAGCCAGAGTTTACCCTTAGCGAGTAACCGCCGCAAGGGGTTGCAAGGGGTTCGAGCAAGAAACGTATGAAAATGTGTAGCCCCGGAAAAGCGAAGGAAGAAGAAGAAAGAGGAGTGAGAGGAGGGTTGCTGTTTATTTTACGAAGTAGCTAAGACATACGATATTGTCCCTGGCAAAGTGGTTCCCGTTTCGTCTCTCACCCCCTTCCACCCCATGTCTGTCTGTCTTTAGTTTCCCACACCCTTACAGCAGCTTTTCTGCGAAAAGCATAAATTACCGTCGAGAATTATGGTGAAATGACACGCGAGATCTCGTTCGCTTATCTCTTTCCTCGCGAACCCACCCTCTCTTGGGGAGTTGGTCACCAACAGGGTGCCAAGCACACTTTTTTTTTCACCTTCGCGACTTTACGTTTCGCCGTTAAAGGGTGTACACCGCGTATTATGTAATTATCAGAGGGAAAACGCGTCGAACGAGATCTCGAGATTACAAGAGCGTGTTATTTCGCGAGGAACTTTGAAGAAAAAAGAACACATTGCTACCTGTGAAACAATTGACATGTTCTTCCACGAATCGAATACGGGGTTTTAGGGTAATCTCAGGGTAACTTTTGAAAATCGTCCAAGGTAAGAACGTGCGCGCTCGCAGGGGTGCTTTCTTGAAGAGAATTTCTGTTATTGCAATTTCAATTACCTCTGAATAATACACCTTGTGATTGTAAGTGAATTACCGAGCTGTTTTTAGGGTGTGTAGTTTCGGATGAATTTCCGTCAGTTGATTTTATAACAAAGTACGTTCACCTTTTAAAAATAAATAGCATGTTAAACGAAGCGACTAAGCACGGGGTTACACGGGTGCATAGGTAATCCAGGTCCAAGTAATTTTCGAACAGACATTTCATCTCTGAAGTGGCGTGCTTTACGATTCCACGAAGCTGCACAAACGACCACGTGGAATATTAGAAATTTAGCCGAGCTCGTTACGAGATGTTCATCCTCCAGAGGAAGCCAAGAAACTCGATTCGAGAGTTTCATCTAGATGGAATTCATAAGAATAAAAATACTACCAGACATTTCCCAACTAAATTTCTCTCCAGGCACAGCAAATTCCAACGTCAACTCGGTGACGTTTAGTTTGAAAAAAAAAAAAAATTCAATCCTGAATTTCAATTTCAACGGATTAAACGAGATCTGTGACAATTTTTAAAAAGAATTTAGGAAATCCAAATGTGCGAACGAGAATGGAGGAGAATTGGTAGGAAAACGTGGCAAATAGAAAGTGGAAAGTTTCAGTGGAACAGAGGAAAGCGATAAGATCGAAAAACCTCCCCTGCAAAGGCCTCTTCTTCGAGGAAGGTTTCTCCTTCGTTTTACTCCTACGTGCTTCTGATTCGCCTACTTTGACACGATTAAATGAATTACATCACGAATTACGCCATCGTCTCGCTAATTTGTGGAGGATGAATTTAATTGTGTCGGTGATTATGAAAATTGTGCCAGCCGCATACTTCACAAAATTCAACACTACGTTTTTAGGCCAATTTATTCACACGTTCGATTCAGTAATTTCCCAGCTGTCGGGAAATAATAAATATTCAACTTGAAATGAATAATATATCTCGAAGGGGCTTTATTCCGAAGAATCCACGTGGACGAGTTAAAGCAAGAAACAGTTAAAAGAAGAAGGGAAAAAAAGAAGCATTCAACTGAAAGCCTTCACTGCACAGAAGAAAGAATGGCTGGAGCAATTACAACGTGTTTGTTTCGAGAAACTTTCCCAGTTTCAGCCAATCCCGCCAACAGCAAGAGAAACCCAGAAAGAAATCTCTTAAAGACTTCTCCTTTTTCCCTCCCAGGCAAACTTCCAACCGCCTACCGAGAGTTAAAAGAAAAATCCGATCGAAATCAAATCAACGTGCGAGCACTACCGGAATGTAACACGTGTTTCTGTAGTACCTTTGATAAAACAGTCTCTTTTCCCAATGGATTCAAATAGGGATTGAAAAATTACCACAAATCAACAAACTCGAAAAATGAAATATAAAATGTTTTTAGAGAACTTGTATGATAAATATTAAAAAAAAAAAAAAAAAAAAGAATTAAATTGAAAGACACGTACCCATTTTCGTGGAAAATCCCATGAAAAATGAAAATTCCAATCGCAACGTTGATAAGGCACCAAAAGAAACGAATCGTGATAATTGAAAGAAAAGCTGGAATAGTAAAATGGAACACGAAGAGGTCAGCTGGTGGATCCTCTCGCGTGCACGACCGACCGGCGACTGAAAAGGCAGAGGGTTCGAAGGACTGTCATGCGCCCCTGATTCCGCTTCGTTCGCTGTTCAGACTCCACCCACCTTCATTCATCCAGGAAGGGAATTACCAGCGGTTGCTTTTCATTATTCCAGTCTTAACGTGTAGCTTTGCAGCCTGCCCTGAACACCATAACCCTCGGGAAAAGGGAAAGTTTTACCCTGACGGTTACTGGGGGGTGCAGAGACGGGTGGTACTTCCTGCTTCTTCAAAGTACTAAGCATAACATCCTTAGGGTGATGTTTGAAATTTCTAACTAATTTTGGTACTTGAATTCACAAAACAAACCCGGTAATTTTCGCGCGTACTCTGTTATATTACAAGAACCATGAACCCCATAAAATATGAACGAATTCGAAAATGAATTCAACTGGCGAACGTGTTAATCTTGTCCTACGACATTTTTATTACAATGGGACCAGCGTGTAAAATGAAAATTAGTAAAGACCACCAGGTTTCTCGGAACGAAAAGGCAAGCAGGGAAAATCGAAGGAAGGTGGTCGCACGTGAAAAGCTCCTGTTGCCGCGTGTCACAAGGTCCGAGAGGAGGCATTTGCACCTGGCGATAGCAGCTGTTGAAAACCGTCCGTTACCTGGTTCGCCAGAAGCAGCACCTGTTCGGATTGCGTGCCGCGTGGACCTTTGAGAACTGGCCCATAGCAACACATGTTGCTGAGGAAAAGCTGAAGCCTGTCCTATTAGGAAAGCCACGATAAATATCCTCGACCAACGAAACCTGATACTTTTGCCTCTTTTTTTGGATAAATGAAAAAAATACAAAATGACTTTTCCGGAAAATTTTCCACCCTACGTGTATTTTGTTCCTCGATAAATTTGAGAACGGCCCTCGAGTTCGACTCTCAGACAATACGTCGGCGGCAGATAATAAATGTATCGCGTGTGTATAATTATGCGGCTGGTATTTTCCTGGAATTAATTTCGAGCTTCCCTGGGAAGAGGCTTTTTTCACCAGCTGCTTCGCGAACCACGCGGCCAACCCCTGCCGTGTCGCGCGGTTATTTAGGAAGCACGAGAGAAAAGCCACACCGAAGGGGGTTGAAGAAGAAACGCATCGCGAGAAGCAATTCCGCGCTTTTTACGCTCGTGCCGCGGTTCCCATGGAATATTTCCAGCTGGAACTTCGACCAGACGTTCGAATCGTTCTTTTTCTTTTCATTCACGTTACTCAAAGAGAGTGTTCGTCTTGTTAAATAAATAATGTGACACGCGAACAGTTTGAGACGCTTCAGAAACGCAAAATAGAAAAGCAATTCGTATTCACCTGTGACTCGACGTCGCTCGAAACAACCAATTTCGTATCAAGAAATCGAGAAGAGAGTCTCGTCTCGCAAACGGCAAGTTTTATTGCTAGCATCGGCAAAGATATCCGGAATCGGTATCACAATAGGCGTCTCTATCGAAGCAGAACTACTCGAAAGATTGCATGCGTGTTAAGGGTGCGTCGGTTATTGTTGATAGACGCTTTGGCAAAATTGAAAGAAGAGAGTGTTGCAACCGATCGACGTAACTAGCGTCGAGTACAAAAGGGAAATGTACAGACAACGGTATGAAAACGGATCCCAGAGAACCGCGAGGCCATTAAAGTTGAGATTAAGTTCATAGCTGGCTTGACACGGATCACCCACCCCCTTTACTCCTCTGACGACACTCTTCGAGTTTCCTTTGTTTGCCTGGAAATTCCTTCGAATTTACCGAAACTAACAACCCCCTTGATTGTTTCCAAGCACGAGTACCTTGATCTTTACATTACGCGTATCACAATCAGAGTATCAATATCAATTTAACGCTTTTCGATAAAAGATTTTCCAGTCCATATTTCGCTAGTTTAGCAAAGAATAGGGGATGAATCTTGGAAGGAAAAAAAACGAGGAATCATTCAGAGTCGATAAAGTTACCCGTTCCAAGTAGCGATCGAAATAAAACGATTCGGCGACGTCGCCGAGTGGCGGTGCCGTTTCTTCATCCCCTTACCCTTAGAATAGCAGAACAGGGGGTGGTTATCATTTGCAACCGCTGCTTTCATTATCTTCGACACACGGTTTTCGAGACACGTGTAGCCGGTAATCTTGAGAATAATTAATTCAGGTCGCGTGAATCGATTTTACGTCGTTCTAAAGGAATCTCGAGGGTGTGAAATCTAATGGGACAAGAGGGATATCGAAATCTTTTTCAAATATAGTTCAATGTAAAGAAAAAAGGGATTAAGAGAGATCGTGGAAACACTTTGGGTGCTCGAAAAAATCGCGGCGAGTGTGTCAAGAATCGAGGAAAGAAACGAGAGAAAAGGGAGATGGCGGACGTAGTTTAGAAGAAAAGTCGTGGCACTCGAGAATGGCCAGGACAAAAGGTCTGCATCGTTCGGTTTTACCTCTTCTCTGTGAAACGCGAAAAAACGTAACGAGCCACTTGGCCACGTTGCATATTCCACAGGCCGGATATTCCAGCCTCGTTGTTACGTAAAATCTGGCCACCATTCCTACCTGAGGACTCGCTAATTGAAAGGGGCTTAATTGTCATTTTCGACTGCTTTGTTTGTCAACCTCAGACTTTCTCTGTTTGTTTAAAAAGCTTCGACTCGGTCTTGGAATTCTTTCAACGATAGTCAAGACGTGTACACACGCACACACTCTGATAAACTTTCATTTTAATTCATCCACTCATCAGTTTTTATACAATGAACATCTTAAATTTACTTACTTACGAATGGAAAAACATCCAACACCGAGAAAAGACATATTTTATTTCTTCCTTCGAGTTTTATTACTATGATTGGACATATGTCCATTAACGTTCCGCCAAATTTTCCATGCAATGGTAATTGAACGCAAATCGAATGAAAGAAACGGTTATATTAAGTCGTAAAAATGAGGAAAACGACAGGAAATGTTGAACGATTTCCTCATTATCCTCGTACTCGGTGAATACATAGATTTATTAGCGAGTCTTGTGCAACTGACTGTTCAAGTTGAGGCAGAAACAGCGAGGAATCTGATTCCTTAAGCAGGAAATACCGATCATTCTGAACGTTTACTCGTGTCAAAATCTTAGAAAACGTTCTTGAATTTTACGAGGTAATATTTCGTACTAATATCAAGTAAACTCTACTCTTTTCTGTATTTAAGATAAAATATCTATGGCCTCAATAGTGTATACGTTGAAGGCCTTGGCACAAGTCGAACATGACAATCGCAAAAACTACGTTAAATGGAAAATGACTCACCTCGCGAAGCTCCTTGATCTTTAGCCCTCCTTTGCCAATAATGCATCCAGCTTGGCTCTGGTGCACCAGCATACGTACATCGATTTCATCGCTGCCATGGCGCGATCCATTCTGAAAATTAATTAATCAAATACTATATTAAACTGAAGAGAAATTAAAATTGCAGCTTTGTCTTGAAATGCTCATTAATTCACATAACGCAAGAACAATGCATCAACTTTTTATTAAAATGCTTCAAAGGAGCACACCCATTCACATTCTCTTATCAAAATTTCATTAACGATCGAATGGAAATACTAAAATTACTACCATTGTTCTAATTGATTCTATTATTCCTACATGGGCATAGACTAAAGACATCGTTTGTGTTTCAATGGTCTGTAGTATAGAAAAGTTCTATTTTTCTTTTTTTGACAATCTACGTCTATCTACAGATCAAATACAATCATTCAATTATCGAACGTGTACAGGATGGATCAGTATTTTGGCTGAAGGGAAATTAATTAAAACATATTTAAAACGAAAATTGAACTTTCACCCTACATGTTATCCTTTGATCATGACGCTTTAAAAATTAATTAACATGTTAATTAATTACTGAACCAGCCTGTATGCAATTTGTCCCATGCAGTTGAACCAAGCTTCAAACAAAAACACAAAGTAAAATTACCTATTTTCTTCCATAATTAAAATTTCATACTCAAAGTTCAAGCATCATCTAAAATAATAAACATGAAAAATTATAAAATGAAATTTAAATGCTGTATGATCAGTTCAAACCGCACAGGACAATTCTCTACATTATGAACGACCGTTTGAACGAGAACTCTACTAAGATAAGAAGAAAACAATGTGAAAAGTCTCACGATTGAGTCATTTCTTTTCCCGTGTGATCCTCTTCTGGTAGCAACACTCACCTCCTCGAGATTAGGTACGACCTCGTTCAACACCTGAAGAACAGTGGGCAGATCCGAGCTGATTGTAAGCACCCTAGAATCAAAAGAACTCCGACAATCATTCCGGTTCTCGATCAATTAACACGCTTATCATATAATTGTTCCTTTCAATTTTCTTTTATTTTAAGCCAGCTTTATCGAATCGCGCCAATGAAATTCCACGGAACCCTCTTCTCCCATTTCGTGGAAAATCAATCGAGGATTCAGTATCCCTTGAAGAGGTTCGTAAGATGATTAAAATTTAGAAAAATTTTATAATTTTGACTGATACGATTATCGAATGGTATTGAGAAGTTTTTCAAACCTGAATTTTGAAGGAGAAACAATTTTCTCACTGGAATATTTTTCAGGCAATATCGAATAACAAAAGTTGTATTTTTGAGAAAAGATTTTTCAAAATTGAATTTTGAACAAGAGACAACATTTCATATGAATGTTTTGAGTATCGAGAAAAGAAGATCGATCAGTATTTTCCATGCACCCTTTCGAAATTGAACAGAACAGCGACTTTTATCAGAGAGAAGTTCGAGGAATTTTTCACTGAAGGGAGAGAATCGTAGTGATTTTATTGTTCGCGATTCGATAAATCGCGAAATGATTTTATTTGTTGCTCTGAATTTCAAGATGCACTCGAAGGAATACAAAAATTTGATTTTTCTATTTAGAAGGATCTGTAATGATCTGATAATTTTGAACTAAATTAGTTTTCAATTGCTATTTCTGATAATTATTATAATTAGAAATAACAATTAACGAAGTTATCAAGACTGATAAGTTTCTTAAAAATGTAAAATATATTAAATTTGTAAAGCTAAACACTTTCACAAAAGAAATGAATTCCTTCAAACGCATTGTTCATTTTCGTAATCTTCTTTAACACCCTTTCCTCGATCCCTTTTCAGCAAAACCGATCGAGAATCGCTTCGAGATCGTTTCTCGTATCAAACGAGTAAGAAAAACGTGAAAATCGTTTCTAAATCTCAAGCTTCGAGCACTCACGAATGGTGTACAATTTCTCGCGTGGTTACTTGTTAATGTTAACCATCGTCTGGACAAAGACTAGCGTTAGAACCAGCAACCATGTACCTCGAAAATTTCTATGCTTTACCTTCTATTCATATTCTATATGAAATCGATTCTGTTTCAACAATGTCTCGTTAATTCAGTGTTAATTCGAGTAGTCACGTATTCGATGAAAACAGAGGAAAAAAATGGAATAGTATCGAAGAAAATTCGTTTTAAATCGAAACAGTTACTTTAGAGAGGAAAATTTTTGGCGAAATTAAGAAACATTCGATCATCGAAATTAAATTACAATTTATTGCGAAACCTTTTGGGACGCATCGAGATGAAAAACTGAAATGTCCCTTTCTTTTTTTGGATCTGTTCAAAGATTCTTGCTGATTAATCTGTAATGAACGTGCTCGGCTATAGACAGCCGCTAATTGGGTCTGATTGGATCTTGAAAAGACTTCTTTCGGATCGTTTATCCGGAGAAGAAATCCTTGAGACTGGTAGAAACGATTGAATACTGGGTCGATGGATCAATGGCAAAGAGTTTGCAAATCGTTTTAAAATCATATCTGATATATTCTGAATAAAATTGTCCAAGTTTTTAAGAAGTAGTATTAATTTTACAGACTTGTTGCTCTCCTTTTAATATGGAACAAGCGAATAGAACGAGTCATTACATCGAGGATTTCATCAGTAATTGCTCTCATCGACTAATTTAATTAAGTAGGGCATTCGTAAACTGATAGCTTATTTTATTGACTGGACAGTATTAAGATATTTATCGAAGAATTTACAGAGAATTTAATTCGCTTATTACTGTAATTCCACGTATTTATAAAATAATTAATCTAATTATTGTGATTACTGCTGCTGGCCTGCTGTTTATCGACGGGAAAAAAAACGTATAATTTCCAATCAAATTCAATCGTGTCTACCATTCTCGTAAATCCCAAATTTCCCCACAGCGATGCGGAAATCCTCTCAAGAAGGATTAAAACTCGATTGGGTATTCGCCACGTTTATGGTCCCCCCAAAAAAGAACACGAAAACAAGCGTGCATTATTTTCAACCCTCTCGTTGCTGCTCGACTAACCCTTCTAATTGCTGCTCAATGAATCGTAAGATATGCAGAAGAAAAATAAAGATGCCTGACACTTAATCTACCGGAAGCTTACTAATAAACTTTTCGATACCAGCAGTTATTGATTGAAAAGGCAATTAACAGATGCTTTGGTTATTAACCTTTTAAGCGATGTGGATGTATACAGGGTGTTCGATTGCGAATGGAAATCCCTTGAGGGGTTGGTAGCTGGGATGATGTTGAATAATTTCTTCCTTCACCGGAATGCTTGTTGAATATTAATATTTAAATTATTAATTAAAAACACTGAATAATCAAAACACACATAGAGCATAGGCTCAACTGCGCGAGTATCAGCTACGAGAACCTGCCTCGGCCGTAGTTGTTTACAAACTAATCGGCGATGCGTCGCGCTCGGTTCGCAGCCAACACTCCCGTGGCTGAGCATGCGCGCTATGCTATACTCGGTGTGTTTCATTAATAATTCGAAAACTAAGCTCTAATGAGAATTTTGGCAAAGGAAAAAAATATTAAGAATCACCCCAACTACCACCCGTAATCGAACACCCTGTATACAATTATCAAAAAATAACTATTCGGCAACGAAAGGATGAAACACTATCTTTCAGAATAAATATTATTAAAAATATGAAATATTTATCCAGCACACTATTTCATTTCACAAACCGTGAATCGTTTGTGGCACCCACGTGTCACCCTTTAAGTAAAGGGTTCGAATGCTGTGAAAGCACGCACAGACATAACATGTCGTTAATGACTTTTAACTGTAGGATGTTCAACCCTTTCATCGCAAACCGCGTATATATGCGTCTTAAAAAATTTGACGAATATCATTGCAATCGAAACGAGAGTAACGAACGATGTTTGGCCGATCGATTTGCGATTGAAAGGGTTAATCGGCAAAGCGTATCGCTGGCAGGACGACGATGACGATCAGCGAATTGGCCGCTGATCGTGGGCGTACCTAAAAAAAGTAAGCGTGTCAAGTCGACAATTAAGCGTGGAATATCGGCAACAGTTTGCCTTGTTCCACGGATTAGCAGCATCCGTGTTAGCCACAATATATTAGAGAGAGACACAACGGTGATAACGTATCCCCGACAATAAATATATCGTGAGTGTGGTTTTCTGCGTGTGTGGTGTCGGGCGTGTCGTTCGCGGCGCGAGACGATCCGTACAGAGAAACGGATAAAACAAAGAGAGAAAGACCGTGAAGAGATACACAAACAGAAACAGACATAGAAACAGAGAGAGAGAGAGAGAGAGGAAGGAGAGAAATTTTATAAAAGAACGGAACGATCGAGGAATAATGGAGAAGAAAGGGTGTTACTCGCGTGTCTGTGCATGTTTTCCTCATTTTTAAAATTCCTCCTAAAATTTGGTCATCAGTATCATTGGCCGAGTCGTCCAGGAAGTAGAATTCCTTCTGGACGATATCCTGGTGAGAACGAAGGACAACCAAGAAGAAGAGGAGAAAGTCGCTCGGCGAACAAAGAAGAGGCAACAGACATTATCCGACCCCTCCTTTTGATGGACCTTCGATCCTTGCCAGGTTTGTTCCCAACAAAAGCTACAGGACAGATCGCGGATTCAGAGACACGGTGAGCAACAGAGAACAAGATGAAGAAGAATCCGAGGAGACGAGGAGAAAGGAGAGAGTGGATTCAAGTGGTGGAGGACATGCAACCGCAGGTGGTGTGGCAGGTGCGGTCACGAAAAACACATCGTCCAGGATATACGCGTCTCGTGTGCTGCTACTCGTTGAAAAGCATCGCTTATAAAGGTCAATCAACTAATCGCTCGCAATGAATCATCGTGAAGAGGATAATAATCGAGGACGCGTAAAACGAGGTTCAGAGATGCTCAGGCGGAAGACGAACACAATACTTTCAGCATTATGAAGAAAGGTCGCTTAACACCTTATTAATTTCTCAAAAAATATATCTTCTTTTTTATATCGAACAAGAAAAAGGTTAACAGGTTTCGTACCACGTGGTCCACAGATGGTTAATCTATTCACTGTGGTATTTCCTTTACCACGAATCGTTCACTTCAAATTTGATAAATTATTTATTTATTAATACGTTTCGATCTTTCGCCATGAGCCGCGAATGGTTCGCCGCATGGAACGTGTTAAAACGAGGCAAAGGCAGACAGGTACAAGAAAAGAAAACTAAGGAAGACAGTGAAGGTAGGACAATACACAAAAAGAGAATCACAGAAAAAAGAAAATAGAGAAACAAAAAGAAACAGACAGAGAGAAAAATAGAGAATAATAAACGTGGATACCGTTCGACTGATACAACACAGCGATCCACGTATCGCTGCTAATTAAGATATTCTTTTTTTTTTTTTTTTTTTTAATTAGAGACAAAGAAAAATAAGACATTAAGTAGTGGTGTTGGTCATTACCGTTCGGGTCCGGGGCAATCGGGTACAATGATTGAGGCTTTGTACTGTCGGGCCGTGGTGGTTGGTGGTTGGTTCATTGGTGGTTGGTTGGTGGTTGTTGTCGATTGTTGGTAGGGTGGTCCATTTGCCGATCGAGTCAGGGTCCGTCGTTCCGGGCAGGGCAACGGCAGGGCAACGGCAGGGCAACACCAGGGGGGCAACGCCGGGGTTGGGGCGGGGCCAGGGCACAAATCATCAACCAAGTTAGACATCACGTCTCTCACGGATGGATTATAATCGCGGCTTAATCTTCTAAATCCCTCCTCTCCTTTCCGCGGATTTCTTACGCGATATCCCACCCATTCCTACCTACGTTTATTTCTATTTTATTTATTAAGTGATCGGAGAAACATTTGCAAATTCGATCGTACGGTTAGACAACAATGGTCTGCGAGGAATCCAAGCCCATTATTTTCCGGGTACTTGTAAATATTCTGTAAACGCTTTTAAAGCCCATCCCACCTTTCCTTTCCGCAGTTAATTGACGCTGGCTGAACCTCGACGTCGATGCTCGCAACGGCATTTCAATTGCTAACGAAGCCCGCTTAAGCGTGGCTAATTAAAGGAAGTTTTAATAATTAACTTGCAATTTCGCGGAGCGCTCGGATCCTTCCTACTCCGAGGCTCGTCGACTACGTGGCTCGAATTATGAATCTGCTAATCGTTTACCGCAAAGTGTCAACCCTTTCGCAGATAATCAAATTATTTCTATGCGCTCTGTAATTCTAATAAATCCACTTAAATTTACAATATCGTTTGCAAATATTTCTCCATGTTAATGTATGCACGCGGCGAGTATCGCGAATGTTTCCGAATCCTAATCGTCCAACGCTGTCTAACAACACAAGCAAAACCATAAAATTCTCCCACAGCGACGCACACGATTTCCCCATACACATTTAACGCGACAATCGCTACGGGGGAGCTCGCTGCAAAGGGAACCACCTCTATATATGTACACTTAAAAAAAGAAAAAAAAAAAAGAAAATTGTTTCCCCGGTGAGACTCCATTTTCCCAGAGATTTTCTTCTCTCTCTCTTTCGCTCTTGAAGGATACCTGGCCTTCCACCTTTGGGTCACGCAGGTGCGTTTACCTACGAATCTCAAAATTGACACGCGAAACATCGCCTCTCGGCCGTATTATTTTTTACGACCAGGGACAAAATTAAACGGAGATGGGTGGTTTGTATTTGCTTAATTTTCCTTCTTTTTTATTCTAAATAATACAAAGCGACCCGCGTATCAAAGATACATTAATTATCATTAAGCAATCTCGTTGCTCAACAATTATGTGCCAAGGTGTACAACTTAGTTTCCTCACAGAAATATTTATTCAAAGCTTTTTAATTATCAAATTAAACAAACACATTTCCCACGTCGAGTCCAGTCCCCGATTTGTCCCTGATCTTATTTCTTATCGCTGTCTATCGTGTATAATTAAAAAGAAAAAAAAGGAAAAAAAAAACAAAAAGAAATAATCGTGTGTATGGTGTTCGCGATCGAATGTGATCTGCATATGGGTGGTTTTCGTGTGTTCCTCCTCGAAATCGAAACACGAGTTTAAGGACCGTCTAAGAGAGCTTAAGCTCGCGTTTGAAACCGCTTCGGTTAATTGTCGAAAGCGTTTTCGAAGCATGGCCCCCGCAAGCGAGAAGCTCGCGATTCGGGGCTGATTACCTCGCGTGCCCTACTTTTACGCTCTGTTCCTCTTGATCATTTGGTTCGTGTGTAGGGTGTCTCTATGGTGTCTCAAGGCCGGCGATAAATAAAAAATTGCAATGAAAAACAATCGACGTTACGCAAGGAAACCGATCGACAGGCTAGCGAGCGTAAAAACCTGTTGCAGGATTCAATCGAATCGAACATACGTGGAAATAAATGTTTAATACATGATATGTTGATAACCTGACGCGACTGGCCTTGAAAATGTCGTTCAAACTGAAAGCTGATGCATGTCAAGCGGTGAAATTTTGATTTTATACGAAAAATTTGCGAGTTTTTCGAATTTCAAATCCTGTTTTCGATTCGCGCGATAGAGCAACAGGCCTTACTCGGACGCTCGAGCCTTTTTAATCAAGCGTTCAGGGACGAATGCAGTATAACACGTCCACCGTGTTTTCTTGGATCACGATCGTCTCGATTGCACCGTAAAGGCCTCTGTAACACGATCGAGAATCAAGGAAGTAATCAAGCGAACGCAACGTGTCGAGCACGAATTATTAGACGCGCAGGAAACTGCCTACTTCAAGAACCAAATGCTCGATGAAGATATTTCATACACGTACGATGCATTTATTGAATTACATTGAATTACATCGTACGTAGACGCACACGCTCATACATGTACACACGATATCCGAAATTTCCCTAAGATTCCAGCTAACTAAATCGACCGAGAATCGACGAGAAATACGGTTCGCCTGATCGAACATATCGCGAGAAGCTCGTGAAAATAAATATTCTCATCGATGCGGAGAGGATGAAAAATCAATCGAACGCTGAATCAAGGAATCGATCGTGTCTAACTTTAACATTCTATTCTCACGATCTTCTTCTTTCGTCTATAATATATATTGCCCTCTTTCGTCCTTCGAGAATCTGATCCCGAGGGAAGAAGAAGGGATAGGAATAAATCGATGAAGGTACAAAAAGGCTTACCTGACTTCTCAGTTTGGTGATGTTTTGGCCACCCTTGCCGATTATCGAACCGGCTACCTGTAACAAAAGATTGTCGCATATTTTGCTTAAAATTAGAGAAAATCAGGTTGCGATTTGAAAGGTTTGATCGTTTAAAAATTCCTTAGAACTTGAAAAGTTAATTTTAATTTCCTCCTTTCGAATTTCGTGGGAATGAGAAAGATAGCAGAAGGTCGGATCGGTGGGATAAGTTGAAGGTGCGCAGGTTCCAGTGATTAGAGGCGATAAGTTGATCAGGCTATTGCAAAATAGCACGCAACGGAGGCGCACAATCCACGATAATTGCCTTCTCCGTCACCGTGAATGAGTTCACTCTGAAAAGGAACGATCCCAACTTCCATACACTCGATTGACCCTGACACCGACACGGGGATCCGAAGATTGCGTGGTCAACGACGATCAACCGCGATCGATATTGTGTTCGATCATTGGTGCGTAACCACCTGTGCCTCGGCATCGAGATATCGATGAGAAAGCGAACGAACGGAACGAAAGAATCGATGAAAAATCCAATCCTCGTCGCGATGACTGCGCGTTTCATTATCGAACGATGAGATTTTCATTAAAAAAGAAAGCGGAAACACGGTTAGAATGAAAGGAAAATTATGAACGTGTCACCGCGAGTTGGCACAAGCGTCAGCGAACTTTTACTTTAACAATAACGTGTACGAGCTATCGGAAAATCAAATGGAAAACGGTGAGAAAAATGGTAGAGTTACACGCAGATATATCAGGAAGCCTTGTACGGCGAGGTGAAACGGCTGGAAAACTTCTCCTTTGGAGATTCAACGGGAAAAACATTTCCCATTGCTCCGGACATCGTGAACATCGGTCAAAGCGAAACGTGAAAGTAAAAGTTTGCTTTCTTCGGTACAACAGCTATTCGATACATCATTCAACAGAAATACGAATCATAAGAAGAGTTCTTTTCGATTCGATCACCAGCGGAAAGAGCTACGTTTATTTCAATTTGAAAAGCTTCCAGGAAAAACGCTATTTTCCTATTCTAAATTGACCGGAATGCTTACCTTGCTGGGAATAAGAAGACGGAGTTCATCGTCACCCTGTCTGTAACGCTTGTGAGGACTTGTTGGCCCTCCAGAACCTGTCATGGCGCCTGCATCAGCTTCTCTCTTCATTATACCTGTAACAAAAACATTTAATCACCGTTCAATCCATCTAACAACGATCAAGGACCGACATCAAAGATAATAAATTAATATTCACAGCGGCGATTGAAGATGAAAATCATCCATGTGGTCCAATTAAATACCGTGACCCAGAAATTGAAATTTAATCCAGATAACTCCGGCAAAGGAGTTCAATTAAAAGTTTACGCCGCGTCTAATTTTTAATCGCATCCGTAGCGGAAAGTATAACGAATGGACGATGTAATTGGACAATAAATAAACGCGACACGATCGAAATTTGTCCCCGGTCAAGAGGAAACAGAGCTTCCCCTCGATTTCCAGCTACGCACGATGGCTCGACCCGGTCCGGAAACAGCGACGTGCACCGCGATTCGTAATAAACCAATAAACACGTTTCGTATTCGCGTAACCCCTCCGTTTGCGGAGAACACTGCATAATTTATTGTCCGTTAAATCGGCTCGGTTGGTTTAATGACGTGGAGAGCATGGAAAACCGATGGAACGCTTCGACCTATTCACGCAGAAACACGATCGTTCGATGGACCCTCTGGAATCTAACTTCTAATGAAATAAATTTCAGAATTTTTAAACGGAGAATCCGCAACCAGAAGTTATGAAGAATTTCACCATTGGAACCAGGCTTTTAGCCGATGATTTAAGAAACCTCGTTTAACCGCTAGAAAGTGTTTCGCGGACGGAGATGTTTCTCTTAAAACACACAGAAAGTGTGGAAACGTTTCCTTCGGTCGATGGATCGATGGAAAAGTTTCGAGGCGCCTAAAAATCACGTCACCGACGAGCTCTGTTTCACCAACGAGGAATGTTCATTAAGCTTTCCAGGTATTTGGGAAGCGAGAAGGTTCGTTAAGAAGATAAGAGCGTAAGAGTGTAATTCTTCGTTAGAAGCTGAGAGCTCTTCACCGTTCGGTCCGTAAAGGTTTCAAAATCCCTTCACCATTAATTTCGTACCCGGAAATCCTTGACCATCGATCCCGGCCGTTAGAAATTATTCATTAGTCGCGCAGGCCTAAAGATCCCCGGTTCAAAATTCGACGATCGATGATGAAACGATCGCGAAGAACTCCTGTACGTTGAAATCGTCTCGAAAACGAAGCGGAACGTGACGGGTTAACGATGATACGCGTTTCGCATGGAAATGAAACCGTGACACGATTACAAACTCGTGAATCAGCACCGACTGATGATTTCGTAGTGTATCAATCTAATTATCTTTCAATTATTAGAGAAAATTTTTCATTTTTTCCACCGGTAATCTGTTTTCGTGATTCGTGCAAAGAGCTTCGGCTAAAAATTGAAGAGACGAGCAGGCATCTACGAAAAGGAAAAAAAGGAAAACGAGTGCTACCGGACGCGAATCGATACTCGAGCAGTCGACACGCGACGTTAATAATTTACCGGAGCGATTCGAAGGGTGACCACCCCCCAGCCAGTGCGATTCGTCGTTTCGATTTCATTGCGGTCGCGGTTCAAGTAAGCGACGGGAAAACCGAGTTCATTTTCTAACCCTTTGCTGAAACTAGCTTGAAAGGGTTGCAGACGACGAAACGAACCGTGTTTCTTTTTCATTATTGTCCGAGAAAACGATGAATATTAATATCTCCGAGGAGATTTCATGGGAAATTCGAGTCGGTAACGTTGTTTACCAATTTCGAACCACGCCTTTTTCGTGAAAAATACGGGCAAGCAATTTCCTGCGGCGTCGAAGCGACGAAAGGAATTTTCGTTCGTTCGAGATCAATTCCGAACGTCTCGAACGCGATCGATCAGCAGATTTCAACCCCCTCGTTGAAACGAGCTTCAAAGGAACACGGATACGAAATACGATTGATGAAGTAGGAGGAATGATTGAGTAGAGTCGAATTTTTTTTCGCCTACCTACGGAGAATAATTAATATCACCGTTTGGTAATTAATTCACGGTGGAATCGGGTTGCGTTCGAATAAAGTTATATAATACAATTCATAGGGAGAGATTGAAATTGTGAAAATACCGAGTGAAACTCGAGTGCATCACACATGGATAACTTTTACTGGGCGTTGCACACAGGCTCGGTTAAACGTGATGCAGTAGAACGCAATTAAATTGAGCGGACAATGACAGCGAACCGGGCTGAAATTTCCCTAAACTAATTTGATACCATTGTTTTAACAGTGAAATTTTCGAGCTCTAATAGAGTTGGAAAATTCAATAAAATTCGACGATGTATCTTACAGATAATGAAAAAATATCGAACTCATTTAAAGCTGAAAAACGATACGAAATCTTTCTCGAATCTCCGCTCTGTTATATTTAAAAAGCGATAAATAATCTTCGCGAATCGACAAGTTTGATCGGAAGCGACGGAAGTTACACGACATTTCTTGGAACATAATTGATTCGCAAACTTGTTCGCGAACAACTAGCCGACTTTCATCGTTATCATACAGAGGAGCAATTTATTTCTGCAAGCACCGTCATGTTTTCAACAAATAAGCAGCGTGCGTGACCGGCTCGTGTCGTGACACGAACTCGAAAAGACCTGCTACGTTTCTGCTCGTCCAGCCATCGCCAGGGGGGGTGTAACCAGTCGATCCGTCGTTACTCGTGGGGGAAAAAACGAATGATAAAATAATAGGGCGATGGGGAGGGTAGTTTTCCGCTTGGTACATCGATATTTAGTGGCGGTGCTGAATTTATGAGCTTCCATACTTTTTCGCGTAAAAACATGCAAGAAACATTCCACCAAACGTGGCAGAGATTTATCACGAGTCTGGGCGATATTTTTCGATGACCCAATTTCAATATTCAATTTAGATTATAAAATTTTCTTCAATCACGGGGCGGAAGTTTATCGAGGTTCAGATTCCCGGTTCAAGTTCACTGAGTTCAAGCTGGTCGTTGCTCGTAATTGCGGTCTCCCTTCGATGCCCTCTATTCGTCGTGTCCCTGTTATCAGCCCTGCGACCCTTGGCGAGTGGCGTGCGTACCGGTTATGGACTGGTTAGTCGATGCACTGCCGTCGCCGTTGGACTCTTCGGCGCCTCACGCTACCCTAGTTGCAGACTCAACGGCGCCCCTTTTCATCCCTTCCTCCATCTCTCTTTTTCTGCCCTTTCACGCAAATATCCCGGTGACGCGTGTCGAGAAAAGCAAACGGGTTGATTAGATTTCCGTTACGAATAATTGATACCTTACCGATTGGAATTGGCTATCAATTGATAGAAAATATAATCCTCCGTTGAATTCGAGTGTACCGGAAGGAGAAAGCAACGAGGAACTATTTCAATTACGTTGGAAATTCGAATGGAAGAGAATCCGTGGAACGCGCGAATCGAGGGTTACCGCCTCTTGTCGCGATAATTCTACTTCTCTTGGTAGTTCTACGGTCCGAGTAATTATTTCAACGTCGAGCAGACGACGGATATCCGGGATAATTGCGGCGAGCGTGACAACGATCCATCCCCGAAATTACTCGTCCCCCCCCCGGCGAAATACGATGTTTGCATGTCTACCCTTTCTTCTCCCGCACCCTTTTTACTACGTGTCGCGCAAGATCGCAACCCGTTGAAAACACCAGCTTGATAACTGTTCGTTTCGCTTATGGGGTGAAGAGAATACGTTTGCGAATTATCGTGACATCGGTTTTGAACGATTCTGTATTTATTAGCGGGTGGTCTCCAGACGTTCGAGCTTGAGAAAGTTCTCTCTGTCGGTAGTATAAACAGTTTCTAAGCACTTTCTCGTAGGAAATGTTAAGCGCTTCTGTACGCCAGATGTGTTGACTCTAGAAATTGCCACCAATTAGAGGCGCTTCGAGGCGACGCTTCTTGATCACCATACACGTTAGAAATTTCCTGTTCGCACCTGAAATTTCTTCAATTTCCCGTAATAACAAAACAAAGAACACATTTTCACCCAGAAGACCAGCATCGAGTTCGAACGAAACCAGGCCTTTTTACGAGATTCGGTTTCAAGTAACTGGGTCAACGAACAATAAGTCGTCGCATTAATTCCAATTAAACGAATAGACGTAATTGGCAACTGTGTTACGTAGCACTCGTTACGTTATTTATACAACCAAATAAGGGTCAATTTTTTAACGCCATCCGTTGTACCAATTAAAGCCAGCGGAATCTACTATTTATAGTTACAACAAAAGGGTTCGAGTGTAAATAATTGAAAAGAAATTGAAGAGGAAGAAGACGGAGGAAAATTCGTGTACCCACAACCGCGATATTACGCGGTTCTCTCTGGTCCCTGCTATTTATCCTCGCCGAGTAAACCGAGAGCAACAGCTAAATTTAATATTCCCGCGACAAACGGTTCTCAAACAGCCGGCTAATTGCACGCTAATTTCCCCGCAACCGCAGCTCGGATTACCCTTTTTAAGCGGCTCCAAAAATATGCTCTTGGCCACAAGAAACCGTGGAAACAGGAAAATGAATACAGAAATCAGAAACAACTTCCCGGTTGCCATAGAAAACTATCCTGGTAAGCCATGAAAGGAACAAAAGGGTGAGAAAAAAAAAATAGGCAACAACGTATACATTGAACACGGAATGAATTGGGAAAACTACAACTCGACGGAAAAAGCTTGTTTACCGTTTTTCCTACAACCTCTCATCTGATCCTTCCTCTTGTCCCAGCCTTGTTCACCCTTTTTACTTCCCCTAACGATGAATCTCAGACAAAGTTTTCCTTGTCATTTCGTCAAGTACCAGATATTATTATCGATTTTTTTTTTTTTTTAATTTTGCAAATATAAATTTCACGCGAGAGATATTCGAGTTGGCGGAGACGAGGATCGAAGGTACCCTGTCAGGTGAGTCGAGATTATTGGCTTCGTCTGAGACTAAACGGAGTTGGCTTAGAAATTCGACGCTTTGACGTCATACCGCCGCCCCGGCTTTCCATCGGCTTCTTTAAATAGAGTGATCAATGATATTGCTGATTGGACGCTCGAACTTTCGCTCGAACAACCCCTCGAAATTCTTAGAAAATTTTAACCCTTTGTCTTGGGCTTTGTTTCGTAAGAAATTCTCTTTGACCCAATTCGATCGAAAAATGATAAGAAAACAGGAATCAAGTGATTTCCTTTAATTGCGCTTTTGTCGGTCAACGATCAAAGGAAAGTTTATTAGACATTTCGAGGGAAAATACAATAGAAAGTCACGGCAAAGGGAATCGCGCTGCTAATTTACACAATTAGACTGGTGGATCCTCCCAGAAACGCTCATTAATATCATTGAGGACACAGTGCGCCTATTCAAAGCGTTAACGAGGACTGGTTCACCGAGTTAATACAAGACAAGACGACGGAGCTGCTATGCTTTGTGCAATTCTCGCTAATTTCTGCGGCCAAAGGAATGCATTTTAGCAAACTTCCGTGTATTTACCGTGAATTCTACCACTGATGCGCGCAATCGTTCTTGCGTGAAGAAAAATGGTAATAAATTGAAATTTTTGTACGTGAACGAAATAATAAAAGACAAATTGGTAACATAAATAACGAATGTCCTTAATTTTCGTATAAATCGTCCCTGTATAACGTATACTTAAAAATCAACCCGTACATTTGTCCACGTGACAATGCTTTGTGATATACGAACGTTCGGGATGCTCGATGATTCGCTGATTAATCGTTTCGAATGGCTTTCCAGCTTTTCCACGGGACGAACGGGTTTAATATTGCAACAGAACGAGTGCAAAATCCGCTCGAATTGAATGGTCGTCGATATCGAAAGTTTTACGGCCGAAATGAATGAGGATTTTGCGTTGAATGTCGCGTGTGCGAGATTCTTTCATGGAAAAACATAAAGCTGAATGAAAAAAATGTAAGCATCATTGTGAGGCTCGAATGAAAACTTCGATTGGATTGAAATCTACCTCTGAAACGAATAAAAAAAGTTATTCGAATCAATTTTCAATAATTCAGAACAATGTTAATTAGCGCATTGAATAAGTAATTCTAACAAAATTTCATGACACAAAAGTATGAGAAAATGGCACTTACGGCGCATCAAATTGAAGCTTAAAATTTTCTAAAAATTGATCGATCGATACTCCCGACTATAAGTCTGGCCAAAATTAGAATGGTCGATAGACAGGATACGCTTTTCTTCGATCATGTTCATTTCTTATATGGAAGTTCCATCGTTTTCTCGTTCCATTGTTCGTCGATGACGTGCAATCCTCGAAGAATGTTATTCGGAATTTTCTTTGAACCTCTTCATCGTTCGTTTCCACGCTCTTATTCACCGGCTTTCGACGACGCGAATTAGTTGCTTTGAATTGCGAATTTTCTCAAACTATTACGCGCTTCGATAGAGACTCGACGAATTAAAATCTACAAACTCTAATTTTTAAGGTAACCCGATTTTACTCAACGGGTTGATTGTCCAGAAGCATTCTGATTAATTAGGACATCAATACCCGTGGCTGCGATTGAAATGAACAGGAAGTGGAATCAATTTCAACTGGCCACGTGTTTTCTGCGTTTGACGGTTCAATTATTTCCATAAGACTAGCATCTAACGAGTCGTCGTGTCAGCGGTTCGTCGGTTTGGCCGAGTTTAAAATTAGATTCGACGAAAGGAACGGCAAAGCCGGAAGAGGCCACCGGGCAGCAAATTTATTTCGCGCCACGTGAAAATTCCATCGCGAAAATGTTCATTCATTATCCGTACGTTGAACGAGCAGCCTCGAAAATCAGGATTATAAATAAATGAATTAAGACGCGAATCGCTAACGTTGCATTAATTACACAAAGTGGCATGTGGAAGGTTCGGTAAGTGGTGTAGCGTGTCTAACCACGGCTACACGCGTGTGTATTCACCGTGCCAGCGTAAATACCATGATGTGTCAGCGCATGATGCATTCAGGCGAATATAACGACGCATGGACACGTCATGGATACGGTAATCTTTGAAATATTACTACCAACTTCTATTCCAGAAGTATGTCTGAACGGAGAGTCCTGGTTGAACGCTTCAGACGTTGTACGGAGCGAAAGGACAAGCTTCGAGGAAGAAGGTAGCGAAAGGACCCGAAGGGTGAAGAGAGGCGATAGTGGTCAGACTGGTGTAACAGGACGTTACTCGACCATCGGAAAGACAGCCTGCTCTTCTTGTATTATTCGTCCGTCTCTTTCGATCCTCTCGGGAGGCTAAGTCTAAGCGCGCGGAATGCCGCGGGTACAGGAGGGAAGGAAGGAAGGAAGGGTTAGCGTACGGATAAAAGACCCTTCTCGGCGTGCTACACGCTCGAGGGTTCTCGTCGCAGGGTCAAGGAACGCGAGTGATACCGCTCTGTAGACGGTTTCGCGGTGTTTACGCAAGTCGATCGTACCGTTAGCATAATCGCGGCTCGTGCACGCTGAACGCTCTGCAATTCGTTCATAAATCATTTCTTCTTTCAACACCTTGCAAGATAAGGTGATCCTACATTTCGAGGAATTTTTGATTTACTTAATTTTTGTAAAAGAAAATAAAAATGATGAATTAAGACGGGAAACGTTAACGTTGGCACGTGGAAGGTTCGGTAAGTGGTGTAGCGTGTCTGAAGAATGAAGAAAATCGATAAATCGGATTGTGATAACATTGGTGGGAATGGTTTTCCCTGCGTTTATTGTACCAACAATACTTACGATGTTAAATGATATGGTAATGCATGTATTTGGAATTAGAATGGAAAAACGATTGCGTTGGAAAAACATCGTATGACGACACCGGTTCGTGGCCCGCTTTTCGCGATCTGAATTTCATTCAGCTCGGCCTCGGTCACGTTTGTTTGCATTCGCGTAGCGCGAGAAAGGTGTCCGCGTAACAGAGGAGACGATTAGGAGAAAACAAGTTTTCCGCCGGTCAAACGTCTCGATGATTAATGTACGATCATCAGCAGAAATGAAAGCTTCAAACGTTATTACTATCGTACCAATAATGCAAAGTAGTCGATTGAAAACTTAAACGATGACAGTCGATGTATTAACGCGACGGGGCTCATTAATCAACGCTGTGTATTCAATTACATAATTGGAAAATAATGAAAAGAGAACATTTTGAAATATAAAATTGAATATTCAAGGATAGGAGTGAAAAACAAAAGGATCGTGGTCACTGGTATAATAGCGAACGTGTCGAGCATTGAGTTTCACTAACCATAAAATTAAATAAACGTTCAGTGTCCATGTTTCACGATCCCTAGATAGACGTTCGTCGCTTTTATGCACGCGTAAATCGTACTCGGGGACGACTTAAGGAGGCCGTTCTTGGCCGATTGTCGTCCACTGAATTCCACGAGCGCGTGTCTTGCATGCGGAATGAAAGCCGATTGCATTCTTGCCGCGTCAACGTAAAACTGTTACTCACCGATAATGGTGTTCGCCGCTGCAACCTCCGGGATGGATCGGCAGTGAACCCTGCACAAACAAAACAACCCTCCCTTTAATCCTCTTCCATTGTAACTCACTCGCGATCTATTCTACAATATATACGATACGCAACACGCTTTTCACTACGATCGACGTAGTATTACGTTCGGTTTTTTACCGGGTGAAAGTTGAGTCCTAGTTTTCTGATGTTACACTGCTAACTGAATTTAAAGAAAAATAGAATTGCACCAAGTACAAGAGGCGTTGGGCAAGGATTTGTTAACTACTCTGGTAATACTACGCCGGTGGTTCTATGCTAAGCTAACTTTTAAATTCAACTAAAACTTCGACGTAGTACTACGTTCGCTCGTCAGTGAAAGTCCTTTAACGCGCCCAGTAATCCCTTAGTTATAAACGTAATACCGCGTCTTTCGGTCACGGAAACCTGACACTAATTAACTTCAACCAACTGTGAATTCACGCTCCGAAACGGAAGGTGTCGATAATATCTATCGCTTCGATTATTCGCCTGGAATCTACCATTTAATCACTCGTTCATTAAAATCGTTGTATTCGCGTTCGACAGGCTTCTTACGATATCATTCCTCGTTCAATCGTGACCGAGACCTACAAACAGTATCCAAACTTCGAACAAGCTAACTGAGAACTTGGAGTCATTAATTGTTAGAATAACCTTTCGAAAGTCCTTCCACCGTTATCAACTAAATACCGTTAGAAGTTCAATAAACTCTATCGAAAACAGCGATAATCGATGGAACACTAGGTCGGATAATCCACACTGTGCTCACTTTTTCACTAGTTCCACGATCACAGAAGAGGCACGTGCACTGGTCCAGAAGGAAAGCGATCCAAGATTACCGAAGCAGACAAGGTCGCGAGTAGCACTGCTATAAACGGTTCCGAACGATCAAAGCCAGCGTTGTCCCAATCTCTAGACTCGTAGCAGACTACGATCCGCAAGGTCGACAAAGATCGAGAGGAGACAGGTAGGTCATGGTCAATCAAAAGAATCGTACCTTTCGATCTAGCCACGGTCGATGATAAGCGTGCGAAGTCGTTTAGCGAGGTAAGAAAAGCGACGGTAAACGAACGGAGTCGAGTTAGCGAACAGTGGTGAGCCTGGTTCTTCGTACGCGAGTAGCAAGTCGGGTCTAACAACACCTCCCTTCCTTCTTGGCCACCATCTACCTCCTCTTCGTCGCGAAGAGGCCAGCAACTTCTTCTGGTGGGAGGGCAGATCGCGAGAAGGGAGAGATCGTAGGAGACGACGAGGAGAGGATGAAAATGCACATGTGTGTACGTAAGTGCACTCGGCCTGCGAGCGGTGCAACGTGAACGAATAATCCGGATGCAACCGGAGGCAAGGAGAGGACGACAGGAGAGGGAGAGTTCGAAGTCAATGAACGACTTCGCTGCAATCGCCACGCGGTGAGAGAATTTCACGGTTGCCGGCTTCTCCGCGTCCCAACCCCTTCTTCCATCAGTTTTTCCATCGATTTTGCACCGAGCTATTTGATAAATGACCGCGTCGATAGGTAATACACCGTAGGGATCACCGGAGAACGTTTCGGTACTCGGTTAAATAAACGCGGTGAAAATTTGTTACGATGAATAATAGGAAAATTATTTTATCATCCAGGGTTTTCCGTACAACCTTTCCACTCGGAGATACCTCCTCCCACATGAAAAAGCAATTTCGAATAATCAACCTCGTAGCGAGATAACAGCGATGCTCTAATAAACAATGTCTACAGATAAAGTACATTTACAATGATTTAATGCGTTCAGAGCTGACGATAAAACTTTTGAAAGCAAAGTACGAAAAAAATGCGAATTTAATTTAGCGATTTCTGACATCAAAAGGAACGAATCTAGCACGACGAGCCTCTCGAATGATGTTCATCGTCCAAAATTTCTACACCAGATGTTGCTGCTCTCTTCTCGAGCATCGATCATTAAAATCGATACTTACGATGACCGAAAGACTTCGTTTAATTCGAACTCGAAATATCGATTAAAAAAACGCGTATGAAGGAGGGAAAAAAGGGGCATATGGAACTCGTTACCGAACGGAATTCGTTGGCGAAATTTCCAAATTAAATTTAAATTCCATTCAAGTTTATCGTTCAGTGACGAGTCGGATGTTGCAACGACGACGAAAATACGCCGGTCTCGCCCACTCGGTTGAGAAAACGCGTTAAAACGTGGTCGCCTAGCTCTCGTGTACGAGCTTCTGAAATTATCCGCGCGCCCTGTTTAGGATCGCTCCGAATAATTTTCCGTGTATCGACACCGAGGATTCAAGTTTTAATTGCACCCTGTTCGAAACCTTAACTTTCGGCAAATTCAGTACACACGAAAAACGTGTTCACTGAAATTAATTCTGTTTGAAATAGTTCGAGTGGAATATCTCTGTTCTAACCACGTATGCTGTGCTACCTTTTCTTTTTTTCTTCTTCTTTTTCGTTTCGAAACTTTCCCGATACAAGCGCGTAAATTTCAATATTTTGCATATTTTATTTCTGTAGCTGACTGGTAACAATAGATGTTGGAATTTCGATTGCTTTAAACGAGTGACGTGATTATTTTTACTACACGCGATTTGTATCTTAAGGACAGCTGGGTAAACTGAATGGATGATTTAAGAGGTTTAGCTTGAAATAAGAGGATATTCATCACGCGGAAAACGCGTAGACTTGTTCAAAATTATTATCTGTGAACGACGTGTACACGTGTATCGGAGCCAGACAATGCAGCTTGGAAGCAACTGCAACTTTGCACAACAAGCTCGAGCAAATCGACGACCTAAAACGCCGAGAATATCGGATTCTAACACGGAAAGCTATCCTACGCAGTCTGTGGTGTTGCGGTAACTAACGCGATCGAATAATGAAAAATATCGTCGGCGAATGATATTTGTTTCACTGGAGTCAGGTTGGAAAATTAACAGCGTAAGCTTGCTCCGAGTTCTCTTGATACGAAACGCGAAACGTGACTCATGACTTCCTATCGGTCTTGGGAATATTCCCGGTGATGCGTGTTTTTCTGACCCTTGATAATCGCTTGAACGTACTAATTAATTAACGCGCACCAGCCTAGAATCAACCAGCAAGGAATAAAGAAATATAGTTTTCGAATTTTTCCCCCAGAAAGAACCACCGTGATCACTGAACCAACGAATAAAAATGAATTTAACCTCCACCTCGGGTATGGAAAGTTAAATGAAATTTCTCAGTTACCCTCTAACCACGAATCAGCCTGGAATCGGCGCTCGTCAGCCTCGAAACAAGCACGGGCATCACGCGACAACGCGTCGGAGGGTAGAATTACGAGACCGTACCTCCTGCGTACGTTCCTCCACCGCGAGTTCCCGTGTTCCCGTTGCAGACGAATGAATGCCCACGGTATCCCGTCGTTCGTACACGTTCGAAAATTCTGGCACGCGTAACGAGGACTCGCGCGATGCGTGACATGCGTGTGTCGCTCCGTATGACGTGGCGTGTGTGCGGAAGTATATTGATCAGCTGATGGTCGGGTGGATACTGGGCTGTTTCAGAGAATTCACCATATTGTTGCGTCAGCGCGCTTGCGCCGAGCCCTTCGTTCACCCTTTTCCTGCAGCCCAACCACCCCAACCCCCCATCCAGCCGCCCGTTCCGCGGCACGCCGCGCTTCTTGCTCTATTGTTCAATGAAAAATGTGGAAAAAAAAAAAAAGAGAGGCGATATCACGGAAGAAATAAATTCACCGTTTCGAGACCGGGAACGCTCGTTAATAAAGTGGCGCAAAATCGATGATGGAGCACGAAACGTACGATGGTTATATAACTCTTAGGATCGCTGTTGCTTTCGATTTTCTTAGCTACGGAGAATTCTACCTGTAGGAAATACTATGATATTTCTAATATACGTTAGGACGATACGATAAAATCGTATTCGTGAAATCTAAACGGGAATCTGACGGAGAAAGCCAAGAATTTCATAGGCGGTGTGTGCCATGTCCACGACGCTTTCTAAAACTGCAGCAACGTTGCTCGAAACGCTTAGGAAATTGCATTTCTGTTCAGTCCAACGGAATGAAATGTGCAATTAGCACGCCTCGTATTGCATGGCCCACTGATGACCTACTACGGTCATCGCGGCAGAGAAAACTATCGTTAAAGATGGTAAAAATTCTGAAATGTGACGAACGTCCGGGGAAGAAAGCGTGTCTACGTTCAATGAACCGCGACGAAAAAAGAAGATGATACACTATGACTCGTTTTGCCGGGAAGATATTCGACGAACGAACCTCGTGACACAATGCCGCGATCGAAGAACCTCGTTAACAACAGACGCACGTGGACTCCGCTGAATATTCGAGGATCGGAACCGTGTTAACCATCCCATCGTGTTTCCCTTTCACATTCAAATCGCCGGAATCGTTTCGCCTTCGAGAATAATGGCAACGAAATATCTTTACAGGAGAAAAAAAATAAAATAAAATGATATTTTTGCGAGTGGGTCCATTATCTATCTAAACTAAAAATGAATTTTTCAAATTGGGTTATTTCATGGCGTGTTCCAAGGGTGGACGATACCCATACATATTTTAGCTCGAATTTATGGTATTTTCCCGTCAACAAAAGCCCAGAGCACGATGAGTGTCTCATAATTTTCCTGACACGTGGAACGGTCGGAAAATTCGTGGAAAACAGGATGAGAAGGGAGAGAGAACGAAACGAAGTCATAAAACACACAGGCTGAAAAGCGAGGTCCAGCCTCGGCTGTTATTTCATGGTTGAGACACGCGTTAGGATTCACAGTCACGCACCGTGATTTCGCCTCTCGATCTACGGGCAAAGAAACGGAAAGCTTT
Organism: Osmia lignaria lignaria; assembly: GCF_051020975.1. Classification (NCBI taxonomy): domain Eukaryota; kingdom Metazoa; phylum Arthropoda; class Insecta; order Hymenoptera; family Megachilidae; genus Osmia; species Osmia lignaria. Next base: position 12,012,859 of record NC_135032.1, on the reverse strand, counting down.
GTTTCATCCTAGCGCCGAAATAGCGTTTGTCAGTTTCCAGTTGCAACAGGAGTTGCATATTTCAACCACTGACCGGAAGAAGCTGGATATCTATAGGTAAATTCAACTTCCCGGTTCATCAGTCGCAGGAAATGAATTGGAAATCTTTGACGAATACCGGTCTGGACTAGAAGGAAAACAGGCACGACGCGTTCTGGGCGCCTTAAAAAAATGCACAAGTTGCAAATGAACTTTCTAACCGCGCCATTCATTCGCCGGGCCTTCGTGAGAATACGTTATTGCACATGAAGGAAGGAACAACACGCGGAGGTGGCCGTTATCTTTCGACGTGGCTCTCATTTTTCTGTTCATTCGAATGCAACCCGCGAGGCTCGTCTAACGGACACGTTATCTTTACGTGATCGGCAAACGGCCGTTTCGAAACATTCCGTTTCGTATCGCGTGGAAATTCGCCTACGGAAAAGCGCCGATTAGAATTCGATTACGAATGAAACCGAGTTATTTCATTCTACTATGATTTCGTGGAGGGTTGAAAACCTCTGAGACGAACAATGGAGACGTTAATCGCTCTTATCGAGAGATCATTATAAATGAGGAAGAGTGCGAAACCGTGGTGTAATTAACAATTAAAGAGATACCTGTCTGGCGTCGTTGCAACTGGCGCTCATTTGCAATCCACGAAGGACCTGGGGGACAACCTTTCGCGTATCTCGTGTTTGAAAGGAGAGGAGTTTAATTAACGACTGCAAAGACGACACTCGCTTACAATCGCTACGATTTTCCCTTCGAACCGCGCGAAAATTACTACCGCGAATTTAATTATTCGTTTTAGTATGCAAAGAGAGAAATTATTTTTCATGGACGATTAAACTTTTCGCTTTACTTCGGAACTCACGGGAACGGTACGTTCCTTTAATTAATACAGGTATTCTTAAAATTAAACACCGAGCGCGAGTTGATTAAGCTTTGATAGTGGTAGACAGGAAAGTTTTCAACTTCTGAAACTTCAGATTCGAGACGATAAGTTAACGTGAAAATTTAATATAATAACTAATTTTATTTTATCTTATTTTCGAGCGTAAAAATATATTTTTTTAACATGTATTTGATTTTATTCTGACTCACCTTCGGAGCTACCAGCTACGTTTCACACTCGCAACCCCCTCAAGTTTCCTGTAACAAACAAAAGCAAAAACTTAGATGCGGTTCCAATACATAAATGATAACACTGTTGATGAATAAATTTATTAATGTCAGAAAAAAAATTTATGGAGCACCGAACCTATTTTCAGAAGATCAATCAACACGTTTTTCAATTTTATTTTCCACAACATCTATTTATAATCTAATACAAAATATATCAACATTTCAATCGACTCGAATCGATCGAAAGAACCATTAAACCGTCAGGAAAAGACATCGGAGCAAAAGGACACTGAGAAGGGTTGTTTTTCGAGCTGGTTGGCGCCAAAACATCGAAACGATAATGAAATAACTTAATTTACCCGGTGGAGCAAACACATAGATCAAGTTGGCTCCAAAGGAGGGTAAAATATGCGCTCTCGAGCGGTGAGAAGCGTGTTAGAGTGGTCCCGCGAACACGCTCGTAATCCACTTTGCCTGTTTCCACGAGCGAACGGCTCGCGTGCCCGACCAGAAACGTCGATGAATAGTTAATCAGAGCCGACTTCCGGCAGACGCTCGATTTACATAATATTCTTTGCCTGCAACTAGGATTCCAAATCCCAGGAAAAAGCAACGGATTGATTCGATGGATCGAGCAAGTTCGCGTTTCTCGCTGCAAGTTCAACCGATTGCTTTACGAATAAAACTTAAGATCCTTAATGATTTGGGCTAAAACTTATGAGGCAACTCCATTAACTTTCGTAATATTATTATCATCAGTCCAAATAAAAAATGTAAAAAAATGGTGTAAAATCTAGCAGCCGATCCCCGAGGAATCTCCCAGGAGAGAAAGGAAAAGCAACGTAGACCCAGTTTGGTCCATGAAATTGGACTGGTTCGAAGTTGGTCGACAGAGGACAATCCTCTAACTGAGAAATGGTGCCAGAGTGGAAACGCGAACTGGGACAATGGGAACAAAGAGGGACCAAAGACAAAGCTGTGTCCAGTTCGGTGAAGGCCTACTGGCAAGATGTGCTGGGTGCCGAGGATCTAGTTCCAAGTTGGTGAACGATCAACGAGAAACGAACTAAAGGAACCACCCCGGTGGGGGGGGGGGGGGATCGAACAGACGAGATCCAAGTGCGGTGTTAAGTGCAAGATCTACGAAAACGCAGGCCGATGCTGACGATGGTGCGCAACATGGAAGCGTGAAAGAGAAGCTTACGCGCAAAAAGGACACCTGTGATATCTCGAGGATCTGTGACCGAGAGAATCCAAATCCAACCAATGACGAAGAAGCGGAGACGAAGAGGAAGAAGGATGCATCCGGTGAACTTGGTCGGCGAACGCGTAAAAGTCAGCAGCCACTTGTGAAAGTCCGGGGAGGACGATGGGCTCCGTCCGCTCGGTGTCTCGAGGCCCGTTTGTGGGTCTCCGCGGCCTCCAACTGCCCTCTTATCCCTGGTATCGCCCAATCAAAAAACCGACAGCACACCGTACGCCGATTGGTCGGCCACGGCCACCGTGAACACTGCAATTGGTCAATCGGGCCGAGTCACCCATGGTTACCGTTTGCATCAACAACATCTACGGTCGATATCACCACCTTGCCTCTATACCTTCCTTTTTGTCTCTCCCTCGCGCGTACACACGCTCGATCCCTTCTTCTCTCCCCGTTCACGCACGCCACCCTCGCGATTAGCTGGAACCACGGCCCGCAATTCTCCAGAGCAACCACCAGCCTCTTTTTTATCCACCACCATCGAACTCTCTTCGAACATGTGAACGGGGTTTGGTCCCATCGAAACATGGGCGATTTTCGGGTGGAGGGTGGTGGGTTCAGGTGTTCGGCAAGATCCCCTTGGGTTTGGGAGGCTGGTCGAGGATTCTGGTACCACTTGGTACCAAAGATAAAGGAATGCCCCCTGAAGAACCACCTTATCATTTCCGCCAGGATTTCGAATAAAGCGACAGCCTTAATTCTACCATTCTGAAGGAAGACTCGACACTCGTTGTTTTCAGCCGAGAAGAAACGATCCTGAGAAGAAATCGCGGAAGCGAACCGCGAAGGGACAACAATGCGATGAAGCGGCAGTCGAGAGGCTGATGACCGGAAAAGGGTGAACGAACGGAAATCGCGAGTAACTGCTGGGAGAGAAAGGGAGAGTGTAGTTGGTAAGAGAAAGGTGAACCAGTAAGAAGAGGAGGCGGAGGAAGGGATAGAGAATGAGGCGAAGAGAATTTATTGTCGTTTCGGTTACTTTGTTTTGTACGCGTAAAACGTTGAAGACATCGTCATTGACGCGCTTTATCGTCCCACCAAGAACCAGGATGCGATTTTACACCGCTAAATAAGCCGCCTCGAGAGAAAAACGGGCCATCTACGTTGGTCGAGCAAGAAAAAGGTACCTAAAAGTAAATGTACCTTGAAGATACTCCGCAGCGATTCAGAGAATTCTAAACGAGTTGGAATTTCGCAACAATTTTCAGACGTTTTTATTTCTATTTCCCGAATTCTTTCGAAAAATCGAATAGCAATTAAAAATTATAGACCAAACGATTTCCAAAGAGCAGCCTGCCACACAATGCGATCGACTAGCGAAACAATGACACAATGGTGTAGGGAGGTTCGAAGATCACTAGTAGATAGTGGTTTTCGCACGAAGCGTGAAGTTGCGGCAGCAGGAAGACGAACAGGTCCATTGTCCTGCACCGGAGTCCATCGTCGTCCAGTCGAGCCGGTTTGCAAAGCCGAAAAAAATCCTAGCCAGGTAGAGTTTGCGAGGGTGGGGACGAATCAACGGAAAAGAAACACCGACCGCGGTTTGTTGCCTTTGCTCGTGGCTAGTCCTAGGAAAACCGAACGGAGAATCTTTCTCACGGCCCCAGGGCATCCTTCGACGACCGCAGAAAGTCTTAAGAACTTCTTCGAACGAGAGAGAGAGAGAGGGAGAGAAGAGATTCTACTCTCTAGTATCCAGTACATTCTATCCATCCTGAGTTATTGACACACCCACTTTAATTAACAATGAAATATTATTGTCTAGCTTCGTTTGTAGAATTCAGATATCGGTTTAAAAAGAAATTCGTAATAGAAATTAATTAATTAGGTGCGTCTTACAATACGCGCCCATTGTCACCGAATCAGCCAACCTGTTAACTACGGAATCTCTCTCCAATTAACTTCGACCCTCCTTCAACTATCTATCGAATAATCTCCCCCATGGGTGCAACCAACCGAAAGAAAAGATTTCTTCAAACATCAGACACGACGTTCGTCTCCAAAATTCAGTCTTATTTTATTTTTTTATCACGAAACAGAATCGTTCGATCATTAAACGAATTTCCGTCGATCGAATTTTTATTTTTTCTTCTTTCATCCCTATTTTTCGACGAAGTATCGACGCTCCGTCGAACATAGAACAATCGAGAGCCTTCGTATACACACATAGGACACCCTCTTTCAACCCCTATCGAAATAGCATGGCAATAGCCGAGCTGAAGAATAGAGAACGATTATAGTAGTAGTATGTTCGAGGTATCAATATTTTAGATGGGGGGCACGTTTCTCCGTCGATCGAAACTTTTCTGCATAATTAATCGCGCTTCATCCCTTGCCAACCCTCGCCCCCTTACCTACCTTTCTTCCGACGAATCTTGCGAATCGAATCGACCGCGTCAAATTTAAATGTATTTCGATCGAATTTAAGAAGTAACCAAGTGCACTTGCTCTGCTATCTAATTTCTAATTGCCTGGACACCCTTTACAAACAGAATTGATGAGGATGGTTCAACCTTTGTAGAAGTTAATTTAACTCTAGTCATTTTATGAATGCATAAGTCACCCTGTAACGAAAAGGCCTTGGGGAAAACTTCATCGGGTTTAGACGAGCTCTACCATGGATTGCCTTTTCGTTGGTCGATTTTTTTCTTCTTCCTTTAAAAGGGGTGCAACGAAACGTAGTAGAAGTGCGATGAATAAATAAAGGGAAATAGTTTGGTCGAGTTTCACTGCGACGCGATTTCCTCCGAGTTAACGTGGAATCGATGTAATTGGTGAAAAACGGAAAAGTTTGGTGTTGTTATCGTGCGCGATTTGCTGAAAAGCAACGGGGTTAAGATTTATATTTAGAAGAGGAGAGGATAATAATGCTGTGTAAAATTTTCAGAGACGTAATTTCAACGTAGACACCTCGCAAATGATACCTCGAGTTAATTGAACCGCCATTCCCTTTAATTATTCATGCAAATCCTAGGAAATAACTTTAGACCGACAGCTAATGAATTGAAAGCCTTTAATTTTAACCGCAATCAGCCCCAATTCTAATAATCGTGTACAGAATTATCGAACGATAAGTTGACGGGTCAATATCAAACGGAATTAAGAGAAAAGTCGTAAGTCGATCGAAAAACGGGACGCAGGAAGGAAGTGCTGATCGAAAGGATGTAGGAAGGCGTTTCACCGGCTAAGGTTCAATATTTAAACGCGGATAACCCGAAGGGGATGCAGAGACTCTAAAGGTCTTCCTGGAGGAGTGACGCCAGCAACGAAAGCAATGAATAAATTGGATTCCCGTGGCTTCGATCATTCCAGTGTTCGACTCAATCAACCAACGACTCTCTTACATTTCTCTTGTAAATGACTCGTAAATTAATCGTCGTTCTCGATAAAAACAAAACAATGAAATGAAATACTAAAAAAAATTCAACCCCTCATCAGAGTCCAAATTCTTATCGCTTCGAACTATACCTCGTGGCACCCGTTCCGCATTGTCATTATTCCATTTGCGACCCTGTCATTAGCCTAACGCGTATCCCCTTCCATCTACCTTGCCATCCTCCCTCGATAAAGAAACTTTTCGATATTTAAAAAAAAGAGAGAAATCTAACGATGACGTTAGATTACCACCTTTCGGGCCTGAAAAATACAGGTGTCGCGAGCCGGATGGCAGCTCTTCAGAGTACGTGAACTCTCGATGGCACGGAGGCCATGCAACACGCTGGAAACTGTAATTACACGACGGGAAAAAAAGGAGACCGCCAGCAGGTCCGCGAAGCACGAAGACGAACAGAGGGACGGGAGGCATAGACAGGGTGAAACAGGGTGAAGGAGAAAGAGGAAAGAGAGAAACGAAGAATGGCAAACTACTGTGGGACGACGCATCTGTCCAAGCATATTTGATGTCCACCCTCTCCTTCGACGCCACCTCCTCCACGGAATAACCCCTCACCTGTTCCGCTCTCTATTCTGCTCTAGCACCCTACGCTCTCCCATTTTTCTACAGGGTGTACGTGATAACTAAATGAAACCCTTCGATGGATTTTTATAAATTTTTCTAGGATTTTAAAGTTCGACTTTGTGTCAAGGTACTCGTCGAAGCATGTACCCTTATAGGTAGCAAAATCTCGTCCGGAAGGGATTTAGACTCTGGATTAGAGAACTTATTATTTAGAAACAAAATTACGCAGATACTAATATCTCTCTAAATAACAATCGTTAATGTTTCAAAGAAAATTACGGTATTACGTTAATAATATCTTTTGTCTGCCATTGTGGAGAGACACGGGCTGCACAAACGTAAGAGGGTATAATTTTAGTTCACGATGGGGATGGACGTAAGTAATATGCTAGGAAAGTATTGCGTAATTGGCGTGTGCAAGAAATGGTAGAATGAGAGGAGGGATATATCGTGGTGGAAAGCCAGAGGGGATGATTCGACTGGTTTTCCTTTTACCTGAAGGTTTGATGGGATTGCAATTGAAGAGAATCGAGCATGAAATCGTTCCTGTTTGTTCTCCCTTTTGATGTTCAAATGGCTTGAAAGTGAAGCAAATTAAGGGTTTTCCTGGTGAAATTCAGACACGATGAATAATGGAAGATTATAGAGAGAAATGAATTTTACTGATAAATTATTTCTTCCATCGCGTAAGAGAAAAACTTGAGTAACAGATTCTATTTAAAGCACTGATCTAAGATACCACGATGATTATACTGATTCTCAGCTGGAAAACACGTCAGTAATACCGCGCATACCCGAGGAAAATAGTTTATTCAAGAAATTCTGTATTCGATACTCGTCGGGAGTATGCTGATTAATTAGCAAAGAGCAATCTATAATCGTGTTGCAAATCAAACACACGTCATCGGTGGACGATTACTCAAGCGATCACCTCGCTCCAGTCCAAACGATTCATTCACCACGCAGTTCACTTTTCACAATTACGAAATCCCTTAGCAAAGAACATTCTTTTTCCCGGGTTACATGTATATTGCCATTTTCATCGCGTCCGCAGCCAACCACGAGGATTACTTAACACTTCGGCTACCACACATTTTCTGGAAATGACCCTCGCAATTTCACGATAAGAATTTATTCGTATTTTTTTATTTTATTTTTCACGGAAAATTTTATCATCGCCTAGTTTCTACGTGCCTATTCGTAGCAAGTTTATATTTCTACTACAGCGACGTGTCTAGCCGAGTTTCTATATTTTCTTTTTCTCTTCGTCCACCCTCGAGCGGAGGTGAATTTCGCCCCGAGAGCTCGTATACGCGCGCCAACCCCTTTCGTAATTCGTTGGCAGAGATTTGAAACTCTCACGGGGATAAATGATTGAATCCAAGACGCAGATTTTTATCCGTGAAAATTCAAATAAAATTTACTTTAATTCTCTCTGTTTTCCAAAGAACGTTCAACGGATAAGCGTTGAATTAACCAGTCTGAACTCGGAGGATCCGGAAAAGCCTTATCTCTCCTAACATAAGCAAACCGGTGCATCGACGTACAAATCCCCGAAAGCTTCTAACAGTTTAACCTCCCTGATTAGGGGTGAATTAAGAGTAGCCGTAAGTAAACCTGACCAAATTCGCTCGAATGGTAAACGGGAACATTCGCGATGGGATTACGCGTAAGCCGAGCGGAATCCTTCGAAAACACCGGATGGAACTTATGGTAAAAAATAAAGTAGCTACCTTCGTCGATGCTTTAAGGGAAAGAAGAACAAACGAGTGGATGAGGTAACGATAGAAAGTTAAGTCGAAACTCGTTTAAACGAGCGTAGATATGTACTTTTGTTTCGCGAAGGAGAGAGCTTTGTAAAATTCAGTAACTTTCCGAAGTTGCGGTGGAAAAAAAAAGGGGGAGAAAAACAGAAGGTAAAGAAAACGTTTCGTGCACTTGGTGAAGAGAAAATTCCGTGGCTCGGGACACCGTGAAACTGTGAAGACGAGACTTACCAGTGAGATATACACCGTTTTGTAATCATGGAAGAGCCAGCCAAACGAAAAAGGAAGGAAAAATGTTTAAAGAAGGTTTTCAAGTGTGGCGCGTTGCCATTCAACTTCTAAAATTTGCAAAAATTTTATATTATTAATTCGGTAGAAGGAATGTCGAAAAAATAGCCGTCAGCTGTTAAAAATATACACCTAACAGAAAGTGTGCAACAAGCAGAAGCCGATAGGTGGGTCTCGTCAGTTCGATTCCGTATCGTAGGGAAACCGATCGTTTGATGTAACATTAAAGCCTTATATAGACGAGACGAGTAACAAACAGACAGGGAATAAGGGCGGTTCTGTTGCGAGGACAGCGCAACCAGTCGCACACGCCATCCTAAATAATTCACTGAACCTTCTATCTTTCACGACCAGTCATTGGTATCGTGCGCCCTGTTCGAGAAGATACCGGGTACCTGGAAAAGGGCCGATATCCTGACCAAATACGAACACGAGGACGCGATGCACGTCGGTAACTGGAAGTCCAGGAAACCAGCAACCGACGTGACCGAACGTCTCATCCGAGAGTAATGAAATTTTGTGAAAAATACCGTAAGCGATGAGAAAAAGAAGAGAACCTTAAGAATCGAGGTAACTCGACGAAACAAATAGAAAAAGAAAATCAATATCGTCCTTGCGTCTTGACTGTACTTTTTCTTCTTTCGAACATTCTTACACGCTCCGATCGAAGCCGATGAAGCTGAAGAAAACATAACTCCGTGTTAATCAGCAATTAATCAAGCAATCGCAGCCGGGGAGTATTTGCAAAAATGACAGGGAATCGCGAGGAAGGTCTTGGTAAACCTCGACACCGATTAATTACACGGAAAAGAAGGTCGTAGACGAGGAAAAAATAAGAGATAACAAGGTTTCGCCTTCGTCCGATCAAACCCGCCTCTCGATTTCGCGCATCGACGTTTCGACGATGGAAAGAATGCGATTCCAGGGTCGAAATTACGATGATAACGATAAATATAATTGATCACCGGAGGCCAAGGAGATCGTGAACCGAGATGATAGAAACAAACACGTGGAGAGCCTTGAATCAGACTTACTTATTATTTATGCCGTGTTTTTTAACACTTTGACGAGCATGGAATCTGATAGAATCGAGAGGATGGTTCGAGTGAAAGAGAAGCAAGAAATGGAAGGATTTCATTAATTATAAAAAACTAGCGTGGAAATTGAAATTCATGGATCGACGGGGTTGCAAGTAAAAAGGGGTTGTTGTATCGCGGTCAGATCGATAACACGAAGCCAGAGGAGGCAGGGATTACTGCGAAGTCAGGATACTTCGGCTCGGATGCGGTGCTGCTCGTTCAAGTGAGATCGACGATCCGAAAAGAGGCAACGGGAGAAGCTTGAAAGACGGACGCTTCGCGACACGGTCGACCTAAATTCGAAAGCCACCGAAAGGGTAACTGTTTGCCTTTGCCTCCGACCCTAACCGCGCGCGATGCTGCAGGGAAACACAGGGAATTGAAAAAGTAGAAGATTAAGAAAAGAAATAAAAATAAAACACCGTTGAGGAATAGGATTCCGTTGAAGATACAGGAGGATACATTCGGCGGAACAAAGGAGGGAAAAGCTTGGTGTAATTGCAACGTGGTCGGGCAAAAGGGCAAAAGAAATGAAATCTGCGAGCAGGAGGCATCGTCGAGCACGCATGCGAATCCGTGGCCTCATTCCCGTCGATTGGCTCTGGCATTTAAATGGAAATCGCGGAATAAGTACAAGTATCCGTGGATCCTTTCGCGTGTTCCGCGTGTACGCAATATGTCGATGTTTCAGGGAATCTTGCATGGGAAAACGTGGGTTTTTCTTTTTTCTTTTTAAAGAAAACTATGTTCTTATGAAACCTGACATTTAATTGGCAGACGCTTTGGCGAGACTAATCCGTTGTTTTCGAGGGGATTCGCGAAACGCGGAGAGAAATTTAAACAAGCGTTGGGAGAATTTTCATTTGAAAAGTTGGGGGACACGGTCGGGCCAGACCACTTATTTGCAAGCGTGGAACAACTAAAAAACCGACGGTAAACTAGACCTCAGCCAGGTTGGTACACGCTTGGCCGGTAAATTAGTTGAAAAACTGCTCCAATTAGGAACTTCGTTATCGCCTTGCTGCTCCCGAACAGAATCAACCGAGATCAATCTCTTAGATCTACGATTCTCTCCTGCTTTTGCAAATAATAAGAGAGAGAAAAAAGCAGTACCCAGACAAATTGACTTTAGAATTCGTCTCTCTTTTCTATCGAACATAAAACACTTCAAAGAACTCGATGTAAATTTAATCTTTTCTTTCAATAAGCGCGACCGGAAATTCTTTTCTGGCGAAAAAGAACAGGAAGCAGCCGGTTGCCGGTCGGTCGGGTATGAAAATGAGAATCGACTCGTGGACCCCATTCACGAGGGATCTAAAAGTGGTCAGTGTGCCAAGATCATACGTAATGACTAGAATTAACATTTCAAAGAGACGTTGGGTCTGCCATGCTCTAGGAACCGCGATGAGGTCGATGCCAACTCATTATGAATCGAACACTTTCATTCAGCTTAGCTCGAAAATTCTCACCGACGTCGCGGCGCCTCGTCTAATTCTATGAATACCACTTCGAGGGACAAAAACATTAATGAGACGGAAACGCGTATAGTTAAACTATCCGCGCGGTGCACGAAGTGCATCATAGATCTAACACCCTTGAATCGTCTCTAATTCGTTCGAATCTTTTCCCTTCTTTTTCTATGCCATTACACCGATGTAACCCTGAATTTATTCGCGTTCCCCTGCCCGGGAATCGCGGTGAATCCATTCGAATCGCAGCCGTTTCGAAAGGCCATTCGCGAGGACGCGTGGGCGGCGTTCGCAGGTGCAAAGTGGCATCAGCACGTGAGAAGGGCAACTACAACTGGCCTCGTTTAGCAATCGGTTCTTTATCTTTGATGACCTTGAACCTGTGAGCAGAGGGCCTTGTCAACCGGCGAATCCTCTCGCTTTAGCGAGCACGAAAACTTTCGCTTTCGCTGCAAGTCTGCCCACGTGTCCTTAACGCACGCACCGAAGAAAAACAGAAGGACAACACGGTGTTCGCGTACTCTTCTACGAGTTTACATGCAACCATCATGAATTTGCATTGCTCCACCTATGCCAGTCATTTTTATTCTACTTATCTAGCGCGTGGGAAGAGAAGGAGAAAAGAAGATTGATAGACGAACAGCGTTGACCTCTTGTTCTCGTACGGTTTCTTTCATAATCGCGAATAACAAGCAAGGAATTTATCGTACAAAAAAATCCGAAGCGTTCCGAATTCTTCAGAACAATTTGAAAATAGATTAACATAGATTAGAATGAATTTAAATCGCAATTATTCGTGTTTTGAAATGGGAAAACGAGATCGCGTAATATCGAAGGCCTTCTCGTATTGATTAGAGTCGAGCAACGAGAATCGATTGGAAACGCATAATTGATCGGCCAGAATCCATATCAAGGATCGATAAACATTGCAGAACACGTGCTGATCATTGAAGGCCGTTCTTTTTCAGTCCATTCATCGGTTCGGTAAACATAACTAGACAGTCGTTACTGTCGGAAGCCTTTAATTGGAGCATGTCGACAAAGTGCACGAGGAGAGCCGGTTGAATTTGCGGCCATCCGCAATTTCTTGCGTCTTTTCCACAAAAACCTCGTGCTGATCCGCTAATTACTGTTAATTACTTGTGGCCGATGCAAAAAAAAAAAAAAAACCTGTCCCCTTGTAACCGAGAAGGATCCCTTTCTTTTCACCTTCGCGAATTTGCTCATTCTTATAAAATTACCACTCGAAATTTCACCGGAGATTCATGCGAAGATTCTGTTTTTACACGGCACTGCATCACTCTGTACATAGCCTTCGTAATAACAAATTGCATAACTACGCTACCAAGTAAGGTATCACGCTGCTCTCCGTGACTCAACATCAAGATCTCGGACAAAATCGTGTACCACGTAGAGGACCCATCAAAGTAAACGACCATCTTGAGCAGTCGTGACTGGAGAAAATTCATGAACCTCCTTAACCCTTTCGTTCCATATACATCAACGAGAGTAAGCGACTAATGTAGCAAAAGTGTGCGAGCGCGTGAAAACAGCGTGGAAAACCAGAGATTTTCCGCGTCAAATTAAACGTCGTTCTCATCGAGAAATCAACGGAAAATCATTATGTAACTATAAAAAGAAACTGGAAGGAAAAAAGGACCAGGTGCGTTGGTCGGGTCGGAAAATGGTTCCAGCAAAACCGAACCATTCCCATGATGTGGAATGCTGAGAATCCGGTGGAAGGTCGGTTCGGCATCAGAATTTGCAAGAGAGAAGGTATTAACGAGCGTTGTCGCGACGTAACCGTAAGGCGTCCCGCGCGCGTGCTAGCTTGATGCGATTCGCGAGCGGAATTCTTCGAGGCTAGATCAGTGAACACCAGCAATCGCTGCATTCCATCGTTGTAAAAGTGCTTCGCCGCTGGCTCCCAAGGACTACGAGTCGCGATGGAAGAGGTGGCGGCCAGATTCAAAAAGGGAAACTCTTCGTTGGCAGAGGGACGAGGAATGCCGGTGTCGCAATTTTCTTGAGCAACTCGCGACCAACCGCGATCAAACCGGAGAAATATTCACGGCCGCCCAAAGAAATGATCCGTGATCGATAAAGATAAACGTTCGAGTACGATCTTAATTTCAAACCCGACGAGCTTGATTCCGAGGCTTTTACAATCGTACAACCTTCCTGTATTACCAGCGTGAGATCTTGAACGGGCAAATATACCTGTTTGAATCGTCGGAACGAACGAAAAGGCTGGTACTGTCTGTAATTACATCAGCATATAGCGGATGGCGTAATAGCGGCGTTGAGCAAGGTCAGTAACGAGAGCGGTTTCGCGAAAAACAAAACGCAACGCGAGACTCCGGAAAAGGGAAACATCGTGATTATCCGAGTAACCAGACGGCAAAAACACGCGAGGAAATGGTAATTTCAATCTGTCAAGATTTCCTAGTATCTCAACGACCCCCGGATCAACCGTGAAAATAATTCACGGATAGACATTATCTGGCAAACGAGAATTAAAAAATAAAACGTAGCACCGAAAATAATGAAAGGTGGTGGTGGTGACCCTTTACCATTGTTTTTCGCGCGGGAACACAGGGCTGCGTGTTCTAAGCACGCGTACTCGCGTGACGAACGGGTGTGCGTGTGAACTTACGCGCTCGATTCCTCTCTTTTCGACCCACTCGATTCCCTAATAGCCCCTCTCTTTCTTTCTCAATAAACGCGTGTACCAGCGTTAATGTTTGCAGTCACAAGTTGGTAAGTTTTGTGATGGCAACCCCGAACGACTAGTTACCCTGGTAACGCTTTGTTGTGCCGTTGTGTCGAACCCATTCACGATGGAGGGAGGGGAAGAGAAATCAAGCCTCCCATGCCAATTCCACCCTCTCGTCGTCCTGCACGCGTGCACCCTCTACCTGAAGTCGATCTAACCCGGCTTGACCTAGCCCAAACTAGCTGCTTTACACCCCCCCCTGTCGTCCTACCGTTCAGAGAACCCGGTCAGAAACTATGGGTTTGTAGGATATAGCAAAATGTACATATTTCGGTGGAATTGCTGGTCAGTACAAGCCGGAGTACCGTACAACGACAGTTGGGACCCAAAAGATTGCACAGTGGCAAAGTTCCAATAGCTATTGAATAGCTGGACTGTAGAAATTCAAATTAGAATTACCTGTAACAAGTAACTGAACAAAAGACCTATAAAATAACAAAGGCTTCCGTATCGCGAGCTCTGGCTATGTTTAACGTCCTAACCACCCATAGCCAACGAATAGGACCCACAGGGTCGCAGAGTAATAAAATTACAATGCGAAAGTGACAAAGCTCCCATGGCAAGCTTAGTTTCAGCCATGTAATAAACTGCGATCTGAAGTTCGCTAAACAGGTCTGCATATCCCTAGGAACTGGTTACTAGTTCGATTCGACTGGATGGTCGAATTATGAATGATGTCTGAGTGCTATGGGACTGACCCCGAGGAGGTCATGTTTGCGGATGAAAGAATGGATGAGAGAAAAGTGGTCCAAAGAAGCTCGACAACGGTGCTGAATGCATCGATGGCATTTTAAATGGAAATCCATGAAAATTGAACGATGGAATGTGAAACTTTTACGATCGTTCCTTCAGAGGAACTTGTTCATTCGCGAAGGTGTTATAACGAACTATTATACACTATATGGTGGGTATCTCTAGGAGCAGAGGTTTAATTAGAAGTTATTACGTAAGATTCTTGATCACGAACGACCCTCGACTACACGTCGCTATAGTAACCCCTAGAATCCTAGGGATTGATGAATATGCTATAAGAAGGCAGTAATTTAGAACACAGAGGCTGTTTCAAGCTTTAACGAACTTGGAAAATATGCAAAATCAGTCGACAATAAGGAATTGTAGCTGGGTAATAAATTCGAAATTAATGAAACACCATTCAGACGAAATTAATTAGCTGATGATACACGTGCCAGCTAATGGAACTGAATAACACAATGGAGGGATCCAGTAACATAATCGACTATTTAAGACAGTCACTGGTTAACGATTCAAGGAAAATAGTAATACATAGAGTAGAAGTTCACGGTGGAATGATTAACACGAAGGACAAGGAAAATCTCACTGATGAACACATGGGATAGAGTTTGATAATGAACAAACATAATTATGGGAAATTAATGATCCCGTAATTGACTTGCAACTATCTGATGGCTCGATGTTATTAGAACTTAAACCAATTACTTAATGGAAATATATCATTGTTCGTTAATTAGCACTAGACACAGTGTCGTTAATAGAATATTAATTAAAATAAGAAAATGATTAATTCTATTCCAAGAAATTTGAAAAAATCTGTGATCTTACCTAAAATTTCT
This sequence comes from Osmia lignaria lignaria, assembly GCF_051020975.1. NCBI lineage: Eukaryota > Metazoa > Arthropoda > Insecta > Hymenoptera > Megachilidae > Osmia > Osmia lignaria. The sequence continues at coordinate 11,997,524 of NC_135032.1, read as the reverse complement.
GAAGGTCAGATTTGACCCGGTTAAAATTATTTTCAAATATTCTGTTATTTGTAAATGTAAGCTTCCAGAAAATTGTTGAATAGATGAACATCGCAAATTGATAAATTATCTTAATTAAAGTATACTCAATTTCCAACAAAATATACTCAACAATTGTTCCGAACAATTCAAAAATATTATCTTACTCCAAATCGATAAGGAAGAGGCTCGGCTTTATGGGCGTATACATACTCACATCTATATCAATTCTGGAAATATTACAAAATCTATACTGCGAAATTTTTAATCCATCTAATTAAATGTAATCATTGAACAAATAAAATAAGGAATGTGATCTATCAAGCGAATAGATAAGTCTATCAAATTTCATGTCGCCACCTATTCACGGGAGTATTAAAAACGGAGCAGAAGTTGCTAAAAGTATTTTTTATATTACTAAAACCATGCCTGCTTAATTGTTATTTAAAATTGGTAAGAAAAATTAATAACTAAAGTTAAATTCGATCAAGATGATTTCCTATAGAGTCACAGATATTAATCGTGTCGTCATACCCAGGGAAGGTCACATTTGTAAATACGTAAAAACATTAATACCCGACCTTACTGAATAATATCGCTTTCAAATCATAGAGGGAGTATGTATATTTCGTCGCAAAAACTGCTTACGAACGATTTAATTCCGTAATACGGTTTACACGCAATATATTGATCGCATAACGCGTATGAGCCTAGAATCATTTTATCGTGTTGTGAAAGCATCCTCCAGCTGCTAATCGCGACTCGTATATTATCTGACGACAATACGAAATAGTTTTACGACGAACATAAAAATATTATGCAAGTAAACACGTGATACGCAGAACCATTGTATCATTTGTTGCGGAGCATTTTTTTATTAGATATATATCGCCTCGTGTAATAAGTTAGATAACTCGAGAAAAAAAATTTCATTGTGATTCGAATTACAGGATAAAAATTTATAGAAAATATCTGAAGTAATATTAAATCAAATAAAAACGCGTTCGGTATCGTCCGTTATACGCACGCACACCGGGTGACTAATACTTAAAACGGTATGTAAATGTGTTCTTATCGAGCAAGATAACGAACGTAAAAATATCGATGCTCCATTTCATTGCGTGCAGTCGATGTGTCGTTTGGACGACACAGAAAATTGATCGAATAAAACCGGTACCCGTATACCGCGTGCACGCGTATCAACGCTGGCAGAAAATACACAAATTCTCAGAGACAAACTGTACGCCTGGATGCATGGCTGAAATTATTGACTTAGCCGATCGGATATGACCGTCGAAAAATTCACGGCGTAGCGTCGCCGCTGGAAAAACAGCGAACTCGTTACCACGTTTAATGTATATAACCTCAATGATTGATCGTCGCCTTTGAATAGATTTTGTTGTGAATAAATCATAGACGGGTCGAAATGTATTGAAAATTTAGCAAAAAAAGAATTAAATTATCGCCAGACGGCTTGACCACGCGCACGAAAGAGGGCTGACTCGGCGCGCGAGGGTCAGAAACTAACCCCCAAAAATGTATACGTCGTTGGATCAGAGTAAAACCACTTTGCCAGCGTAAATGTGCAATGCACACGAAACACATGCACGGAATCGAAATCGTGTTAGAATATAATAAGATTTTCAACTTACCGAATGCGTGGAAGAACTCCAGAACACCGTAAACTGGACCAATTCTCACTTACAAACACGAAACTTAACAGCAATCACAGTACAATGGCGTACAGCAGGTGCGTAGCGAAGACTGAGCTAATGCTCTTGCCATCTACCGTACCTTTCCGGAAGTAGCCGGCACAAAGGACATCCTTGATTGGTCGAGTCCAGCCAATGGGAGAGCGAGCCTCATTTACGCGGGAATGCTGGGCGCGCAGGCAGCCATATTGGTTTTCCATTCGAAGTGTGCACTGAAAATAACAAAATGGATTATGAAAATGAAAATACTAATGAATCATATCAGTATTATGAATTAGATGAACAAATGAAAGACGTAAAATCAAAATTATTAGAATGCCAATCAAAATGCGAGGATACAATAATAGAAATGTGTAATGTTAGTCAATTAAAAGATAAAGGAACATTTGTACTAAAAGACGTTGTCAGAAAATACAACGATCTCGATAAAGAATTATACCAGATTCATTGCAATTATATAAAATGCGCAGAAAAGATAGATTCTCATGAAGAATACATTATTCGAAAGATTAAAACTTTAACATTACAAAGAGATAACTTAAAAGAAGAATTGTCAGAAATTAAAAGAAAAGCAGATGAAAATGACAAGATATTAACGGAAATAAGAAAAATGATCACAATTCAAGAAGTACTTAATTCTTCTTTTAATATTATTACTGGTCAAAGTTTTACATCATTTTTTTTTCAGAAAAAGAATACGGCACTAATACGAAAGTTAAGGAAACAGGTGGAAAATATGCACATTTCACCAAATTTGGAAGGAAAAGTAAATACAATCCTCAATGATCCTAGAGTTACTAATACGAAAATTTCTAAGCAATAAATCATATGACACAATACACTAATATTACTTGTTTATATTAATACGATTTGAACTTATAAAATATCACAATTATTTAATAAAAATCAAAGTAAAGATCACTCTGTAGAAGTTGAACTCATTTAAAAGTACTTAACATTTACAATTTGTCCATATTACTATTCTCGATTTAATAACGTTAAACTCTTTCTTAAACTTTCCAGCCTTGTTTCCAGCATATTTATTGTAATCGGTGATTTGTTTAAAGACTGTGTTATATTCTCATTTATAGCAATTATTTTCGATCGTTTCGCTGAAATTTTTTCCATTAAATTTGCGTTTTCGTCTTCCAATTCAATTACTCGTTTCTCGAGCTGTTCGCTGTGTTTTTTAATTTTATGTGCGTCCAAAGATCTTAAATGTAAAGATACATTTCCTGGCGGTCTCCTGCAATGAACATAATAAACGTATTATAAATCATAATTAACAAAACAATAATTCAGTATACATAGATAAATATCGTCACTTACCAAGCATCTTCGGTAACCGAAGAATTTGCGTCCGCTAGTTTCGCAACTTTACTTAATCCTTCCTGTACACTACCATCGTTGAATATATCATCCAAATCAGAAGTCATATTATCATTAAGTTCCTTCACGAGTGCTTTGTATAACTTTCGTGAAATTTTCGGTTTCGGTTTTAGGATCGTAAGAATCTCCGAAAATTCATCGTTACTAAAAAAAAAAAAAACATGGAATTAGTAAAACGATTTGAAATACATAGAGTATGAAGATGGTAGTGACGTGTTTACAATGTGTCAATTATCCTCTGTTACGACTATTAATGGTGACTCAATTAACATAATTGCGACCGCTTAGAGGCAGAAACACCCGGGTACAATTGACGTTGAGAGCATCTCGCTCACTTTTCCTATATTATTTCATAATCAATTTCATTGCCGTGAGATCGATGCACGGTAAAACGAAAGCATGCGTGCACGAGCGTTCAATTTCACGCACGTTAACTCGAGCGAAAAACATTCCTAATCTACCAACACCTGGCCAGATAAATACGTTGTTCCGCGAATGATGCACGTTCAACAATCGCTGCGCATGCGCTTTGGCTCTGCCGCCTCTATCGGCGGGATCAAATTTTTCTTTGTTTACCGTGCACAAAGGGGCTCGGCACAACCTGAATGGGGAAAGAACCAGTATCCAGGCAACCGAATCCAGTTTTATAGTATTATAACAAGCGTACAATAGCGGGACGTAATAGCGTTACACAATCTTCTAAAGTCTTTTCGCGCATCAATGACTAATAAGTATAGGCAATCTTCTCGCAATTATAGCGGACAGTTTTTATTCGTTTGCATACATCGCTACGATTCCTAGTAAGTTATACAATATGGATTACAAAAGCTTGGCAGGAGTAAGGAATGAATGAAGTGTTACACAAGAGTGTTTAAAATCAAACAATTGTATTGGGTGATCAAGAAATAACTGTACTACCTTTTTTATAGGATTTAAACAGAATCGTTCTAATAAACAAAAAGAAAGCTGTATAATTGCTCTTTGATCATCGATACAATAATCTAGATTAATGTACTGAGTATATATAACACATTGTATTTCCCATGGGAAGCAGATGAAATTAACCAAGACGAACGACCACACCTTCGATTCTTCTTCCGTTGTTTCACGCGTACTCAATCAGGCCGGGACTGGTGCAATTTGATATCAACGCTACATATTTGCATTAGTCCAGACCTAGTTGAATACGCTTTTTCCGTCTTCCGTATCCCGTTTTCCTTCCGCGTTGTGCATCCTGGATCTCCTCGCGATCTACTGCGAGAACATAAAACGAAACATTGTTACGTTAACTCCCACTTAGATGAGATCATCGGAAAATAAATATATGTTACCGTACATTTACCGGTCTCGTAACAAGAAAAAGTCTCATGATCGTTGAACGCGTATGCAGATTTAAAACAGAGGATAGACGACACAAGAACGTTCCTCGTGGGACGCGCGTTAGTCACTGAATTATTCTAAGTGAGAATATAACGGACGAGCAGAGCCACGCACGATCCCCGTGACACGCACCGCACGAATGATGGAGCCCGAACGACGGTGACCGCACCAGGGGCCCTTTGTTTCCTCGAACACTTCGTGGAATTCTTCGAAGGTCAACTGGTGTGTTGGGTTTCAAAGAGTGGCAGGTTTCTGGGAAACGGAAGCTAAAGCAGGGACCGATTTCGAGGATTCGGCTACTAAATAGGAACTTGCCAAGCCGTGTCAAGCAATAGGAGCCAATTGCTCGGGACACGTGAACATAGGACGGATTAACATACGAGTCACAAAGGCCAATGACATCGAGTAACATCGTTGTCGGTTTGGGTCGTTGGCGACCCGATCCCTTCCACTCTACCTTGCCAGCAGTTTGCTGTCGATACACCCGAAACATCGGGACCTCTAAAATGTATTTACAACACGTTCGAAGGCTGTAACCGGTGGGTATCGGCATATTCCCGCTACCCCTCGGGCTTTCTTAATTAAAGCGGTATTCTTGACCGCGACTCATACTTGACACACTTACTGTTGGTAGTACTGTTATGGTGCGAACGTACGCAAGCATAACCTGAAATTTAGCAGCATCTTGGCCGTGTGAATTATTCAACGAGCAAAACAGGCTTTATTTATATATGGCGTCTGTTTACTAGATCTTAACTTCCAGTTTCTGATTACTGTTTGGTCTAAGGTCTTTACAGATATGAACCCTGTATCATGCTCTTTAAATGTATTAATCTATACAAATTTCAAAATTTACCTGGCACATTAATTTAATGCGCATGCGTTTGGTAATATAAAAAAACCGCGAGCAACTTTGTCACATGCGATACATTTTATAACCTCTAAAAATTTGGTCCTGACAACTACATTGATAAGAGTATATTGTATATGGATTATGACAAATGGTATTTCCATATATTCCACAATGTTTATCAGAGACTATGTTACTCAATTGATAGCATTACTCACCTCACAGATTCCGCAATGTGTTTAAAAATATTTGCAATAGCCAGCCGAAACAGAAGAACATTATTCGGATGCTTGTTCTCTGGATCTTCTTCCATTCTTGATCGAGGTACACGTAATTACTGAGTCTTCGAATTTCAGTAACCGAATACTTCAACGAAAGCTGGACATAACGGTTCTTGCACTCTATACACAACTCTAACTTCCACTTTCGCGTCTCGGAACTGTTGGGAATAATTCAAATCGTTTAAAAGTATGTCGGGAACTTCATGGTAGTTTAAAACGCCACCAGTAGATGGTACTACTAGGTCCCAAACGCCGCTGTGATTTATTGAACATCCTGATATTAGAATTCAAAATGAAATTCTTTACCGTCAGCAGCCTAACAGAATTATTAAACTATGTATCAAGTACAGATAATGAACTTTGGGATCAACACCAAGTCAAATTTTTACTTTAAACGCCATGCCTTAAAAATGTGATTATGTAATAACGTTTTAGGAATTATCTAATTAAAGAGAAAACTACTTCACACAGAAGGCATGAACAGGAAAACTATATAATAACAGAAACGGAATTAAAGATACGTAGCTTGAAATGAAAACAAATGCTGCGACTGATCTTGCGATAACTTACTTCGGTATCTAATTAACATTCTTCTCACATTACATGGAAACTCAACTCGTGTATTCTATGTCATTACTAATTAGTTGTTGTATCAATTAGTGGCTGCGTTTAAAATGAAATCTTCCAATGGTGTGAAAAATTATTCCTCGTAATCGGAAACTAAATACGACCAGTTTTTAATCGTGTTACTTCCGTTTGAAGTAACATCAATGGCTCTTAATCGATCTAAGAGTATTATAAAAAAAATACTGCATCATATTCCTTTAGAAATCATACTCCACATCTCGCATCGCAGGTTGCGCGAATCTGATCTACAGTTCAAGGAATCTGCCCTTATATTCCCTGGAGTCCAAGGCGAACAGGTCGAGTCCGGGTGCCGTGGTTCACAGTCTAGTAGACTAGAAATTGGATCGTAGCTCGGGGCTGATCCAGAGTGTACAGGATCGTTCCGACAGCTGCACCCCTACCCTCGAAGAACACGGTTCTCGCGAACAGTCTTCGCCTGCAGCTTCAAAGGTCACTGCTGACGGTGGAAGAAGGGACGCTCGCCGTTACCGTAGATTCTCAAAGTAGCTCATGTCGAACTGAACCGACGCGATGCGCCTCCGTTCTATTATGCAACCGGCCTGAACTATATTTTCTTCCCCGAGTCGATCTCGCTAGCGAGGAGAAGGCACTTACCGCTACCGTGAGGCACCCATTCACTCGGTCTCCATCGATCCTCTTAAATCGACATGTTCAACGTACTAGTTCCGATCGCATTGAACGCGATCACGTTGATCCCGGATCGAAGTGTCGCGATCCATATTCGAATTCCAACGATTAGCGTTCCATCGGGGACGTTTAACAAGAGACGAGAGTTAGCCAATGTTTCTTTGTTCTCTACCCTTCTTCTGTCAGCTCGTAGCCCGCGGCGTACTGCAAAAGGAGAAATGTATAAATTTTACACGTTAACCTGAAAGCCAAGCGATTATCCTGGCGATGGTGCGGTTAATATATCCCGGATGAAAGTACCGTCATGTATTTAGGAATTCCAATGGACGAGAATCCTCTGTCAGTTGCATCAGGCTGCATAGAATTGCACGAAGATTCGCTTCGACGCGCGAACGTAGCACCTCTTCGTCGTCCTCCTTGTTATCATCGTCAGCGTCCACGTGGTTGCGTCAGGGCAAATACAAGAACCGCCGAGACCACAGACTTGTTTCATTTTTTTTTTTTTTTTTTTTCAATTTTTCCCTTTCGTCGACCTCCGGTGTGTCGGTTCTTTCGAAACGCTGCCACGATCATCATCCGTACAGCGAGATCGTAACAAAGAAAGCAAAGCAGTAGCCCAGCTACTGATTGGAGGGAGGGATTATGCGTACAGTACTTCTGTTCGAGATCATTATTCAATAACGACGTGTGAGCCGAGGCTTCCGCGATTCATTCGTGTCGTATTCACCTGGAATTTGTACCAAGGAGAAAGTTGATTGGAATTGTCGTTTGATTATTCTGATTACGGGAATACCCGTCGCGCCACCAAGAGGCAGAAATTTACGCGTATACGTAATAATATACCAGGTATATAACGGCAATTAGCCGGGTTGTTAGACCCGTACGAGAGTGTTTCTTAATCCTTTAAGCCCGACTTCTTCTGCCTGAACGAGTTAGAACATCTCTCTTCCCTGTGGTGGATCGAAATATCAAGAGAACATCGAGTTCCTGAAAAATAAGATCAAACTTAAAATCACGGATTTATATCATGCAGAAAATACATAAAATAATAGGATAATTGCAACGTCACGAACTCCTTTCTTTACATGTTTCTCAGCATCCAAGGTAAAACCGTAGTAGATCCGGATGATACCCAAGAGCTCAGATTCCCAGCCTATGGGTCGCGACCCCTAAGGAGGTCGCGAAGCATTTTCTGGGAAATCACATTTTCGCTCTACGTTAGAATATTTTAACTAGTGGTTGACTATTAGAAAAGGGGGTCGCACCTTGGAAAACGTTGGGAAACAAGAGATCTGAAGAGTTCACGGATAAGGGAGCAGCTTATTTCCGCAAAATATCACAGCTCCTTATTAGGCAGTTACCGCGAAGATCAGGTGTCTGGGTTTAGAACATTGCAATGGGACATTGTAGTCGCTTATTAGTCGGTGCGCGATCCTTTTTTGGTGACAGCGCCCACTACGTAGGTGATCCGACGAGCATCGAGAGGATGGAGCTACTTCTCGACGAACCGTACTTTTGCCGATGAACCTCACCTCTGGCATAACACGAGCAGCAAGATAGATGAATGCGCGGATAGCACGCCAAAGGGCTGGGTCTTCTCAAAGCGTATCGGCGTGTTCGGTGACTCGATCCGTTTAGAAAGCATCCCAAGTCCTATCCTCTCCGGTTGGTATACATTGTCTCGAACGTTCGCGGTATCCTATTATCGAGCTATGGCTCACGATCGCCCCGTTTTTTGCGCAGGCCGCACCCCTGCATCGGCTAATTCGAATGGCTCGCAGCGAACCGATCCTATCGATCATCGAATCACGCTGATTTTCTGTATCTTGTCCAACGTTTCAGCTCGATTCCTGGAGTCCCGCTGTCTGATCTGTTTCAGAGATCCAACGGCGTTACCGGCAGAATCTATTACTGGCGATGCTTAGATAAGACTATTCCAGGCCACGGTGTCAAATGGTACCAGCGATTAACCTGAAGTTGAAGAGTTTAGTAAGTGACTATAAGTGGCAAGGATAGGGTCGTTCAGTCTTTGTATCAGTTTCCCAGAGAAATCTCAAATCGGTTTGCGTGTCGAAATCCGGCGAAGTTGGTGGAATAAACAGATGAATGAGAAGTGCATTGTGGGAAAGAGCAGAGTGTGATTTATTAGTCTTTTTTTATAAGACTTATTTTATGTATTACCATTTTGGGAGTGGTTGTAACCAAGATCATCATCGGCTGAGATAATTCATGAGAGGTCATAAATCGATTTTAGAATTTAAAGAGTTTACATAACCGAGAGGAGCGTTCCAAGATAACTCGTTCGGGGGAGTGAGATGGATTACCTCATCGATTCAGGAACTTTCTTCCAGAAACAGTTATTATGTGCCTCATAAGAAGAAAGTATGACCGATTACATAAGACATTTCACTCACCCTTTAGGCGGTATTCGAGCTACAACGTCATGCCGATTGTATTGGGATTCGATCGATGGATTCTGGTAGACTGGAAACTATCAATCTCATGGATGTGCACGCAAAACTCTTGCGAGCTTTTATTTCATTCTCGCGTACATCTCCTTACGTATGATTCTCTTTTATACAGTGTCATTACGTACAGAGAAATCAACCATTCTCACGGGAAGCAATCATATTTTCTAATACATATTTCTCATATGTAGCGAAGCATCAATCACGGTTCTTCAGAGGTACTGAAGTAATATTATATTAAACTTCAAAAGCAAAAAGTTCTTCTGCTTCCCAATAATATCTCACCCCGTTGTGTATCAATGAGCGTTGCCCAATACAGTCAATTTCTCTATAAAACATGATAAAAATAAAGTCTGTCTCAAAGGGTTAATAGAATGCCGTAGCAATCTCTATAGAGCAAAGAAAAAAGGTCTCTCCTCCTAAGTTCCAATCCGACCCGGTAAAAGTGAACAGTCTGAATAAGGAACTGAACTGTTCGCGCCAATCAACCACGAGGCAAAATCGAAGAGACGTGAACGAGAGAGGTAAAAGATGGTTATTGGGAAGCGATCACGTCGAAGGCGTCTGCCTCGGAGCGTGAGTACGGTGACCTAAGGGGGATCGTTAAAGCGGGCAAGTTACGTGCCGATCGGTAACACTAGAGACGATTTGGAGCGGCATCTTCTGTACGTACACGTTCGCACACCTACGAACATTACGTACCATCGGTACGGTTGATGCGCAACGCACCAAGTTGCGCAATATTCGTGCACGGTTGCGGAGCATGCGTTGCTCTCTATAAACCAACCCATCTATCGTGGATGATGATGACGCTACGCGACCCCGTCCGACGCGGGATGTCAGAGGCGAAATAAGCGATATAATTACAAAGAGAAACGTAATGTACGCATCTTAAATCGTTCCTTACGTCGCAATCTTCCATATCAGAAGATGCCGCTCATCCCCGTAGCGTACCTCTACTCTCGATCCTTTTTCAACTAGAACAGATGCCTCGCGTAACCTCTCTTTTTTTCTTCAAGACATCGCTGTCGTCCCTTCGCCGGTCTATATGCCTCTTATACACACGAACATCGATTCACTTTCATGTCGACCCGATTAGTCGACCTTCAGGTCCAACCGACGAGAGATGCCCGCCGATCTGTATCACCTAACTTGCGCAATCACCCCTCATCGTTCGTCTTTCACCGTAGCTCATCTTCAACCGCCCTCTCCCTCGATACTTCCTTCTTACTCTTACCATCGTTACTGTTCGCTTTTTCTTTGTTACTCCATCGTTAACCGAGTTCGCGAACTTCGCCGAGGGACGCGGCACCGGGTGTTCACCAGAGTCGATGCCGTTTCTAAGTCTTCCCCTCGTAGCTGGGTGGGAGGAAGACGATCCTCGGCCACGGATCGGTATATAAGCACGGTTGCTTCGACCTGAATCTGCACAGACCAATTATTGCCATCGTTTGGTGATACAACGTCAACTCTGTGCAACGGGTATCGTCCGGGGAGGCTCGATTTTCACAAAGATCAAATCATTTGTCAGCGAGATGAGATCGGTACGACTCACACAATACATCCGCTTTCCCGCGACAGGTGGCGTCATTGACGTAATTAGGATTTTTCTCGGGAACGGGCCTGGTCCAACTAGCTTTCCTAAAAAGTGTCAAGTGTTACTAGTGTTACTGCATTCTAACATAGTTTTTATTCATATTTCAAATAATAGGAACGTTTGTACTTAGTTGCATTGAACATGGCATTTTGGACCAAATATTTATTTGTACTCAGATAAGATTTTTACTTACTGCAATAATTTCTGGTAGAAAAGCCAAATCAAAGTGAATCTGGTCCTTACTTGGTTCATTCCCGGTGAATCTCTGCGATTTACTGATAGAACCCAATGATACCAAACATGTGCGCGGGAAATCAGTGGGAGTCCATTTTGAACTTTGATAACCTAAAAATATTTTCGATTTCTCTTGACAGATTGCTTACGTACTATTTTTAACATGCATGTTTCGACAATATTAAAAATCATTCGATAAATAAACTTACAAACGCAATTTTAACAGCTCGCTGTCGCGCTACTAGTAGTCGGTACCTGTTACGCGGCCCGACTGGAGAACACTTACCTTCCTCCGGGTAATGCGGGTACCGCGGGAGGTGCAGGCTTGATTCAAGCACCAAATCGAGGAGGTCCTGGTGGTCCTGGAGCTCCCGGAGGACCCGGTAGACCAGGAGGGCCAGGTGGACCAGGCAGTTATGGCGGCAGTGGCGGAGGGGGTGGCGCGTTCGGCGGTGGCGGCGGCGGAAGTGGCGCATACGGAGGTGGTGGCGGCGGTGGATTTGGAGGACGTAAGTACCTAATTGAATTTTAATCAAAAAAATTAATTATTCAATACATTGAATTAAAAATATAACTCGAATACTGAAAGACTACCTTAGTCATTTATATCGAACGAATCCATTGATCGAATTTTCAAATTTGAATTGAAAAGAGTGACATTCTATTACGTAACTGTTTGAAGATCGTTTATAGAAAGCCATTAATATTAATTTCCTCGTGATAAATTACTATAATTTGCGTAAACGATGCAAGTCGATTATCCTTCATAATGTATGTAGTAATAACGGAGTGACCACGTATCATACGTGCCGACATTAAAGTTTATCAGAAGCAATATTACATTTCATAGAGAAGAGATGAATTTCTCTCTGTTCACTCCAGTATACATCGTTTCTGTAAACCCATAAATGACACGATTTCATCACATCGCGTGTTAGAAAAAGTGCAACATACATCAAGACGTCCACGCATTAGATCGCGAAATGAAATTACACTGTTTTTTACCACGCTAAGAGGGAGAGAAATCGCGTGATGGGAGATTCATGTTTGACTTGCACTGAAATACAGGTTGTCCCTAAACTGGCGCGGAAAGTATTCTGCGTGCAAAATACGATTGCAAAACATATATGATTAATGTTTGCAAAACAGCAAAATATATTCAAAATCATTTCTTTGATGACTGAAGTCTCCTCTGAACAATTTATACTTGTATATAGAATCTGTACTCTTTTGATTGTTCAACCTGTATAAAAAGTGTATCATGAAAGAAAAGTGTGAACCGCGCAACACTTAATCACTGTATACCTCGTCTAATGAAGACATACCCACGAGGTCCTGGCAATCATTTGGCCCACGATTCGAATACTGTGAGAATCCGTTGCGAAAATTAAGATCACAACCTTTCTGTGTCTCCTTTTGTACAGCATCGCAAACAACCGAGTAATTAGACTCCATTCAGTTACGAATTAATCTCGGGTATGTTCGTGGATTTCACTTGGAGTGATGCAATCTGAGATTGCACGGATACGACGATCGATAAAAAGTCGATTATGCCATGTGGGATGAGACGAAGAGTATTCTGTGGAGTGCCGTTTGAAAGCCTGACTAATTGCGTCTGTTAAGAATGATTGGTTATTTGCATTTGCATTCGGTCATACGTCACCAAATCGTTCGTGTTTCCTAATGTGGAAAGACGTAATGTCTTTCAACTTTCCTAACGCGTCCGATGTAATGGTCATCTATTTATTGATTGGCTTAGCAAGATATTAAGTTGCATAAGTTTTTCTGTCGAAAGAATCGAATTATTTAGAATATTTCAACTTTTTTAAATTCTTTTTTTACAATGAAATCACTCGGAAAATAGAAATTCTTCTTTCCCACACGGCGAGCTAATTGCAAACGTGCGTTTTACATTTTTATGGTAAATGAATCATAGAAACGCGAGACTATCTCTCGTACGTTGTGCAACGTCGTCGACGAGAGAATGATTCGAGTGAAATTTTCACGAATCACGATTGCAATATACTTGAAATACCGTAAAGCGTGTCATCGAAAGTGGTAGCGATAGAAATGACTGTTTCAGCCGGTGGTGACGGAGGTGGACCAAGAGGAGGTCCCGGAGGTGGCCAGGAGATACCCATCGTCTCGTTCAACAATCAGAACAGCGGGGACGGCAACTACCAGTTCAGCTACGAAACAGGAAATGGTATCAGTGCGCAGGAAACGGGTCAGCAGCAAGGTGAGATCAGGGCCAGTCACGTTTCCCAACAACGACATCCCGTGTTCCTTTTCTTCGCGGTTCGTTCGCTGCCATTTCTCGCCGTTATGAGTTCCTATCCATCATCGCGTTCGGCCTAGAATCCTTCCGTTTTACAATAGGAGTCGGATCGGTGAACGCTGGAACGCTGCAACTGATAAAACCCTCCAGTTCCTGTAACACCTTTCAAGATATCCACCGTTTACTTTCTTCTTTAATTGTAAAAAATCTGCGAACGATCGGTTAGCCTGTTGCATTTTGAAACGTAGAAAGTCTGACCACCCTTGATACGTAAAAATCCAACCGCAGCATTCTTGCGGAATGCGCGACCCACTTCCGGTTCTCGACAGAGCGGTCAGTAAGGCCGCAGGCAACCGCTCGTCCCAATTTCAATTCGCGATGAGTGATTACCGAACAATGATCGTTATTAACAAGCTGGAAAGCCGCAAAAATTTTCCTCGATATAACCTGACGCAATACGACCCAGCCTGTTACACCTGTTGCGTCAAGGGTTCGTTCGTCTTTCTCTTCGCAGGCAACGCGGAAGCAGTTAGTGGATCATACTCGTACACGGGACCCGATGGCGTGCAATACAGCGTCACTTACACGGCTGACGAACAAGGTTTCCATCCCCAAGGTGCTCATCTTCCAACACCGCCACCAATTCCGCCTGAAATTCAACGGGGAGTCGAGTTAGCGCTCGCTGCTGAAGCCAGAGGAGAGAATCAGGATACTTCCGGTGGCGGTGGAGGCGGTGGAAATGGCGGGGGTGGATACTCAGGAGGAGGCGGTTACGGTGCGTTCCGCTGGAGGATCGATGGAGACGTCATTGATGATTCGTTTGGGTTGTTTCTGTATAATTTTAATTACATATTTGTGTTTTCTGAAAGCAGGAGGCGGCGGCAGTGGTGGTGGCGGCGGCGGAGGTGGAGGCGGCCGAGGTGGAGGTGGCGGTGGTGGCGGCTATCAAGGTCCAAATTCATACCAAACAAGCTCGGGCGGATACCGTTATTAGACGACACAGTGAAAGTCATTACACGATCAATTTTGTTCCATTACAGCAATCTCATTTAAAGGCGGACTTATGTACATAAGAAAATATCGTTTATGTAACTTTTTTATTTATATAAAATACGAGTACTTTATTTATATCGTTGTTTCTCTTCCTGTAAAATTGGATCGAAACTTTTCAAGGTGTTCAAATCGCGTACCATTTCATCATAATATGTGAAATTTCTTAGAATTATTTTCTTAGTGTTCTTTATTAACAGATAAGAATTTTAATACAGCTGCATATTATATATTTTGAGAAATAAATTATATATATATATGTACACATATTTGATTTGTTTTGTAGGTTTAAGCGCACAACATCGAAAATATAAGTCGCATACGAATACACGTCATACACGCATAATAATACTTTTATGAATTGGAATGAAATGCTTCGAAAACCTTAAAAACGTAATTCATCATTAAGTATTTAAACAACCGCTGCTTGAGTACTGTAGTCTACCAGAGGTTCTTCGCACCTCCTTAATTCAGTTCCCCTGGCGAATTGAATGAATAGCTGTTCCAAGGTAGCCGATAAAACGGCATAATCTTCGATACAACTGTACCGTTCAGTCAGATTATTCATTGTGCTGTACATTTTTTCCCACGTCGTTCCAGAATCATTTACATGATAAGCAATTAATCCCTGGGGAATGAAGAACAAGATAACATCACCGGAAGCTTGAATGATTCATTAGGAAACGCTTTGTATTTGTCAAGAATTATTACCAAATTCTCATCTCTGATTTCACACGTTAAAGATGATTCCATAATTGATTTTATATTGCTCACATCGTCATCCGATCGGTTGGGATTTAATTTAACGTGAATATCGTAACCAGCGCCGAATCGTTGCTTCAATTCCTGGCTTGCACCAATGCAAACCAATTGACCTTTCACCATAATGACTAGCCTATTGCACAGAGCCTCGCATTCTTCCATGCTATTGCAAATATCTTTTCATGTAAGTACAGAAGTTTCGCTAATATGTATTACCGAGTCAAATAATGTACCTGTGAGAAGTGAGTATAATAGCTTGTCCCATTGCTTGGCAGGATTGGAGAATATTCCACAATGATCTCCTAGCAGCAGGGTCGACGCCCGTTGTTGGTTCATCCAACAGAACGAGAGTCGGATTTCCAATTAAAGCCATTGCGATGTTCAAACGTCGTTTATTCCCACCGCTGTAAGTACCACTTGGTTGATGCATGCAAGCATTTAAATCTGAAATAATGGATACATTTCTGAACTCTGCATGAAAATTATTTAAATATACATGAAAGATCGTGTAGCTTACTCAGACGATTGATCCATTTATTGACTTCTAAGTCCACCTTGGAACTCGGTATACCACGAAGCAAGGCGAACAATCGCAAATGATCGAATGAATTCAAAGAACTGAGTAGTGCGTCAGTTTGTGGACAATAGCCCATTTGAGCAAGGTACTGTAAAGAAAATGAATTGTCAGTGAAAATGATTAATGGTAAACAGTTCTATTAAAATTGTGTATTACATTCTTCCTATCTGTACGTATTTCTGAATTTCCTAAGTACATGATACCACTGTTTGGCATTTCTTCGCCGGTCAACATTCTAAACGTGGTGCTCTTTCCGGCACCATTAACGCCAAGTAATCCAAAACATTCTCGTTGCTTCACTCGAAAATTGATTTCTTGTACTGCCATTAACTTTCCATAATATTTGCTTAATTCATAAACCAAGAACAGACTATCGTCATTAGTTTCTGGACTTTCGAGAGCATTCAATTTGACGGTAGACGTTGTCGTTCCTTTTTCTTTCCCACTGATTGTCCTTCCTACACCTGTGTTGTAATCATAGTATCGCAAGAGGAAATTTTTTCTAATTTTCAATTAACTCAAAGAAATAAACCTACCTTCCGGAAATACTGCATTACTATTCGTTAGCTTCTTTATTTCTAATGCTACTGCATATTTCTCCTTTTCTACCTCTTCATCTTTTATAACACAGGCATTTTTTAATTTTTGATCGAACATTTTAGCGTATAATTTGTCGATCAATCGTTCTTCTAAAATAATAAGTACAGCAAAATATATTAATGGCGTGACCGACAAATATACAACGCATTCTGTCAGGCTCATATCACTGTTATCATTAGAAAAATACGGAAGCTGGTTCCTACAGACTCCATCTACGCAATCCAAATCTTGAAAAGAAAACAACGAAATAATGATGTGTCGTTAGAGCACACGATTAATTGAAATGTAAATTCATACCACAACAAACATCCTTAAAACCCAGGCAAACTACATCCTGCAATCGTTTTGGTAATCGACGGCATCTCGCATTTTGTACAGCTACGTTGAAGAAAGATAATTGACCATGAAATAGGCTCACATGAGGTATCAGACGGAATATCCGTTTCTGTATTGCATGTAGAATCCTCAAACGGTCAAAACTATGTACCACTTCGTGCAGAAGATATTGAAACAAAACTAGAATAGAAAATAGATGATCATCTTAAGTGTTCTTAGGATTAAATATAAGTATAACTTACCAAATCCAACAGGTACAAGACTCAATATGGTTACCACAGTATTTCTTGATTTATTGACAAAACTAAAGATGTATGTTATAAATAAAGAATTAATTCCAAATAATACTAATAATAGTATCATAATCACTGAAAAGAAAAAGTTCGAGTTAAGTTGAATTTTTAATAGATATAATCAGTCTTTAGTATCAGCTTACGTGTTTCTGTGCGGTAATACAGGCGAATATCTAAGATAATATCCATGATATAAAAGCCTAGCATGATAATAACTATAGACATTGTGAGAATTAAAAAATCGAAAGAAAACATCGTGCCCCAGTATGAGAAAGACGTGACTCCCGTCATTCTTTGAAGCTGCTTTACTCTAGTTTCCATTTCTTGAAAAGGATGGATAACAAAAAGTGCTACAGTAGGGAAGAAGAAGCTACAAAACACCAATACTCGTGACAATGATTCCGCTTCTGGCATTAATATTGTTGCAGACAAAGGGTTTGGTAACTGCTGGCTTGAAACACGGATAGAGTATTCGTCACCAGCAAAACGTTTGATTAACGCGTTCGATAACAGATTCACAGTTAATGGTACACTGTGAACCGCAATACCAGAATAAAAACCATTAGCGAGTATAGCGGCATTATCGTCGGAAACATTAAATTCCGCGGAAACAATATAATTGTTACGATATGAGGCAATATCTTGAAGAGCATGATCCAATAAAGCTGAAAGAATAGTTTGATTTCAATTTTTGACATTGAGTTTTACAGTTTTCCCAAACAAAATATAATTGTTGTAGTTACCTTGTGAAACACTTGTATTTTGCTGCACTTCTTCTGCAAACCCACCAAAATAATCTACTGAATCTTTATAATGCATACCACATTTTTCAGCTTTAGACGAATATAGAGCTTTAGGATGTCTATACATATCAAGTTCAAGCGGAAATACATCCGTCGAATCGCGAGGCGTATTATAGCTCAAAGCCATTAATACGACCGATAAAATTGGTAAAAACAGCTAAAAAATATAGAATCATAAGTAAAACAATAATGGATTAATAATAATCTACTTCTAATCTTAATACATACTGTCAACAATGTATGGGTTATATTTTTTTTAGTGTAAGTTAATTTTTTATGATACAGTGCCAAAATTGTTTGCATACATAAGGACCATCCTTGTACTTTTTGCAATGGGGAATAGAATATTTCATTTAAATGTTTTTCTTTCTCTTCTTTCTTAATCACTCTAAGAAATAAAATAAATATTTTTTTTTACAAATTTCATTAAATAATGATTAAATGTACTTTAAAAGTCACATACTTTAAAAATACTTCTTCTAAAGTAATAAGTGAAACGCTGATTCCAGTAACGCCCAATTTCTTTTTCTGATTTTCGATTTTATCTAGAATTTGTGGTAATGTGTCAGTGTTTGGTACACTTAAAACAATCTTTTCACTGTCCACATTTATTTGTTGTGTTCTTGCATCGAACTTATTTATAACTTTTTCTGAATTACACCATGACTTAGTTGATAAAGTGACTTCTAAATGACCATAGCCTAAAATTAAACAATACCTTATATGTACATACATATGTATATTATACAGGGTCTGGCCGAATAACATGTAGGAGCGGACACCACGTAATTACGTGGTTATTATTTGGCCGGACCTTGTACATATGTCGCTCTATAATAAATGTACTAACCATATTGCTTTTTTAAAAACATGGTTGTACCATAACATTTTAATCGACCTCCGTGTACAATAGCAACTCTGTCCCCAAGTATGTCAGCTTCTTCCATGTTGTGTGTACTAATCAAAATTGTTTTCTTCCCTCTTATTTTCTACAGAAAATTGAATAAGGTTTTTACATCTATATAAATCAATTATTAATTGCTCTGTATAAAAAAAAATTCCCTTACTAATATAACATCCCAGATATCTCTTCTAGTTTCAGGATCCATTCCTGATGTTGGTTCATCCAAAATTATAATCTAAATGAGATATTACCGAAATAAAAATATTGTTTATTCGATAAAACAAGTTCAATTTGCATTGATGTTAGTATATTCTTACACTAGCATCCCCGACGAGAGCCATCCCAAGACACAGTCTTCTCTTTTGCCCTCCAGATAATGTACTTGGAAGAACGTTCCTTTTTTCATTCAATTTTAATTTATCAAGGAGCATATTAATATTTTGTCGAATTTCTTTCCTCGTTTTATTTATACCTTTCAACTAAAATTTCCATATGTAATTACTTTAGATTATTATCTATAGTAATGCCGTAGTACCGCGGTACTATACTTACTAGACCGAAAAATTCCAATTGTTCGAACACACTCAAATCAGGAAAAACCATATTTTCTTGTGGACATAATCCCAAATCATTTCTAATAACTTCTAAATGTTTTGCAATATTTCTGCCATTTATAAGAACCTTTCCTTCAGTAGGACTTATTACACCTAATGAAAAATGTATATTAAAAGACATCGATATAAGGTACTTTTTTTTATAAACAGAATTTGTACCTGTTAAAATGGACATAAGTGTAGTTTTTCCAGCTCCATTATGTCCTAATAAAGCTGTTATTTGCCCTTTATATAAATCGACTGAAATACCTTTCAATGCATGGACTGCCTATTATAAAATAATTGCAATTATAGTTATAAAACTTAAATAATAAAATTATTCAAACTTACCGATTTTCGAAAACAGCTAGTATTATACGTTTTCTTAAGATTACGGATCTGAATTCCAGGAGTAAGTGCACCTTTTGTTACAGGTTCAAAGTTCTCATTATTTTCTTTATCATAATCAAAATCTTCCATATCCTCATCAAGATATACTTTATTTTTCCTTAAATACTGCAAAATTGTACAAGTGTTCTGCATTATGTATTGCGTATGTATAGTGTATCTCAAGAAAGATAATGTATTTTGGAATATTAAACAATTTACCTTTAGAAAATAAAATGGCTTTTTACGTACTCCGTATTTTCCTGGGAATATAGCATTGATGTATAATGCTAAGGAAAAGTGTAACAAAGTACCCAACAGGGAAAAAAGTAATATAAATCCAACACATCCACCAATATTATATTGTGTATCCCCCGCAATAAACATATTTGACCACTGAATACCGATTACTAAAAATCGGGACATGTTTAATGTTTAAATAACATACAATTTTATATATTGAAATATTAATAGCGCATAAATATTTTTACATACATCGAGTTTCATATGCATTGACTTCTTCCAGGAATCTATACAGAAATATATTTGGAAACAATATTCCCAAATACGGTATTATCGATAATACTCCTACTTTTACTAAATTTCCATGAAGTGAGAAAGAAGCAGTGTAAATAACTGACAGTGTAGTTATTACGAAACGCGCTGCAAGAACAATTATAATCGTGTTTCATAACTACATATTATGTTTTACAGCTTATTCAGAAATAAAACTTACGTTTTGAAAAATATGCAGCAACATGCATACCAAATGATATTAAATGGGCAATATGTACTGTAAATATTAGCCAAAATATAAAAGTGTTGCTATGATACAAATATGGATCTACATTTCCAGAGAAAGTATTTTTAAATAATATTATTATTGGAACTATATAAAAAATACTGAACAATATGCCAGTAATTAACCAACTTAGTAGATTTTGGTAATGTTTTACTCCATTCATTGCCATTAAAACCTACACATATTTAAACAATATATAATTGCTGTAGAAATTCGTTGTGTTATAGTTTATAACATACTTACATTTACTCCAATATATTTTTCTTTTGTTGCATAATTTGTTTCTATACATAGTGGAATTAAAAATGCAATGACTGCAAACATACATATTCCCACTCTTAGTAATATATCTGATTCATCTATTTTAACATATGGAGGATATGGCATTCTTTGTATGGACACCTGAAATATACATACATAATAAATATAAACTATCAACAAGAAGTGAACTTAATAATATGTATTTTGTAATACCATTCTTTCAATCATGGAATGTGATGTATGATTTATAAAAGAATCATCAACACACATTTGCAATTGTACAAATGGTATAAGATTAAAATATATTGTAGACTGATCAAATGTGTTTTGGAACAATGTTTTTGGAATATCTATGGGATGCCTGATTTTGTATTTTATGGCAGTTGTATTGTATTGTTCAAACACAAGAGCTAACACTTCAACAGCAGGAGCTTCAGCATGTAGAATTGTATAAGCATTAATCATATCATCTTCAGATGAAAATCCAGCTACACCTATTTAATACAAATATATAGCTTTGAATATTAACAAAACAGCATAACACACTACATTAATGATTGTAATAATTACTTTCTTGTGGTAATCCCAAACACATTCTGGTGTTATGCACAATATTCTTTGTATATGAATTCT
Organism: Osmia lignaria lignaria; assembly: GCF_051020975.1. Lineage (NCBI taxonomy): Eukaryota > Metazoa > Arthropoda > Insecta > Hymenoptera > Megachilidae > Osmia > Osmia lignaria. Next base: position 11,976,041 of record NC_135032.1, on the reverse strand, counting down.
GTGGCACAAAGTATAAAAATGTCAAATCCCTGTTTATCAAAGTCAATTCATCTTTGGTGTATATAGGATAATATGTACTTTCATTAATCACTCTAGGTGGTTGTACACTAAAATCTCTCACAGCTTGTATCAATACAAACAAAGCAATAGGTATCAAACATTGTATAAATATTGTTGTCTTCCAATGTCTGCATCGTATTAATAAATTTTTATATAAAAGTAAAGCAAAAGTCCTCATGTTATTTGCCATTTTGATCTTCTGATGTTATTAAATTTAATTGAGGACTTCCATGACTTTGCATAATCAATGTATATATGCTTTGTGTATGCAAACTGATAAGTTACAGAATGCCATTGAAAGTTCATAAAAGTACAATGAATATATTATAAACATTGATCTATGAATCAACATGTATATATTCTACTAGAATATAATATGTGCTAAACACGTAACTCTGACAACCAAATTATAATGTAAACTCTTTTACACATTCATTTGTGGAGCCTTGATTACATATAATTAGAATTTCTATAAGCATTTATGTTTAATTTCTTCTTGATTGTCATAATAATTTTCTCTGAAAACCAAAGTTCAATTATTACAGAATAATGTCAATATAAGACTACAACAAAATTTGTATGAAACTAAATTCAATACCCAAAAAGATAAATGTTTTACTAATATTCAGAGGATATTATAGTATTTTAAAATATGTACATACCTGAGGTACAGATAAATATTTATTAGCTCTGTATCAAAGAATTTATAAAAATAACATTCTACACATTTTTATACTTCATGTATTCTTATCAAAAATGTATTCGTTTAATTACTTAGCGTTACAATGCGCAAAACACGTCGCACTTGACAGTACTTACTACTGTCACAATGCAACTATACATGTCATACTGTCATATAACGAGTTTTCCTTCGTTTTGCGCATGTTAACTGTTGGATTGACTTGCGTATGTTTAGTCTGGGCAAGTGCATTGTAGCACCAAGCTGCATATGCAGTGGTCTTATAATTATTATACTCTTCAACCTGGGACATTATCAGTTGATTCCCCTATCCATATATTTTTGTCCACCGTGTATATTGCTATAAAGTTAGGAGTAAGAGCAGAGGGCCTCCTTGAGCTGCGCAAAACGGGTATGTTCTCTCATTCAACGAATGCTATATATACATATACATATGTTTTAAATTATCAATAAACTATAGATAGTCATTACAGATAATGTTATCTCATATTTATCTGTCGTTCTACATACATGGCATGTGTGTGTTCAAAATTTCGTGAAAGTATGTGACGCCTTAAGGCTTAAACATACTATTGTCAGATGCATGACGTGCCAGATAGTATATCTTATACGTTGTAAGCTCCGTTTCTGATGTCGTGAAACAGACGGATTTGGCTGCTGGCCAGTAAATTATTGAACGAAAAACGTTTGAACGTCGATTTACTGCGTAAGTATATTCGAATTTATCTGCACAGTGCAGTGATATAAATATTACATACATCATATTTAAAGATGCAATATACAAACAACGTGACTAACGAAGCAACAGGCTAATCGTCATTTTGACGTTGAATCATATCCAAATGCTAAGTGACATTCAAGTGAAGCTTAATTAATTTGTAAATAGACTTAGAAAATTTTACTGTTAAAATTGCTTTTATGGTATACTTTTGACAAGGTTAGGTAGCTTATTGATATGATACATATATATAATACTTGTAACGAACTTTTCGTGTCACATGTACGTTTTGTAAGACTCTTCATGTTTGCATTTTTATAGACAATGCCATGGATTGTTGTCCCTCTAACCGAGTTAGAAGTCCCAGGACTGAAAAAGAACTTTCAAACATCTCTAGTCCAGAGATGTTTGATAGTGACAATGAAGATGATAACAAGAACAATGAAACATTAACGAATGAAGTAACAGTAGTAGCTAGTCCAGAGAAGCCTTCTCAGGCTGATTTGATTGCTAAATCTGATAATAGTTTATTAATTAAAATTAACAAATATTTAAGCGGCGTACCTCCACCACCTAAACATACAATTTGTAGAACTGATTGTTCAGAATTTCTTATACGTATTTATGAGAATAAGCACCTATTTTATACACCAAGGGTATTACCAGAAGAACCATTGCAACAAGGTATAAACCAGGAATTCCTGGAAAAGCACAAAGAAAATATCAGTACAATTAATTCTTATCAGCGCAGCAAAAGCACCCTTAGAAATTTAAGTTCTGCTTTTGATGCTTGTGATCCACAATGTCAAAGTAATGTTAGTAATAATATACCTACAGTAGATTTAAAGTCTAATGTTTCAAGTGATAACTGTACATTAAAACAAGTAGTTCCTAATACTGAGAACAGTGTACTTAACACTGTAGAAAATGTAATAAAACCTTTAAACCCTGAGCATGTACAGGCAACTACAAATAATAATGAAACCAAATTGTTTTGCACTTCTGAAAAAAAGCAATCTCTTTTTTATAATACTATTAAAGAAGAACAAGCTTCCACTTTAACATGGCCAGAAGCATATCACCACAAATTTCATGGAATACAGTAAGTACATTAATATTCTGTAATTTCTAATTTGGTGCATTTATATAGAAGTATCTATAATATTTCATGTTATTTCAGCTATAACAGAAACAAAGCAGTTGAAGATTTTGAAAATTTTTTACCAAAACTATGCGAAAGGTACATAGGAGCAGAGACTCAGTCTACTTGTACTGTGTGGTTCTCTAAGCAAGCACCAGGAAGTGCCAAGAAACGAAATCTTTTAGCTAAATGTAATAATGGCCAAAGTCCAGGGAAGAGATTGAATCATTTAACGAAAAGACGAAGAACATTTTCTAGTGCAAATTTGAAAGGATTAATACCTAACAATAAGAAGCTACTAGTGTTAAATATTAAGTATGTATTAAGTTTCAAATGTTACATTTTAGAAAGATTTTCGCTAAACTTAAAACATGCAATGCTTTAGGAAACCTACGGTTAAAAAAGGAAAAAGTCCGCGGGGTAAAAGTCCACGAGGCAGAAGTCCAAGGAGAACTCCGAAAAGTTCAACAAAGAAAAGAGTAGCTCGAAGGCTTGTTTTAGATGGGCCCAGTCCATTGAAGGCGAAAATAGAAACGTCGAAACGTGCCCTCTTTCAAAGCTCCCCTCCGGACCTAGCCGGACCTAGCAAGACGCTTATAAGTGGGTCAAATCCTCAAAACATTAAACGTGCACTGTTTATACAGAACTCGAAGGAAAATGAGTTCGAAGACATTCCGAAAGTATCCGAGGAATCGAGGAAAAGAAAGAGCGAAGAAGAATTAGAAGGGTCGCGATTCAAGTGGGCAAAGAGTTTATCTTTCGACTGCCCGCATGAAGTGCATAACAACTCGGCACCTTCGTGGGAGAGATACTCGTCGAGTAACGTAATCGAAAAAAGCAAGCCATCCGTGACGGAAGGAAGAAACGAGTTAAGCGACATACATAGAAAGGTAGGTATCTTTTAATATTTAAATTCATACTATGCAAAATAATGCAAACATATGTTTCCAGAAATTATTATGGGCGGTAGCAGAGGCTTTACGAAGCGAAGGTGTAGGCATGAGTCATCCAAAATTCAAACCATACGCTACAAACTTAGTACGAATTATTAAGAAACTCATGCCTGAACTGGAAAATAAAAATATTCCTCGTAAACTAGGGAGTACAAGCGATCGTATGTTAAAGTTAGCAAAACATCACGTTTTATCTGTGATTAATGCAAGACCAACAGATTGACAATACTCATTGGTACAGGAAAACTTGACCCGACTTTATGCGAAGTTTGTTATTTATGATTAAAAATATCAATCGTTGATCATTGGTATTCGTATGACAGGGTGGGAAATGTATGAACGGTGGTTTTTATTTAACTGAATTTAGTGAAATATTGTTTTGAAGTGTATTATAAGAAACCGTGTGAAACATTAACGCGCGTAGTGTGAATGTTGAAACTGCGAAAAAATATTTTTACTGTTTAAACAAAAAAATGAAAGGTTATTTTTAATATGCTTATTTTTTTATTAGCGGTAAAATAGTATATATATATATATTTCACAACTTATAAATAATTAATAAAAGGTGCTTCTCTGAAACAAAACATAACTTGCAATTAATAATTTTAGAAACAACGCGTTGTATACATGTATATCAATCGTACCTAGCATACAGTTGTATCTAAAATGTTAAGGGCAGAGTAAAAAAATAAAGACTAATCGTGTTGTACGCGCGATACGCGTTCATCTTTCTTCGTTTGTTATTCCGCATTTTGATGGCCCACCCTGGCAATTACTTCGTCTAATATTTGCGTCAGTTCCTTATTTTCTTTAGTCTTTTGTTCAACTAATTCAGCCAGAGAATTGCTCTTAAGCTCAGCTTTCCTCACCATCGCATGAAGTTTTACCGTTTCATCCTCGTGCTGTTTTCGTATAGCATCCAATTCAAAGTTGGCTCTGAAATACATATCATGAAGTAACATTCCTTAAACAACATACATTCGCGTTAGATATTTATCTTGTAACATTTACTTTTCAAGTTGAGTCATAGCATGATTCTTCAACTGGTCGTATCGGGTTTCTAAACCTTTTATAGTTTCCATATTTTCCTCAATACTTTCCTTCAGTACTGTTTCGTTACTTTTGTACGCGGATACGACTCCCTTCAGTCTTTCATATTTCTGATGAACGTCGTTGAATGCAGCCTCTGTATTGGTCAAATGGACGTTAGTGGCTTGTAATTCCTCTTGAATTTTCGCCTTTTCCTGTTCGAAATTCGTACGATCCCTTTCTTTTTCTGTGAACAGTCGACTAATCGATTTCTCATATTCTTCGACTACGACCCTGAAAGCAACAGTCCAATTAATTTATTCTTCTCTATTTAGAATATTTTACAAATAAACAAGTAACTTACGTCATCTGAGATTTACTTTTTACTTCCTGCGCTAATTGTGCTTGTAATTTATTAATCTTTTCCTGGAAAGAGTTCTTTTGCCTCTCTAATTCCGCTTCATGTTCCTTCTTTTGTTTCTCCAATTCTTCCTCTAATTGTAATACAGTTGATTTTACTAATTCTAATTCTTTACTCATATTAATATCAGTAATAAGTGGAATATCTGATTTTGGTTCCTCTGTAGGCTGTTCCTATACGATAGAAAGATGAGTACATATATTTTTATACATTAAGCAATCTATACTTACAATCTTTTCTCGTGGTTCTTCCATCTTTTGAACATTACGTGTAGCGATAGGACTAAAATAAAGTAGCCTATCGATGGCAGCTATGGCAGGATTACATTTTGGAGTGCTAATATTCGTCGATGAATTCTCGTTTTTGCCATTTTGTTCCTCGTTTATAGGCTGAGTATTTCCTTGGGGTAACATGCTGGTATCCGATACCAATGGATCAAATTTCACATATAAAGATTCCGCTCTCAAACGATTTATGGTATTCTTTTTCGAATTTCCGTGAGCTATCAAAAAATCGAAGCTCTTTGGATCCTGGAACACTGTAAAAAATGATATCGTTAATATAAACACTTGCGAACGCTTTAACAATGAAAATAATTTTGATCAATTACAATCGGATGTCGCGCTGACAAAATGATCAGTTTCGTTTGAGAATTCCAACGATGACTTAAAAATATCATTGGCAACCTGTTCAGCCGCAGACTTCAAGTCCTCGAAATTTGGTTGCTCAATACATAACGTGTCTAACGAAGTACTCTGCCGTTGCGGTTTGAATTCCGTATACTGTTCCAAGTCTGGCACAGCTTCTGCATTGAAGGATATATCTTGCAAGGTAAGCGTTCTGTCCAACTTTTCTTCGCAAAATTCTTCCTCGTTCTCTTTCTGTTTCTCTTCAACGCTCAAATTTACCGAGCCTACCTTCTCAGAACACTCTATTGTTTCGGTGTCAGAAGATTCATTTAACTTATCATCCTCTATCTCTTCCTTTTTAGAAGGAGAAACATTTGCCTCTAGGCTAGCTTCCTGTGGCGTAGAAAGCTCGACCTTCTTAACAGCGATATTATTACTTTCAACTTCACTGTGAACGTTCGTCACCTCCGAATTCTGTTGAACTTCAGGCGTTTTTGGTCTCGAGACTGGAGTGTCGTTCAAGTTATCCGCGCAACTTTCTCCACCGTTTCCAGCATCATAGGGACCAGGTGATATCGCTTCTTCCAAACTTTTATTCTGTACCTCGCTAATAGGACTTTCTTTCAGTGCATCTTGCGGAGATGCAGTTACCGCAACGCTACCACTGACAGGAGACGAAGACTTAGCCAATAGGTTCTTCGCATTGTCCTTATCCTCGTGAGAATCGTTCCCGCTCGATCCTGAAGAGTCTGTTACTGTGAAAGAGGATAACGTCGGGATACTAGGCAACGACAAGCCTTCCACATGTTCCGCTAACGTCGATATACCAGGTAACGAGAATTCTTCGTGCTCTGTTAACGACGAGGATTCGAACGGTGCTGAATTTAAAGGACAATTAGGTACGTTCAAAGGATTCGCCTCCACCGAAGTAGACTCTAACGTGATACGTGGATCTTGTTTGCAGATATCCGAGATCTCTTCACTGAGGGCCAAGCACGTCGTTAAATTTAAATTAGGATCCTCCGGACTGGGACGTGGCAGTGAAACCTCGTCGACGTTGTTCACCGGGCTACCACCGGTTTCTCGGGAACCAGATGAATCATCGTTACTTTTGTCGGGTGAAATCGACTCGTCGATCGATTCCTCTGGCTTCAAGATTCTGTTGTACCTGTTGTTCGTGATCAGAGCAACGGGCAACGGTTGCCTAATGCAAACAGTGCCCAACAAAATCGGCCGGTCTTGAATGTCTTGTGTACGATTGAACGATAAACGCGTGGACTCTCGCGTAGTCGATTCGTTCTCTATGATTTCTGTACCGTTCTGAGAGTCCGTCAGAGAGAACTCGCTGGAACGATCGATCTGTAGATCATCGGTGGCCGAGGCGAACGTCTGATCCTGGCTGAGATCCTGGGAACTCTGATCCTCTTCGCTGTTGTTCAGGTGTATGTCGGCGCAACCGAGGATCAAATCGTCCAAGCCTGATATATTAGGGTTCACGTAGGAACTGTCCACAGTCTGGCTAGGACTATAAGGCAAGGAGTCTGGACTGTTCACGCTGTTGCTGCTCTTGGCGCTTAAACTGCTGTTCAGACTCTGGAAACTACCGGCCGAGGAGAGGCTGTCCGGTGTCGGGTAAGTGATCGATCCAACATCGGCAAATTCGCGGGCGAATCGAACCTTCACCTCATGCTCCGCTGTTTTCGCTGTTGGACTGTCGTTGCCGCTCTGTTAAACAAAAAAGAGGGCACGTTAGTTGAAACAAAAGACAATTTCAGTTCTCTAATTCTATCGTAAGTATTTTCCATGCTGTGTTGCTATACTTTTATAAACACTAAGTTCACGGGAACTTAGAACTTGCAGATTTTCAATTATAAAACCGAATACTTTCAACTGATGATAAAAATGAAATGAACGTCAGTCAGGTTCGACGTGAAACTGAGAGACATCCTGGCGATAGAACGAATCCCTGGAAACTAGACGTGTTAATCAGAAACTCGAGAGGCTGGTAACGAGCTACAAGTTCGACGCAAAATACCAATTGCGTGGGCGACGTCGTCCTTGCCGGGATCACGGTGGCACGCTGCAACAGTTTATTGATATATTCCATTTCTCCCGCGAATAAGTACCAGAGGAGAGGAGAGGAGAACGGTTCAACGTGCCCGTATACCGCGAGCAATCCACGTTCACTGATCGCAAAGATCAGCTGACGGCGTGGCTCGCGATTTCTTTCAGAAATTGCGCAACTTCGCGAGGCTGAGACTAATTATAAAATATACCCACCGAACGAGAGGGAGAGGAGACCAGGATTTTGTTTTGCCGGATCTTCGCGCGCCAGTGTTGGCCGCGAATCCATGCCAAGAACAGTTATGAACGGATTCTCTTCACGGTTTCATGAAAAATGAACTTTCATCGGGAAGGTATCATCGATTTCAGTTTTTATACGATCCGGAGTCATTGTGCGGTGAATCGTGTGGTGTCTCGCGATATTTTTATGCGGTACCCCCGACGACGCAACCTGTGCGTCTTATCTGATACAACTGATGACGCATCACGTGTGTCATATCCTCTTATCCAGTGCAAATAAGCGAAATGATACGATTCATGAAAGATGAAGTCAATAATAATTTTAAAAGAAATTCCCACAGTAAGACCGTGACCTCCAACGAATTGAAAAGTGAACTAAAACTTATATGAATAACGCAGTTATTGAAAATCAATCCTGGCAAAAAGAGCTCTTTTCCCTGTTTTCATTCATCGTATGCAAAAGGAAAAAGCGATGAAACAATGAAGCGTTTGACGAACGGCAAGAAGTAGGTCGTGCCTCGATGAAACGCAAAATTTCGCGGCACGCGATTTGATTCGCAAATCTACGCTGACGGCACGCTTTGTCTATCGCGAATACGATTTAGGTCACTCGGTATATACGCGTCGAGGAGTTTTCGAAACGTAAAGCTCTTGAAAATTGGTTTAGAAAATTGAATTGCAAGATAAGAGATCGACGTTCCTGTGAAATTAAATTAAATTCCATCGTTCTTCGAAGGAAGATCCTTATCACTTTTCGATTAAAACTTCTGTCGATTTCTAAATATAAAAGATATATCGAAGGCCATATTTCGCTTCCAAGTAGGACATTTTTTTCATGCAAAGAGTACATATTGAACTATTGAAGATAAAATTTTAGAACAAAGAATCCTTGAAACGAAAGGAAAATAGAGATTCTGTGTAGCATTGTTCGAATATGCCTTTGTTAAACAGTAATGTTTCTTTCTTTCTTTCGTTTCAATGCTTTATTTGGTATTCGAGGATGGTTCGTGCATGTGCATGGTAAATAACGATATATAAAACTAACATCTACCATATGTGCAGGTCTTAAACACGTTGAATGTGAAATGAATTCCGTATGCTTTGTCCACGACGCCGCAGTGGAGGCGTCCGTATATGGTCAGACATATCGTAAGGAGAATCACCACATTACATTATAATAATTCTAATACTATTTTGTCCCCATTTTTGTCACTGACTCTTAGGACATTCAACGTGTTAGTTTCTATAAAGAATGAAAGAAACAGCTTTCAATTCCTTGAAATTTCCTCAAAAAAGTATGACCCTTTGCCTTTTAATTAGTCGCACTGGTGGCCTTAATTACAAACTCAACTGAACAAGACACTCCAGAGGTGCTAATTTCACTTCTAATGAAAATTTGCTAAATTGAGAATCGTAAAGTACAAATTTATCCATCAGATATTAATTACTTTCTTTGTTCCAATGATCGAACGTGCGAACAATGAATTAAAGCAGATCAGATCGTAAGGCAAAGGGTTGATCCATCGATTTATCATTGTCAAACGTGAAATCGATTACAGATTAATACGAAGCTTTTTTTTCCAACGAGTTTACCTTGCGGATGAGATTCCCCATGACTTCTGAAAGGACCTCCACTTTTCGGCTGTCACTGCCGTCCGAAACGCAACCATATTTACACGCGGGTTCAACGGAACCCCACGTTGTGAACTTTCTTACTTTCTCCCCCCCATCTTTTCCCCCCCTCTATATATCCACACCCCCTGACACGTTTATTTTGGACGACACGGAACATCCTTCAAGCTTGCCATTCACCCCTTCTTCATGGTTCTGTGTATTTTTTTTTTGTCTTTTTTTTTACTCCGTCTCGCTGACTCTGTTAGGACTTTCAAAATTGACGTGTTCTATCAGTTCAATAAACTTTGACACACCTGCTGCGTCTAACGAAAGTATAATAGGAAAAAGAACTTTCTTGGAACAAGAGCTCTGTCTCAAATGAAAGAAAAAACGAAAACTGACGATGAAACGATTTGTTGAAGAATTTAAAGCATGACTGTAGTTTCGAAAAGCAGAGAGATCGATTAGACTGATTGCTAGAAACTTTTTTATCCTTCGGTTCATCCTTGAAAGTTATAAATACCAGATTACTCGATATCGTTCGACTAAAGATCAAATTGTTACTTTCTTAGGTGTTAATTAAGGAGCCTGTTTCAATCTTTCTGAATTGAGGGGAATTCTAGAAACAAGTGAGGTTAGAAAGTAGAACGTTCATGTCGTTCGCTAATGCAACGCAATTTAATATCACGAAATAAGAAATTAACTCCAGGATTATTCATGCCATGTTTTTTTTTTAGCTTCTTGTATTATCTTTCTTTTTTTTTTCTAAGATAATTACGTAAGTTACCGAAACGTAGTAGTTAATAGAATCTTATGAACGATTTGAATAATTTACACGTTTTAGAAGTTATGTTTCTTAATTTATAAGGTCTAGCATGTATCGAGGCAATTAACACTCTTAATTACTGTTTATATTCCTAAATGCCAATTATAGACCTCTTTAGATCGATTAACAACGCAATGTACAGTATCGAACGTAGTAGGCTTCCGTAGGATGTATAATTAATTTTAATAATATTAACATTAAACATGATTTAGAACAAACAATAACATAATTTTTAGTTATTAAATATTATAAAATTTAGTATGTAACTGAAAAGTACAAGCAACAAGGTAAACATCAATTCAAATTTTCGCGGGTATGCGTTTGAATGCAAGCGGAGGGCCGCCCCCGGCCTATATATATGGGACCTCTACCCACGCATCTTCATTTTCCCCGGGACCGTCTCCGGAGACGGATCGGAGCCCGGGGAAGGGAAACCACAGGGGGGGGGGATCGCCATTTTTCTTCGTGAAACGTACCATGCTCGGTACTGTACAAGCTTTTTTTGTTAAGAACCAAGAATGTATAAATATGAACAGAGTAAATTTGCTGTAGACTTGCAGGGAATCGATTTGAAACGTGGACATGTTTAATAGCCTTTAAATATTTTCGTTTCTTTTTTTTACAACGAATAAACTCGAATGCAATGTGTTACATCTCGACATCAAAAAATATAAAAATAATATGTTCGCACCTAGGTATATCGAAAATTCCCGCCTTGATGTTCGATATCTCCGATCCTCTTTGAATTTCGAAGAACATTTCTCGTCATCCGTGACGAACTATAGATTACACCGTGCTCTTTTATTCGTTAAATCTACGGTATAAACTGAACGCGTTCACTCGAGCACTTCGTATATTCGAGGCATTCAAGCGAACAAGGCGATACAATCAGTAGCAATTTCCATTCGAAACTCGAGAAGCTCGCGCTCTCCTTATTCGGCGTGTTCTTGACATCATCGAGACCACAACACACACTATCGGCTATATGTATGAGTCATTCCCATCTTGTCGCGTTGACAGAGAAAAAGGAACACTTTTCAACAGGGGTGTGTCTCTCTCATCCCTCTGCGTTTAGCTTCATCGAGCTGCAGTCTTATGGTCCATAGAGAATTTTATACGGACATTAATGCAGTTCGATACGACTGCATTCGATAAGAACGACGCGTTAAAGCGAGAGAGGAAGAACTAGGTCTGACGACACAGTTAGTTATCACCTTTGCAGTCAGCTTGTCTCTGCTTGCCAAGAGAGACTTAGCCAGAAAACCACGCACTCACCGAACGTGACGGATCAACGGAAGATATCTTTGGTAGAAATTCTAATATTAGCGCAGCGCATTCTCCAGTCGATATTCTAGACATCCACCACTACCACTGACTTTCAGACGGCACGCGACCACCACCATCTACGTGTCTGTGTATGTATGAGAAACGACGATGCTGCCAAAAAGCGAACGCCTCACCTTTCGAGAATGATTTTGCAATCCTAAGATGAAGGTTGCGGCTAGATCGCGTACAACATGGAACGAGGCTGCGATTCGTCGAGTAGATTCAATGACCAGAGAATCATCGCCACCGTTTTGCCACGATGATACATCCACTAACACTTGCTGTTACACACCGCTGTCGTAACGTCGGACCGCGCACACGCCGCATGGGCATTATGCTACAAAGATCACCAACTATGGAAGTGGTGGGACACCGATTCGAGATAGCGAGGTGAGGTTCATGTAGCGCTATCTCTGAAATGACACGTGAACACGCTCGTTAAACGCGTATCCTCGCTGATGGTAAATCGATGGACCGATTAAACTGCAACGAGTCATTTGACACTGGCATGAAGAAAGGAAAAGCCGAAAGTTCATTGAACGTGATCGAATTATGATGGAACGTCAGACTTAAATGGAAGATACATAATGAAAAATTTCAAGGGAAACTTTGCATTTCATTAAATTTCTTTTTTTTCTTTAAATAACGTCGGTAGTTCAATCTTATCCTGATTAATCAGCACTTTCTCTTACATAGCGGCATATTAATCGTAGAGTCTTGAATATAACAGATTAAATTGACGCGATAAAGGAGATATTAAGTACTTGAAGTTTAATGAATTTTAAGTTACTCTTTATACGAAGGCTATTGTCTCCTATTTCTGTAATCGTTGATGCTATTGCACTTTGATATATTAAAAACTTTGTGCTCGTACTGTATAACGTCACTTTTATTGTTTCTGCAGTCAGAATCACACGGAAATGCAGTAGGTTTTTCACCGTAACGAGGAGAACCGGTTTAACCGGGAACAAAATTTTTGTATAACGCTGGAAACAAACCAGTTTTTGTTTCATGCGTACAAGAAATAGAGGAGCATTTGTAAGTGCCGTGGATTTACGAGCTGTGCGTCAAACATTAACTGTACTTCCCTTAATTTATTCTACACACGCGGCAGATATTACGATATAAGTATGCTAATAAACGATTGATGTATGTTGCTATTTCTATAAAAAAAAAAATTAATGTTACGAAGTTTATAGTTGATGCGTTCTTTTTGAAAGTCGAAGAGATGCCAACGCGCGGGAAGCGAAATTTATTTTCGTTTCAAGGTGCTCCTGGAGATTCAGGGTTTATTTATAGGGATTCTCCGGCACAACTGTTAGCAATAAAAACAGATAGAAAAGGCGACAGGACAAAAAGAAGACGATAGTACCGATAAGAACGCTGAATATGCGAGTAACTTGGGGTTCGTTATCATAGGCAGGGCACATTATCACTTTTTAATACAAATACCTTGAAACGGAGAGGTACCGGAGACGAATTATGTAGGGATGCAGTAATTTCACGAAGTACTACTCGGGTCCCTTCACGAGCAGTACTACCAATGCTCTTTGGACTTGACATCGTGACGATATCTTTTTTCTAACTTTTACTAAAAATTCGACTTGATTAAGTACATTCGTCGTTGCACTTTTGTCGGACACAAGCACAAAATAACTTAATTTCAAACGTATTATGTACAAATTGTAGAACACTGAAAGTTATCGAAGTTTGCATTCACAGTTGATCTTCGAAGCAATAAACAACGTCACGATTGCTTCCGAATATCTGCATTCACAATAAATATCATTAACACTTTGGGTTGAGCTTGGTAGATGGATTTAATGCAGTGCTAAAACACACAAATCACACTATTTTGTTAAAAGTTCGTGCATATGATCGTCGATTCCACCAACGTTCCAATGTTTGGCACACAACCGCTTTCTTAACGGCCGTCTAGCATTTGACAACTTGAATGCAAACGCATTAGCCAATCGTAGAACGCCATTGCGTTTCTCGATCAAACACCGGGGCGCTGCCATCCTGTTTTTACCGTCGATAATGTCGGCTTCGACGTTCGATTCTTCGTCTTGCAAAACGTACGTCTGTAAGTTTAACAATCAAGTTACGCTTTTATGTTGAATGAACTTTATATTTTGTATTTTCTTAGAATACTAATTTTTGTCTGTAGATCATCAATAGTGATAGGTTTATTCAGGACACCTTTTATTTAATTTTGCAATTTACAAATATTTATTGTCAAGTTTTTCATACAAATGTGTATAAACCGCCGCGTCACTACGTATAAGGCAGTGTATAATTCATCACGAAGTTTCTACCTTATATAATAATTATTAGTCTTATACTTCACGCATGCATTCATCCCCTTTCACCCTCTCTACTTTTTTTGTTATTATTAATACTTCACAATATACATGTACATAAAAATTCATTCACCCGGCACAATAACGCATTGTTATAATACGTTGCGTTAAAATAAAGCGAATTATGTAAAAGAATACTATTCACAATGCTCTCTGTTGACCTCAGAAATGAATAAAAAGTTGTTTTAAGGACACTTTTTGCAGGCACTAATATTGTCTAGATTAATGAAGACAGTAATAATTATTAAATTCCATCTAACATATTAATACAATGCATCAAGTTTCACTGCATGAATATAATCACAGAAGATAGCCATATAGGCTTTCATATAAGTTTACATTCCTTTATGTAAGGCACATTTTTCAACGACCATGATAAAACAAGTAATATTAAATAAATTCAGTGCCTCTATGGGCATCATAGAAAGTGATTAACACCTTGTACTGTGAATCTTAATATTATAACAAAAATACCACTACACAAAACAGTGGATTCATATGGGAAGCACCGTATTATTTACGATAATAAGGCAGTAGATATGTACTGTTATTACCGTGCATTCAAGCAATCCCGTATTTAGTAGCACATGTGCAGTATTGCACAAGGCAGAATTTTTTTAAGCAATTAAATGATATTTCCTATACACTATTGGTGTTTAGTTAAAATTATTTACCATCAATTAGTAAATATATAACACTTCATTACAAAATACGAAGCGTTTATAAATATTTAATTACGTATATGGATGCAATTGCGGTGGAGGACGCGGCGGTGTGGTAGAATTTTTTTGACTGCTAGATGGTGGAGTTAAAATTCCACTTTCATTCGGGCTCTGTCTACCAGACTCAGGATTCGAGTCAGATTCATTTGTGTCAACAGATGGGACCTCGTCTACTAACCGCTGTTGTGCCCTTTCTAACATATTTAAATCTACTACGTGTGTTTGTATACGATGCGATTCGTCCATTACTATGTTGGGCACTGATGCCCTAAGCCCAGATCCAGAATGAGACTCTACAGGTAGTATGGTAGATCTTAAGAGAAACTGAGAACTTTCTTCTGCAGCTGTTATTGCAAATGGAGTAAGCCATTTGACACAAGGTGCAAGTTGCTCCCACGGAATGCGCGATACTCTTAAAGCACATTCTCTTCCTTGTGTATGATAGATAGCTGCAGCTGCTATATGGCTATAAGGAAATTTTAAACTTCCCTCGTCTAAAGTGGCTAGATCCAGTAGTTGAGCTGCCTGGGAATATTGCAGACCTCCATACTGAGGATAAATAAAGGCATTTGGATTTGACCAATCACCAGACTCAATTTGCATATATATATTAAGCCAACCAGGGGCAGTTACAGGAGATAAATTCCACCCAAGACCTTTCAAAATCACTAATTCTTTTCCTAAAATTTCTTCTTCTGTACATGCACCATCAGTAACATATGCAAACTCTGCAATTTTGGGTGGATATATTTCTTCAACCTGAAAAAAAAAAAAAATTATTTTCGTTAGACAATTATTTAATGTTAGAGTTGAATAAAGCTAAAAAAAATGTACAAACCTTGGCAGCTATAAAAAGACATGTGATACCTATCAACTGTAGTTGATTTTTGGGTACATTTTGATGGATGGATAAATATCTGTCTATATAATCCATGGCAAGATAATAAGTCTCTCTATGTAGCTTATATACTTCACAAACTTCAATTAACCAGTCTAATAAAATTGCCCGCATTCTGGGCTGTAATGTTGGATGCCTTTGAAACATCTGTGGATTCCTTTGAATAATTGTTTTCTGATCTCCCAGACACATGAAGGACCAAACTTGATTACCATCAGCCCATGGAAATGATGGTAAAGGGCTAGGTCTATTTGATATATTATTAGATGATGATGGTGTTAAAAAGCAAGTTGCACTTCTTAACTCAGACCATGTGGCTGGCTCTTGCTGTTCTTTCAATGGAGACACTTGATGTGGTGTGCATGAATTTTCTAAAGGATGTACTGTTTGACATGACTCTGGGTATGATGTCTGTGACAGTGCTGGTACTTTATTAGGCGGATATAAATTTTCAGAATCCTCAGAGATTTCTGTTGCACGTCTTTTACGTTTTAAAGATACTGTTGCTGCTTTGCCCCCTTGTAAATAAGTTTGTGACTTCTTTCCCTGTAAACTGTATGAAGGGAAAAAATGATTTTCAATTGAAATAATCAGAGTAACTTTAGATGTTTGATTAAACCAAAGAAACAAGTGTATTAACACTATAGGGTCAAGAAAAATATTTCTGAATTGCTACAGAAAATTACGTTATACAACGTCTAATGTCTTTTAGAGGTCATGTACATCCTATATGACCTTTGTAATTGGCTACAACTATTTATAAATTAATCATAAAACTATCAAGTTAAAATTTGCTTGGCTAATATTTATGCAATACTGCTGGATCTTCTAAAAAGTTAATATTAATTGAAGAAGGTTATACATGCATATTTCTTTCTTTTTTTTTAAATTAGGAAGTACAGTAAATTGCTTAAACTAGTTAAATTAGTCTGACGTATGTTTTAAATGATTACACTAAAATATCGATGAAATTAAATGAAATTTCAAGACCAAATGGAAAGTCGTTCACTCACCTTGTCTGTGGCATCTTGCTCCAGAATTGTCGACGTGTTCAGAAAATATTTCCGTTGAAAATTAATTTTTTTAATTTACGTACTGGTAGATTGGTATTTTAATTAAACGTTTGCTTAATTTCAGAAGCATACGATCAATAATTTAATCAGGAAAATGCCGAAAAATAAAAGAGCGCGCGAAGCTTACACGCACCCGATCGCCATAATGCACGTATACTTGGCTGCTTTTGATTCAATATTTGATGCCATAATTTTTCATTGGTAAAGTGTATTTTAATACGGAAATTTCTTAAAATCTTTTCTAATGTATTTTCAAGCCTCAGGATATCACAGAACAGTAATTCTTCGGAAAAATATAAGACGTGGAACTCGAAGCGCGGGAGACCAGCGCGCGAAACGATGACCAACCCCTGCTTGCAATCTGGCACTGTCACGCCCTCTATATGTATAACATAACCTCAAAGGGGCAAAAAAATTTCCAAATTTCACAGAACAGCTTCCTTAAAGTCCTGGCTGCATACTTTCAATGCATACACGCTATAACTTTCGTGTACGCGTGAGGAATATAAGGGCTATGCAAACGTGGTGCAACGTTAGCGTCCTTTGACAGACGCCTTATTGTCGGTACCCTTTTACTCATTAAGATATTGTAAAAACTTGTGAAAATTACAGTCTGTAAACTAGGAACACTGTATTTTATCGTGGCAATACGATGCATTCACGTTAAAACAGGAAACACTGTGTAAAGATGGTACAGAAATCCAAGGAGTCACAGCACCTACGCGTTCTGCGCATCTCTATTTCCCGCTTAAGTATCTCACAATTTTTTCAAGTAATATTGAAAATTATTATCACCTTTGGATGCACTGTACACGATAAAACGAAAACTTACATAAAATTGCGAAAAAAATATGTATATACACATGAAATAAGGCTTCAAAATTAGGAATGAAAGTTCACGAATTGCTTTCGCGGGAACGCCAAATCAGTGGGCACCGGTCGTGTATTCGAGGGCGCTGCTGTGCGCCAGAATAAGCGATTCTTATTGGTTGACAGAAGGAGCACAGCTGGCGCTCAGCTGATCCGTCGAACACACACAAACGCATTCCTATGCACGCCTGCACTTACGCCCCAACCACGCGGGAAATATGCGCGCGTAAATAGTTTTCCCTTCCAAGTCATGATCATAAACCATAGAAATAAGAAAAAGGAACCTGTCAGATCATTCGTGTTTTACGAATTGAACGCCTTCGTTTGTTCCTTTAAACATATCAATTATTCGATTAATAAATATAAAACTTAACGTTCCTATAATACAATAACGCTTCATTTGTAGAAAATCTTGGAGTACCAATGTATTTATGAATTAAAATATTTTAGAGAATACTATATATTATTAAAATCAATGATACCCGTACGCTGGTAGACTTAGTGGTAACAATAAACAGTACCTGTTTTTATATGAGACTATAATATTCAGAGAAAAACATTACTTATTTTATTAACGAATGTTACCATCAAGCAGAAAAATGATAAGTAGATTACTACTTTTTATTCGTCACTTTTTTATCAACTGATGAATGAAGTTTGTGAAACGATTCATATGCGGCGCTTTATTCACAATCGCAATCAGTAAGGAGTATTGAACTATCTTCTTTATGATGATGCTAGCGTCGAAAACTTTACCGACAGTCCCCAGAAAAATCCCTAGACGCGAGTTCTCAAATTACGTCGTCATTTCTAAACAGAATGCAAAAAAATTTAAGGGACGTGTTCAGGAGGCCCTAAAGAATGGTAGTCTGGACCTTATATTATCCAAATCGTCAAAAAGTTATAAAATATTGAAACAAACAATTGTAAAATTAAAAATAATAATTAAATAATTTTTAATAGAATAATTAAACAAAATTTTGCAATATACCCACGCGGAAATGTAAAGAAATAAACAATTTAAATAGATATAACAACAATTTGGTTAATAAACAATTGTAAAATATAAAATAATAATCAAACAAATATTAACAAATATCAGATAGAAATAGTTAAATGTAACCGGCCGCGGAACCGGTGAAGCGGAACGTCACGCTTGATTGGACGCGCCGCGCGCCGGTACAAGAGCGACCTAGAGGGAGGTCAAATCTAGTCAGTCTTATCGCAACCGCGGAAGGATACGGATCGAGATGTCAAACATATACCGGTACGGGTTAACACTATGGATATTCGTGCATGGATTTATCAGTGTATTATCACAAGTGTTATTGTGTGTGCCTATGGTGTTTCCTATAGTGTTTCCCATGTGTTTTGGAATATTTATAAAGATATATTAGCGCGTTTTATGGTGTAGTCACCCATGTGTTTTGACATTTTTATGCAAGTGCATTAGTGTGCCGTGTGGTGTAGTACGCCATGTACCTGCATGTGTTTTATTGTATTTTATGGTGTGGTTCTCTATGTGTTTTTCCATATTTATACGGATTTATTAGTGGGTTTTATGGAGTGGTACCCTATGTGTTTTACTATAATTTTGCAAATATTTTATGGTGTTTTATGGTTTTAATCCTCATGTGTATTGGGATGTATTTGCATGTGATTTATCGTGTTTTATGGTGTAGTTATTCCCATTTAGTTTTGCATGCATATTTTTGAATTATCCTATGTATTAGCATATTAACCACAACAGATTGAGAGAAAACACATATCGTTCAAGAATCGTGATTTTTATGCTTTCAGATGAGTTCTTTGGCCAGTGGGATACCATTTTTTTGACGATCTATGGGTCAATTTAAGATGCGTGGCGAGTCAGTGGTGCAAGTCAACGATCGGTGAGTCGCATGCTTTAAAGTTCCTCCGGTTCCCATCATGTCGTAGGACGAATGGTCCGTAGCGACACGGGAATTGGTTGTAATTTTTATTTTTTGAGCGAGCATAGTGACCCACGAATATCACTGTATCATTTTATACAATGATAATCGTGCAAATTGGTTTTTTGTGTATTTTATGCCTTAGCTCAGGATAGGGTTTTCTTGTACATATTTACATATATAGATTTCGAGTTTAAAAATGTAGAGAAGTCGGATGACCCTCCGACTTCACAATACACTTTCTTTTTTATATGTACAAGAATTTATTTCGCGATGAGCGGATTTCAATATCAAAGTATTAAGCATGAATACTATTTATTATTATAACTACTTACTTTGATAACGAAATCGCTCATGAAATTGAAACGTTCTTCCGATTTTATTCGTTAAATTGGCATCAATTTAGTATATGGGTTGGCCCCCCCAAGGGAGTGGTCACGTTTACGATTCTCGGTCCTAAATACTCATCATTCGCACTTCATACTCACGAACTCTATCACATAATCATTTATCCACCTGCATACCGTTGTGTAGTGAAATATTACCCCGTTAGGATTTTCAAGTTAAAGTAGTGTTGCGAAAAATTTTCAAGTTTAAGTAGTGTTGCGAAAAATTTTCAACGCGAGAGTAAATATTACCCCGTTAGAATTTTCAAGTTCAAGTAGTGTTGCGAAATATTTCCGGCGCGAGAGTAAATATGACTATACACTGACTAGTATTCGGTGGGAATCCTTTTGGTTTTTATTTGATAAAATTAGTTACAAGGATTCCGCGGCATAAGACCGTGAACACCACCTCATGGGAGATAAAACCATGCATTACTAGGCCTTTTCAGGCACAGCCATAGAGTACGGAACATTTAAGTATGTTGCATCCCATACGCTAAGCTGTCTTAAAGTCCTTTTGCCTATACTATGAGCGTCCATCACTCGAACACGTTGGATGCAACGTGTTCGATGGATGGGTAGCGCTCTTAGCGAAGGGGTGCACCCTGCCTGGGCCTAGAGCCTTAAACAGGCGGGGTGGGTGGTATGTAGCGTCGGGCGTAAGTCCAGGGGGCCTAAGAACCTCCGTTGCCAGCTGATATTAGCAGTGGACGAATGTTTGAGTCATATTTGCTCAATTTTGCTTTTCAGTATTTGCTCTTCAAGCATAATTTAAAGTTCCCCTTTAGTCATGTTGCTAGATCAGGATTTTCTATTTTAATTAGTGTTGCGAAAAATTTCCAGCGCGAGAGTAACTATGACAATGCACTTACTAGTATTCGGTGGGAATCCTTTTGGTTTTTAAACTCAATGTCTTATTTAATTAATTAAATTAGTTACAAGGATTCCGCGGCATAAGACCGTGAACACCATCTCTGGGAGATATACCCATGCATTACTAGGCCTTTCAAGGCGCAGTTTAGAATGTGGCGCCCATCCATAGGTTCCATTTAATAAACTGCAGTCCTTTTGTCTATACTATGGGCGTCCGTCAATCTGACACGTTGGATGCAACGTGTTGGACGGGCGGGTAGCGCTCTTAGCGAAGGGGTGCACCCTGTTCTAGGCGGGGTGGGTGGTATGTAGCGTCGGGCGTAAGTCCAGGGGGCCCGAAAACCTCCGTTGCCAGCTGATATTAGAAGTGCACCATTTTTGCGTCATAGTTGCTCTATTTTGCTTTTCAGTATTTGCTCCTCAAGCATTGTAGAAAGCTCTTCGTTCGTACTTCAAATTCATTCTGTCACGTTCACGGTTCACGATCCTAAACACTCATCATTCACACTTCAGCCTCACAAACTCTATCACATAATCATTTATCCGCCCGCATACCCTAGTGTAGTGAAATATTACCCCGTTAGATGTTAATGTATCAGTCATGTTTCTTAATCAGGATTTTCAAGTTTAATTAGTGTTGCGAAAAATTTCGAACACGAGAGTAAATATGACAATGCACTGACTAGTATTCGGTGGGAATCCTTTTGGTTTTTAAACTCAATCCAATGTATTATTTATTTAATTAAATTAGTTACAAGGATTCCGCGGCATAAGACCGTGAAACACCATCTCATGGGAGATAAACCCATGCATTACTAGGCCTTTGCAGGCGCAGCTTTAGAATACGGAACATATGAAAATATGTTACCATATTCTAAACTGTAGTCCTTTTGTCTATACTATGGGCGTCCGTCAATCTGACACCGTTGGATGCAACGTGTTGGACGGGCGGGTAGCGCTCTTAGCGAAGGGGTGCATCCTGTCCTGGCGTTACGACGTCCAGGCGGGGTGGGTGGTATGTAGCGTCGGGCGCAAGTCCAGGGGGCCTAAGAACCTCCGTTGCCAGCTGATATTAGCAGTGCACCATATTTGCGTCATAGTTGCTCAATTTTGCTTTTCAGTATTTGCTCTTCAAGCCTTGTATAAAGTTCCCCTTTCGAAATTGAAATTCATTCTGTCACGTTCACGGTTCTCGACCCTAAACACTCATTATTCGCACTTCAGCCTCACGAACTCTATCACATAATCATTTATCCACCCGCATATCCTTGTGTAGTGAAATATTACCCAGTTAGGATTTTCAAGTTAAAGTAGTGTTGCGAAAAATTTTCAACGCGAGAGTAAATATTACCCCGTTATGGTTTTCAAGTTTAAGTAGTGTTGCGAAAATTTTCAACGATGAGAGTAAATATTACCCCGTTAGGATTTTCAAGTTTAAGTAGTGTTGCGAAAAATTTTCAACGCGAGGGTAAATATTACCCTGTTAGAATTTTCAAGTTTAAGTAGTGTTGCGAAAAATTTCCGGCGCGGGAGTAAATATGACTATACACTGACTAGTATTCGGTGGGAATCCTTTCGGTTTTTATTTGATAAAATTAGTTACAAGGATTCCGCGGCATAAGACCGTGAACACCACCTCATGGGAGATAAAACCATGCATTACTAGGCCTTTTCAGGCACAGCCATAGAGTACGGAACATTTAAGTATGTTGCATCCCATACGCTAAGCTGTCTTAAAGTCCTTTTGCCTATACTATGGGCGTCCACCACTCGAACATGTTGGATGCAACGTGTTCGATGGGTGGGTAGCGCTCTTAGCGAAGGGGTGCACCCTGCCTGGGCCTAGAGCCTTAAACAGGCGGGGTGGGTGGTATGTAGCGTCGGGCGTAAGTCCAGGGGGCCTAAGAACCTCCGTTGCCAGCTGATATTAGCAGTGGACGAATGTTTGAGTCATATTAGCTCAATTTTGCTTTTCAGTATTTGCTCTTCAAGCATAATTTAAAGCTCCCCTTTAGTGATGTTGCTAGATCAGGATTTTCTATTTCAATTAGTGTTGCGAAAAATAACGCGAGAGTAAATATGACGATGCACTTACTAGTATTCGGTGGGAATCCTTTTGGTTTTTAAACTCAATGTTTTATTTAATTAATCAAATTAGTTACAAGGATTCCGCGGCATAAGACCGTGAACACCATCTCATGGGAGATAAAACCATGCATTACTAGGCCTTTCAAGGCGCAGTTTAGAATGTGGCGCACATCCATATGTTCCATTTGATAAACTGCAGTCCTTTTGCCTATACTATGGGCGTCCACCACTCGGACACGTTGGATGCAACGTGTTCGACGGGTGGGTAGCGCTCTTAGCGAAGGGGTGCATCCTTTCCTAGGCGGGGTGGGTGGTATGTAGCGTCGGGCGTAAGTCCAGGGGGCCCGAAAACCTCCGTTGCCAGCTGATATTAGAAGTGCACCGTTTTTGCGTCATAGTTGCTCTATTTTGCTTTTCAGTATTTGCTCTTCAAGCATTGTAGAAAGCTCTTCGTTCGTACTTCAAATTCATTCTGTCACGTTCACGGTTCACGATCCTAAACGCTCATCATTCACACTTCAGCCTCACGAACTCTATCACATAATCATTTATCCACCCGCATACCCCAGTATAGTGAAATATTTGCCTGTTAGATGTTTATGGACTAGTCATGTTTTTAAATCAGGATTTTCTATTTTAATTAGTGTTGCGAAAAATTTCCAACGCGAGAGTAAATATGACAATGCACTGACTAGTATTTAGTGGGAATCCTTTTGGTTTTTAAACTCAATCCAATATTTTATTTATTTAATCAAATTAGTTACAAGGATTCCGCGGCATAAGACCGTGAAACACCATCTCATGGGAGATAAACCCATGCATTACTAGGCCTTTGCAGGCGCAGCTTTAGAATACGGAACATATGAAAATATGTTACCATATTCTAAACTGTAGTCCTTTTGTCTATACTATGGGCGTCCGTCAATCTGACACCGTTGGATGCAACGTGTTGGACGGGCGGGTAGCGCTCTTAGCGAAGGGGTGCATCCTGTCCTGGCGTTACGACGTCCAGGCGGGGTGGGTGGTATGTAGCGTCGGGCGCAAGTCCAGGGGGCCTAAGAACCTCCGTTGCCAACTGATATTAGCAGTGCACCATGTTTTATGTCATAGTTGCTCAATTTTGCTTTTCTGTATTTGCTCTTCAAGTTTTATATTTGCAAAGTCGAGTCACTTTTATTAAAAATAAATCCCCCTGGGGGGGCCAGCCCATATACTAAATCCGAGCCGTGAAATTTCGCCGATATTCTTACTTTTAATAAAGTGAGAATATCATCTTTAGTTTTTGCTAATCATACGTTTTAGCTTAGGCATTTCAGCACACATGAAGAAAACTGGTAGGTGAAAATACCTTTGGCCTTGTTCATTTTTATGCCCAAAGCTCATTTGGGTACTTAGATGTACTCGCGTGGGTGGAGGGCGGTGGACAAGGTTTAGATTTAAGTGTACATTTTGGCGACTGACAAAAGTAGTGAACCAATAGTGAACCACGATAGAAGTTCCACATGGGTGTGTGTGGTTAGGATGTGGGATTTGTATCGTTTATTAACAATCTTAATTTACTATAACATTACAAAATACTTATCAAGAATAAATTGAAAAATTTTTACATTAGATAAATCAATAGAACACGAAAATGAAATGTATTACTTTAGCATAATGTTCACTATTATTTGTCAGTCGATTTCAGCAAAAAGGTATGATTTTATTAGAGTGTGAAAGTTGAATTGAACTCGGGTGTCGGAGGCGTCCCGGGACGTTCTCTCTAGGTGTAGGCATTTTTGCACCCGGGTGGTTGTATGAGAACCGTGGAGTGAATTTTTGTGAGAATGATTTTTGCCCTTTTTTAAATATAGCGATAGGCAGGCAGGTAGTTTACTTCTGGTGTGATTGAGTTTAGTTTATAAGTAGGCAGGGCCAGAGCAAGCTTTCATGTTTCTCTTCGTATTCTCCTCTAATACGTGAGAAGCTTGTATCTGGGGTTGGAAATTAAAAAATCAAGAGGAAAAATGAAAATGCAATTTAATTAATTTATCAATTAATTAATTTAGCATTCTCTCTTGATTTTTTCAAGGCCAAGCCTTATTAGTTTGTAAGTCGTAGTCGTGGTACTAGACCCGATTACAAAAATGAAGTATTAAAGTGAAAGTGCAGTGAAGTGAAGTGAAGTGAAATTAAAAAGTGTTTTGTGCTTGGACATTTGCAAAAATTGTGCAGGTATGTGAGTAGCGATTCAAGGGATCGTTGCTCGTTTACGTGTTACGTTTTTACAAATGTCTGAGCAAACGTAAAGTTTTCGCGAGTGATTTTTGTGAGGCTATTGCCGAAGAAAGAAGAGGCTATATGCTGAAGAGCCCCGGCAAAATTTGCCTAGAAGAGGGGAACTACTAATGGCTCTCCATCTTCGGATGGACAGTCATTCTGTCACTATGCTCGCTAATTTGTTTTTTTATTTTTTGTGTTTTTCCTTGAACGGTATGAATAATACCGTCCAGGGCGTATTGAACTCGAAATTTTACGAGTTCAATACCCAGCTCGTTGGATGGTCAACTCGCGATTTTATTTCCCCTATTTCTTTTTCGTTTATTGCTTTATTGAAATAAATTATTCTTTTCTTATTGATTTGCACATCAATTATATTTCATGTTCTTATTTTAATTATGTTCTGTTTATTTAAAACATACTCTGAGATTGTAATGGTAATTATATTTTCTGTTGTCGGCATTTTTCATCTCAATTGTAATCGAAATTATGATGTTAATTATATTTTCTATTTCAGCATTTTTCATTTCAATTGTAATCGAAATTATGATGTTAATTATATTTTCTATTTCAGCATTATATTGTTTAATTATTTTTTAATTGTTGCAGAATTTATGATGTTAATTATATTTTCTATTTCAGCATTTTATTGTTGAATTGTTATTTTCTCAATTGTTTCTGATATTAGGATGTTAATTATATTTTCTATTTCAGCATTTTATTGTTGAATTGTTATTTTCTCAATTGTTTCTGATATTAGGATGTTAATTATATTTTCTATTTCAGCATTTTATTGTTGAATTGTTATTTTCTCAATTGTTTCTGATATTAGGATGTTAATTCTACTTTCTATTTCAGGATTGTATTGTTTAAAATTTTATTTTATGTTGTCTGTTTTGAATGGTTTCATGTTATTGTATATCTAATCCTAATAATTACGTTTTCCGTTACAGCATTTTATTGTTAAATTATTATTATTTTCTCAATTGTTTCTGATATTAGGATGTTAATTTTATTTTCTATTTCAAGATTGTATTGCTTAAATTTTTATTTTATGTTGTCTGGTTTGAATGGTTTCACGTTCTTATGATTTTAGGGTGGGTCACTAACGTAGCCACCTCCACGTGGTGTGACCTGGTAATTGATATCGTTTTCTAAAGATAACTTTTAGAAAGCGATATCAAGCTAAGAGCTACAATAAAAAGATTTATATATTTTTTAATTGGGAAACAATAGTTTAAATTCAGAAAAGTATTTTCGGGATTGCAATATTAGTAATTTCATAGTTCCTAGAGTTTATAGAATATGACACTCCTCCGCCAACCTCCCTCAGGGGAAAAAATCCTTTACATCTCTGCTTTCCTTACATCTCTGCATCCTTTTACATCCTTACATCCCTTTTGTAAGCATCCCACCATAACGCCTGTTGGCGGTAAAAAATTAAGAGAACACTGTAACTTTCCTTAAGAAAAATCTTTTTATATAAATATTATAAGTGTTACAAATCCGGCAATAATTTCATTAGCTTACAGCACCGACTACAATTACAAGAAGACTGGACATGTCCTTGTTCTCGAGAGGTCACAATTTCGTGGGTTCCAAGCACCCTCACGTTAGTTAAGCTGCAAATACACAGCATGTACAGCCGATATAACAATTCTGCCCGATTTATCAGTCCCCAGTTATTCGCCGTGGGGTTTTAGTCAATGGGAATCAGTCTTATAGTGACCGTCGAGGCGTGCGGATCTACCTGCTAAACACACATATATGTACAAACCTTATTTTACTTTCTGCGTTCATTTAATTTGTTGTATTTATCTTCTTTGCTTATTGAATAAACTGATGTTGAGGAAGAACGTATTAACTTTATTACACCTGTGTGCATCCTTTACATCTCTGCATTCCTCTCATCCCTACTTTCTTTACATCTCTGCATTCCTTACATCTCCCCATTCCTCACATCCCTACTTTCTTTACATCCCTGCATCTTTTATAGCTCTGCAACCCATACATTCCTGCATCCCTTACATCCCTGCATCGCTTACATCCCTGCATTCCTTACATCCCTGCGTTCCTTACATCCCTGCATCCCTTACATGCCTGCATCCTTTTACATCCTTGCATTCCTTTTGTAAGCATCCCATCATAACGCCTGCTGGCGGTAAAAAATTAAGAGAACACTGTAATTTTCCTTAAGAAAAATCATTTTATATAAATATTATAAATGTTACAAATCCGTCAATAGTTTCATTAGCTTACAGCAGTGACTACAATTACAAGAAGACTGGACATGTCCTTGTTATCGAGAAGTAACGATTTCGTGGGTTCCAAGCACCCCCACATTAGTTAAGCTACAAATACACAGCATGTACAGCCGATATAACAATTCTGCCCAATTTACCAGTCCCAGTTATTCGCCGTGGGGTTTTAGTAGGTGGAAATCAGTCCTATAGTAACCGTCGAGGCGTGCAGATCTACGTGCTAAACACACATATATGTACAACCCTTCTTTTACTTTCTGCGTTCATTTAATTTGTTGTATTTATCTTCTTTGCTTATTGAATAAACTGATGCTGAGAAAGAACGTATTAACTTTATTACACCTGTGTGCATCCTTTACATCGCTGCATGCCTCACATCCCTACTTTCTTTACATCTCTGCATTCCTTACATCTCTCCATTCGTCACATCCCTACTTTCTTTACATCCCTGCATTCTTTATAGCTCTGCAACCCTTACATTCCTGCATCCCTTACATCCCTACATCCTTTACATCCCTGCATCCCTTACATCCCTACTTTCTTTACATCTATACATTCCTTACATCTCTCCATTCCTCACATCCCTGCATTCCTTACATCCCTTCATCCCTTACATCTCTGCATTCCTTACATCCCTGTATTCCTTACATCCCTGCATTCCTTACATCCCTACATCCCTTACATCCCTGCATCCCTTACATACCTCTTTTGTAAGCATCTCATTATAGCACTTCCTCGAAATTTTGGCCCTCTAGCGGGAAAAATGTGAACTAAAATTTCGATGTCGAATCAGCGCCATCTGGTTTCAGAAAAAGGAACTAAAGCTTGCCCAAATTTTGGCCCCCTAGCGGGAAAAATTTGAACTAAAATTTCAATGTCGAATCAGCGCCATCTGGTTTCAGAAAAAGGAACTAAAGCTTGCCCAAATTTTGGCCCTCTAGCGGGAAAAATTTGAACTAAAATTTCTATGTCGAATCAGCGCCATCTGGATTCAGAAAAAGGAACTAAAGCTTGCCCAAATTTTGGCCCTCTAGCGGGAAAAATTTGAACTAAAATTTCAATGTCGAATCAGCGCCATCTGGATTCAGAAAAAGGAACTAAATCACGCAAAGTTTTTGGCCCTCTGGCGGCAAAAATGTGAACTAAAATCTCGACGCAGAGTCAGCGCCCTCTGGCGGCAAAAAAAGGAATTAAATTTTGCAAAAATTTAATTATTTTTCACGAGACTTTACTTACCTTTACTTACCTTTACTTACCTTTACTCGAACCAGTGGCCATAAGTATATTATTTATAATATATTATTATATTAATAATATATTTATTATAAGGGTTGAAAGGATACAAGAGATGCAGGGAGAATTCAGGAGTGTAAGGGATACAGAGATATAAAGGGTACAGAGATGTAAGGGATGCAACAATGTAAGGGATGTCGAACTATAAGGAATGCTGGCATATACGAGTTGCAGGGAATGTAGTGATATAAGGGATACAGGGATGTTAAGGATGCAGACATATAAGGGATGCAGTGATAAAGGGTTGGGCCTAGTGAAACAAAAAAATTATAAGTAACTGGGAAGGTTGAGCCAAGGCCCATAAAGAGGGAGAAAATAATAAATGACTTGGAAGGGTGGTCCACGCGAGGCCCGAAAATAGGAGTAAAATAATAAATAAAAGGATAAAATAATAGGCGAGGCACACAGATGTAATAGAATCAACATGTTCATGCTCCTAATGAGTTTATTTAATTTTACTTATACATATAGCTACAGTGTCATTTAGTTGACGTAGTATAGCATGCCGATAGTTGATAACATGCGATAATTGAGGTGGCGCTTAAATCAGTTTCTGTTCGGCATACTTTTCGATGAAACGTTGACTGTTTTACCGACGCAGAATTCGAAGTTCGGCCTCCACGCTTATTATTATTTATGTATACATTATTTACTCTACATAGCATATAAGATATTATTAAAGTTTAGATAAGGCAAACTTAAATACAAGAATTTTATAAAAGAACGTAATAAAATTGCATCCTACACAATTCAGATTAAATATGTATTTAAGCAAGGGTTCCGTACGAAAACTGTCCGGTGTTGTTTCTGGTAGAAAATGTTTGTAATCAGTTGGCAAGCTCCAGTAACCAGTTGTTAGGATATCGGGCTGCTACAGGGTGCTGGATCGATGCAGACAGTCCTGGTTTTCTGGAAGTCGTCAGTGGTCCGAGGCCATTAAACGCGTTGTATGTGTCTTGCAATTTGATCCCGTAGCGCTCGGTGCGCCGATCGGAGAGTAATTTACGCGAATTCCTGGGCATCCGGGTCTCTGCAGGTGGGCCTACGGAGTTTCTTCTCACGTCTTTTGCTTTTGATGTCACAGTATTTACTTTATCATTTCATACTCACGTAACATTCGGGATCCGTCAGATCAAACATTTCAAAGAGACAGTCTTCACTAATATTGTCACTTTGATTTTAGTTACGTACGTAAATTCATTTATCTCTTTTTTTCTATAATTGATCTTTTTTAGATACTACCTACAATGAGAAAATCTACTGTCTGTCATTATTTCTTTAATCTTAAGTATTATTTTTTAAGTTATATAGCTTATACAGTCCTGTTATTGATAAAAAAAATGAATATATCAAAAACTCCTATTAAAATGAATTTCAGAACTTAAATGTACCTAAGCTTTTAAAGGGTGATGCAGGGCATAATGCCGGTTAAAACAAAATCTCGTGTTCCTGAAAATATGGGTATCACGGGTGGTTTAGTGGATGCCAGGGATAAACAAGTATTGAAAGAAGCAGTAGAAGCTGTTGTTAATAGTTTTGCAAAACATACTCAAGGCTATGGAAGAGGTATGATTAATAGTTGAACTTAGTCTAAATCAAATTTAACTTATATTACTTCATGTTCTAGTGAATGTAGTAGAGGCTCTACAAGAATTCTGGCAAATGAAACAAAGCAGAGGAACGGAATTAAGGAATGGAGCTTTAGTTATTTATGAATCTGTACCTGGTACCAGTCCACCTTATGTTTGTTACGTGACCCTTCCTGGAGGATCCTGTTTTGGTAGCTTTCAAAATTGCCCTACTAAGGCAGAGGCCCGTAGATCAGCAGCAAAAATTGCTCTAATGAATTCTGTTTTCAATGAGCACCCTGCACGAAAAATAACAGATGATTTTATAGAGAAAGCAGTTGCAGAAGCAAGAGCTAGCTTTGCCAAGCCTTCTGCAACATCGAATGGTGTTAGCAGTCAAACACAAGTATGGTATATATTTAACTATTTTATTGTTAATAATTACACAGATGCCATGAAATATTTGTAATATTTTAGGGAAGTGGAGATGAGAAAGAGGATCCAAATACAGGTATAGGCGCGTTTCGTTTTATGTTAGAATGCAATCGCGGAAGAACCATGTTAGAATTTCAGGAGTTAATGACAGTCTTTCAATTACTTCATTGGAATGGATCTTTAAAAGCTATGAGAGAAAGACAGTGCAGCAGACAAGAAGTAGTTGCTCATTATAGTCACCGAGCTCTGGACGATGATATGCGTAGTCAAATGGCATTAGATTGGGTAGCAAGAGAGCACGAAAGCGGTGGCGGTGTTGTTGCCATGGAATTGGCATTAGCCGAAAGAGAACTCGAAGCGGCACGTTTAGCCGGAAGAGAGCTTCGATTTCCTAAAGAGAAAAAAGATATATTAATGCTTGCACATGCTCAAGTATGTCCTCAGTGATTTCAATCAAAAAATCATGCAATTAAAGGAAATATGTGAAACTAGTTTTACAAAAGCTGGTAATAGGGGAATATGTTTTTTAATGACATGTAATGTCGCTATATTGTTGTCTAGCATTCAGACACATAATCAATTCCGTCCTTATAACGAAATATTTTTGGTGATATAGAATATGAAATTATAAACTCATCGTAATGTTAAGAGTATTTAAAGCATATAACTGCCATGACAAAATATTAATACGCTAAGAGGAAAAAGGTATTCAATTTTCAATCAAAATTATTCGTAATATGTACATATATAGGTATGTTTTGATACAAAATCGTGTCTTCCATTACTTTTTTGTACGGTCGCCTATAATTATAGCATTATACATTTTTATCATATAGCAAGCAAGCTTGGTGATATATTGTGCTTGTTTAAGAAATTTGAAGATATTTGAATAGTTTGTTATCAACATATTAAGAATGACATATGCTTGTCATTTATGAAATTATCATTTTATGTTTTATATTTACATAAAGTTTACAAAATATGGGTACATTCACTGTATTTAAATACAGTTATATACATGATATAAATTGTAATTGTTTTAAAAATATTTTATTACTATTTTTAAATATTGATAAATACATGTTTTAATAAAATTTCACAATTTTGAACACTTATTTCTTGATTCTGATATCATGGTTGTGTTGTGCTTTCAAGTGTAGTTTTTGATAATTTCGTACATTCTATATCTTCCTCTTGCATTGGATGTGTTAGTACTTTATCTATGATCCCGAAATCCTTTGCTTCAAATGGACTCATGAAATTATCTCTTTCCATAGAACATTCTGAAAAATTGTATGTGGTAAAATATTGTATAAACATAGAGTTTCATCAATTTATGTACCTATTTTTTTTAGATCCATGCCTGTGTGTTTCATATATAAGTGGTTGATTTGTTTCTTGAGTTTTAGTATTTCTAAAGCTTGTATCTGTATATCTGTAGCTTGACCAGATACTCCTCCTGAAGGCTGATGTGTCATAATTCTTGCATTAGGTAACGAATGACGCATGCCTTTTGTTCCTGCAGCTAGTAATAAACTTGCCATTGAACATGCTTGACCTACACACCATGTTGCAACTGGAGGAAGAACATATTGCATGGTATCATATATACCAAGTCCTGATGTTACACTTCCACCAGGTGAATTAATATACATATGAATTGGATTTTTACTACTTTCTGATTGAAGAAACAGTAATTGAGCAATTACTACAGAAGATACATTGTCTGTGATCTACAAAATAATATATTCCTTTTTATTTTCAAGTTCGTGCAGGTCAATTTTTTAGATCATCTATTTATGTTATTTGTATTAAATCTAAAGAAAGTTAGAATAGAAAATGTATCAAATTGTACCGGGCCCATTAGGCAAATAATCCTTTCTTTTAAAAGACGCGAGTAAATGTCATATGCACGTTCACCTCTTCCACTTTGTTCTACTACAACAGGTACAAAATTTAAGTACCTGTTATTTATTTTCTGACAAGGAACCTACAAATTTTAAAATAGCATACTGATCATAGTGTTATACAATTATAATTAAAATACGAAAAACTTACGGAAATTTGTAGTAAATTGCTTATCCTTCGTAATAACATTTTAACAATTTTATGTATCTTAGTTGAATACGTGTTTACGCATGCATTTATGCGTTAAATCTGACTGCAAATAATATTTTATGTAACAATCTGATAAACATTTTAACTCTTCATTAAAAAGATACCGAATAAAACATAACCTAAAGAAAAGAATTTATTATCATAAATTAATTAAGCGATATTGGTCTGAATTTCTTGAGAATGTAGCAGAGATAGATATGTTATGGTTAAAATATATTATTCAAAGCAATTTATTTTTGTTATATTATACTTAATTTTTGTAGGTTATATTTTATTTCCTTTAACTTATATGCTCTTTTTGTATGCCAAAGTATTTAGTAGATTTCATGTTTTATGTTAAATTTTTCACTTGAGCAAACCAGCTGTTCAGTTACAAACAATTTTCTATCAAATGGTTATCGAAACTAACTTGTTTTAAATATGATGTTAATAGTACATTCACATAACGTGTTTTATTTAGCTGTACTATGACAATTTGTTTAAACTAATTAACTAATGACTTAAAATATACAACACGTGATTAAAATAGTTTTTTATATAAATAGATGCCTGTAAAACAGTGCATGCGTAGCCTCTAATATTTTGGTTGTTCGCTATAAGCATAAGGATCGAATCAGATCGAATATGAATTTCCTAACGGAGTAGACTACAGCCGATGCTTTTCGACAAGTAGTTTTTATTGTAACTTAATAGCTGGCGCTAGTGGTTTACTGACTGTAGGTAGGGTCTGTAGTTACTGCACTGGGCATGGTAAGGATGCCACCCTTTAAAGTGCGTTTGTTTGGTTAGTGTACAGGTTTTTTAAATTATATTTTATAATGTAGTTTATAAATCGAAAAGAAAACATGCTAAATTATTATTTGCAAGTATTCATAAACTACTTATATTGTTGAATTTTATCTTCTATTTGCAAGTACTAAATGTTAAAAACAGTGAGTAAAATTT
Organism: Osmia lignaria lignaria; assembly: GCF_051020975.1. Classification (NCBI taxonomy): domain Eukaryota; kingdom Metazoa; phylum Arthropoda; class Insecta; order Hymenoptera; family Megachilidae; genus Osmia; species Osmia lignaria. Next base: position 11,942,237 of record NC_135032.1, on the reverse strand, counting down.
TGTTTACATGACTGACTTTTTAAAGGGGTGTGTAAATATGGTGTAAATACTTCTGGTGGATATTTGGCGAATGCAGTAATTGGATTTAACTTGCTTTGATAAAGGGAAACATAAATGGATAATGAGCGATTCAGATGATACAGATGTTTTGCTTCTAATTCCACCTGACCTCTTCCTAGTACCATCATCTTCAGAGTCTGATGTTAGTTCTGATCAAGTGAACACAGACTTTAGTAGTAAAAGATCTGGAGTGATATCAGAACTTGTGGGGCATATGCAATCACTGGAAAGCAGAATTTCTGCTATTGAATCCAAAGATAACAGTTTAGATGCTACTTTGCTAAACAATTCATTGGATTCAAAAATTCAAAACAACTCTGGTGCCAAATTAAGGCAGACTTTACCTAGAACTAGATTCTCTATAAGTCAAAGTTCTAGTTTACAAAATACACCTATAAAACCCTGTCAATCCCTGTCTGTTCCAACAACTCCCAGTTCATTGTCAAATCATATTAATTTCCATCAAAATGATGTGAAGTCAGAGGATCATTTTCCTATGGCTATCGGTACTAATGCAACTAACACTAATGAATACAACAAGAATAAGCATGACCCTGTAATGTCCCATTCCTCTGTGGTGCTATCTTCTACTGCTTGCAATGTGGGTTTCCCGCATGTTACTTTCTCCAAAAGGGAACCATGTTCTTATTCAACTAATAGTACAAATACAAATAATATGTATGTTAAACCGTGTTCTAATCAGTTGCATTCAATGCCATCTACCTCAACTTTGTTCAGCCCAAGGGAACAGCCATCATACTCTAAAACTAGCATACAAGAAATGGAGCTCTTTGAAGTTGATGAACTGCTTCAAGAAATGGAAGCCACTGAACTAGAGTTATCAAAAAGAATCAATAGAGTTTCAATGCATAAATGTCTTAAGGAAAAAAATGGTGCGTTATCGTCTAACGAAAACGATGATATCTGTAGAAGTAATAATCGTAATAGCATGTACAGGCATTCAATCAATAGAAAGTTGGAATATGAGCCACAACATCATGATATTCTGTCGGCTTTACCTCAAAGGAAATGTTCTGAAATTTTTCCTGATATATCCTTACCATACAATAATTCATTCCAATCAAATGAGACTGATAAAATGATCTCGGCATTTAAAACATGGGAACAGAGTACACAGAAATCACTTTCAAAGACTGGAGAAACAGAAAATACGAATGACTTAAAGAACATAAATAATGCTAATAAATCAGTAGCAAAAGCATCTGATACGAAGAAACAAGAAACAGTTACTGAGCAAGCTAAAACATCAGATGCTTTATTGCTTAATGAATTAACAAAGTATAACACTGCAACATCAACAATGAGCACTGAATATAATTTACCGCATTTATCAGAAACATATCAAAGTTCTGAACAGAATGGTAATGTCAGGCATATGAAAGAAACGAGTGATGTTCCATTTGTTAAGAGTATTTGTCATGCTTCAACAAATACAGATTTTTTCCCAAGGTATTTTTGTTACATTAGGAAAACGATTACAAATTTTCTAGTTTCAAAGATAACAGTTTAATTTTATTTGCATTTTAGGAAATCGCAACGACTTTTATCATTATCAGATTTCTGGGATAACAACGGCACTAAGTCGCAAGAAGAAATTCGTAGAATTAAATTAGAAGAAGAAAAATTTCGTCGAGAGGTATGTCAAAATTTAAATCAAGGCATTAGTTTCATTGTTATAAATAAAATATTGTAGTCAGTATAAATATAATGCTTTGCAGCATTGTGAACACCTAATACAGGAACTTCAGAAACGGCTGTTAGAACAGCAGGAGAAAGTAGCTGTAGCACTTAGAGTAGATAACGAAAAAAATGAATTGATAGGACAATTTCACAATGCTTGGTCTAAGTTGAAGCAACGCGTTTACGTTTTAGAAAGCGAGTACAATGCTTTGCAAACAAATTTTAAACATGTAACAGAAAAGCATCAGTTAGAAATATCAGAATTTCAGTCCCAAATTAAACGTTCTGAAGGTGAATTATCGAAGGCTCTAGACTTAGCAGCAGGGTACAAAGAAAAGAATGATACAGCAATGAAAGAAAGAGTAGAATTATTAAAAACTCATGCTGATGAATTAGAAACTTACAAATCCTTTGTACAAGAAGCAGAGAATAGATATGAACAATTAAAACTAGAATATAGTAAATTATCAGATAGAAATCAACAGACTGAAGAAGTGTTAAAGAATCTTCAGCAAGAGTTAGGTAAAGAGAGATTAAAGGGTGGAGAAGTTAGAAATGAAATGGATGTTATTCATAAAGCATTAGATACTTGTGAAGCTGAACTAATTGTTTTAAGACAAGAAAAAGAAAATTTACAATTGAAAGTGAAAGAAGAAAACAATCGAAACGCTATTCTAGAACAAAAAAATATTTCACTGCTTTCCTTACTTGATGATGCGAAAAAGGCAGAGGTAATGTATTAATCATTATTGTCTTTTATTTACAAATATTAATTTGCTAGAATTTTATATTCTTATTTTTAGAAATTAGCTAAGGATGAAACAAAAACTCTTGAAGAAGAGAAAGAAAAAATTAGATCAGAATTACAAGAAATCTATCAGAAACAGGTTGATGAAGTTGTCAAAGTAAAGTTGCAGGAATTTCAGACTCAACTTGATACAGCTGAGTCAGAATTTCTTGAGGAATTAAAAACTAGACAACAAGTTATTGCTGAATGTGCAGCTAGGAAAATTAAAGATATTATAGATAAGTATGTTAATATTGTTATTTTATATTATTTTATCAATTTAAGGTGCATATGTATATGAAAAATAATACTGTATTTAGGCATCAATTAGAAATCAATTTATTAGAAGAGAAACATAAAGAAGAGAAACGATTATGTGAACTTCAGTTAGCTGAAGCTTTACAGAAATCTAGCATGTTAGAAACACAATTGAATTCTCAACGGGCCACTAAGTCCCAACTTGCAGAACAGCTTCATTCTGTAATGCAAAGGCAATGGCAAAAAGCTTTACAAATTATATCAGGTAAAATTACTAAATTGCATTATATTAATATTTTGATGACTATAATTTTTTAATTTGTAGGCGGTAACATGGAAAATTTGACACCGCTTCAAAAAATTCATGCTGAAAAATTGTTCGAGTATAAAGGTCCAAAAAAGTCTGAATCAATGCCAAATTGTTGTACAAAACTTTCCCAAGAACCAATTAGATTAACGACACAATTGTCGGACGTAAAAAATTTTCATGATTATAATGGAAGTATGAGTAGCATGACGCCAATTGATGATACTCCATTAACAAGTAGAAAAGAAACAAAGGATGATCTTAGAAAATATATAAAAATGGTAAAATTAATTTCTTTACAGCATATATTTCTGACCCAGAATGTTTTACATTAAAAATTATCTATAGATTGCTGAGCTACAACAGTCAAAGGAAGAATTTTCCAAAATCAGAGAAAATATTCCAAGCCCCTCCTTAGTTTGTAGAGAAGTGCCACGGAAACATTACTTAAAACAGGAATCGAGTATTAAAGATGAAGATAGTAGTACGTGGCAACCAGTATCAGATGTAAGTTCATTATTAGACTTGTAATACCACTGAATTATGAATTTATGCATTTTCAGGCTACTCATGATACTAGTGAATTTATTCCAATCCCTCAAAAAGTATTTACTAAAGGAGATCAACAGAAGATTAAACCACCATGGAAATGACCTGTTATCAGTAATTTTATAGATGATATCGGTATCGATGAAGTTGATTATGTCCAACCAATGTATTTAGCTAGCTATAATTAAGATGTATGCAACAGATATTTTTTACTTTTAATAAAATAAATTTTATACAATACAATACAATTTTATTCCCCTTCGAGCCTATTTACTAAGCAAAGAAAATAAATAAAGTAAATTAAATAAACTCCTGAAAGAAATTAGACGATGGTTGTGCCCTTTTCATACGCCCCTTGTCATTGTTTCATACATTTGCCATATTTTTACAATCTTTCGGTTGAATTATGTATATGTGTGTGTGTGTGTGTGTGTGTGTGTGTGGGTATGTGTCCCCTTTTAGTCGCCTTTTACGACAGGCAGGGGATGCCGTGGCCGTATTCTAAGCCCCCCGAACCACAGGGGATTCATACGGTCCTGATTTCATTCTGGGCTGTTAGGGGCCCCGCGGTGCCTATGACGCCCCTGGATACTGAGTTGATATCATCTGGGATCTTAAGGACCCCATATGCACCCTGTATACGGCCCTGATATAATCTGGGTTCCTAAGAACCCCTTGTGTTCACTGCATACAGCCCTGATGTCATTTGGGATCCTAAGGACCCCATGTGTTCACTGCATACAGACCTGCAGTCATTTGGGATCCTAAGGACCCCATGTGTTCACTGCATACAGACCTGCAGTCATTTGGGATCCTAAGGACCCCGTGCGCACTTTGCATACCGACCTGATGTCATCTGGGATCCTAAGGACCCCGTGCGCACTTTGCATACCGACCTGATGCCATCTGGGATCCTAAAGACCCCGTGCGCACTTTGTATACCGACCTGATGTCATCTGGGATCCTAAGGACCCCATGTGTTCACTGCATACAGACCTGATGTCATTTGGGATCCTAAGGACCCCATGCGGTCACCGCACACCGACCCGATGTCATCTGGGATCTTAAAGACCCCACGCGGTCACCGTATACAGACCCGATAGCATTTGGGATCCTAAGGACCCCATTCGGTCACCGCACACCGACCCGATGTCATCTGGGATCTTAAGGACCCCACGCGGTCACCGTATACAGACCCGATAGCATTTGGGATCCTAAGGACCCCATTCGGTCACCGTACACAGACCCGATGTCATCTGGGATCTTAAGGACCCCACGCGGTCACCGTATAGAGATCAAATACCATCCGGGTTCTTAAGGACCCCATGCGGTCACTGCATACCGACCCGATAGCATTTGGGATCCTAAGGACCCCATTCGGTCACCGCACACCGACTCGATGTCATCTGGGATCTTAAGGACCCCACGCGGTCACTGTATACCGACCTGAAATCATCTGGGATCTTAAGGACCCCAATATTGCATTCGGGGTGTCAAGGACCCCAAGAACCAACCAGTTACGTTCTTAGATGAAACGTCGCGATTTTCAGAAACTTTAATTACCTATAATTTCTAAGTGCCTTGACCGATCTCAATGAAATTTTCAGCATACACGTAACATTGTTTAATCTACGAAACCTATATTTTAAAATTTCATTATAGGCTCACATAAAAAATTAAAAAATTAATTTTTACTATTCCTTCCCCACAACTTGTACAAATTGTAATTTTTTAAGACCATACAAGTACATATCTTAGTAAATTAATTTGTGTAGCTTCTCGAGGAACCTCAAGTCCAATTTTGGTCCAATTTTAAATGATGTATTCTGTTTTAAACAATATACGCAGACTTTTTATACCTAGTTTATATAAGATTATTAAAAATATTAATCTTTCATTGTACTTGATAGTTTTTTCTCCTTTCCAACTTCGTTATCGCCTTATTTTATTCCGGCTGCTATCGTATAGAGGAAAAGGATGTTCGATAAAGAAACAGAGTAATAATAGATAAGGAGCATATCTGTTTCTTCAGATTAGTATTAATTTATGTACGTTCGGTTTAAATGAGGCTATAATTTTCGTTTCTAAGTATTTATTTTCATTGAGATACGATTTTATAAACTGATGAATGGTATTTTAAAATTAATAAGTAAAAATAATTTTTGATAGAGGAGGAGGGATGCACCTTGACCCTCATATATGTGGGTGATGCTTGAATTTCAATAGAAATTCATCACCCATATCATTAACAATTTTTTTATTTACCTAATCAAAAATATTTCTATATAAGATACTTGAAATTTGGAATAATAAAAATAAAATATTGTAAAAATAATACCCAAGATTTATTGAAAATAAAAAATGTTGATTGAAATTGCAACAATTATCATTTACCTCCTTTTAATCAGTTTAAGTCAATATCCCTGCACAATAATAATCGTATCTGATTTTAAAATGATTAGTCATCCTCTTAAGAGTATATAAAAGCTAAGGGGATTATCTGGAAATGAATAAGCCCTTTATTGTTATGTTATGTACTATGTCTCATTACTTTCCCTACTTGGAAAGCTGGAAAACAGTTCTGAAAATTTCTGCTGTAAACATGGTATGGATTGTGTCTGAAGGAATATTTATAGTACCGTATCATGTACCGTGAATCATGAAAATGACTAAATCACTCATTTCGAACACGTTTCCGGTTGGACGAGAGGGTATGTCGAAGACATTCAGAGAACTGTTACTGAATTGTTTATCGACGTTTCTTGAATAATAATTGCGGAGGAGTGGAACATGACGTATTCGAGTTTAAACGTGCATATTAATTATCAATCCATGTGGTAATTATGGCACGTGTATCAAGATAAAAATCAAAAGTGTTACAATCATTTGTACATTGAGTGCTGCACTTTAAATATAAATTTTTGCAATTACTAGATAAGAATCCTAGTTATCCCAACACTCACCCCTATAATTAGATGAATTATCAACTAATTATCCTAAATAGAATTCCTTCAATTTACCCTTTTTCTATTTCGACTTTTGTCTTCAAGAAAATACTCCAACCCGATATGAACAGCATCTTAGGTAAAGGAATAAGCCTTTTCGCGTCCGTTCATATTTACCTTGAACAAGAACCGCGTATACCAGGACGGTACATACGCGAGACTATAAAAAACCGCGAGGATGGGCGGACGGAAGCGGGACGAAGCGGCGTGTAACAGTCGATGCCCTTCTTTAGCTGTGGCGACGATCACGCCTACGATCCACAGTCCTGGGATAAGCTGGCGCCTACCACGAGGATCCGTATGCGCGTTCCGTTGAACAAGTTGCCGATTGAAAACGAAAGAGCATCAAGAATGCAAAGGGAGGAACGTGATAGTGACCACCACCCCCTCTTTCGTTTGTGTAGATAGTAGTAGTCACGAGCGCGTCCTCTGTTCATTCTGTCCGGTCCCGGTGGCCTTTTAGTAGTCGGCCAGGCTTCAACGAAGAAGTAACAAGTTCCGCGTGTGCCAAGTGGCTAGAAGGATTGAATGCGACCAGGAGAATGCAGCCCGGAACGTGCTGTTCGAGATTCTGTTCGCTGATAGTCCCGCTACTGCTGCTGGCCTCTTTGATCGATGATACTTCCGGTACTTGGAAGAGGCGGGAGGACAAGACCAAGTGCCCGAAAGTAAAGGGCATACGAAATTTTGACATATCCGAGGTACGTTGGTGCTCACGACTAAAGTATTTGAACGTTGGTAAGTTCAAGACTGAAATAGGACTTTGGAGCATAGAATATATCAAAGTGACAGGGTGATAATCATATTATTCTACAGTAGACTCTCGTTATATTGCCGCCGATGGGAAGGAGCTATAGGGGCGAACATTTTTTAAACTTGCAACTTTCATTTCGAGAGGAAAAGGGAGATAAAATTGTATTATTCTCGTAGGCTATGATGGTGAAAGAGTGGATTAGTATGCTTGAAAATCCTTACGTGGCAATATAACGAGAGTCTACTGTATTAACAAAACTGTATTGTTTGGTGAACTTTACTTTGATACGTGAAAGTATTTGAAAATTGTGAAACCATTTATCATGGTATATCTACGACATATGACATAATTCAGATAAGTTCATTAAATTTGATCAGATTTATTAAGAAAAAATCATCAATGAATTACCAATAACTTAATAATTATAATTATCATTGTGACATCATTTGTGATTCTTGTACAAAAAAATATAATGATATGATTAAATGATAAAAGTTTTTCAACAAATTATTATTTGGTTCAGAATGTTTTTCGTTCAAACTTAATACTATTTTTAGTATAAATTGTTTATCTCATGCATGTTTTATAATTGTTCCTATAATGGCTGTCAATAACCATTGATCAACCTTTTTGATCGGAAATGAAGCGAAACGTTTTCAACATCGTCGATAACATACGAGACACTTACATAATACTTATTTTCAGTATGATTTCAGATATACACATATAGAACATGAATGATGGTTTTCATTCATGATGGTTAATGGATAAATTATTAAATTCTTACTTACTAATTTATTCTTTGCCACATTAGAATTAAATTAACTTGGTATTATTATTGCTAATTAAAAATAATTAATCATTATCGTCCGCTTACCAACGTTTCATTTGATCACTCTATTTAATTTCCGCCAATTAAATTAAATTCGTAGAACATATACTTACGATTTATAACGTTTCATTTGAATACCTTACTTAATTCCTTTCAACGCAGTTACATTCCTAGAATTATAATTTCTGATTATTTTATACGTTTATGAATGTTCCATTTCATTACTCCACCTAATTTCTACCAATTAAATTGTATTCTTAGAGTTATGAATGATTTGCACACTTATAGACAATTCACTTAATTATTCTATTAATTTTTTCCAATTAAATTACATATACAAAGCTTATATAGTACAATATCGAACAAAGTAGGCTTCCCTGATGGGTGGCTGATGGGTGGCCAGCGAAGGGGAAGTCTTTGGGGAGGACCGAGGATATCGCCATTTTTATTAGAGAAGCCTACCATGCTCAATACTTACATAATATTTTGCAAAATTAATGGATCCTCTATTTGATTGCTCTATTTAATTTTGTTCAATTAAATTGCACCTAATAATTATTTAATCGTTTACCTGTTTCATTTGGCACTTAGAACCGAAGGGATGGAAGTGACATTTAAAAAATTTTTTGAATTAAGAACAGAAATTATTATGAATAAAACTGTATAAGTATTCCAAAAATGAAACAGCATACTGAAGTGTATTGAAATGTATGCTTCTAAAGCTCGTCATAGTAAAACATTTATAAAACGAGCACTTCGATTAACGTTTCAACGCGAACAACAAGAAGAGTAGTTACACGCAATGAAGGTGCGTTCTATGCTAAAGAAATAAATTACTTGTATTTATTGCAGTTCCTTGGGTCGTGGTATATAGTACAGTACTATGCAAGTTCAGAAGAAGCACTCGCTTACAGATGTATGCGAGCTGAATTATCACTTTCGCCCGACAGTACGGAGGTTACTATGAATTTCACTTACAGTTTCACCGATGATCCCATCAACGAACAACTAGTTGGTAATATCACATGGAAGATACCATCACCAGAATTACCAGCTCATTGGGTTCATGCTGAGTATTCTTGTAAGTATTAAAAATTATTTCAACTATCTCCTTCATGGTAATAGCGATAATGATGATATGAACACCTTAAAATCCCCAAATGGAATTTATGATAACTATAAATTAAATTAATTATTAAATTAAAAATAAATTAACGGAATATAATACTTTTGCTTTGCAGATGAAGGAGTGTACAACACATATGTGTTAGATTCAGATTATAAATCATGGGCATTGCTTATGCACTGTGCTGAACAAAGCAATAGTCCTCGATATCTATCAAGTTTTATCATGAGTCGAGAACCAAGTCTCGGCGTTAACGTTATTTCGTATCTTCGCGAGAAATTGCCCAGGTGAGTTCCATTTAGTTTTCAGTTATAGAACATCTGCTGCACCTAGGTGAGAATTTAATTAACGAGAATGTATTTAACGTTATTTCATCGGTGCGAAGGTACGACATCGATCTGGAATACATGTTCCCCATGGACCAGAACCAATGCAATCAAACAGACACTTCAGAAATGGATATGCTGATACCACCATCGGTGATGCTTCGTAAAAATAATGCTGCAAGAAAACATCCGTTAAAGAGAAAGCATCGACGCGTTTGATTTGCGACGTATCAATGTTCAATTGTTGGCACAATAATATTATACTAGTCTATTGAAATATGAAATATTTTTTTATTCCTAAAAACCTATTATAAATCCTAGCCAATTTGAACGCATGTTTAAATAAATAAATGTGTGATTGAGTTATGTGATTAATATAAGTACCCAGAAGTTTATGATTAAAGATTCATAATGTACTTAGTGATAAAGCTACAGGAGTAATAGAAATTGTAAATATTATTTTGTATTATAATCAATGCTTTGATATTTTTGTAATCATGAATTAAACACGATAAAAGTCACCCGTTTGTTATTTTTTCATCCGTTCTATAAAAAAAAAAATTAGATTTAATTTAATTAAAAATAATTACTAAACTTCCCCTTTCAATTAATTTCAATCATCTTATCATTTAATTAGTGAAGAAGGGTGGCAAAATTAAATTACCTTCGACACTTTGGGCTAGTTTTATTAATTCAATTAACAACGTGTTATAATATTCTTCGTCTCTTTCTCTTATTTATAATTACATAATTGTAATGAACTGTTATTGTTTTCTTTAGACCCGTCGTCTTTTCAACATCTTAGCGTAACTCATCCAAAGTCGCGGACACACACTTGCAGGAGCATGTAGGATCATCATTGATCATCATCATTATTAATCATCACCATTAGAATCCTAACAGTCGTCGTCAGATAATCACTCAGTGCACCTAGTTACTTAACATTACTGGATATGGCAGCTACAACTTATAAGAAATATTACAAAATCACTGAAGATTCGTTCTTCTTACGTTTCAATTATTTTCTCATTCACACTTAAAACGATCATACCGACACGAGCTTTCCTTCGATTTTTTGATCCTTGTCACTTAACAATTTCTTTTTTTTTTTTTAAATTTATATTCGTGCGAGAATTGGAGCCTGTTCTTAGATACGTACACAACAGATTGTTTCTCCGTTTTCTTTGCGAACTCCATCAAAATATAGCGTTTAATTTAACAGGGCAATTACCCGCTCGATGACTATATAACATCGTGTGTGTTCTATATGTGTGTCAAGTAGGAAGAACATAGTAAAATCTGTGTGTACGCGTGTGAAAAGTGTCGCTGTGCCTGTGTATGTTTCTCGAGATCTTAATATATATAAGTAATTGAGCTGTAATTAAACATTTTTCTTGTTATTCTGAACAAAGCCACGTGAAGGTCCACAACGTTGATCGCGAATGCAACAGACTCACACCGGTTAATCTTACGTACACGCATTCACTCCTTCGCTTCTACGGGCTGCATATGCAAATCTCCTAGTCACCTAATAATTTAGTGTTAATTAGTTACACAATTAATTCATGTAATCGTTTGTAATTAATTACCTAGACGTTAAATCTGTTTCTCGTGAATCCGCGTTACTTGTCGTATGTATGTGTCGTATGTTTTTCTTTTATGTATGTAGTGGTGTACAAGTAACCCTTTCATAACACAAACATAAAATAGTAGAAAATTGTGGGAAATTGATAAACTTCATTAAAAAATTTTTAATATTTTGGTGTTCTGATATTTTTAGTATTTGGAGTTGAAATGTTATAAAGAAAAATAGAATAAAATTTCTATTTACGCGCTAATATAATTTTCTTTCTATATAATAATTTTTCAAGGTGTTAATGAAAGGATTAATCGTTTCAGCGTTATATGACCGCGCGTTTGTGTGTGTCACGCGTACGACCGTGTAAGCGTATATCTACGTGGTGTAATTAAATGTGCGCGTGTCAGCGTGTACATGTTTCTAGACTGCTTCTGTTTTTTTTTCTCATTTTAATGCAAAGACGGTGTTTAGTATTATTTCATATAGTTGGTAGACTATCTATTTACTTGAGTTTACGTGTTTATAAATATTCGTATAGTTAACCGCGCGTTTCATTTACTTCGTCGTTCGATAATGCGCTTTTTTATTTCTTTGTACGAGGATGCGATGCGAACCGAGTGATATTACGGTGACGTGCATGTGTGTCGAGTGGTGTGAAACGTAAAACCCGTAGGAAGAAAACGGCACCTCTATGAGGTCCGCGCTTTAAGCTCTCAGTTCGGAGTGAAAAGATCTCTAATGAAACTCGAGCAATTCGACGTCCTGGTACCGGTTAAGAGTCCGGTATAGGATAACTTCCGGAAGTGACAGGCTCGAAAGGAAAAGGAAAACGCTCAGCTAAGGAGGAAGAATAGCGCTCGCGCAATTATACACGTTTCGTTAGATGTTCGAAATACTAGACGAAATCGGCGAAGTTTTCTCTACTGCTTAAAAGTTACTGGTAAACGACTAGCTGCCTTTCGATTTTCCTTCGATTCGAATCGTTTCAAGCGGGATTATCGGGCAGCGAGATCCTAGCATTTTATTTTTTTTTTTCTTCTTCACCTTCGCTCTGTATACAATAGTTATAAGAGAGAGTACGATAGGAGGCAATTATAGATTAGGTTAAAGTCGATTGACAGATTTCGCAATAACGGTACAAGCTTTGTCCACTCGGTCAACATTCACGAACGACCGTTCCTCATCTTCAATCCACTTTCCATCTTTATTCACCCGAACTCTGCCCTATCGTTAACCACTCTGCAACGTTTTCCAGACGCGTGGCTACGCACAGACAGCGTTCAATTCGTGTACGCGAGGAATGTCTCGAGAAATGCAAAGAAGAGAGCGGAAAATATAGAGACAGACAGATAGAGATAGAGAAAGTAAGAAGAGCTGATGCGAAGAGAGAAAGAGAGAAAACTGCGCGAACAAAATAACTAACAGGCGATTAGCTCCGTTAATTAAACCGATTTTTTGGAGCTTGCAGCGTTACCCTTATACGTATCGAACAAAACGATATTACAGACTTTTAAAATCTATGTTTCCTCTGCGGCTTTCTTTTTTTTTTTTTTCTTCTCTTTTCTTATTCTTTTGATTGTCGTGTATTGGATCAGTTTTCGTCTCTTTAACTCTTCCCACGCGATCGACAATAACGGGTACCGATAAGATTAATTAACCAGTAGTAGTAACAATTCAGTAGTGATAAAAAAACTGTGCATGAACACACGGCCAAAGTGACGCATTCGAAGGATTCTCGACGAATTGATTTTCGTTCGATTGGTCCGACGCGTATTTATACGTACCTGTCTGTCCCGAATCGGCTACGACTGCGACTTCCGGTGCCTAATTTAGGTACGTTGTATAACAGTCTATCGTGTGGTCGCAGTTAAGCGATCGCTTATGGACCGGTCGTTCGGTGGATTCGCGATTCGATGATCACTGTTTCACGTTCGACGAGCCATTGCAGTGGGTGATGTGACGAATTGGAGAGGTTCGCTGTCAGTAGACCCAGGATACCGGCACCCACTGCGGTGTCGTGTGTACCCGTTCGATCGCTGCCTCTAACTGAGCGATCGTCTCCTCGATGTCGTTGTTTACGATGGTTAAGTCGAAAAAGTGGCCGTACGCTTGCTTCAACGAGTCTGATTCCTTCGCCAGTCTTTCCAGGCTTCCGTCACACTAAAACATTAATTATGCAATTTCATTAGTATTTTTGTTTGTTTTGTTAAAAGTAGGGATAGAGATAGAGCGGTACCGGCTTTGTATCGGCAAGACCCCCACTCTTGGGTGTCATAAGTAATTTATTCTGAAGGTTTTTTGGAAGTTCTCAAAGTATACTGATTAGAATAAACACTATTTACGAGATTCTTTTTAATCACTTCAACAATATTCAACAGTACTTTGCAACTTTAAAATTGTGTCACGTATTTGCTGCTGTTGCTACAAGCTGAGATTGAATTCCCAAAGCGATTTCCATTACGTAACTTATTTATAACAGCAAATTTAGTTAGGTGAAAGTGTCAGAGTTCCGTAATTTCATCAATGACCGATTAATCGTTTAATCAGTTAACTCATCCTTAGTTAGCTACACCTTACTGGAGAAAGTTAACGATCTGTGCAAGTGCAGAGTTTGATTATCGTTAGATTACAATTCTAAATGTTCGTTGCTTACATCGGTAATATTCTGGAATACTGGAGCGGCGATAAAAACAACATAAGGTGCAAATTCTGCTGTGCGTAACACCTTTAAAGCTTGCGGTTCCACGTCTAATATCGCCACTCTGCCTTCTTCGTGAATTTTGCGAATCGTTTCCAATTTCGTTCCATACATAGCATCTTCGTGTGTACCTATGTACAAGAAACAATGGAATTAATAAATTAGCGTTTATGACTTTCATTATGAGATTCGTATAATTCTTGTACAACATAGTAAAAGAAAAAGTTTAAATAGAACAGAATAAAAATTTTGTGAAAATAAGTAACTATCATTTGAAAGGAAATACACATAAGTTTAATAGAAATTAATTTATTATTTTTAACATTAAATGTAAAATGTATTTAATAATGTACCATATTCGAGGTATTCATTAGCAGCTATGTCAGCCATCATTTCGTCATGCGACACGAAATAATAATTGCGTCCGTTTTCTTCATCGTTTCGCGGAGGCCTCGTTGTATCTGAAAAGTAATATTTAATATTTCACCTGTTGAAATTATATTAGTAAATAATAATCGAAAGAAAAATGTATATTTATTGCATAATTCAACAATCATTATTTTCCTTTTAAATCACAGCTTCAAATTAAATCTTTAATTTCTAAAGAAAAAAAAAATTATTGCAATAATGTTTTATACACGTCAGAAAAATTTAAGACGATGTTAAAAGCCTTTAGAAATTTCAGCAGTAGTTATCACGTTAGCTGGATTGCAAAGTATACTGTCGTGCACCAATTCAATGAACGTAGAGAAGTGTATCTAAAAATATTAAATTTATGGGCTTGAAGATAGAAGCACAAAGGTTCCTTTGCTTTACAAACGATGAAGATCCATCTAGCTGACATCATAAAGCGTACGGAAGAAAAGAGGACGAAATATGTTTTACGGACCAGATACTACCTACTTTGATTTAGAATGTTTCTTCAGTTAATAGATATAATAGGTCGAGAAATATTTGAGACAGAATCTTTTAATTAAAACATAACTTTTTAATAAGAAGCTGAATTTTAAAAGTGAAGATAATTTTATTTTATTTAATTTTACTTAAAATTAGAAGACTTTCAGGAACTTGTTTACTTTATCTAGGGTGGAAAAGTAAAATAAAGTAAAGTAACTTTTTACACTTACGTGGAATAGGATAGGCATATTTGTCAGGATGCTTCGCAATAATTGTATTCTTTATATGACGACGACCAACACCATGTGCTCCAAGTAACACTAATGTTTTCCGCTGAAATGCGGGATCTATAACAGCAATAACGTAGTAATATTAATATAAAAGATTTAATTAATAACTTGACGATTTATCAAATATTATTTCATTTATTCTTTAAAAACCAATTGCTTCATAGTTCAATACTGTGTTTTTTTGTTTAATTTATAGTGGTTGGGAGTTAATTTTTAATTTATTTAATAATTATTAAATTATTCACTTACAGGGAAGCTTAACGACCTCTTCGTAGGTGACCAGATCCAGCTGGTCAAAGACTGCGTTGTGTTTCGCGAGATACTTATCCTTGTACTGCTTCTTTTTCCGGCCAAATATTGAGCAATTCACTGGAAACGCAAAAAACATGTTAGTTGAATATTTGAGTAAATTATAAATATCAGGATCAGTCCATAATGTAACCCTGTAAAAAAATATTTTAATTCTTTCAGTCTAATCAATTCCCTGTAGAGTTTATCACTTACGTTTCCGTATGGAATAAAACTGTAGCATTAATTTATAGGATATGATTTTAATAAGTTAATAATACTAAACTCTAGAGAGAACTGTATACGCAGGTTGTTTTATAATATTGAATTTGGTATTTTAATATGAAAGATAGCTTTATATCTGTAATATGCAAATCAGCATCATCCTCGAACGTTCGAAAAATTATCGTCTCAACGGCGCAATCGAAGTGAATAAACTACTTTCGTATATAAATGTCGATCACTGTGTAAAGCGTATTCTTTCTAAATGGTAAAGAGATTTCATTCATTCAGCCAGTTTACATAGAAGCCATAACCATAAGGAGAGCGTGGGAGTCCCACTGAGATGGGCGTTCCAGCAGGTCACAAGATGAAAAAAGAACAAGGGTCATCTGGGTGAATTTTCGTGTGTGAAGTCATGAATATCGGTGTCACGATCAGTAGCACGATTATGAGGAGTTTGAACGCTTAGAATGATTATTTTCAATGAAACACTTTCAAACTGTTCAATTTTCTATCAGATGGTTTATCAATTTTTATGCAGTATACAAAACTATACTATTTTCAACTATATTTTAATTCTGAATAAATGAATCTCATGGTCAGTCAGAAACAAATGTTTTTACCTTAAATATTTGCAAAAATGTTTTGTAACAAATTTTCGTTCTGGTATTGGTTATTAAAATGATTTCTACAGAATCATTCGTTCAAAACCTCAACATAATGATGCCTAAAATGATGTGCTTGCGAGTGGAATCGTGCGAAACAAGCGTGAATTGCGTGAAACGTATAGCGAACGCATGCATCGAAGCACGCCATGTGGAAGCATGTTCTATATTATGTAGAGTAACTGTTATATGATACAATACTGAAACAATGAAGATCTACGATGTTATCAAAGTTAATGAAAGGAAGTGTTCTAATTACCCTACATAATAACAAAATATTTTTCGAGATTCTATAGCTAGCATTGTTTCTTTTAATGGAACTGCCTTCTTTTTTACACAGGTGGATTTTTTAATATTAATAATCACATTATTTGTAATAATAATAATATTAAAATAATAATGTTTCATAAAGATTTCAAGATCGAGGTCTAGCGGGATCTCTCGCGTCCACAGCGAACATGTTAAACAGTTTTCCGAGTTGATCCTCTCGAGAAAGTGTTGATATTTCTGCTATCAAATATCCGTATAACTGATGCGTGTATTTGAAGCACGGAACAAGTACATATCTTGTATTTCATGCGGACTACACGGTTCTACGTGACTCTACGCGTTTTCTACCTGAAGGCAGAGTCATACCTGTCGAACCGTCGCAGCCTTCGGTGTGAGAAGAACATCCTCCTTCTCCTTCAGCATCTAGCCCCGCACAACACACAACAACAGCTGTATCACTGAAGCTAACAATTTAATTTTGCAAACTATTCGTCCTCTCTTGCTAATCACGACTTCTTTATCCTACATTATTTCCTTTTAGTGTTTCTATTTTAAACCATCGAATGACGGACCGCGAAGAGAGACCCTTTTTCATTTTTGTTTTTTAAGTATTTCTGTATGAATTTTACAGATTTGGATTAGAATTGATTCGACATCCGCCATTCAATCATTTTATCAATTTGCACTGACGAAACGAAAATTTTGTTGTTTGGAAAATGGGTTATTTTAAACAGATATTAATTTCTACCTGACGAATGCTGAGGTACATTAATCCATTAATGTTAATATCAAAATATCAGATATTTTATAAATACAGGATTCAGGTAATAATGAATAAGCGACAGATATTTGTATATAAATTAAAAATAATTAAAAAGGAAGAATTATTATATTTTGTAGAAAGTTATATAAACACCTTCTGTAATTTCAGATACCGTTTATCTCATTTCTTTTATAATTTACAGTGAACTGATTTCTGAAATTAATTAAAGCACTAACCCATTTCCCTCCATGGTCTCCAGTTGAGGATTCTCACTATTTCTGAAGGACACACGATTTTAATTGTACACAATCTCAAATCCGTTAATTAATTTTCATTTTATAGTTCTGAAACACACTTTATATCATTTTTTGTGAAAATTTCCTAAAATTCCTAATTACTGTTATTAAAAAGAAAAGGCATCACAGATTAATCATTTCGAATTGCGAATTATTGAACCGAGCATTGCAATGTCGTTATCCATAACTGTACGATCGATCATCAGAACGTAATCCCTCGCTCATTCATTCCTTTTTTGAAAAAAAAAAAAAAAAAAAAAAGAAAAAATGGAGAGAAAAAGAAATGGTACATTGCCTGTGGACCTGTACATCACCTGGTAAAAATGATTCACATCAAACGATACTACATGCTCCATTGAAAACCTGCTCACATCTAACAACGCACACATCACATCATGTTCACCAGCACATTCGTTTCATGGCAGCAGCGAGAGTAGTGGAAATTAATCGGAGTATCAAACGTGACAGGGTTGATAATGGATCGGTAAGGCGATGGCAAAACGCGACGGAAATTTCATCTTCCGATCTGAATATCAGACAGAATGCGATCTGCTGGAACCTATAATTACCCTGAATGCTATGCCACGGCTAAAGAGAATTTCATTTTTAATGTGATTTTATTGCGAGAAATGATTACAACGTTTTATCCAATTGCTTTTAGTATTATTAGAAACTAAAGCAATTTGAAATGCGTTTTAAATTAATTGGTCACCTGACGCTTATAATATGTGGTCTGTCTATAAAATTTCATTTCTATGGCGATGAATGTGTTAAAATCATATTTTATACCATTTCTTCAAGGATCAATAGAGAATAATCAAAAGCAATAGGAATATATTTTCATGAATGAATGTGTCATGAATTTTACCTTGTTCTTGTTTGTTCTTTTCCATTGCCATATAAGCGATACGACGTTCCTGAAGTTCAGGCGAAGGTATCAAACCCGCGGAACCGGCCGCGTTATCCTTCTGCGCCTGCCACCAGTAATGGTCGTCCTTGCTGATGATTTGCAGGATGTCGCCAGTTTTGAAAGCGATCCCAGCTTGCGCACATGGTATCAACTCGTCCTCTAACGGATCGTAGTCGAATTGAGCTCGAACGAATATCTGTCGATGCAGAAAAATTCAATTGTTAATTTATGTATTTTACAATCATTCAGACATTGGGTTATCGTCAGTGATTCCTAACACTTTGACGGTTATAGATATTTATGGAATTAATTTTCAAATTAGACAAATTTCCTACGTTGAAATTATTGAAAATTTCAATCATTATTAATTATTTTTTGCAAGATCTTTATTATGCGAAATTGCAAGCACCTATTCACGCGACACCCAACGTGTTAATTAAAATTAGGATCTCTATTCTACAAGAGGGCCCCTCGTGTCACTAATCCCTCAATAAAAATTTTAATTTCTACGGACACCAATAAATGGCCGTCAAAGTGTTAATATAAAATTGATGAAGTGAAACCGAACCGTTCTTATTGTGACGTACAAGTACTGAAGGGTGACAGAGGGGTGGCAGGAAACGTAAGATCGTTAACGGTGCTTATCACAATTACGCTCACAATTTCTCGGAATAATTTCTCACAATTTCCCACTCGAATCACCCTAACCATTTAGGTTAATGAATCACACAGATGGTGATTACTTGTTGCCCTAAAACGCGGATGATACATTCGTTCTACGATAGTATCGATCGCTGTTGATGCTACTTAACGTTGGCTAAAGCCAGGCTGCTCTGTTGCAACTGAATCGAAGCGTAAAATGCGACATACGCGAAGCATTGGCGATTAATCTTGCAATGAACTTGTAGTCTTATAAAAAGGGGAAAAAAATGAAAAGAATAAAAATTCTTGATGACCCTTTCGGTGGTATTGCTAAATAGTTGGCATATTCATTTGTTGAAAGTAATAAAAAGTAAAATATATTTTTTGATATGTCTTTTGAAATGGTAGAAACAATAAACGAACGATTCTATGTGAATGGAAAAATGTGAAATTCCACAAAACCTTTCTCTTTGTGAAAGTGACTGAATGTTCGTAAAGCGTCGTGCAGTGACTCGTGATATTAGTTCGCACTCGAAACAATTCGATATGAAAGAATAGAAAGGAACACTGAATCGCTGGGTTTGAAAGATTTTTAGTTCGCATCATGGACGACCGACTTAAAAGTATGTTTCTATATTCATAGATATAAGATTGCACACAGATTAAAATAGTCCGACGTCACTGGAACGAAAGTTATACGATCTTGTTATTATTATATAATCAGTGCACAATCTAATGATGTGTGTATTAGGGGTATGCATAAGTTTCAATCTTCTTAGTAAATTTTTTATATGAAATATTAACTTATTGTTATTATTACATTTCAAAATCAGGAATTTGTTATATAGCAAAGCAATTAAAAATCTGGCCTTCATTTGGTAATTTTAATTATTAAATTACAAAAAAAAAAAGACTAAAATTTATGCATACACCTAATACATAGACACGAGCAACTCGTATTGGTATTTTCTGTAATTATCATTATTTCGACAACAAGCTGAAGCACTAGATGCTGCACAGTAGATACGTATACAGAGCACACTGCCACACGTACGCAACATACGCACACGTACATATACGTTGAAAAAAATGCGCGATATGCAAAGTATGCATACGGGCACTACGTAAATGTGCGAAGAAGAAAATACGGCATACGAAGGAATAGAATAATAATGCAGAGTGACAATACATAATGCCGTCTGATTTGCTCGCGTAACATTCGCAATCGAAACGAGTCGAACAATGATTCTCGTAATGAATTCAAAGGGACGTGGTGTGATAAATGAAGTTCGTGTTCTGAGAGTCGGCCTTGTACGAATATTCCTTTTGAAATTCATCGTGTTGTCGTTTTTAGAATTTATTTTAATTAAACGAACTTTTCTTCTTGGATGAAATGAAGAACAATGATTTCTCATTTTCAACCCTTAAATAGCAGGGTCTGGGTCTATCAAGATTCATGGACTTTATAAATTACAATTAATTATTGACAGTATTTTAGAATATTTTGAATTCTCTATAATCAAAATTTATTGTGTACTTGTGAAATAAAGAAAGCTGTGAAAAAAATATCGACATGGAAGAAATATTCATAAAATTACCTAAGATTAAAAATAATTATGTTGAATTTGATATGAGATGATGGATGACAAGAAGCATTTAATGCCAAGTGCATCATCAACAATTAATTACATCATTTCAATGAAGCATTACATGCTGAAAGGCCAAGCTTAATCAACTGAAAAAGATTGATTTGTCATGAAGACAATGTCATACCTTGTGCAGTAATGAAAACACAATCTATCTGAAAAACTTTGACAAAAATGAGATTTGTTCATTCTTTGTAATAAGTACAATATTGAATAACAGTCCATCAATTTTATATTTACTTCATTTGTTAATACCTTAACATTATCGTAGAAATGAATTATTATAATTAATAAGAAAATTAACCATCCCATCATTATTTATTATCAGTAACTGAAAAGATTTTTGTTACCATTCCTACAGATCACTACAGAAGTATTTAAATAAATAATTTGACAACTACAAAGTGATTCAGCGATTCTCAACTAATGATTCTAATGAAACAATTTTAATATTGTTTGATAATAGATTGAATTTCATTCTCGATGGTGTATACATTTATGAAAAGATTGAGAATCGCCGCACTATTTGATATGCAACAACCTGATACAAGAATCAAGTCAGAAGATTTGTATATTCGTACAGGCCTAGTCTCTATGTATAAATCTAACGTGACAATCCAATGGTCGCGCAATCATCTACGTCTTCCAGTGACTACTTGTTGCATCAGCAGTAAAGTAAGGATTTTCGTGATGTCGGCATTCTATGCAAGAGAGAAATAGAGATAGAGACAGAAAGGATATATCGGACATCGGAGAAGGTACGAAAGAAAGAAAGGAATTATATTTCGCGTGTATAAGGGCACGCGTTGTCGTGTTTCTCGCTTAAAGTGACAGCCGATAATTTGAAATGGTACCGGGCTTACATGACGAGGAACTGAAAGAACGCAGAAGAATGGAAGAATGATCGAGCGAAGGCCTACGTTCTTTGCAAAATGGTAATGTGTGCCATGGTGGTCGATCGTGCAGCTTGGGTCTGGGTAAATCTCAGACTCGAATTCTCAACTTATATTAATTATTTTGTTAGTGATTGCAACAAAATTTACCACCAAACACGAGCGATTGATTAGTGAAGAAAATCAATTCATCACGCTGGAAAACTCTGGTTAATTAATACACGGATTAATAGAAAACAATTACATAGATGAAATTATTGTTATACGATCTCTGACCGCCAAATTTACTCAGACTCACACCGCACACACGGTATACAATATGCGTGTGTATTGAATGGATATGTATGTATGATAAACGCATAGCCTTCTAACTACAGCAGTCCAATCACACCAGATCAAGTGGCGGTACTTACTAACACTGGCAGAGGCTTAATCCTGAACAACTAGAGCGTTGAAGAAACAGAAAAAAGGAAGTTCGATTAATTAACATGTTCATCAATACTTGATCTCAGACGAATGTTCGAATTCTATGCTCTCCCTCTCATGCACACGCACTTACGTTACTTTTCTTTTTCCCTTTCATTCGGACATATTTTACGGCAAGAAAGAAAAAACAAAAACACCTACATTGGGATGTCGCGCGCGTCAACGCTTCCGAGATTCACGGTGCGCATTGCTGTGACACATGCAGCCTCCTTTCTAGCTCTCCTCTCGAAACACTGTCGAGTAGGCGACAGTTTGTACCCTCGACTTTGATCGGACGTATAATCGGACGCGGAAATATAGGGCGGTCGTAAATTAAATCGTGGAGTGGAGATAATTAATGTAGTCAAGCTCAGGACTATGGAAGCAATTAAAATATTCAAAATATAACTGAAAAATTAATTCCGAGTTTGCATCGTGCAGCCCTGAACGAGATGATGATTTTACGATTCCGCTGTATTTCCGCGCCTAACTATACAAGAGCGATCGAACTGGAGAACCAAAGATGCGAGATACTTTTCGTCGTTTCCCAAGGAAAATCGTTCGCCGCTTCGTTAATTTATCAATGAACCATGCTTATCAGGTAATAGGAAAATGATTAATGCGGATTTCCCGGAAACGATCGATCGATATCCGTGTTCACAAGCGTCGAGCAACGTCACGGTTTACTCACGTTCGAAGCTACGGACGTCTGGACGGTAAACGACGCACTTTTCCGCTGATCGCGACGACTTTTACGGTTACAATGCGGCCTGTGGAAATCTTAACGAAAATAATCTCTACTGTCCACATATATTAAACATGTTTCTAAGAGGAGGAGGATACATCGAGTATGTGTATGTACATGACGGTCAAGCGTAAAAATAGGCAAAACATTGATGCATACTCCAAGACCAGTTTCATATGGATCGTACGACATTGAAAGTATTTATGAAACTGGTCCGTGAACAAGTATCTGAAGGGTTTCAAGCCGCACTGTGCCCCAGAAAAGTCATCGCTCGGTCTTTTTAACAACATCTTGAAGGACAGTGCACGGAGGACGACGGTCGAATGGCTTCGGGCGTGCATTGGAAGCTACGTTCTACTTTTGAAAGAGAGCTTAAAAAAAAAAAAAAAAAAAAAAAAAGAGTGGACGAGAAAGGGACGGTCGACAATGGTGAGTAAATAATGGGAGCCGAGGATGAGGGGAAGAGATGCGACAATTTCTACACAGTGACATAGCAGGTACTGCACTATCGACAACTCGTCTGGTGGACTGACTGCTGCTGACGCCGCTGAATTCTCCGCTCGATTTCCATTGGATCTGCACTCGACGATGCCGAGTGTCGAACCAGATGGTTCCCCGTTATGGTAACACCGTACTGGCTCCGCGTCTCACCGGCACGAATGCGAAAGGGGTCGCGTACCGTAAAGTAAACATTCAAATTGTGTCGAGATACCGCGATATCGACTTCTTGCATCCTCTATGCATGAGAAATGCCAATCTTTTTCTTTTAGCTTCCAAATACTTAGAATTCTATTATATATTTTTTAACGAAAGAGTTTCATATAATAAAAAAAAATGTTTAAAGTAACATTAAAATTGAAATAGAGGCCCTTTCCACGGTGCACCGTTCGAGGATTATATCTCAACGAAAAAATTAATTTATGATCGATAATAAATTTTTGTATGATGAAACAGAAATATTTATAATTTTTAAGATAGTGTAAAAATTATTTCAACAATTTTGTTTACTTTTATGCGGTACGTCCCCTTGTGTCGATATCATACAAGGGTTAAAGCTGCATACATACGATGATCAGATGACGATGTTGGCGTTTATGATCGAGGAAAATGGGTCAAAGACACAGAGATGTAAAAGTTACCTAATTAGTCCACGCATACTGAAATGGCGTACGTGTGTGGGATTGGTGTATCGGGTGTAACAATTAATGTATAGTACAAAGAGTTTGCGGCAGGTGAAATGATTATAAAAATAAAGATTTCTGTTTAAACTAAAAACCCTTAAAGACAATAAAAATAACAAAGAAGAAATAGTGTTGTATTTGGTATTAACCCTTTCATTTCTAACGTCAGCTATGCATAATTAGATAGATAATTAAATAATTTTTTAGTCGAACAAATTTTTCTTCAAAACTGTTTAAAAAGACTTTCTAATTTTATTCAAATAATTCTCAACCCTGCTTCGCAGCTTTTATTGCCGTATTCCAAATCTCTAAATCGCCAACGGTGCCGTAATGAAAAGGTTAAAGATTAACTTCTAGTTTCTTCCCTAAGCGGCTTTGCTTTAGTTGTAAAGCCTAATTCATGTTGATAGAGTAAGTAAAGCTAAGACGAAAATCCATTTTCTATACTAATTTAAACGATTGGCCAAGTGGTTAGTAAGTGTATTAAAGCTATCAAAATTGGAATGGGGTAGTTCCTTAAGTACATATAAGCTTCTTGATGTCTACATCAAAGGATCTTTCCTTAAAGCAGAACACTTTTCATTTAAGTGATCTTTTTATATTCCTTTTAATTTTGAAAAGAATTAGGTCATCAAGTATATACAGGGTGTACCATGAAATTGGAACGAACTATATCTTTAAAAGGTTTAGAGATAGAAGAAAATTAAGTTATTCTCTACTTATTCCATCAACATAAACGAAATTTCCCAGCAGCCGTAAACCATGAAAATCACATCAATAAGTGCAGAGGAGCAGTAACACGAGTATTCGTATAAGTGTACAATGGTGTGTATAGTAGATGCATGATCGAAGTCCATACAACGATCTTCAATATCTTTCTTTCATTTCTTTTTTTTTTTTACGACGGACACAAGAGAAGAGAAAATCACGTTAGGGGTGACGTGCGACGAATCATGATGTTCCAGCAGTTCGTGCTTTATTACATTTTCGTACAATGGACCGGCGCAATAATAACGCTGCACGTTTAGTCGCTGTCCACGAGGTGTCTGCTCTCGCGTGCAACATTTCTACGTAACAGAGACAAATCGCATCCCAGATACAACGTGGTACAATTCGCTTCTTATCGTTACACGTACGACACGTTCAGCTGGATTCAAACGCCATGGACACGCCATGGACACGCCAAGGATTCCAGCGATGATGCTTGCGTCACTTAAGGAACTTGTTTAAACGAGTGTGCATGGATCGTTGGAATTGATAAAAATATAGAGAGGTTTCTTGACCCCACACGTAGTATTCCGCCCCAGTCGAATTTTATACCATTTTAAACAAGGTCGAGTTATATCGTATGGTTGTTCTGAAAATTGGCTTAAATAGATGCGTGTCTCTTGCTGGTTAAATAGCAACGTAAGGGGTCAAAACTGCGACCTGGTAGAGCATGAACAGTGTACCATTGCACAAAACAGGAATGGTAAAAAGGAGCTTATTTTGAATTGAATAGAATTCCTTTTAAATTTCTTGTAATAATTCTTAGAAAAATAATTTTTAAAAGAACAGGGTGAAATTTAGAAAATGAAAATAATATAAAATACGAAATTAAATTAAAAATAACTCAATTCTTTCTACTCATTTTCATGTATCATTGATGCATAAATATCCCCAGTATGATAATAAGAATAGTAAAATGAAAATAATTTTCCAAATTTATCTGATATTTTTGAAAAAGTCTTATTTGCATATGACCTTTTAACATTCTCATCAGTTTTATATTATGCTTCCAAAATGACAAAAAAAATCATATAGATAAATTTTACTCCCCTTTGTTTACCTGTTTTGTGCTGCAACTTTAATAATGGCTTAACAGCATAATTGTGAATGGTGTGGGGTTGATCGCATATAACAGAATCCATTATATTACAGCAAATCTACTTACATATTTATATAATAATCAATAAACTCTGGAACATCGGGCAACATTCATATATGTATATATACATATATATGTACACGTATATGTATATATATTTCTCCTGATACATTTTACAACGCTTTACAAAATCTACGTCAACCAAACCGTCTGCATACACTTAAGTATCACGTATTTACTTCACCGCGATTGGAATCTCTACGTGGTTGCACAATAAAACAGGACGGCTGAATTTAACATTATTTAGAAATTATTTAGAATTATTCGCGTACAAATTATTTATGTACCTATGTACAAAATGAGATTTAAACAAATTCGAATTTTACCAAGGAACTTTGATACATTAAAGAGTTTTGAAATTGCTAGCTTGTTAAACAGTATTTTGCAAATATCGGGCAATTATTATTTAAATCGGGCTTCGTAAAAATTGATAAAAGGCTTTGAGAATAAAAAAATTGCAAAATATTAATTCTTGAATTATTGTTCTTTGATTGAAATTAAAACTAAGGATGGTGGTAAATTAGGACTAACTGTAAGTTCTAGTATGGTTCAAATATAATAATAAATAATTCTAAAATTTATTTAAAAAATTTAATTTGAACGTTCAGATTTAAAATGAAATATTCACACCCATTGTCTTTGCAAATTACGAATTATTTTACACAATTTTGGATATTTTCAATATCTTTGAAAACTTACAATACAAATTATTCCACATATCCAAAGGGAAATCAAAAGTAAAAATTGCCCGATATTCGCCTCGAATTCCTTCCTGAAAATCTATAAAACTCGAAAAAAGTTAGGAATTTCGATTACTGTAATTCTCTCACAGATGATATCTCACGTTACATCCATTTCCTTTTTGTCTACAAATTAGAGATTGAAAACGAACATAAGAGAAAAGATAAAGTTTTTGAAAATTGTTTGACGACTGTGAACGATTCAAAGTACAATTCTCTTCAGGTACCAGGGACGTGCAGAGCTTTTTACAATAAATTTGTTACAACAATAGACTGATCGAACTCCCTGAGAATGTTTGAAAACACAGGAAAGATCAATCAGTGTAAAGAAAATAATGTCAGATTCATCCTAATTCGCTACCCTCAGCTGCATGTTCAGAAATGTTTGCAGATTCAGTGATATTATATGTGAATAATTTTGAGGAGAATCCACTTGTGTGAAGGATGAGAGACAACCATGACCAGACGCGTGTTACATGGTTTTGGATTGAATAGGGACCATTCCTATGATACTTGATCATTTTTAGCCAGAGAAAATTAAATTGCGCTACTTAGGCTCACGAATTAGAATCGGTGATTAGAGCTACAATATACATGTTAATTGCCCTTCTTCTAAATTGGCAATTTTCAGAAAAAAAGTACAATAAAAATATTCACTTTCTATTGCAATTGAAACAGAACCCAATCGAAGCAAAAAAAAAAAAAAAATAATAAAATAAAATAAACTTTAAGCATCATGAATTTACATAATGATATTCAAAATTAAAAATGATGATAGTCGAGGAAAATGTATCATTTGTTTTGAAAAGCAAATTCAATCACCAATTCGGGTATACATCGCATCGTGCAGGAGATGAGTATAACCAGAAAGTCGAAAAATAAACCGTGGTCGATCAATCGATCGCTCGATTAATCGACCAGTCGATCAAGATCGTGAAAAACCGCGCCATATGCACTGACCAAAACCACGATGCAAAAAAACTAGTATGTGTAACGTACTGGTCAGAAAGGAAAGCTTCAACGTTTGCAAAGATATCCTTCATGCAGGTGAGGGTATAATGAGGGGTGTAACAAAAGCTTTTTTTACGACAAAGAAAAATAAACAACAAACAACATTCCAACACATGTTGTAACGAAATGTGCATTCCTTACGCAACTTGTTCGTAATATTATTGTCTACCAGTATACGAGGTGACCAACCCGACGTTATGAAACAAGAGAAATAAAAGAATATTGAGAGCGAGAGAAACAGATAAACAGATAGAGAAGGATAACATATACTTAAAGAAAAAACAGAATGAAATGGATATACGACAGGTTTTGTCCCACTTAATTTGACTTATTTGTACATTAATTAATAAATAATGAGATAAATGAAAAATTTAATATTCATCAGAGTTGAGAATTATTAGTTAAAGAATAAGGAGTTATTTTTGTATATCATTCAAATTAATTACTTTCACTTTTTAATAGAAAAATTATTTATTCTATAATCACTTCATTTTATTTATAAATTTTATTGAAGGATTATTTGCAATGTTTTTCATAGTCATTTTAACCCTTTCGTTACGAAGAATTTTAATAAAAAAATTGTCCACTGTATATAGGACATTGATAGCAACGAAGGTGTTTAAAATGGTCAAGTGAAATGGGACACTCGGTATACGTAGAAGATTGAAACAGAGAGACCGAGAGAAATATAGACAGCGGAAGAAATAGAGATGCATGCAAACGCGCCGTGGACTCGAAAGCGCCGACCAAAGCGTTTTGTTACACCGCTCGACTACTGAACTCTGCTTGTCTTCATTTTTTTTTTTTTCCTTTTTCATTTGTCGAATCTCTCACAGATAACAGACTACGGAATCGCACTTAATTATCTTCTAGCAACGCAGCTTGTCCAATTCCGTTCGGTTGCGCGCGACAACGAAACGAAACAAGGAGCAAGCTTTGAAATTTATTGGCCCATGGATTCAGAACTCGCGTCTGCTCGATATGTCGATACTTCCCTATCGACTGTCACGATATATACCGTGATTTCTAGGAATTACGGACTCACAGTCGATTAACAACCGAGCAGGAACACGCGAGTCTGTCTATATCAACGTTCGGTTTACCTCTCCGTACGTGCGACTATTCACGGAGTTGTACTACTGTAATTCTCTGGCACAATGGAAAGAGATGGTGATTCTTTTCCCTACGACAGCTAAGAATAGGGTTTCTTTTTGGAAAAACTTGATTTTGAGAGAAAGGAGTTTAAAATTCAATTTTTTTTGTTGGACCCTTACAATATTAGATTTTTATTGTAAATTCAAAAATTTTTATATTAATTATTTAGAATCAAAAATTCTTTTTTTCACTTGTAGATAAATTAAAATAAATATAGATACTAATATAAGTATATCTGATAAAAATTTTGAATCATTTTCTGTAAAATAAAAATACTATAAGAAAAAAGTACTCATTTCTGAATAAAGAACCACCTCTTTTACAATTGTACTATTAATTACAAGGTACTTATTAGACCTATTCCACGTTCAAAGACGCACAGATTTATAATAGTTTCTCCTTGCGTTTAAATTGCAACATTTATTAATATAATAATTTTTAAAAAATATTAATCATTTTATAACACATTGATTTTATTATATGATAAAATTTAGAACTGAAATTTGTAAATTTGAAATGTATATATTCATTTTTCAAAATATTTGGAAATTCTGGAAGATATAATTGTTTAAAATATTTGTAAAATTGTAAATGTTGCAAATTCGACCAAAAATTTGAAAAAACTATAGATCATCTACATACGTGATTTCACATGGAATAGATCATAAATTAACATGATTAATTAACACGTGTTTTGTGCGATGCCGGGTATAAATTGGCATAACTATTACACCCTCCAATCAAAAATGATCAAACTTCAACGAATCTAATTTAATTATTTATCAAGACGATCGTTTCAATAGGGAATGAAACAAAGATTTTAAATAATAATACACTGCTCGCTAAAAAAATCTAAGCACCTAGAAGAAGGAGGACTACCAACTTGAAAACATTATACATTAATTAGAGATGCTTTCATAAAAAAAATTGATTAAAATTTCCTATAAAAATGGCAATACACTTTATTAGCTACTACAGATTAATAAATAAATATTTTACTATTTATTATTAACGTTGATAGCATTAATATATAATTTCAAATTTGTTGCACCCTTGATTCTAAATACTTTAATTATTTTTGTGAGCAATGTATTCAGAAAATATCACAATTTTCCACAATTTTTAGCAGATTTACATATTACTTTGCTCTACAGAAAATAATATGAATCTGCCTGAAATAATTTCCTATACGTCAAATAATTCACACGGTGAGCGTTGGATAATTTCTCGATTGATTTACCCAGAATCGCGATTACCTCGTGATAAACTTCTCAAAAGAAGAGGAAAGATCGTCTTTCTGTACACATGTTGCCATCGCAAGCTCATCTTTTTCTCGTACTATTCGGAATGAACACATTAAACAACGAGTATACTCTATGTATAAATATATACATACATGAGCATATACCGTGTGTATACGTGAAGCGGAAATAGGGAGGGAAATATATTGTGTTCCTTAAATGTTTCAATGTGTACGTGTGTGTTTCAAATTCTACACAATTATATTTTACATACTATGTATCGTGTTGAAAAACACGAGTTTGCGAATTATAATAAATTAAAATATTACAAAAAATCATAAGGAACAACATTTTCGTACACGACGACTGCTGCATTAATTTAAATTAATTTTATAACAAAAAGGATGGGATAATCTTTATTAGGTTGTTGCATGCCAGAAAGTCTGACACAGTTTCATGACACAAAAGTATTACTAAATAACGCTTATGATATATCAAATTAAAGTTTAATGTTTGAAGAATAGTCATTTTCTTCAAACTTTAAGCTTTAAATTGATATACCATAAGTGCCATTTCGTAATACTTTTATGTCATGAAATTACATGAGAATTTCTATGTTTCGTCACTTGACATACAACAACCTAATATTTCTTGGAGGAATAAACGACAGTTCGTCAACTGAAAACGAAAGCAACGCGACACGTTCGCGTATTGCGACATTTTTCCACTGTAATTGTAAACTGGGTCAACGGAAATAGAATCTTCAACGTAACCATGAAAATAAATCTCTGTTTACGAAAGTTCTTCGTTTAATGCGAATATATTACTCTGAAATAACATCTACGTGTATTAGGCTGAAAAATGAATATATCTGAGTTTCACATGTGTTACTGTTTACGTAGTACAGGGAAAGAAATCATAACTCGACAATAAAATATGGAAATATGACGATTTAGAAGATCCCTTTGAACATTTCTCTCTCCGATACATGAAACAGTAAATCAGTCCACAAGTTTGGTTCAAGATAATAGGTTCAATTCGTGATCGAGTGTCTCATTGTAAATATGTATGTGTAGATGTGTGTATACCAGGAAATAAATGAAAACCTCCGTTTATCAGCACTGTCGATCGTACAATATTTTACCGAACAATACGATCTCGTCGTTTTCTGTTAAACCTGGAGAAATATACACGAGTTCAATCAGCTAACAATAAGTTCTCTTCAGAGTTTGTGAGGTGAATTCTGGATGGTATAATTTCACAAATTTACATCCTGCTCGCTACACTGGATGTAGGTACGTTCTTTAATGAATTTACAACGTTACCTTGTGCTCCATGTTAGATGTTTCGTTTCACAATTCATTTCACGTTGCTCGTTACACGAATTGGTAATTCCAGACTGCGCTTCGTTATTAATTTACTATTCATTTATACGGGTTTCGTTGATTTTCTATGGTACCTTTTATTTTTGATCTATAATTAAGTTCTTATTCACCGGAGTAAATAAATAATAAAGCAAGGTATTAATGCAGATAAAAATTAAAGCTATAATTGACTAGATAAAAATAATGAAATATTCAAAGAACATAATTTTTAAATGAGTATTCTCAATCATCGGAAATTGTTTAAATTTTATTTTATAATTAATTAAAAATAATTAATTCTTTTTATATTATAAAACATACTAATATAATATGATGTGGTAAACATAGGATATACTATAAATATAGTATACTTTCATTAAGGTTCACCTCTTGTTACAATTTCTAGCTACTAAACTAGTTAATTCAGTATTAGGCAATTGATTTCTAACAATAAGATCACAGTAACGTGAGATGCAATAAATATGTTAATATGATTCATTAGACAATATACCTACTCGATTTTTTATAGATTTTTGGTAAGTTTTAATTGAGATTCGAAGTATTTCACATAAAATTACGTTATCTTTTCTGTTAGACTTTTATAAATATATTTTGCTTCAAATTATTTAAAATTATGATATACAAACTATTCAAAGTCATAAGAATTTATTGGCACCGTGTAACCTAATCAACAGGTTAATTCACTCAGTGATTAAAAAATAATTAATTAATTAAAAATAATTTAAAATAATTTAAATTGAAACTTTGCTTCGACATCCGAAGATTAATAGTCCAAATCTAATTACTTAATCATCATTAGACCATGTGTCATATATTATACTTAATTAAAGCCTCCATAGAAACATCCTCAATTCCTACTGCATAACAAAGAAACAACCCTATTAAGCTGCAATTAACGATCTCTCGTCGATCACTAAAAGGAAGATTATTAAAAACAGCGTTTTAAATATATAATCACCTGAAGAATAGCTATTTACCTAACAAAGCGTACTACCAAGAAATATTTCACCTGGAACTATTCATAGGCGAAAGAGGGGTGAAAAAGACCCATTCAACAAAACAACTTCAACTATGTCTACATAGAAGCTAAAAAGATCTACCACTGATCTATAGAAGACTCATTTAAGATTTTCTTGATCTGAGAGCTGATAAAGGATTGAGTCGTCGTCTGGGTGTGCTCTCAGTCGACGAAGAGCCGCTTTTACTTTTAGAAGATTTCGACTTACTTTTTTCTTTGCTGGTTGTAGCCGAGGAGGTTTTCACTGATTTCCCGGTTTTAGTTGTAGCAGTGGTCGAGCTTGTGCTCGTGGGCACTGCCACGGGTGCGGGTTTGTGTAGTGTAGGGTTCTGGGATTGGATTTGGGTTTTAGGGCTTACTTGTACCTCACAGGGGGGCGGTGCGCTCCTGTAAGACGGCACGATTTTGAAGGTCACCGAACCTCGTGCTTCTCGCTGTAACAGAAAGCAAAGTCGTTAACAATGTGAAGTTCCGAGGGTTTGAATTTCATACTGAGAATGCTTAGCTCAACGGTAGGCGAGCTGAACTCCTGAGCTCTGCTTTGTTTTCGTTACTATGGCGCAAGAATGGTGGTATTGAATTGCAGTAGTAGACAAAAGTTTAAGAGTTCTTTATTACGTTACGTGGTTAACAATTGGCCATTGTTTTTAATATCACACCAGTGGCGACTCCTGGCTTGAAATTGTGAGGATGCTACAATTTTTCGAAATATGCATACATACCTACTATAAATACAGTGTGTGCGTTTGGATAAAATATCAAAATTATGGTAAAAATTAAAAGTGAAAAAATATTTTTTATTAGCGATAAAAAATCTCGAGATAAATTCACGAGTCGTCCCTGTATCGCACATACTCCCCCTTCAAAAGCCATAAGGAACTTGTTAAAATTTTAGAAAGGCTTAAAAATGCTATAAACATGAACTCTTGTATAAAATTACCACGAACGATAAGATCATTATTACGATGGCATATCCTTGGACCGTACTGATTTAAATATTAAAATCTGTCCATAGTGGCATGAATTATCCAAATCTAGATTATTTCGTAAGAATGAACTCAAACTTTTGTCCACTACCGTATCTATGATAAATGGGTAGCAAACTACATGAATACTATACTGCATCCTTAGAGATCTACAAAGCAAGTAGGACATTGCTAACATTGCTTGAAAGGTAAAAACTGTATAGAACTACAAATATTTCACACAATTTTGCAAAACTAAATGGTACATAGAACACTTAATCAGCTATAAGGACAGTATCGAGCAAAGTAGGCTTTCCTTTGCTCGAAAAAGTAGGAATTAAACAAAATAATGTAACTTTCCATCATTAAATATTATAAAATTTAATATTAACATACATATCAATTCAAATTTTTCTGCGGCATCGCCATTCCCCCCGAGGAAGCCTACCATGCTCGGTACATTAATATTTTTAACAATTAAACCTATATTAAAAATAAAATGATGTATTTTTCTCTTAAATGATTTTGTCAAATTTTCTGATTATAATTAAAACAGTAATTTATTATGTCTTCATAAGAAATTTGGAAATAATTTATATATTAAAGTCAGGTCGAATTAATAAATAATGTACATTATTAATCAAAAACTTCAGATCAACTAAATTATACTGCTTTCAAAATGAGAAAAATAAAATACACGTATCAAGTACAAGGCCACTGTTGAGAACACATACTACACCATAGAAAACATTAAATTTAATACGCTTGATTTACTGCCATGTAAGGAACAAACAAATACGGCTAAATATCAACTATGAATATGTAATATCATCTATACGATCATTGTACACTTAATTAAATCACGATGCAACTATGAAACGTTTAATATTCATGATTAATCCTTATCGAAATGTTCGTACTCACGAGTATCTTTTGCAAGGTATTGACAGATTGATTGGCCACCGGTATTCCGTTAATTTCTCTGATCTCATCGCCGACATGAAGTGTCGCTTGTCTGTGGATCATTCCACCGTGCATAATTCGTGCCACCACGCATTTCCCATCCTCGTTCATTTTTAAAGTGATTCCCTGCAAGTAAACGAGCAATTTCCGCCTGCTATCATTCTCTGTACATGATACTAGTACCTACACGTTGCATATTTATGCATTGTAATTAAAAACTAAATTTCACTACTCTATAAACGTGAATATAAATAACAACATTAAAGTAATTTTTTAAACAACGTTATTAAACTATTTAATTATTAATCTCTATTGTTTAATTAATTAACAAAATTATTCAGTAAATTATTTTAACCCTTCTTTGGAATATTAGAGCTGCAGCAATCCCTCAAAATTTTAAACTAATTTTCACACTTTAATCATGTTGATACAATTCTTTAAAAACTTACCATCGGCTCATCGGTGTTCTTCTGGAACTGGACCAGCCTGACGCGTGTTACATTTTCAAGGTCCAAATCACCGTTTTGGCCTTCCAGATCATCGCCTCCATTTAGGTAAGGAAGAAGAGGCGGTGGAGTTACTCTGGTTGCTTCTTCACCGTAGACTTCGTGTCCAGCTACGTCGTGTGCTTGAAGAAGCGCCTGTAACATAAAAAATAATATTGCAAATTAGAAGAGTTAATGATTCGTCAACATTTATCTTTTACTGAACATTTCAATTAGAACAGTTTACCGCAAAAATATATCCGCTATAAATAATAATCAAGAAGAAAAATGGTCAACAGAATAAAACTGTTTGGTCTAAGTAGCAACTTGAACACTATGTTATTTTAACGAAAATAGTTAAAGTTGCAACGATTTAAATGGGAGGAATAAAAGTGATTGTCCACTGCTGTTTCGGATGCAATATCGCGTATCGCTTGAAATGCGTCTGTCCTCATCGTAAACAGACGAGTGGTTGTGTGTTTCATCGACAGAGGTTCGGGATATTGCGTCCTCCCAGTTTCTATTTTCTTTTTTCGTTTGTTCAGAGAGAATAAGCGTGACAGCGTGTTTGATCGATTATTTATTGCAAATGGAAAGTGTTGCGTGGAAAACAGGTATTCGAAACAATATTTACAAGCAGGCTATCAAAAACTCAATAAACTATATTCGAAGCGTAAAAAAGTATTAGCTGATGGCATTTTCAAAACAGTTTGAATTTTTCAATACCATGGATACCTAGAGCATATACATTATTTTTCTAGATATTTTAAATATTCGAGTGTGTGGTTTTAATTTTCTGAGGACAAATCGCTTTCAAGCTTGAAATAAAGTGCACATGGAAAAATTTTTATTTAATTTAAGCTAAATTAAATAATAATTTTTCTCATTTCCAAGCATACCTCATAATATCTAAGTGTAGAAATTAATTAGAAATTAATTAGAAATTTGTTGAAAATTATTTAGAAATATATTGCAAATTTACCATAATGATTTTTTGTTTAATACATATACAATAGATTGACTATAATAGCAGCTTTAATTTAATGATAACCTGAACTTATTACTGAAGTTATTATTGAAGTACAGGTATATTGATTATACGAATAAACTTACACTAATTAGCAATTATTCTCAGTAAGGTAAGGAGGGATCACGATGTTCCTTGGAACATCAAAGAGCTCAGAAATCAAACATTGGCGGTGACGTGTTTCGATAAACTGTACATCTGATCGCGACACGTAGGTAGTTACCAATTACTTGAGACAAGTTATCCACGTCGAACGCTTGAAATTGCGGTTCAATCACGACCCACTAGTTTCAAGTTTCGACTCTTGCTCGAACGTGTCAAACCACAGTTTTGCAATCTATTACGAAATTGATTTGTTTATAAAGCAATATCCTGTCATTTTAATTAGAAAATTAACTAAGCCGTTTCCGTGAAATTGCAGTGTGATAATTAAAATTAATATTGATTAGTAGAATTAAGAAATCAGAGGACATCGATGAAATTTTCAACAAAATACATATTAATTCACTGTTATGTATATTACTATTCAAACAACGCTGCAATCATGTCCCCTGAATTCCAAATTTGACCAGTTAGTTTACCAATTAGTCAACTTCCAGCAACACGGCTTCAGATGTTTCCAACAATTGAGCTCTGAGGTAATTTACTGTTTTGCTGTGAAACTTTATGCGTGCATTACCTTGAATGCAACTGTTTGATATTCGGCGAGTAATTAAAATGTTCATGTTAACCTAATCCAAATAATGTAACTTATTATTGGATAAGTTTAACTTCTCCTTACGCTATTAAACTGAAGCGTAACTAATGTGGTTTACATGACAAGTTATTCTAATATCAATTTCTGAATAAATTTACAGTTCTAATATCGTTTTAATAAATATAATGTGAAATAATAAAAATTTAAATAAAATTGTATTCTTATTTACAATTTTAATAATTCTAAAAATATCGAGACGACGGAGACGTCTCTTCAGCTCATCGATTCCCATTTCTCAGGCATCGACACGTTCAGTGGATTTCCATCCCCTTTTCACGATTCGTAACGAGGGAAGAGTCACGTCGACCGGCTCGAAGGCAGAAGAAAAAATAGGGGAAAAGTGGAGACAGCTTGTTCGGCGACGTACGATACGGCATGTCGTGGGAAATGTTACGTTTCAAAGTGTCGGGATAATTTTCTGGAACGATGCCAATGTCTGAAGAGAGTCGTTCGTGTAAAAGCCATCGTTTCAATTCTACATAGTTCCGGTAACCGGTCAAGCTTGCTAAATCTTCGTAAAAGTATAAAACTCGTCACACTTTAATAGACATAGATACCTATTCTGGTACTAACGAAATTATGGTGTCCACTATGTAAGGTGTTAAAAACTTTAAATACGAGGGGACCAGAATCGTGAAACAATTTAAATAGCATAACGATTATAAATTATGTTAACTCTGACTATCGTTTAAAGGTATTACGAACAGCTAAACCACAAACGATCGCAACCGCGCGTTTGCACGTCAATGAACCAGTTAGCGGTTTCGGGGGGTAAAATAATATTGTTCCATGCAAATTTCAGGAGGGTATATCTATCGCGCCGGTATCGGGTCGCAACCGGAAGTCAATTCATTGGTTTAACGTACATAACATGCAGAATAATCCCGAGTACAGAGTTAGAACTTTCGTATAAAGTAACTTTGTTTCCTAACAGGATCAGGGTAAAATCCAAAACTTTCATTTATTGTTAGATTCTTAAACATCAATTGTTAGGATTATAAAATGTAAGTGAACAATAAGTCAGGTTCACTTTTCACATTAACTGAAATTATCGAAGGGCAAGTTTCTATGGAAAATTGACTACGACGTGTTTATAAATAGGGAAAGGGTTAAGGGAAATGTTTGGTGAAAACGGAGGAGCATGCCAGGAGTGATGGAAACCGAGCACAGCACTGGATGCCAAACAATATTGCTTGGAGAACCGTGAGGGAAACACCGGGACGGCAACAAAGTGACGAGAAGAGTTCGATATATACAGAAAAATGGTAGCCGTGTTCCAACTGACAAATAGATGTGATTCGCCTTACCCACGGGTCATTAGTTTCCCTGATTTATTC
Organism: Osmia lignaria lignaria; assembly: GCF_051020975.1. Classification (NCBI taxonomy): domain Eukaryota; kingdom Metazoa; phylum Arthropoda; class Insecta; order Hymenoptera; family Megachilidae; genus Osmia; species Osmia lignaria. The sequence goes on along the minus strand of NC_135032.1, from coordinate 11,904,071 downwards.
GGGTCGAGTGGCAAGTCTGCCATTGGTAACGGAATTACAACTTTACTGGCTTCCACTCAATGTTAACCACTCAATAAGTAAAATTGAAAGAGATTGCAAACATATAAGAAGTAAAATTTTTACATGATTACAAGGAGAAGCTGTTATCATAAATATAGCTAGGATTTCATGGTGTCCTGTTATGCACTGCAATGAAAACTATGATTATTGCCGAGAATTCGCTTGGTAACCATTTTCTGGGAGGAACGTCTTAATTAAGTGCTTTCGGAATTACTTTAATAACTCAGAAATAACTACTGTACCAAGTTTAACTAAAAAAGTAGGTTAATTAATCGTTAAGATAAAAACTACATATTTTCAATTTGAATAAAATTGAAACACAAAATTTATTACATTTTCTATATAAATAGTTTAACTCTAACTGTGCAATCTGCAAATAAATAAATAATCACCCCCTCAAGTATTTAATTAAATCCTTTACGATCAAAAATCTTAGCTCGGGATCTTCTATCACGCGATTCAATTAAAATTTCTTCTAATTTTAAAACTTTGAAGAAATTGTCCCAGAAAAGTGTGAAAGATGCAATACTCCGAGTCTCTGGCTTCCAGTTCTCGATAACTTTATTTCCTTGGTTATCGAAGTGGAAGCGAAGGCAAAAGTATACTCTTATCTTTCATATCGATGAACTCATCTTAGCAGATAACAATCAGCAACCACAATACGATAGAAGGCACACTTTAACTCCGGAAAATTAAAATTGTTGAACTACTTTAGAATGGAAGAAGTATCGAGAAGTCCAGGGGGTAACAAGAAATTCTTTGAAGCAAAAAGCGTTTGCTTGAAACAATTTCAAGGACTGAAGACAGAAGGGAGACTGCCTTTTTCTTTGATCTTACTATTACCAGCTTCTTTTTACCTTTTCTTGTACTTGCAGACGTTAATTTCACTCTTCTTGAGAACTTATAGGGATTATGTTTACAATGCCAACGAACATCTTGTGAAATAGAAGTTCTATTCCCTTCAATGAAATAAGAACTTTTTTAATGAAGATTCATTCAAATGTTATTTGATCATTAATTTTTTCCTATTTAGATAGATTCATTATTTGGATAGTAAAATTAGGTATAATTACTTTGTAATGAATTTTATGAAAATTAATAGCCAACATTAATCTTATTTGAAATTTCCTAGTTCCTGAGAAATATACTTGGATTCGAGACTACACATTATTATAATCATTTTATAATCATTTTTATTAATATCGCCAAAATTAAGGTTCCCAGAATTTCTGCCTCCCCTGTAATGCGATTTCCCCCCCCGGGAAACCTATGGCTTCGAAGGATCGTTGGTTGCAGCCATCGGAATTAATGTGTTCTCCAATTAGCATGAAATCTTAATGCAATCCGACTCGTTCTACATAATCACATATTTTGCGTGCCGAAGTTGTGTCAACAAATTTCATCTGGAACGCCCAGTGCTCGACTCTAACTACTGAATCAATTACAAAGAAACTTGACGCATCCACAAAGGTTGCGGAGCTTTTCTATTCACCCCTTGGTAGGAGTTGAACGCCTTTTCAAGCGCTCTTTCGCTTGCAAGCTGCTCGAAACAATTGCTCGTAGTCAGCGTTCGGGATTGCTCATTGGCGAGCTTTAACGTCGCGAACGTAATTGCATTTTCTTCCTGCTAATTTTTCTTCTCAAACGGTACATTCGACGCGATTCAAACGCGAAACGTCGCGCAAAGAAAATTGCTACACCATTTACAATAAATTATTTTTCTTTTTATTTGCGGAAAAATTACATGTTGCGCGGAAAACAAACAAGATTTACAAATAGAATTATGGAGAAGAAAGGTTCCAGCGAAACACCATGATATAATTGATTTCAACGGGCAAAAGGTGTATCGGTCGAGCGACGGCAATTTTTTCGTTTTAACTTGAAACAGAATGATTAATGTAACGTAAAGTGAAGCTGGGGATAAAGTATCAAAGAGAACTTTCTAACCGTGTAATTGTATTTCATCTGCAACGAGTACTTTTTCTCCGGTTATTTTTTATTTCCTAGGGAAAGTTACTTTAGAACTGATTTTTAAACGTTAACGGGTTTTAATGTTCATCAGTTAATCGTTTGAACGAGGAGTATTTACTTATTCCTCATGCATCAAAATGAAACTACCCTCTTAAAATGAACACTTCGTTTCTCCCTAAAAAACTAATGCAACGCAACATATTCTACAGCCAGAATCCATTTAAACATTACCAATTAATTATTTAGTAACTGCTCGCAACAAAGTTTCCAGCAGCACCTCAAGAACTCCACGGTTCTTTATAAATATCAAATCAATTTTCCGTATCACCGATCCTGTACGGTATTCAGAAACCTATCGTTCTCGAGGAGAGAACTTCTCTACTCGGTTCTCGCAACTTCCGATGCACGAGAGGGTAAAAGCAGTCGCAAAATTATGCAGATGATAACCAAGGAAAAGCGGAAGACGAGAGGGATGGATACGGTCGGAGGGGAGGAGCGTAGCGGAACGGACGAAGTTACGAGAGGTGATCCTCGTCGCTTGCACGCTCGCTTGCCAACCGGTAACTATGAGCTTACTTAATGGCGAACAATTATAAATGGAGTTGCTGAGAAAGAATAAATGGAGCAGGAAGCAGCGGGAAACAAAGGAGAAGAAAGATGGATCGCGGTTGAATGCGTATTGTCTTCGTCCGACAGGCATGCGAGAAAACTGGCTTGATGACAATTAAAAAAGGCTAACGGTATGCATTAAGATTTCTCTAATGCATACTCTAAATTCGTTCTCGATTTTCAACACATATCGATCACTTTGATGAAATAATTTAATAAGATTTTTCTCATATACAGTAGGATAGTTTTAACTTGATTAATTATTACATTTCCGTTTTCGAGACAGTAAAATATTACCAAAATGACAAACGGTATCACAACCACTTCCTGTGGTTAAGCACTGTGAAATCGTACTTACAATTAGTTACTATTGTTAGCCTTTGATGATCAATCGCCGAACAACGAGGAAAAGGTAAATTTCAATTAATTCCACTAAAATGGTAGTGTTACGCGAGTTGTGCTCCAGTTTCATAGCTTTTGTGCCGTTTCCGTTTTATCGATGTTTCTAGCGTTCTCAGTCAGCAATGTTTGCTTTTATGCCACCGTTAAAGCTGTTCAAAGTGAAACCGCGCGATGCGTAAATCTGGATCCATTCTTGGTTCCATTATTCTTCGTTCCTTGACACGAATAATCCGTGTCTCGTAAATCAATCAACAATTCTTTGCAAACTTTTTAAATCACTCGTGACGGAGAAAAAAAAATAATGTTTGCTAACGTTCATAAAGACATGAATAGAGGGGCACTTGAAAAAAAAAAAAAAAACCGCTGTGGAACATTGAATAACGTTCAGAGGGTTGATTCGCCATGAAAGAACAGGAAGTTCCGGCACCGCTGAAAATTCAACGATTACAAAGAAAACTCGGAAAGATTTTAATGATCCTCTACGTTACACTCTGCATGTCGGCGTTTCTTCTTTTGCCAACACCCCAAGAGCTCTAGACTTGTTATTAACAGCTGAAAGAGATTCACCGAGTACAGTGAAGGGGCCAGTTTGAAGCTGTGTTATATAGCCGTAAAGCAGCCTTCGAGTTCTTTCATTTTTACCATTTCACCAACCACACGAATCATATTATTTCACAAAGCGAATGGCTATTTGGTCATGTCTCCACATTTTATAAAATTTGCCCTTCAGATTGATACGCACTTACGTCAATTATTTAAAACATGTATTTCATTACGATATATTCACATTTATTTTTATATCAACAAAATTCTGTCGGACTTTTCACCTATTCCGAAATCCATCATTTAACATGCAACAACCTAATGTTTATTGAAGCGAAATGCTTTCAACGGTCTCGCATCCAGTTGGTTGAACTATGCGATCATTTATCTACATCTAATCGGCACCGTTCGATCAGCGCCCACATTAAAATCAATTTCAAATTTTCGTGTTTATCTTTGCGAAGCGAATGTAAATTAGCGACAACGATCGTTCGCTAGCTGATAATCCGTTTCGACGCGATCCATCATGTTACCGATGTAACAAAATTGTAATTAAACGATCACGGATTCGAGTATTGACAGTGTAAGATTGCTTTTAGATTTTGACGAGAATTTTTTAAACGAAACGTGACGGAAATATATGAAATTGTTATTACGTATCGAATGAATTTCGAAACGAATCAAAAGTCTGACAGAATTTGATGACATAGAAATTTTATCAAACAACAATTGTGTTATGTAAACTCGAAAATTAAGGTTTGATGAAAATGACAGTTCAAATATGCCGTCAGTATTTTCAATATAAAATGGCTGATTCTACTTTGGAACAAACAGTGCATCATGAAATTTCATATTTAAAAATTTTTAAATCACAAAAATTACCTAGAGAATTATAATTAGGAACTTCTACCGTGTACGCTGCAAAATTACTAATTTTTAAATTATAATTAGCATATAACACGGAAAAGAATGTTGGCATAAAAAGTTATCTAACAAAGTCCCGGCTATGAGAAGCCAGCCGTCAAGGTGTTAGCCCTCGGACGACGGACCATGAAGAGAGCCCTAATTTTAATTTAATTTTATATTTCATGTTATTTTCATTCTCCAATTCTTATTCTTTAATCTAACTTTAATTTAATATCCTTGTACATGTTTCGTAAGTTTGGGTCACGATTGACCCAGGCTCAGGTTGTTCATGGGTTAAAATAAAAGAAATATTTCACGTTCCCGTATGGTTCCCGCATGGTACACCATCGATAACGTTTTCAACAAAGTTATCCGAAGCGTCGCGTAAATTTTCTGAACAACGTTAAACTAAACGACGAGAACCACGCGATCGTCTTAACAACTTTATTCCAATTGGATCTATGTCTGTTCCCTTCATTTCCATTTAACCAGTTGCTACATGCGGCTCCGTGCCGCTGAAAAGCCACGATTATTCGACATTGGCATCTGTATCCAGAGCAGATATCCCGATAAGTATACGCTAAACCGTTTTGGGTATACCAGCTACACGAGGGCCGCTTATCTTTTAAATTAGATTTTCTCTCTTCTGGAACGACCAAGTTTCCTGCCAGTTGCAAGTTCAATGATGCACAACGTTACATCGAGTTACTTACTGAAATCGATTTGCCGACCTTGAACTAATAGCACCTCGAATTTTCAGCTTCGATGATTATCGAAGTCTTAAAATCGAGGTCACGAAGTCCACGGGTCATGTTATTAAGGAAGATATTAATGATTTGGGCAAAGATACGTAAGCAATAATTTTGAAAGATCGTGCAGTAGAGATATTTTCGGTCCAGATTGAGCACTTCGCATTTAAAATGAAAATAACAGGAGATTAATTGATCTAATTTCGTATTACATGTTATTTTCATTTTTTGAATTTTACATTTGGAAATTAATTCATTTCGAAGAATAAAGAGAGCTACATTTTCAGTAATTATTATCTCGTACAGATGCTTTCATGTGTTAGTAAAAAATAATTAATTTCAAACAATTTCATTTAGCTTAATTGATCCTACTGCCCAATAATTAATACGAATAACGTAGAGTTAACTAAAGAGCTTACATTTTATCTTTGAACACGTCAAAAATGATGGTTTAATAAAGGATTTACTGATACAGTTTTTGGAACTTTGTTAAATATTGAATAATGTTTAAATAAGATAGAGGAACCAGGACGAACAAGGGAGTTCGTTTCGTTCAAACTGAAAGTTTCTTTTGAGAAGGTACATGAAAAGTTTAATGTACCAGTGTCTAGTTAATAATTTAACGGATTCAGAACAGTACACGAAGAAACCTTCAACCAAATTGAGAGATTTCAAATCTACGTTGTTCTGAGAAGATTTCACGTTACGGTGAAATGAAAAGTAAACAGAAGAATGTTTTTCCTTTTTTAGAAGAATCGAAATCTCAATAAAGATAGATTATTCATTATAAAACATTTTCTAAATTAATACTATCTGAAAATAAAAATATCTAACGATAAATATTGATTTTTGGGCAATTACGTATATGGAGGTAATTAAATAATCAGAAGCTTATGTGAATAAACAAAATGTGATTACTGAACCAAATACGTCGAGATAAAATATATGAACGCATATATGAACATGCTACAATAACCAATAAATAATTTATTAATTAATTCATCTCTCATTACAATTTATTACGATACGAAATTCAACAGAGTTATTTTAAAAATGTGTTAATGATTTATTTCATTTTAGATAAAGTGACGTTTTGCAAAAAATTGCAAAAAAGGAAGTGATGGTTCCAAAATTCAATCGCGATGGGGCTATTCAAAATTTCCTGCACGAAAAGTGTCATTTAAAGTTGAAGTTGCATGAAAACATTTCACAAAAAGTTTGAAATTCGTTCATTGTTTTTCGAACCTATTCATTATGCAAATGGGTGCCCAAATTAATTTCATTCCATTTGTTACCTTATTAAATAAGAATCAACCAGACTGTAATCAACAGGAAACTAATCAATTTCAAATGATTTTATTGACCACCTTGCTGAATCAATATTTCAATAATGCACAGCTGTTGCTGATACCAAAAGCAGAATAACAAGGTATTAGAATATTCTGACGTTATTTATTTTTCCAAGTTGGATTAAAAGTTTACATTTTACCCTCTTTCCCAGTTAACTATGTTATACTTTAAAGTACAAACACACCAGTATATTTTGCACTCTCAAAAAGCAACAGTGGATAAAGTTCGCTTTAATTTAGTCCCTGAAAAATTTTGCACGCTATGTTACAGTAAACAAATTTTGCGAAATACGAAGGCAATTTGAAGTTTAAACAAAGAGTAACTTGACGTTTGAGCTTCCATGAGTTACTATATTAATTAAAGTGAAAAAATAAAAGTACTAAGTGTACCGATTTAAAATAGCAACTTTTCAGAGGAAACTTAATAAACTGTGTTTTATTTATTTTTGTTTGATGCTTATGTTAATAATTTATAAAGACCTACGTGGAATATTTAAAAAAATTTCGTATCTCAAAAATAAGGTACTTCCGGATGCACATTCAGAAGGTTCATTAATTAGCTTCATAATCTACACGTCTGCAAATACTGATACAAGTTAGGTGTAGTTTGTAAATAAGCTATCATATTCCTATAATGAATGGCATATTTATCTTCGTAAAATGTGTAAATAAACACCAGCAATAATCGCTCAAAATTCACAGTTTACCTCTAAATAATTAACAAAGAACTCCAGGAGAAAAAAGATCTGCAGTAATATATATTTCTCGGATTACACGCCCCAGAGACACCAAATCATCATTAATTTTCTCTTAGACTGGTGCAAAAAATCTGCGGCACTCATATAATAACCCATTTAAAATAATGACAACAATAATTTGTAAAATAAAGAACGTGATGAGTTCCTTTATTCTACAAAATTGAAGGAAATATTTCTGCCATAAAGTGAAAACTGTAGATAAATTTCACTGTAGATAAATAATTATTTCAAATAATTGACTTCAAAATTTATATTAATTAGAAATGTTTTACTCCTCATGATTGATAATTTTGTAATTACAGGTCCGAAACACCAAAGTACATGCAAAGGTTATTGTATAAAAAGAAAAATTGTTTAAACTTTAAGACAGATTTTACAGATTTTACTAAACGTTCAACTGTGAGAGCGTTAAAAAATAAACAAAACTCACGTAGCACAGCATCGTTGTCAGATCACCAGCCAACAAAATGCAGCTACTTTATTAGCACCGTTCGATTCGGTACACGTTAACACGTCGACACAACAGTTTCCACAAGAATCGCACGTTACTCAGGTATGCAAAACAAACAGAGCGCCGATGCCGACAGCTGTGTACGTGAAGACGGCTGGCCGAACACTGACTCTGCGCGCTCTACTGTCGACGCTTTGGAGTTCGACTTCCCGCCAATCCCCCGGATACCGCTTCAACCTTTCCTTGGGGTCAAACGCGTTCCATAATAATATTGTCATTCTGTTTATACGGAGTTCAATTTATGTGTATTTTGAATGTTTGAATGATAATCAGATAATAAAGAGAGGAATGTGTTGTACCGCAATTTAAAGTTGCATTTAAAGTTATTAAAATCTTAACCTGGTGGAGCAGGGAGAAAGTCCCGAATTTAATTAATTTTGTATTTCATATTATTTGTAGTTCTTGTAATATTTCTTGTCATATTCTATAAAAATTTAATAATATATTGATACGAACTTTTAATCGATCACCGAACCAATAAAATACACTTCTTTTTATTTCTTCCTGAAATAAAGCATACCACAGACAAAGTATCAAAGGGAGATCAATAATTATTAATTAAAAATTAGATTTTACACGAACGTTTGAAATGAATAATAAATTCCAATCAAGCTATCTGAAATATTCGATAATCCTGATTGTTATATAGAATCAATGAACCATCCTGATATCGCAAAAATGCAAATTCATTTTCGTTGTTTAATTCATCGAAAATTGTGAATATGTGATTTGTCATTAAGTACATCCAGCTCCAAGGGCTATAAAACATTCGAGGGGCCCCATTGGTTAAAAAATTAAGATTGATTCTAAATAACATTAAATAACATTTAATTGTAAAAAAGTAAACAGTAAGAAAAATTCATTCAATATTTTTTGACATAGTAAATAAAAGAGTTAGAAAGGGGTTCCCTGGAAAGTGAGATCCGGAGCTGTAGCCCCCCTTAGATATCTCGTTCAATTAAAGTTTACAGTACCAATAACATGGCGTAGTATTATAAGTAACCAGCAATCACAATTTACCAATTACATTTGAAACACCAACACGTGACTCGTGCAATCTTTTCAGAGGTGAACTAGTTGCTATTATACTTCTATAAAATGTGATTAACAGTGCGCCGGATCATTCGTGACCCACGTTGTGAATCTGTTTTGTGTGATAGTTAATCCTCGAAGGAGAATGGTTTAATTAAATACACGGGAGACGGTGTCTGGCCCCATTTCGACCCGTAATGAATATTTTACAATATTTTTATTACTGTAAATTATTTTAAGGATTTTTCTAGGTATTTCTAGTTTCTATTTAATAATTTTGTAATTATATAAACAAAGGTAAAATGATGGAAAATTAAAAAATTGCTAATAAAAACCTTTTTAAACGAGAATAAATCCATGTATCTTTCAAAACTTTGAGTTTTTCTCACTTTTTAAACCTTCTTTTATAAGTTGTAAACGAAATGAACATTTTTCTTAATGAATATTAACCGCTAAGAAAAGAAAAGATTGAAATGAATTAAGTACAGTAAATAAGAAATAAGCGAGCAGTTTATTACTTAAGAGCACTTGCACGTGAGCATGCTACGAAGTACCTTCAGCTGAAATGATATACTCTGTTAATTAAAGTAATGCCAAAAATTAAAATATGCCAACCAAATTGTAAAGAAAAAACAAAATTTGAACTAGAAATAAAAATAACATGAATTCTTGAATTTTAATTACTTCAAAGTTGCAAAATGTATTCAGAAGATATTGCAAGAAAGAAGACCCACCATTCTATGGAATTTTCACGCATAAGTGCTTTTATTTGCTCTCAACCAACTTTGAAAACTCTAATCTGATTTGTGCTAATTAATAACAGGTCTTATTAAATGAATTGTTTAAAATTTCCTTAAGAATGGACTTTCTTCGAAGCTTCAAACGACTTTGTACGTAATTTACAGGGGTGTAGTCTCTTTAAGCGTTTTAGTAGTCGGCTAACTAAGTGGGGAGTAACGAATTTCCATCGAGTTGACGAAGCGCTTTTTAAGTCCAATACTCCACTTTTCCCTCGCAGTGCATTATCAGAATGTCTTTCGTAACATTTCCTGGAACCTGGAGGAGTGTTGAAGATGGACAGGCTGTGATTTTGCCCCGAGTCTTTCTTGTGATCGACGAAAACTTTCTTGTTCTTACATACAAAACTTGGCTTTACTGAGAATTAATTGGGGTCCAGAGGCAATTAACATACTAAGTGTCATAGTAAGAATGAACAAATTTAATTAGACGTATTGAAATTCTAATTATTAACACTATACGGTAGCACTCATAATTGTGTCTGATCCAAAAATTCGAAACTTTGGAAATCTCAAATTTTAGAGTTTTTGAACTTCCACATTTTGTAATTCTTGAATTTCTAAGTTTAAGGATTTTGGAATTTACAAATTTTTAAATTCTAGAATTTTCAATATAAATATAACTATTGAGAAGAAGTATCATTTTATACGATTTGCTGAGAAGCAGAAAATAAATCAAGAAAATATCGCAGCAATTATAAAGTGGAAAATCGATTTGGTCTATCCTAAGCTCTTTCCTGTGCAATTTCTCAAAGCCTTCCACGAGCTTTATCATCGAGTAATTCCGCGAAGAATTATGTATGTTATGCAATTCTTACCTTATTGCCACTCGTTTCATTTCCCTAAGCAGTCGAACGAAAACTTTTAGTCTGGATCAAGTCTTCCCCCACCGCGAGAACGACTTTTTGAACTTCAACACACTACCTTTTTGATACCCTATTAGGAAACTTTTTAATAAATTCATTCTGGGTTACTCCTTCTTTTTACCTAGTTTATATATAAAAAAGTTGTACAAAATACTGTATAATATTAATATTATCACGTTCAAAAGAAGAAAGTTTTAAATATCATTAAAATTATTCTATTAATTTCAAGAAAGAAACTGAACAATTAAATTTAAAAGTTGAATCTCATTTTTTCTTCCCGTTCCTCGCTGCAATGAAATAATAATAATTTACCTTCCGTGCCGTCGTGAAATTTGTTATATTATACCCCGGTTTACGTAGGTTCATGTAAGCTCGTATATTTTGACTTCCTTCCCCTTTTATACTGTCCCTTTCGTATACCTACACAGACGATGTAAAACGACAACGAATATAAAACAAAAGATTGAACTGTTCGTGCAAGCATTCGCGTGTATTCTAGCTAAGCGACCTGAGATTAAATATTTAACGTAGAGAAGGTAGATTACACGAACCAACGACTTTATACTTGTCTTCTCGCTTTAAGAGGCAGTAATCCAGCATTGCGTGTTATTAATCTTTGTAATAATATTTTGTTTTTAGCGGACGATGCAGGTGAATACTGTGGCTCGTGACTCGATAAGAAATACAAGCTTGGGTCAGTAAATAGTACTTCGTATCGGTTAATTATCAACTGGTTAGTTCGTTTGTAGTGAATGCAACACCTGTTGGTGAATTATAATTCAATAGGATATACGTACTTTAATTAGTAAATATTATTTAGTATCAGTTAATTATCAGATTGCCGGGTTATTATTTGTAGCAGATGAGACACTTGTTGCTATAAAAATACTTTGAATATAAGATATTTCTCTAAAATCAAGAAATAATTTTCCACTTCTGACCAACATTATATGTACATTATACATTCAGCATTCATTGTTCTAGTATGAAGTTGTAGAATACAAAGTAAAACTCTATTTCTGTTCACCTGTATCCTCGTTCAGTGAATTGTTCTAGGAGCAGAAGCAGCTTTTACATTTCACAGAATTACGAGGCGATCTTTAAACCTGGTCGCAGCCGGTCATAGCGCGGCGTAAGTGGAAAAACTCGTTATAGTCAGCCGGCGGCGGACGGTCAAGTAGTAGCGATGCGTAAAAAGGCAAACCCTCGGTGAGATGCTCTCTTCGGTAAAACATATTTGATTCATGGGCGATTAACTTCTGCGTTCACGAGTGCAGTCTGCACTAGCGGGGCACTCTGAAAACGTGAAACACGATGCAGCTAGTGTACACAATAGCTACGTGTCTGTTGCGTGCTGTCGAGGCTGCAAATAGCGTGCCGAATTTACCGCGACGAACGAGAAATCCCGAATGAAGGTACGGACAAAAAAAAAAGGGGACAGCTAGCGCAACGGTGAAAAATTGAAGGGCCCAATTACGTTCTTACGTGGAAAAAGCACAATTGTTGAAACACGCCTGCTGCCCGTTAACGAGTTTTCCCAACTATGATACACTGAACATATTTCCTTTCAGAGAAAAGAAAAATTCTACTGTATTTTTTTTTTCTATTTTGGTTTCTGTTGGCCACGTTTGCAAATAAAAAAAGGCACAAATGCAAAAAATGTTGCTTAGTAATTTTCTAACAAGTGAAACTTTTTCAGTTACCTTGAAACCGTTCATTCCTTATACAAGGGTTTCCTTTTACCTGATAAAAAATCTCTCTGTTTATGTGATACTTATACGTGGTCTCGGTTTTATGCGATCTCATTTTGTATGGACAAGAAATACAGTTGGTTACAAAAGCACCTGAATGTTTTATATTTTCTTAGAGAAAATAAAAAATAGATATTTTGCAATGCAACCCATCAGTTTAAAATATTTTCATAATTTTCACACATCAATGTCACTAAATACTTTTGAAAACATTTACAGATATCTTTAAAAATAAGAACCAAAAATCCTAAAATGCAAATAACAAATTTTATATTAATTCTCGTTAAAGTTAATGCTTGAAAAACATTATTTCCACTTTTCAGTGAAACATTTAATGAAATATTTATCGAAACATGAGACTTTTAATTTTTGTTCTTCTTTTGAGAAAATGTCCAAACGTCCTACTTGTTAACTATAGTATATTTTATGAAGTCGAGCAGTGCTCGTTAGAATTTCCTTGAAAAACCTTTTCCACCCACGTCTAACTCGGTAACGTTAAAAAATATATTCTCGACAAACCTTGAATACTAATAATCCGCGATAAAATAAGAAGCAAATGGAAGAATTAATTTTTTTTAATTTCATCTCAACTGTAACAAGTACTATTTTTAAAATATTAATTAACAACCTCTTACATAATTCAAAGCTCTCACAATCTGCTGTTATACTTTATTAGAAAGAATGTAATTGTATAATACTGTTTACATTTATAATTTTTAATAGAATATTCATGAACTTCACTGATTAAACTATTGTACATTTTAACATATAAATTTAGTGGTAAGCTACTTGCAAAGCTGTCATTTAAACATTCATTGTTAAATTACTTCAAAGCATTCGTATAACAATGTTCAACAATTTACTGTTAAATTACTTGCAAAGCTGTCGTACAACAGTATCAAAAATAATTAATTGATTTAGTGATTTTGAAATGTTGTAATTGTACTTTTGCATTTAGTTGGCGTGTAGAAAATGAAAATGTCAATCAGAAAACATTTGCGATAGGAGTTTTTTTAAAAATTATTATTCTGACAGGTATTTGCATTCAAAAATAATGGTTACTATTTCGATATAAAATGGAACACTGGAAATATGAAATTCAATTTACTTTATCAATCAATTTTGCAATAAAAACTATCAAGTACATAATTGTCAAATGTGTGTTTTAATATAGCAAAATAAAGAGAATTTGAAATACTGAAAAAAAAGAAAATGAGAAATAAAACGTAAAGATATATGCACACTTGAAGATAATTCGAAGCAACAAGAAGATTTCATTAAAGTTTATTATACCACATCAGATTTTTTTTTATAGCATATAAAAGATCTTCCCTTCAAGTTTTTATGTGCATCTATTACCTTCAAGTTTCGCGTTCAATATTTAACGAAGCGTCACTTGCACACTTTTACGACAGACTACTTCTGTAATGTCAAATCAAGTGGATTTCTCTCGAAAATTTACCAATTCGATCTCTTATTAATTTAATATTTAATTTCGAATACGGGTAAAGTGATGTAATTGAATTGAACTAAAATATCAAATAAAAAAAAGAAAGGTAAATAAAATATTGAAATTGGGAACAGATTTACACGGCTAAAATTAACGCAATTTTTAATTTTTTTAATCCAATTTTATAAACATAGAATGATTAGTTTCCTAATAAATGTATATAAATTTTTGCACCCTCTAATACATATCGATGCAATAGTTTGGTCGGTAAATCTACACCCGTGTATCAAAGGGGTAATTGGAAGCTGTGGATTCTTCCAAAGGGTAGGGTTCGTTTGTCTTCGCTGCGGCGCTTGCAAAACTTCCACTGTTTGCTAAGCGATGGCGCACCTATCTACTGAAATTCCCCAGAATTTCTTTACCATCAGACTGCACTAGGGATTACTAACTTCACGACTACACCATCAGGTCTAAGGGTGAAGATTTAAAACTCCCGCTTGCAAGTTTGGAGGCAATTCAAACTCGAGCTTCCAATCCCCATTCAAACGCCATTTGAACTATAAAAGTCTTTATACTTTTGAAAGTATGATAGCAGCTTTTGAAAATAAGGATGTCCACTAATGGACCTTCGAAGTGGCCATAAAGGCTACTTACAAGAGTACACAAAGGTTCTTACAAGAATATTGATGAACTGTGTCTGTAATTATTTTCATTGAGTATTAAACTTCAAGCTTCAAATTGATGAATCATAAGAATTATTTTATCCTTTTACAACATTTTTCCATAATTTCTGTAATTAGTGTTTCATTAATCCGTTTTATTACGCTACACGACCCAGGTTGGAATTTTTTTCAACATTACATCTGCGCGAAAGTCAAGTTTAGAAACATATACATAAGCGTGCTCTTAATGAAATTTCATTTTCGTAATCATTTCTACGAATCTCTTACAATCCACACATATGAAACGAAAACATTTAAATATCAAAGGTAATTTAGTTTTCATAATTTTCATATCGTCCATGTATAATTATCAAATTATTTTAAAATGCTATGAAAAGTAGAGCACATGAATTTTCAGGAATTTCAAATTTTTTGCTATTTAAATTCTTTAACATTTTATTTCCCTTCTCTTAATAAGGTTTTAATATTTTCAGAAATGTATTGCTACTGATATAGGTGTTGTATACAAATGCAACGAGCAGTTATATCGAATTCCATTTAATCGTACTTTGATCGAAATCGTGCAAATTCCACGTAAATTCCAAAATTTGACGCAGACTTATTCTAGTTTCACCTAAAATATACCCAGAATAATTATAATTCACCTTTAATTGCCACCTTCGTTTTTGCCTTTAATTTATGTCAGCTTTGTTTAATTGTAAGCCGCATTTTGTTTAAACCAACACCGCCAGTGGCAGCTACTAACAAGCAGTTAGCATTTTAATTCGTTCTCGCGATTTCGTGTAAAGAATAAAGTCAGCTGAATGCTTAGCTGACAAAGGTAAACATCGTCTGAGAAATTGTGCATCGTCAACCTCGTTTTATACCTGGCACAGAATGATAATAAGCGTCGCCTTATAAAACCCAAAGAATTGCGTTACCTTTTCCCTCCAGCGTGCTATTTATTTTTTTCTATTTCCCTTCGTCCGATTTTCACTATTCCACGTAATCACCCCCGCATTATCTTGAACCGACGATTTCGCCAACCGTTCGTGTAACATTTACAAATTCAACCCCTTAAACGTTATGGTTTATCAGGAAAAGTGCAATTTAAAATCGCACGAATTTTTCAGTACCAACGTGTTGTATATGAAAATAGCTTATACTAAATCATAATCATTATCTGAAAAAGAATGTTGGATCTTATGAGAAATGCAGATAAAATGATGCATTTCCAACAGTGTTATTTTGAAAGAATTAAAGGAATTTAAGAAACTTTTATAATTGCGAAATATCTGTATAAATTATTCATTTATGACCTAAATTGCTCATATTTGCAAAATTGCGTAGCAAAATTCAAAATTATGGAAATATTGGAAATACTGTATAATTTATGTGGTAAATTTAATTTTTATAAAATTGCCTTTTTTATATCACTTTTATGTCATGAAATTGTATCAGACTTCACAGGCTTGAAAATCTATCATTTATGCAATATTCTATTACAAACAAGATCTCCAAGTATCCACATTATAAATCCACCTTGTCAGGGATATTTTCCAATCGCCAAAAGTAATCGTAACATAGATACCATCACTGAACAAACTTTCCTATCTATATTACCAGACTTCGTCAGTAATAAGCAAAGTTTCAGCGATGGATGCAGCAACGCCAACAGCAATCCGAGTTCCTCCATTTGGCAATATGAAACTCCTTAAGATCACACGTCGAATATTCATCTCTATGCGGTTCCAACTCATTCATTGTGAGCTGCGTAATGAAATCCTACTTGATTCAACAGAATTCCTGTTTTCAATGAAGAAATTTATTTTTGCTTCATAGAATAGTGTGATTAACGAGTGACTGTTCATTCGGAGGGAATGATATGCAGCGCACGGGGTAGTTTCTTTTGAAAACGGGAAGACCAGAAAAATGCGACGATTAATCATGCAGACTTACGAAGAGCGACGACGACAGCAAAAAAATGCGTACAGTAATGAAATTTGCAGTAAGCTGTGGTACGAAATATTTTTGCCACGAATTTAATGAACATGTATACACTTTTTATTATTCAATGTTGCATGAACTAGATTAGGTAGTCATCAAATATTAGTCTTCTTCTTCCCAAATATATGTGCATTTCAATCAATAATGCAATATACATATTAGAATTAATTAGATTCTTCATATTATAATTTCTTGGAAAAGTTAATATTGAACGACATAAGCAATTTCAGATTGATAAACACATATTATGTATAACATAAGCACATTTTATATGGGTTACGATCGAACACACCCGAATTAATTTTGAAATTTAATTTAGCAGCGTATAATCGTTCCGTTCGTGCTAAATTATTCGTCAATGAATGATTTTCGCATTCACTAGATTATTCGAGGATTTTGAACGAAAATTATTGCAAAATTTAAAGAAGCTCCAATTAATAGCTGTCTCATATTACTATATACTCTAATTTTAATCAACAATTTTAATTGAATATAAAGCACATCCGATAATGTTCAAAGTGAATTCCAATTAAAAGAATACAGAAGAAAGAAAAATGAAGCAAAGGCCATATTTAATTCCAGCACTCAAGAAAACGAAATAATAAACAATCCAAACGATTCAGCGCTTAATTACACTGAGATATTTAGAGACAGAATAATAACACTTCAAGTTCCCAAGGACTATCTCCACAATAACGCCATAATTCTCAACGAAGCAGATCGTACAGTGTTAACAATTTTCGAAATTGCGAAATTACAGAGGAGATGGAGCGTTAGTTGTCGTGAAATTCCGTGACACAGTGTGACCCAATTCGGCTTTCCCAGTGTGTCACCATCGCTCGGGCCAGACCTCGTTGTAAGTGAAACCTTGACACGATCTCGAATACGGAAGATATCCACTCAAATTTAAACGTACATACGCGTGCATAGTGGGCTTCACTCGGTTAAAGAGAAGAATAGAGGAAGAAGCTTCCCACCACTTATCCAACTCATTTGTGCTTTCCTCTGAAGGGTTTAGAAGGGTGGTAAAGAACTAACCCTTTGCTTCTGCGGATAAAGGTGCTATACAGAGATGAGAAATTGGTTGGCTGAAGAAATGCTGGTAATAAACTCACTTATTTGGAAGGAATTGTTATATAAAAACGGAATATGCATATTTGCATTATTTACTGGAATGGTCACATCCACTAATTAACTCTTGAACAGAGGAGCTTGGGTTAATCATGATCCAAATTTACAGAACATATAAATTAATATTAATTCTTTTTTAATAGAATATATGAATAGATAAGAGAACAGGAATAATGTATCTTACAGAGATATTCATGCGGTCTTCTTTTTTGAAGTTACGCGTAGCATTAATATTTGATTAGGGAACTTTTCCCCTAAAACAAGTTTCAATCTTCTTGACACAGGGTACTCTAACTCTGTGATAAAATTTGATGGAATTTTTTATCATTCTTTTTTTTGAAACAATGTTAATACTAACTTTCCTTATATTGCCTTTTAAATAACATTTGCCTGAAAACATTATATATTATATTCCATATATTAATAAATAAATATTTTATTACAAGAGTTAGTATAAAATGATTCTACTATAAATTATATAGAAATTTTATGGTACATGGTATACGAACATTTTGAGTGACTATATCTACACTGTAATTAGAAAAGTTAGAAGAGAAAAAAAGGGTCGACCACGTTTTCTGGGTGCACGTGATCGTGCACGTAATTCCGAGTTCTTCATTTCTCTAAAATCTCGTATCTCTAGCTAGGTATCTCTTAGAATAAAATTATGTGCCTCGGAAGATAAGTGCCGTGTCAGCGACTCATGACATTCCTTACCACGCTTGGGACTTGTTAGCTTATACCGAAGAAGCGACGAAAATTAATTACACTCAGCATTGTTATTAAACGTGGCGCACACAAAAGCAATTCTATTTATTCGTTCGTTTTCATGTCAGAGATGTAAATAAGATGATGATGAATTCTGGTTCGTAAATGTGATAAAAGTTATAAAATCAAATGACATGTAAATAAAATTTTTGTAAAAATAAAAATTATTAGATAATGAAAGAATTTATGAAAAAAATTATGCAACAATAATTAATAATAAATCAAAATTTTGTTCCTAAACTATTTAATAATAATCAGAGACTTTATTTGCAGTTTGCAAATTTCAATGATTAACTGCTGAAGGAAATAAACCTTTCATCGGATCACTCTCAAGAGAACCGTCATTTATTTGCCATTTAAACCAATGCAACGGTACGTCTGTGCAGATTAATTCAATTAACCTTTTCGCTTCTGTGTACACATTACTTTAATATTTAACTTGAAGCAGTTCTGATTGCGACGTTCTGGAGTCTAACAGTCTGCTTCAAGGGAAACGTGTTCAAGAAACTTCCGGGAAAATTACCCGCATTGACATAGTTCCTACTACTGAAGAATCTCAACAAAGGATTACATTAGACACTACAAACTAGATTATTTATTAAATAACAGAAGGTAAATATCTAAATATCAATAAAATTAGTTATTTGATTCTCAATGAAATTTTGCGATTTTGAAATAATTAATCACGAAAAAGAATTCCTTCAGTCTTTGAGAGGAATAAAAATGATTTTATACTGATACATAGCGCCTCAACACGGATCTAGAATTATCTGATCGCACGACACGGGTGCGATTAATTATCGAATTTTCATTAGGGATTTTAGCGGCGTTGTGATGTAATTGCGCAGAAACGGCAAACGGGCATATTTGAGTTGGCACAAGTGTGCGAAACTGTCAGACATAGCCGAGGAATGTCTATCGTTTCATTAACCACGGTTTGGCCGAAAGTCAGCAACCTAACGGGTGCGATACGCGCGATACTACAGCAAATTTCTAGCTTAATCGTAGCAGGCATACATGCAGAGGATAATCTATCATGCTCAGCTTGTTTGTTACCTGTTCTGACAAGCAATCACGTTTTAAAACGCCTATTAATTCTTTCGCTAATTAAACTTTTTGTTATACAGGCATACAAAATTAAAATACCCGTAAAGATCAGAATTCACGCTAATTGGAAGGCAAATGTACTCACTAATGACCACGTGCTCATTAACGACCAATTGTTTATTTCATTTCATTAACCCTTTTGGTAATTTTTATCTGATAATTAGAATGTGGATTTAATATGGCTTTAATTCTTGTTACTTTATTCAGCAATGTTTTCGAATTATACTAAAAAATAGAGTAGTATAAACTGTTAGAAATAGTAAGACTCTATGAAACCGCGAATAGCAAACTTTACTCCCTTCTTTGACGACCTCTGCTCGGTTAAACACGAGCCAACAGTAAACCTTGAGAGTCTTGTCAAAAACAGAATTTCACGACCGTGTCATAAACTTATTTACCAACCGGTACTAAGGAAATACGTATACATAGTCGGTTCGCTAAAAGGACACACACCGACACGCGAAAATACAAAAAAGAAATATTTGTGATGGAAAAGAGAGAGAATTGGTTAACGAGAATGCGTTCGTAAACGTTTGCACAAGCCCTGCCGCAGTAGAATGACAGAAATCACGTTGACCGCTATAGAAGTTTGCCTTTGTTAGCTGGGCAAGACCAGTACCGGCTGACCTATTTCATTGTAATGCAATATCAAAGAGGCTACGAGTTGAGCTGGTAGCCCGTTTCGGTCCTGCAACCTCGAAAGGGCCAATTAAATATTTCGTGTCCGTTAATGTCGTGTCGCTGACACGAATGCTTTGGCACCGTCATCTGGTCGTTTCTTTCAAATTTTCGAAAATATTTATAACTTCTCCCTAGTTGTACTACTGATCTTGACAATAATTAAGAAACTATCAAACGAAATATCCTAACTTCTCCTATTATTTTTTTTGTTGACATTTTAGCATAAATAAAGAAAAATGAAATATTGTGCATATTAATAATTACAAGGGAAACAATCTAGGTAAAATGGTATTCCTAAAACTTCATCAGCTATTTTGAAACATCCTCTGTAACAGGAAATCATAACAACATCGTCAGTGTTCCTCTGAATGTTCGTACGATTTATAATTCTGGGATTAATGGAAACTTAATGCGATTATACGATCGCTCGCGTCCAACGTGGCTTATTTTATCGATATCATTGTTACAATAAATGGAGCATTTTGTCGGAGAATTTGAATATTCAGTCCGGCAATTATTATTCATCAGATATACATAGTCCATTTCCAATTTATTACAATACGGTGGGTTTATCAAATAACGTTTAACTACTTACACTACTATTTTCTGAAAATTTATTTCATAATTCAAAACTTAAAAACGGAGCTCTACATGATAAAATTCTATTGCACACTATCAGGTTAATTTTGCACGTCGAATCATCTAATTCTCACCTATACCATTAGTTACACGACACCTTGTATTCGAACTCGAGTAGGGCGAGCGAATTTCTCGAGCGCCTATGGGCGCTTTTAGCACCGAGAAAGGGTTAAAAGCTTTGAGACTGCATCTCGGACACCGTTCTTCTCAAGATCGTGGGGTAACTGCATTTGCAATTCACTTAGCATGATGTGCTGACAGATTGATAATTGATGACAGCGAATCTCATGGAAAGTGGGACACATGGTATAATCGAAGGAAAAGAGAAAAACTTTTCTCCGAGTAAAAGATATGAAAGTCTCAGTCGTAAAATTAATCTGTTAAAAGCGGCGTGAACGCGACCCGATCTCGTGCTCGCGCGATGCCAAGTTAGGCTTTGTGCCAGAAAATGTTCAGGGAAGCGTTAGTTGCTGCCGAAAACTTGAATGCGGGTTTTCACCCCTTCCCTTCGCGCCTCCACCCCACCCCCTCTTCTACCGACGCTGTTCCCTCTTTGACCTCTACCCTCGATCCTGGTTCAACATCAAATCGGCTCTCAACTTTTCGTATATTTCACCATCCAAGGAGCTCGTGGTTTTCCATACTAAACGCCACTTAGGAAAATGTGCCCGAATCTGTTCGAACGTAAGAGGATTTCAGCACATACATAGCTCATTCCATGCTGCACACGATACGTATGCTTTCATGAATTACCTACAAATTGGACGATGTACGTCGACGGGTATCTTTCGTTTATGGAAATGTTTCTTCAAAGGTTTCTGTAGAACAGATGTTTACAGGAAGATTTTGTTAATGGAAATTTGGAACTATTTACCAAGTTAATATCGACCAAGTTTATCATTATTTTAATAAGCAACATTTTAATATTAGTGGACTTTTATCGACTTCGACTTTCGGAAGACGAACCATGGAGTCAAAGGATAACAAGTTATAACAAAGAAATAAAAAATTTTTCAATTTCATGCCAGCTCCATCACAATTTCCATCCATTATATTGAAGGATATTAAACGAATTTAATAAATCATCCAGTGGAACGAATCGCGCCAAGTAAAACAGTTGGAAAAGCACTTTAGGAGAATCGAGAAGCAGTCAGTCTCGAATTCGTTAAACGGATAAGAAAATGAACAGTTATTGCTTCGCTATCTGGAAAATTGATTCTTCATTTATTCGGCTAGGTCAAATGTAATTCCTTAGAAGACTGTTACAAAAACTGATCGAAAGCAAGGGGTTGAGACAAGAAACGTTGAACAATGAATGGGTTGGAGAAGGTGAAGCTCCAAGGACACCATTTCTCGACAATGGCAGGTCACTATGGTAATTATTTTCGTTAAGCGAGAGTAATTATCGCGTTAACGAGTGTCACGTAATTGGAAGACTAAATGAAAGTGCAGAGGAACTGGGTAATTTTAGGTGTTTCTTCCACTAGAAGTGACATACACTAGGGGTCAAAAATACAAAATTACTGTTTTGTAACCCTTTGAAAACAAATTTTTAACAACCATGTTATTTGCAACTTTTACAAATTTTTATAATCAAGATAAGTAAAATATAAATGCGATTAGATTTATCTAAAATTTTTAAATTAAATTATTAGAAAATTAACGTTACTATGTCTTAAATATTATTCATCTAAACAATGACTTATCGTTGGCTCGTCTTCTCGATTGGACAGATTAAATCGATATCCTACACAGGAAACTAGTAAATGAACCAGAAAAAAGAAGTCTTCTCAGGATACCATGAACGGAAAACGGAGATCTATGTAACTAGCTTCAACCTCTGGCGAATAAAGGGCCTGTGATATGAGACAAGTTTCAAGGGTCAAATTACTGACGAAGAGTTCTTACTCGGCATTATTAGCCGAACCAAAAGTAACTACAATTTCTCCTCCACTTAGATATTCGAATTTTGTGAAGCGAAACTATTGTACTGGCACCTCTCGGATTCCTGGGTAAATATTGAACTTGATTTTACTCTTAAGCACCGGTGAAACACGGTGTATATTCAATCCTAGCATCTTTATTCTCAATACCCGGGTTCCGATGCATCCGTTTTCGTTCAAGCTGAATACATTTGGTATCCGCGTTTTTTCGTCACGGAAAAGCTTCGAGCGACGTGAAATTAAAGCGATAGACGAATCGATAAACGCGTCGGGCAAACGTCCGCTCGTCACATACCGACGATAAGCCCTGAAATCGGGGACGAAAAGGGAGAAGGGAAAAAAGGGATGACGTTGAATCGTGACCGTTGACTCTTCGTCAAGCATGACTCTGTGACTGTTCGCAGAATTCACGGCGAGTTAGGCTCAGGACTGAGCCACTGAATTGAATTACCCTTTATCGAAAACGACCGTTGGCTCGCTACGCGATGGCCCGAATATTTCTCACAGCGCGAATCCCCAACCGATGTCGATGTTTCCGCAACGTTAGGAATCCACTTCCGCCCTATTGACGCGTCTCTGTGCTCGATGATCCCCTGCAATTTGCCCGATTGTTATCCTCACTTTCCAGCACATCGTGAACACCCGTTGTGAGCATCGTTGCTACGCCATCAACGAATAATAATGATTTTTCAAAAAAGGAGGAACCAGAATTTCAATTTTATGAATTTCAAGAATAATCCAAACACAAAATCAAAATGAAATAAAAGAATTATATTAAAATTTTCTTTAAATTGACACTGTTCGTCCATTATGAAATCCCTTATATCGTAATGAACACACATTTAAATAAATTAATTTTTGTACCATCATTTGATCGATTATTTACTTTGATTGAAGCAATTTTCACATTTTTCTAAGTTAACAAATATTTCCCGAGGAGCTCATTTTGCCAAGGTTTCAACAGAGATGATGGAGTAGGTGTTCATCATTCTTCCTGAAAGTGTTGAGTCAATCTATCTGAATTAATACGACTTGTTGTTTGAGAGCAAAATGGATCGCCTTCAATTGAATTCTTAATATGTACCATCTATACCTCTCGTGCTACAGAAAAGTATACAGGGTGGTCCAGTTAAATATTTCCAGCAGTAATGAGGACCAATTTTTGGGTGGACCATCCTGTATATCTACAAAACTTTCATGTAACTTGAAATTTAAATAAATTCAATCTTTTTATAATTTTTGTCAATTAAGTTTGTTATATTGAAAATTAGTACGATAAACAACATTTTGTTTTCATAATTATAATTTAAATTCATGTTTTCTGTCTAATCAAGAGTTTTTGGCACGTTTTAAGTTTCCAATTAGAAGAGCAAATACAGAATATTGAATGGGCTTGTTCGTGGAATAAATTAAAACATATTTGCGAGAGCAAGTTAATTGTGTTCTGCTTCGCATTGTGTTTTCAAGAACGTATATTAATTGCTTCCTTCGAATATATTCGCACAGCATTGCTGCGCACTTTTCCTTGGCAAATAAATTGAAATTGATCGTAAATCAATGAAGGTATATGTACTTAATTTACATTCAAATATTTCTTATCACAACAATCAGTTCATTAATTGCTTCTTCTCAATGATAAATATATTATTGGGTTTCTAAATGAAACGACCGTAAATATTATTTGTTCACCTTGTGTTGAAATTATTCAAGCCAGATTAATATTGAAAACTTCAAATAATAAATCTTTTGAAATATTGTTAATAAATAACGTTATATTTTATTTTGAAGAGCCTATTTTTAGTGACACACCTGCTGCCTTTAAAGCATCAAATTTTAAAGAGTAAAAAAGAAACCAGCAATTTCATTTTGCTGAGCCATTTAATTTTCGATATTTTATTTTTATACGCAATCAAACAAATTGAAGCATTCGCGGAGATTACAGACGATTTTTTCAATTCGTTGAAACGAACAAATACGTATGAAGTCAGTGAAGCGAGATTCCTTTCCGATCGATGGTTGATAAATTGCCAATGTGTTTTAAATCAGCATACTCGATAGCGCAATGTTTAAAAAAATACTGCATTTGATTTTTGATTAAAAGTCTGCAAATATGTGATTTTATTCGTTCCATTAATTGAACAGAAATTAGCAGATTTAAGAACAAAAATAAATAATTGAAATTGCTAGTAAAAGGATTATTTTTAAAATAGCTTTAAAAACAGCAAGTGATTAATTATAAATCTGACAACAGTTTAATCTCCTCCTTTCAAGCAACAGACAAATTTTTGCATTAATGGTTTCTTCATGAACATGTCAGATTCAGTATTATCAGGGAGCAACGATGCACACAACCAGACCCATTGTTTTTGACACAAATCAAGAAAATGTTTATAACGTGGAACGGTGGATGGTCGATCGTTCATGTTGCTGAAACGAATCAACCGTTGCGTAATTATAACTGGAATCACAGAGGCTACAGAACCCGGCAATACTTTCAACCGAAATGGATCCAGGTCAGCCATTAATTCGATTAAAATCAGCGCGACTCGGTTTCTTTTTTCGATTTCCACAGGAATAAATCAGCTTAAGGTTAGCTATTACAAACACGTTCCGTCCAAGAGTCTTCGTCCTCTGAATCAAGTGAATAATACGCTTCGATTCCAGACTCGGTAAACAAACGTCTAGCGTTGACAAAAAGTCAATGAGATCTTTTGTTCCTAATCAGTGTCCTAATTTCTTCGATGTAAAATTCGAACTAGTGACCGATTTTTGGACGATTCAATTGTGATTCTGCCATATTGACAGGTGATCTTGATCTAGATTTCTTAGAAAACCCAAATTAAATAT
Organism: Osmia lignaria lignaria; assembly: GCF_051020975.1. Classification (NCBI taxonomy): domain Eukaryota; kingdom Metazoa; phylum Arthropoda; class Insecta; order Hymenoptera; family Megachilidae; genus Osmia; species Osmia lignaria. Next base: position 11,878,532 of record NC_135032.1, on the reverse strand, counting down.
GAAATTTCCTTTTCGACATAACACTTATGTTTCGACGTATGCTTTGACTTTGATTTTCTAATTAGAAATACTTATACCTAGTATTAGATATTTGTAATTATGGGTAATATAATAAAATATAAAATTTTCAACAACCTCACTATGGCAAAAAAATACGTTAATGAAATAAATATTGTGATTTAGATCTAGAGATCAATACCCCTAACAGCATCCTAACCCATTTATTTTCTCAAATACAGACGATTTGGATTATAGAGTGTTAGATAAAATATTTCAGCCCGTTCTCATATATCAAGCTCTGTACGTTTGTAGAAAAATTGATTAGTACCTATGTGCTATGTATGTACGTGGGTGGAAAAATCGAAGAAGCATGGTACAAAGTGTAAGCTCATGCATTTTACACGAAGTGTATCAATCGTGGCTCCCCCCAAGTCATAGAAAGCAATCTTGAAGTGACTCGAGATGCTGACCTCAGCAGCAACGTCTTTAACTCATTCGCAGCTATGTCGTCGGATTAAGAATGTGCAGTTTAGTGCAACTTCAAACCGCTATTCACAAATTTTAAGCAGAGGGTGCTTGCTTGGCAAACATCGCCGAGATGTTAATGAACGATTGAACAATTTCGTATGACCTTTTGCAACGTAATTAGCACATAATTGAGTGTATCCTTCTCTGATGACCTTTCACTTCCCTATTTACGCTCAATCGATCGTAAAATTCTTCTAGCTATATCATACAATCTGATTTTTTTTTTCTAAAGGGTTACACAGAACTTTCATTGATGTTGAATCTAATTAAATCTGAAAGATTTTCGAACTTAAAATAATAATTTTGATTTTAAAGATTCTGAATAAACATTGTATTTTATTAGAAAATAATTATCATTCTGTAATAGAAGATACAAAGTTTCCAGTCGAAACAATGTGTATCACGTTTTCGAAGGTAATTGTACGAATGGTTGCCTAAATGAAATTGTAGGAATTAATTACCTTAATTACTAGAGTAGTTAAGTTACCTGAATTTAAGCAACCAAGTTACCCTAATTTGCATAAATTTAACTTCCTCCTGGATGTCGTTAAAGGTAATATTATAAAGAACAAGGTACCAAATGTTAAATTCATTGAATAATTTAAAGAATTGGAATATATTATAGAATTGTTTTAAAATAACTTTATATTTTATTTATTATTTATTCTTTTCATATCCTATGAAATATTTAAAAGAATAACATTCCATAAGCTGCTTTTTCTTCCCAATAAAACATCCTTCAAATACTAAAGTTGAATATGTCGACAGACAGTAACAAATTTTCAGTAATGTCTCCGACAGAACTACTAAAATCAAAATTGCAAAAGTTTATCGTTGTTATTCTACTATAATTTAAGTTGCTCTACGCACGTACTTCGCTTCCTGTTTCAGAAGGAAGAAGATTAAATCTTCAAGGAAAGGACTTGGCCCGTGTTCCGGGGTAGTTTTATTGGAAGGCGCGTACTTTGTAAAACTTTTACAATTTTTTTTTTTGGACTAAGTATAACGTATTAACGTCCTTCTCCACGATGCTCTACAGTCACTTCTGAACTCTTCTGAAATTGATAACAAGCACGAGGAGTATATACTACTCTCTTTAATTTTTGTTCCGTCACCATGTGCAAAGCGAGTCACCTAATTTTATCACCCTAATTATCTCTCCGTTATTTGTAGAGATATGAGAAAAGTTTGTTCACAAAAGTTATATAGTATCCAAGCCACAACAGTAGTAATTTTGTGCAAAATAAAAATACTTATTTAGTGACAGAATTTAAAATAGGTGGACTTTACTTTGGGGTATACAAAATTATTGACCCTTTTTAATATAATCGAATAGTATTCGGTGAGAGAAATTCAAAAATATAAGTTTCAACTTTAGGAATCTTTTATGAAGTTTTTATGATATTAAAATACAATGGTGTAAAATGTAAGTAATAGTAAACAACGCTATCAACGTAATGATAACATGAAATGCTATAAATACTGAAGACAGGTAACATCTATTAAAGTCTATCAAGTGCTATAAAATATTTATACAGCTTTCACGAACGACGTCGTGAAGCGCGATTTATTTATTTGATGCGCTACGGTATTAACTTCCAGACGTATATTTCACCAATAGCCATAAAATACTATTGGACACACAATTCCTATCCCATTTCCAATTGATACATCGGTAATAACGTAACCGTGGATTTATAAAGCGTAACAACCTTTGGTCAACAGAATGTATATCATTTCATCGCACTGAAACGACACGGATAACACGCGAACCAATCAACAAGGAATTAATTTATAAATTTCTGAATAATTTTGTTCAGTCGTTTGTAGAATATTTCCGTGCGAAGCAAATTCAAACAAATGAACGCGGAAAGCCATTTTGTCCTTGGTTGGGACAAACTACCTAGCATTGAATGTGATGTAATTTAAACTTCGCTAATTGCTATAAACAATTGTGAGAAGAGATAACAAACTGTAAATTAGAATTTAGTAGAAACTGGTGAAGTGAATCGAGTGAAATTGAAATTTGAATTTGTAGGACTGTAAAAATGGAATACAGTGGAAAATATGATTTTTCATATTTCATAAATAAAAAAATAATATTCATTTATTTCCCTCCCTCACCTTCCCAGTCCACACATCAACGAAAAAAGAAGAACAGCTTATCACAATGGAAAGCAGTGTAACGAAAATAAAGAAGGAAATGACAGAGTAAAATCACAAGACATTAGTACAGAAATCTGGCATATAACTTCTAAAAAAAAAAAAAAAAAAATGGAAAGTAGCTCTTTCTATGTACAAAGCAAAAAGCACAGGTGAATTTGAGGAAAGTAGAAAATGAAGGCGGATACGCGGGACAGCCATTTTCGAAACTCCCTATGGAAACGTGCCACTAAATCCCCGGCAAGTGCGTTTCCCTTTCGTCTCTTTTTCGTGCAGATATCTCCGAAACGAGATATCGCCTGAAGCTATTTCATATATGAAGAAAGAAACGCTAGAACCCATTGTGCGGAAGAGGGTCGGAGCTGCTGATAGCAGAGAACGTTCGATGATTGTCCATAAAGGTGTACAAGCGAAACACAGTCGTAGCTCGGGGAAGAAAGAAGACAAAAACCGTAGCAAATTGCTCGTGGTACATGGAGCCTGAAACGTTACGGCTCTTCTGATAGGCACGAAACATCCCCTGGATTCGATCAATGCTGAAGTTTCCAGAGGATGTTAACACTTTACCCACTAGGAAACCTATTAACATACTTTTTCATGCCGGGGGTTATTTAGCGGAAGCTTATTATTTAGGTTGTTGCAAATTCATTCATGAAACTTTTATTATGCACGTGAAAATTGTCATATAACTTTTTTATATAACACGTATTTTTATATTTAATAATTCTCAAGATAGATACAAGACATCATAAAAAGGTGAAAATCTTCTTACTTAAATAGTCAATACTGCAACCAATAACGCCAAACGATAACTCTTCATCAGAAATGCAATTTCCCGTGAAAAATTGAAAGATAATAAGATTTTGATAAGCTTGCGAGAAAAAAAATGTAAAAATCAAAAATTGAGGAGCGTCATTGCGCGATAGCACGCAAGGTAATAGAGTAACCGGAAGCCTAGTGCTAGTCTCGTTTCTTATTATGGCTCTAGGAAAGTATTGAAGCTATCAACTAGATAATTTGTTTTATCTTTAGGTTTCATTTGAATCTATAAATTAATTTAGAGATCCGTGTGTTTTGTTCTTAACTTTGATATTAGGTCAGACATTTATGTTTCATATTGAAACCATTTCAAACCTCTCCAAATAAATTTCAACCCAAACTATCAGCTGCTTGTTAGTCTAGTTCTGAAACATCCACAAGTGCAATTTTCCATTAAACTGAATTTGAACTGCAACGAAAGTGAAGCTGGAAAATGAAAAACAGTTGTAGACAGTTTTAGGCAAGATGTTCACGGCGATTCATTACAAGGAGATGCATGTATCCTCCTTTTTTCGTTCAGGCAAAGTAACGAGTAAAGTTGCTGGCCTCTGCCTACTTCCATTTCCGATGATATAGCAGGATATCTTTCGTACTTTCTTCTTCAGCTTTTTGCATCTCAGTTTATCTGTAGGATCCGGCTATCGTTGTCTCTTGTTCGTCGAGACTTCGAGATATGCGTCCTAGACAGGATAGGATAGTTGGCTACCATCCAAGCAACTCCGACCAATTGGCTCTAGCAGGCGTTGCAGTATGTTTGAGCGTCTCTGGAATGTTGGTCCGCAAGCCCGCAATCTCCAGCATCGAATTTCTATCCCTCCCGAACAGCCAGCCAACATAACTCCTTCTTCGTTCTGTAGATTAATTACTTTCGTATAAATCCAAAGGATCGATCGTGTTGCAGCTAGGTTCGAGGCCGGCTATGTCATCAATACAAATGACTATGGTGGCAAAGGTGACGACAAACACGAGCGGTGCTTGGTTGCAGGCCATTACATCGAACTAGGTCTCGTTCTTAGCAATCCTTTCCACTCTTTCTCAGTGTACCGTGACCCTATGTCGTATCGAATGTCGATAGGACACTACAATAGCTGTCCATTATCAAAAGGTCGGTATTTAAGTGGACCAATGTATTTTGATATCTTTGCAGGACCTGTATTTTTGTAGGGAATTGGGGATACAGGCCTTTGGAGGAAATGAATTTTTAGGTACACCGGCTGTTTTTATGTAGGTTTGTGAAGGAAATGGTTGCAAAGAAGGTGTGATATTCTGTTTAAGAATTTAGATCATTCAATTCATTCTATTCTGACAGTACTACTTATCCATTTTGGGTTAATTATAAGAAATTTAAAATTCGTTATTATATATAGGTACTTAATTAGAAATTCTCTGGTAAAAGTTAAAAGCAATGTCATGTACGAGATATATCTTGTTTCAAGAACTGTTCGACAAGAGAATACCATTAATTATACCCATAAAACTGTAACGTCTGAAAACCAGGTTTTCATCTTGTTACAAGCGTATCGCTTTTGTTACTATTGAATGGTATCCTTTGTTGTGTCAGACGCCAACCCTCAATCACGATTACCGAAGAAAATTTCACGACATAAAGCGTTGGAGGAGAAATATCCCCTAAGTGAACCATTTGTTACCGGGACAGGGTCACAATTCATTGAGAAGAGAAATGACGTGTAAAGGGGATGAGGAGGGCAAGAGAGAGAAAAAAAAAAGGAACGGTAATGTAACGAGGGTTGTGATCCTAAGAACACTTAGACATTTCAGCAAAGCTATAAAATATCTCCTCGGGGTATTGACAGAGTTAAATTGCGGGCAATGTCGAAGGTCAAGAAACACTTCATCCTACTTCCCTAGTTATTCTACCTTGCTTTTATTTCTATAAGGGCGCAAACACAATAGGTGTCTTCAAAAAGTTGAGCACTCATTGTCATTTATACTTCAAAATCCAATGAAGGTTACTTCAAAATCTGCACTAAGGGTTTTAGAAGACACCCCTAGGAGATTATATCATATTTTTAATTACAATTGTGTGTGAATTTATTTAAAAGATTCATAACTATTCGCACTGAAATTCTGTAATAATCAGATACATGTTATTCTCTAGAGACACGATGAAATATGTAACCCCAGATAGCAGATAAATTATTATCTTGTTGACCCTGCTACTGGGATTCGACCATGTGAGAGTATAACATGTCACTTGTCAATTATGAATTATCATGTATAATTTTATTTGATTAAGAATTTCTTAAATAACAAAATAATCTTAAATAAGATTGTTAAATAAAAATCCCCAAATTAATGTCAGTCCATCAAAGTGTTAAAAATCCCACGGTAGTATTTTTAATAACTTCATTTTTTTCATAATAATTTAATGAAACTCATCAGAAAATTTTCTTCCCTGTATTTTTACCATAACAGAAATTGCAAACGACACCATGTAATACATCTGCTGAGGTAGCTAGCCGTCCATAATTGTTCAAACTTTAAAGATAGTCATTTGCTGGATCGAGCCTGTTCTTCTTGCGATCCATTAAAGTTCGTAATTAGTTCTCGAGCTTCTTTCCCCGACACTGCTCAGACTTCCAGCAAGTCTTTAAGGCAAGGGGTTACTCATTATTCGATACGTGTATTATTTGATTTAGGAGATAGTTGTATTCTCTGGAGTATGTTCGTTAGATACGGTATCTTCCTAGTACTCTCGTTTATGAGAATTTTAATTTAAACAAAATTATGCAAAGATGTTTTAAAGGCGGCTGGAAAAGTAAAGACTGGGAATGGAAAATTCGTTGGAATAAGATTCGTGTCATTCGCGTTATACGAGAAACTTTAAAGTTTTTAAAGTTTCAATTCTCACGAGTACTTTATATCTGTTAAATACTCGTGTTGCGTTATCGATTCCCACTCCCGGAAGTGTGCAAATAGAAATAAGAGAGGCATCGAATGGAAGGCACTTAAAGCAAGGTTCTCGTATTGCCGGAGGAGATATTGTGATTGCCTGCGATAAGGAAAAACTCCAGGCTGTTGCAGTGTACTGTAAAAGTAGGGTAAATGCAGTATCCAGAACATCGAAGGTCTATAAGAAATTGAAGTTTTGTGATGAGAGTTGATAACCGTTTTGAATTTACACGTCATGACAGGCCATCGTGATTTGACTCACATTTCTATATTTGAAAATGTCTGTTATGGGTTTCACAAAAGGATGCCTAGTTTGCTCGATACCGTAGAGTTATAAATAGATTCTTGTTAGGGGTAAAATGTTCTGGATCATTATCAAGATATAATTCAGGATGAGGTGGTTAAACTGCTTCAGTGTCAAAAAAGGGGAGCAAATCGTTAAGGATCGTTCGTGAATGTTATCCTCATGACTCTTCGTTAGATCGTTCGTTGTAATGAAGTGTCTGATGAAAAGATCACTCAAGATACTGTGTCCTTTTCATAGAATAGCTCACTAATGAACCTACTGAAGTGACATATACCCTTCTGAACAATCTGCTCGTCATGCAATAAACATCTATACTATATTTACATCAGATATCAATTTTATGATGAAATTATAAATCAATAAAGCTGAGTTTAAAAATTTTAAGCAAAGCTACTTTTATCATTTGATAATTAAAAGGAAAAATAAATAATTTTAATTTTCATATTGCAATAAATATTTGCAAATCTCTAATGTACGTGCATACTGAAATTCTGATGAAAATTTAATTAAATTAATTAGGACATTTATTTATTTTTCACAATCCAACGAGCTATGGTAGTGTATGAAAATTATGTATGAAAGCTTTTATAATGTGTGTTCTGAAATTACCACTGTTCAAATTATAATTAGTATATAATAAAATAAATAATAAATATATAAAAAATTATGTACAAATCGAAGTCGTGAGTATATGACAGCAGCTATCAAAGTGCCAATTTTCTATTTCAATTTCCTTTCTTATACAATATTGCTGAATGTTATTGAATAATTATGACGAATTTAAAAATAAAATAGAATCAGTTCATAATTTTAAAGATACAAAAGGGTGAGATGCACATATTCAACCTGGATTGGAAAGTTAAATATACGTCCTGAATGAATATATTACTATGAATAGTTGGCAACTTTCAGAACTAGTTAATATTTTAGCTGAACTGGATACAAAAATGCCAGAGAATTTATACTTTGCAATAAATATCTGTATATAACCGGTAAGGCATTTTTAAGTGAGGTCGAAGCCAAGATAGCTTGAACGGTGTCTGACTTGGATAGATTTATGGCTGGGATTTATACTGTCTTCGGGACTAAAGGAAACCTGTGACACTAATTAGTTCAGACTCAACGATAACTGGTGTTTCCAAAGGCACGTAATTATTGAATGTCATAAAATTGCATTAAATTAAAAAATGCAATCAAATTCAGCTAGATTTGAAAGTTTGACACAAAGATGCAAGCAGCAGTTATAAATCTGAACACAACAGAAAATAAATAAATTACAGATTCGACAGTTCTGGAATTATAAAGTTCGAATGTCTCAAAGTTCGAACCGCAAGAGTCTAAAGCAAACATTGATTTGGAAACGATTCGAAGTTCTGCTTTTCTTTCTCGATGAAATATTCTTCTAAGATGTACGAGCAGAAGCAGCGAACGTCAATGTAGATTTTTTGGTTTGCTAAAGTTTACATACGGTCTGTGTAAACGTGAGAGTTCCTCAACTACGGAACACAGAATACAGATCTCGTAGACGATTCATATGGAGATTAGATTGCAATTTTTCATTTTCTGTTGTGAATTCTATTTTTGTTTATTTGTATTTCATCATTTTATATTTCACAATTTTTACAATTTGAAGTTTTTCCATTTAAAAGCAACTAGATTGAACAGAAGGTAGTGAAGAAATAAATTATGTTTCATGACACGAACTCATTTCACACCGTCAATCTTAATAATGAATGTCAATTGAAGCGAAAACGTTTCACAATGAACTCAACTTTAAATTAAATTTTGAATAAAGTATGTTACACTGACTGGGAGATAATTAATCTGAAAATTACTTGGAATGGTAGTTTGAATGGTTAATGAAGTGTGCTTCAAGAAAATGGATCAAATTCTTTGTAACAAACCGCGTTGAAATTAAAATTCATAATTTGTAATTTCGTCACCTTTCACTTTCTGATACTGTATTATTCTTTTGCATAAATAAACTCTTCGGAAAAAAGCTTAGTTAATTGTTCATTTTTAGAAGAAAAAGACATTTACAAAATATTTACAAATTTTAATTTTTTATTTCACAAGATATGAAACATCCCTTTTTAATTATCAATTTTAAATACGAAGCAAGGATACTTTTTATACCTTATCAATTGGTCACTTCAAATATAAAGAATAAGATAATGAATGAAACATTTTCAAATAGTTCTTTCTGAATGTAATTAAATTAACTGGAGCCATATTTTTCAAACTGACTGGTAAATAAGACAATAAAAAATTGAACAATACAACTTTGCAACAATAAGAGCATCTATTCATCGTTGAAACGGAAGTTATATAGAGCTCGTTATCCCATTGTTGATTACGAAGGATGCAGTTTAATCGAAATGAGACGAACAGTATTAGGATAGGAAATTTCCAAGTGAATCTATGAACGACAGCAAGTCGGATTAAAACAGAAGGGGTTTTAATGAATCCTTGATGAAGCATCAAAGGTGGCAAGTAACCGGGACACTGAAGCTTCGATACAGGTTGCTAAAGTATCCATCAACGAAGCAATCGACTGAGAGCATTGTATAAATGGAAAGCGAATTGAGAACGATTATCCAACCATTTTTGTTCTACCAAATTTTGTGTATATTTAGAGTAAACTATATAAGAATAAATAAAGAAGAGAAATATATCGTAGCCTTTTTTACTTAAAAAAAGAAACAACAAATTATAGGATGGGTAGCTACCTACCATATAAAATATTATTGACAAGATGCCAATACTGTAATAGAGATTGATAAGGAGATTATTTACATGTTGTATTATCTGTTCCTGAAGAACTTTAAATTATTGAAAATATAAATTTTAACAAATCAATAGAATGCAGTTATTGATGTATGTAAAATCTACACACCAGTAAATCTCATTACCTATTTTTCAAATAAACTTGGGATCACGTATTTTTATACGAATAAACTTTAAAAGAAAAATGAAGATTTCCAACATTAATCCAACACTACTTACAAGTGCAATTTTATTGCAACATGTAGTTAAGAAATATTAATGGAAGTCACCACCCTTATTTGAAACATAAAATACGAGTAGACCTTCTTTTAAAAGAGAAACGAAAAGCTTTGAGCATAAATCTTTTAATTTAACTAGAATACTGAATAATATTTAATTCATAAATATGAATTAAATCCACGATCCTTATTTCAAGTACCGAAAACAGTATAAATATAAAATGCAAGGTAATAAATTAAAAATCTTAGATTAGATTCAAATTTTCATACACTCATCGAGTGAAATCCGATAGAAAATTAAATTCAAAGTTAATAAATTATCAATATTGCACGGTATCGTTACCTGATTTCCGCAAACGTCAGCAAAATTCAGCAAAACGAGAATACAGGTTGAATTGTAAACTTACCTGCAACAGAAAGAGAACAAAATGGTTAGTCGTGTTAAAGGGTTAGGTACACTTTCGGTCAAAAGTTACACGTATCCCTTTTAAGAATCTTCGATTATATAATATAAATTATTATTTTTACATACATTGATTCAAAAAGAAAATATTGTAATTAACAAACTGAACATAATTATGTTAAAACACTAATTGACTATTAATTTAAAAATAATTGCATAACCCTGGAGAAAATAATAATGTTCTGAAAAGATTATAAAATTAGTCCAGTCATCAATTACCTCTGTCATAAAAATACCTGAATGTATATAAAGCAGTCTATATTCAACGCGAATGTGATTAATCAAATTTAAACCAGATCATTCACATAGAAATCTCCCACAATTAAGAACTTTCAAATAGAGGTAAGAATGCTTCTTTGAAAAGAGTTAGATTCTCGGTAGCCGGTTATTCCGTCACCGATCTCGTGACAACGCGGCCAAGTGATAAATGTAATAGGGTCGTAAAAAAAGAAACAGAGCAGCTGGTACCGGTTGAAAAATTAATCAAAGTACAAAGGATGAACGGAGGCTGGAGTACGCGGGGGAGCACCCGGTATATGTGGCCGGTCTGCGAATTCACCCCCGATAGTCCGCAATGCGGAATTTCTGGTTCGAACGTGCACGCGCGAAAGTACCAAGAGAAGTTACGCGAAAATTCACTCGGTGTCCTTCGAATCGTGTTAAATCTTTTCTGTGGAAAACGTTCGCTCGACTTCCCAATTGAAACCGAATTAACACGTGGCTAAACAGAAGCCACTTTTCTCTGGTTGTGTTGCACGCCATTTCGGCATACAATCCCGTTCAAAAGTTACGAGACACTTTAATCCTTTGAAGCCATTCTGATGCAAAATGAATATTAGTATCTTAAGAGTTTTAAATGCTAAAGAGTTTTAATTTCCTAATTTTCTACCCGAATAACTTGCTAATTAACATGAGTATTAAAAATTTGTCTCCAAAGATTTAACACAGTAGAGTTGCAGATATCAAAAAAAGATTTCAAGAATTAAATAATCAGATAGATAAAAATCACGAAACAATTTATATATTCAAAACCATTGATGTCACATCCAAACTGAAAGACAGCTATCTCCTCCATCAAATACGATTTTAATATAATTGCAAATTCATTTTGCACCCGCGCTTCGTGTTTTTGAATAACAATATGTAACAACAGCTATAACGTACCGCTAATACGTTGCTAATACAATACACAGCGTGACAGAGAATCTGATTAACATTTACATTTAACGAGATGCGTTTAAAAATGCATAAAACAACACGAAAATCTGCGCTCTCGGAAATTCATTTCCAACGAGTGACGTTGCATCGTGATGCATTTATTGGATGAAATGCAAACAATCTTGCCGCAGAAATTATGATATTTCATACGTTTATTGACAATCATTCTACATATTTAATGTTTAGTTTAGACATCTGTTTCCAGGCAAATATTTGAAATCGAGTAAGCGGGATACATGGTAGAATACCGATGATATTTTCAGCAGGAATAAATTGGAATAATGGAATAAATTCATCTTGTTTTCGAGAATAATAATTCTGGAGTTTCAAAGCAACTCATTTTAGTTTTCTGAGCGCTGACAAGAGGACATTCGTTTGTGCTTATATTATAAACTTTGGGAAGTAAAATATTTGGTTTAATTAAAATATTTCGGGTACCCGAAATGTGTCCAAGTGGGTACTTTTAACAAATAAAATTAATTAAAATAGTTTATCCTTTTGAAGTCCCTCATGATAAATTCCATGGTTTTGCTTTCTAAAGTAGATGAACCAAGTCCCTTTCATGAGAAACATCCACACGAAATTCAAAGTTCACATGTAATCGCTGGTGCATCGAAAATCTAAGAGTTAACGATTGTTGCTGCATCGTTGATCCGACTGCGATGCAAAACGCGCGGATCTACGTGTAATCTCGACGAGAGGCAACGAAGCTGAAGATAGATACCGCTCATCTCGCGTAAACAGGCACTGCTTTCCGAGGAGAACGTAAAATTACACGGTCCTGGGTTTACATCAATGCTTCAGTTACTCCTCCGAAATCGAACACCACAATCATCCGAACTATGCTGTTGCAAGGGGTTCATGCATTGAAGATCGTAAAATAAACCATTGGAAATTTGGAAATTTTAAATTATAGATTTCTAGAATTTTGGAGTTTGTAAATTACGGAATAGTGGAATTCTAAAATATTAGATTTCCAAACTTTGAAAATTCTAAAATTTTAGAAATTTACTTACATCAATGCCTGCTAATACATTTTTAATAAATAGTTTATTCGTTACATCGCATCAATCCTCCTACAATCATGTTAGATCCAGCTATTAATAATTCTACGGTTGGCCAGCCAGGAGAAAGGATTACCGGTGCCGTTTTATCAGAGCCGAAAGTAAAGAGAAACGGAAAACCGTGCTGGACAGAGAAATGTACGGCACAAAAGATAATCGTAAATGATGCTCTCCTGCTACAGACACTCTGGGGACATAAAGGAATCACGCTGGCCTATGTGCTCGACGGCTGAGAGGGATACTTTTCACCTACGTTCGAAACTTTATCCACGGTATTCGATACGTCCTTTACCCTGCAATCGATGAGCAAAGAGACAATAGCACTGTTCGTAGATCTAATCTGTGAAACGTAGCAAGAAGAAAGCATTATATTTTTCGAGACCGAAACTGCCGTCACCAAATGTCGCTACATTTACGAATTAGGGTGGTGAATCTCCTTTGCGGCGAGTTTTTGTTTCGACATCTGCTTTCTATGGGCTTACTCAGCCTTAAAGAAACTTCCTCTACAAGTAACATATGGATATGATTCATGATTTCAAATCGAGATAGTTTTCTTTCAGACACGTACATTTTTATGTTGATGAAGGTCTAAATGGAAATCATCATTTGATTTAATTTAGATAAGATAGAAACATAGTACTGTAGGACCTATTAATAGCGTTTTGATAAGGAAAGTGTTAATTCGTCAAGTGGAACAACCTGCTATCTAAACGTTAAAAATTATGTAGAAGAGACAGGTCGTTTCCCGGTGTTCACCGCGGGTTACATCGCCAAGTTGGAGAGTTCCGTTGTCCGACTTTAATTCAATTTATCGACGAACATGCCAGCGACAAAGTTATGGGCCAAATTCCCGCGAGCTTCTCGCACTTCCGAACTAGATTCACGCCCACTTTGTGAAGAACAGCCGCAATAAGGAACCGTCAGAAAATAAATGCTGCGAGAGCCTGTTTCTATGGAGGATCTACATCGCCAACCCATCAATTCAAATAAGCAAAAATATTTAAAACAAAACAAAATTTTATTCGAAAGTTTCATTTGATTTTATCCAATTTTGTACCTCATTACTGATTAATGAATAATAAACGAAGTTTAATTTGCGATTATCACACATGAATATCGCAAAAAAGGATTAAACTGAGGAATACTTCCCTCCTTCAAACTTTTAAGCCTATTTTTCAAGAAGAACAAAGTCAGTTCCAGACACTTGAGTAACATCCCACGAGAATTAAATTGTATCTAATTAAACTTGGATTAAGTAAGTTGGGTAAGTCGAATCTCTTGCTAGAATCCAAGGATACAAAGTCAGCACCAATTGTGATTTTTGCTTCTACAATAAAATAACTTTACACGACGTAGTCAGAAATATAAAAACCGTTTAAAAATTGCACTAGCAACTTGACATACCACTGATGCAAACCTAGCATCGTGAAAATTTAACTTGAAATTGAAAAGAGAATTGTTAATTAAACACAAAGCTCTTAATTAAAACATGTACATTTCATCGAGATATAAAATATTCAGTATAATATCCACGATTTCTGAGCGGCTGTAATATTTTATCACAGAAAAGTTGCATGAAAAAGTAATCAGATTTTGCTAAAAGTAATTTCTTTCGCTTGTCGATGAAAAAGTATCAGGGACACAGAAAAATTTATAGATATTCAAAAATTTTGATATATATATTTGAAAAAGTACTTTTATCAAAATAACAGAGTAATTAAAAATTTGGAAATTCTGCGACTATCGAATGAGCATGCGACAAAACGGAGGTGGTAGCACGTATATTGAACACGGAGAACGTTTGGAAGATAGGAACGAAACGGAAGTAGAAGAAGAACCGGAAAAGGAGAAGCCGAGAAAAAGTGGAGAGTAGCTGATGAGATGCAGGAAGCTAACCTGAGGAGATAGAGCACGAATATTTGCTTTTTTATAGCACATCCCTATCTACCGACGAGTTATTTTGTTTGAAATAAGATAACCTTGCCTTCCGTTCTCCTGAAGCTTTCGTTTTCCTCCACCTCAAAACCGCAAAATTTATTCTCCTATCGCGAACCTAGGCACATTACCAGCTACCTCGTTTTATCTGCTCGTGTCTCGATTTTCTTGACGAGAGTGTGCTCATACATGGTGTTCAAAATACAGGTATCAGTTAAGTAAGAATTTCCGAAGAGCACCAAGTACATCATTCCCCAAAACCGTCATCTTGCAAAGTATCATCCATGAGACTCACACCGAAGAACATCTCTTCCTTTCCTCGCTGTTTATCATCCCAACCGGTGCAGCATCTCCTTTAAAACGTAACACTGATCCAGGAGTCAGATAAACAGCCACTCGGTGCTCTCACTGCGTATTAATTACGGTCGCAATGGGAAACACTCGGTGATTCGACTGTGCTTGTCTTCGCAACCAGCGTATATACATTTCTCCGCGAGGAGCTTTAATTGCAGAAGCGGGAGAGGAATAAAAAGAACGCGACGCGTACTTCTCCTTCACGCGGCCACGGCCTCTTACGAATGCTCTAAATTCGTCCTTTGACATCCATCGTGGGAGACGTTTCTGTTCTCCTGACGTAGCCACTTTCGGTGCAACCCCAATTATGATAAGACGACTTTTTCTTAACAGAAGGGCACGCAATTTATGTTAATGAGAGAGCGGTGAAAAGATGCAGAAATCTTGGAGATTTGATTAACCCCTAACTGCCACGGTGAAATTTAAACACTTTAAGTTTATAGTAGGATGCTTTAGTGCTCAGTAAAAAAATTATTGCTGAGGTTTAACGTTGGAAGAGTAATGTACAGTTGGGTGCAAGGAGTGCAAGAGGAATCTCTAATTCGTAGATGTACGCTCTGTGAGACGAACCACGGATTCTGATAACGTAGATCTACCCCCAATAATTTCTAGAGAGTTTAATGTGTGAAGACCTAATTAGGCTTTGGAATCAAAAATTAAAAGAAAACTAGGGTTACAAATTTTGACATTCTTTTGATGTGCAACATTTCTGGAATATTTCTTGGAAGTTTCAAGTTGATGCTGATTAAAATTCACGAAGTTATGCGAGTTCGTACATTCCTCCAAGCGTTTATAGTAGGCACATAATTTTTCTTCCGATCGCTTATTAAAACTCACTTTTTATGAGACTAACTCACTGGACTAATGTTAAATATACGATATAATGGCATTTATAAAAGCACCCTATTATACCTGGGGAAATCTGAAATTTTGTTGAAAATTACTCTGAAAAAAAGGTGTATAAGAGAAAAGTTCTATTACAGCTTTCCAATTTATTCTCCTACGAAAAAATGTTTTTCAGAATCATACAGAAAAACCAGAAATATCATATAGAAAAGTTTATTTCACAATTTCGACCCAGTTTTGCAAAGCAATTCCGTAAGGGATTATACGGAGGGTACATGAGGTTCTAGTGGAATTCATGAAACTATAAACTTAATTAAACCAATACAAACTCGATCAATCTCAACGTCAATCGTTGATTAAAAAGAAAACTAATAAGAATTTTATTTAGAAATAAAAAAGTGTGCATTATATGGTAAATAATGCAACTAAAGTTTATTTTTTCATTTAAAAAATCATCAAAAAGTTTTGCCTTACTCTTTATTTTATTTTTAAGTATTTTATTTCAGAGTTAAAAGTTATTAAATAGAACTTGTATCTCGAAAAATATATCTAATATTATTCATTCATATTTCTACTGCTCATTCATATTTCCACACATTTACGAGGAAACATAATATTTTCCTCATTCCACGGTTCCCTCCATACACTATCCAATATACGACATAGAAGGATGAAACAGCATTTCAAAAGCCACGAAAAAGCGGTGAGGCGGTGGTAAATATTTAAAATCCATTCAAATGATGAAAGCTGCAGGAAGTAGGAGTCGAAAAAAGAAGAAAAACGGATATAATTCCACGACTCACGCGTAGAAGTGATATTATATCAGTTTGTACAACATTGCTGCAAAGCAGATTTACATGTAAATGTTTATTCCTATTGTGTGTCGCATTACCGTGTTTCCCATTGAAATTTATTTTAATCGACCCCGATTAAATCCGACTGCTGGTACATGCGGAACATCGTTATCACCTAGAGTGAATTTTACCCACGAGATTCGACGAGTTCTCAAGCTATTGAACCTTCAACGTACGAATGGCAAAGAAGAGTCTTTTATCAGGAAAAAAATTCCGTTCGAAGGGAACAAAAGGGAATAGATGACTAAACGCTACATAGGGGCTTTCAAAAGGATTTAATTACGCATGATTGACAGTCGTGAAAAGAAAAGAGGCAAGGACTTGGAACGGTGACAGCTGCGCTACGATGAGCCTTAAATTAATTATCGACTCGCTGACGGTTGATTGTAATTGAACGAAAACGACGAAATTTAGGGGAATTGAGATACCAGTCGTAATTCTGTGACTTCAATTTTTAATTTGACTTTAATGCGTGTTTTATTATGTAGTAAGTAATTTTGTATTAATTGGCAACTTTTTGTTAATTTTCAACTATTCTCTATGGAAATATTGATTTCCAAAATAAAGGATAATTTATAAAATTACAATATAACAATTTTAATATTGGTAGATTTTCTTAGGAAAAATGGCAGTTCCCCCTTCTGTAGATTTTCGATTTTTGGGATTTTTGGCTCTCGCCATAGGCCTCCCCATCCCCTGGCCAAAAACTCCCGCAACACCAATTTACGCGTCGACGATGTTTGATGTCCCAAATCAGCGAGTGTTACACTACTCGCTGGTATAATGAATTAAATCATTTTGTGGCCATGACGCACGTACATAACAGGTGAACCTTCCTGCATAGCCGCAACGGGTTTGGTGGTCTAGTCGATAGTCGGACCATCTGCAAACAATGTTACAGCGACCGCAAACCTGATCGAAAGGGTTGTCGTGCCGATGGCCACTCAACTGATACGGAGGCTAGACTTAATTCCAAGATTAGCTGTATAAAGAATTTCACCATATACAGAATTAACCCTTCCATCCCCAATATAAGATTACTTTGATTTGTTAAAAAAAAAAATTATTTCTGTCTTTGTTGAACACTTTTAATCAAGTTTTTATTATTTAGAAATATATTTCTTAAATTATTTAGGTATGCTTTGAAATGGTCAGAATGGTTAAATCCCTTAATCGTCACCCAAGGAGCAGTAATTCTCATCACCATAGAAATTCAGTACGTATTTAAATTCATCGATTCTCTGACAAAAATGTATACAGTGTATTTACCTGCGTAAGAACTATTTAATACCTCTGATATCTATTATGCAAGGAAATTTGAATTTATACAATAGCTTGGTCTCAGATTCAGTGAATAGAATGTACCCAGTTATTCAACAAAACATGATATATTTTCATGATAAAGAGGCTTAAAAACTGAACTTGACCCATTTTTTTATTAGATTTTACTCTGTAGTGTAGAAATGGTGAGGTCAAAGGATAAATATTTGCAATGCATCCTTCCTCGATTGATTGTTGGCCATTCGAACAATTCAATTATTCATGGAATGGCATTAGAGAATGTGCTGACTAAATACCTAGCTGGTCGTCAGGGTTGGAAGATTGGGTCAATTGTGGTCACTATGGGACGTTAGCTACTGTACACCGTTAAATACTCCAGGAGTTATGTTACATAACTCTCTACTATCGACAACAAATTATGTAATTTTCAAGAATTTCAAAGGTGATCACCATAGGGTGCTCTATATTAATAACAATAAATTGCAATTATTTCTAAATACGTAAAATTCTAAGAATTTTTACTAATATTGGTCAGATTTCGAAATATAAAAAGCCAATATATTTTTCCAAAATCAATTCCTTCAGAAATAGCCAGTGTAATGAACATCGAACATAGTCAGGAACAATTTCGATGTGACTAACTTACATAACCATTGTAAGCTTCCAAGTCGGCCATCGTTCCATTCCGTAATGACACCAAACGGTACTCAGCAAGTTCATCAAACTAGCGAATTGTTTCTTGGCCATCAAATCGATCGATATTCTACATCTCGAGGCCTGATGCCGTTGCCTATTTAGTCGCGGATGTCAATAGGGAGCAATGACTCAGAAGTTAGCATTCCCCTTGCAGCCGTCTATCGATCACTAGTTCTCTTTCTTTCTCGCTAACAAGTCGAGAGATTATGAAGACACACACGTTGGGCCATGGCCAGGACCTAAAGCCCCTGCAATACAGCTAGCAGATTTATCCCTCTTGGTCCTAGGCCATTTCTTCCCTTGTCGTTTGCCTTCGGTGTTACCGCGCGATTCATCCTCCCCCGTATGGGGAGATGCTAGCACATTCCACCGCGCCGAGTACGACCGAACGAGCCCTTAATGGCAGAATAATATTCCTTCCGGAATTCTAAATTCGGTATTCCTTAACCAAATTAATTGCACCGGCCAATCGGCCGGATAATGAAAGCGGTTCATAACCGTTTCGAAGGTCGTTACTTGCGGAATTGTACCGTTCGACTTTAATTTTCTCTGTGGTAACCCTTTCGTTATTACTGGCGAGTGGAGTCTAATGCGAAGGGTCTATATTCCAAAAAATTGGGTATTGAAAAATTCTGGAATTTTTTGATTTTGAAATCTGGGAATTCTGGAATCTTACAATTTTGAGATTCTAGAATTTTATAATGATTAAGGGGTTAATCCACATTTTTTAGGGAGCTAGATACACCTTACCCCCTACCTAGTTGTACCCGTATCTTCCTTCAATTTTGCAAAAAAAAAAAAAATATTAATTAACACAGAATATATAACCACCCAAATTTATAATATTATACAAGAATATGTGATGATGGTGCATGTGCAAGTAGTCAGCTGTTCAAAGGTGTGAACATCGTGCTATATAGCATAGTCTGTCACGGCTTCATTAACGGTCCTATTAATATGATAGACAGCAGCAATACGTTACGATGCATGTGATTTTCGCGAACAAGATCTGACTCTTGTACCACGAAACCACCTCCACCGTACCTTAACGTGCTCGGTTCATGAATACATCTGCTAGCGAGCCGCATAATTAGGCTTGCAGGTTGCATAAATAACAAAAGCGGTCACAGAACACGTTACGTTTGGATTAATCTGGATTACCTGTTCATTCGAAGTCAAGTGTTCCGTTGTTAGTTGGGGATACTGTGGCTATTAGTTCGTGAGTAGATTAAGATTAGCTAGGAGATGGTAAACATTAAGATTGAATACCAATTACGAGATGTGTGACGTGAATTAGGTATGTTTGCGTTAAGATAGAATCTAGCAAATGTGCACAGGATGTTATTATCAAATTTTGATTAATATATTTTGGAATTCTTAATTTTACAATTTAGAAATTCTAGAATCTCAGAATTTGATGATAAAATTTCGTTCTGCAAACATATTTATAAATTCATAACGGAAGATAAATGATTCCTTTGATCCTACATACAGATTGATAGGACGAAAAAGGCCAAAGACATCAAACAAGGAGGACATTACGAAGTTTCCTTCTTTCTCCACTTTCCAGTGACGGGAACAGATCGAAACTAAACTCAATAGAGGAACCCATCGACTATCGATAGGTTTCTAAAAACCTAATGAAATGTCCTGGTCACGAGAAAGGATACGCCCTAAGCCGAACATTTCGTTCACGACGACTGAACTCTGGAATTAAAGTCTCCACTTACTGTAATCAATTAGACTTTCCTATACAGCTGGGAGCCAGTAGAAAGGGGGTATACGAATGCTATCTATTTTGTCCTCTCCCTTCCACCTCTGTTTTAAAGTAGCTCTCTTTTTCTCTCCATTTTATGGTTGAGTAAGCTTGCCACAAAAAGACATGGATTGAGTTAACAATGATCTTGGAAACCGGGGATGTGATCAAATGGTATCTTTTTGTAGCCATTTCAAAAAGTCAATGAAACGTACGACGGAGCAATTAAATTTCTATTTCCAGTGCTTTATACTACTTCTTTTTTATGTTTATACTAAAAATATACTAAAAAACTGCACCTACAGAATTTATAATTCTATTTCTAAAACAAAATCTTTTAACAAAGTTTGTAAAGCTTTGTAAATCATATTTATTACGCAATATTCTTACTTTATTCGCAACCTTTTAGCGGTACCTTTTAAGAAACCCGTTTACAGTGGTACAGCATTAAGTGAATTATCGGTTGGTAAGGTAATAGTTAGAAAGCTTTTAAAACTTTTATTTAAGAAGCTGAAACTTGTGTTCGGGACTGGGGACTGGAAAAAATTCAGACGTTCGAGGACTTTGGAAAGCGTCTGTGAAAACGATGCCTAGCCATCGCTGTTAGAGGTGCCATTAAGCGTATCCTCTTCAAGAATCTGTCGTAGACTAGGAAAGATGGCAAACAATGAGATGTGGACATTTTTCCAACAAACAGTGAAGTGTACTATGTGTATAGTTTGAAGTGAAAAGTACCATTTTTGCACCTACTCATATCATCCCAAGTAAATGACTATTTTCTCCAAAGGAACAATTCCCCTGCGGTACAATTAAACAGAATCGAAGAACGCCCCGAAGGGATGGCACAAAGGCTGAATGGTACGACTATCAGGGTTTCACGTACAGGTAATGTCCTCCCTACAGGCAAATCAATTGCAACAGGCCTTAGTAGGTAGATATACTCCTGCCTGACACAGCAGGTAAGTTATGTAAATTAGATTTGAACTAAGCATAGCTTGCACGTTGCGTCGTATTTCTACTACGTTAAATCTAGTATATTTAGCTGGATGAAGCTAGAATTAAACGAACGAGGTTGGACAGTGAATGAAACGTGAATCTGCTTGAATTCTGTCGGGCGATGTTACAGCCTTTGTAGAAATTAATTTAGTTTCAGTTACATCTCAGGGGTTCAGTTAATTCTAAATTTAATTATTAAGTTAGCATGCTGCATGATTTTCCAAGTGCGAACACAGCGAGTGTAATGCAAAGAAACAAGACCATTATCGGACTTTATTAATTCCTTGGTAGACCGAACTCATCAGAAGCAACTCTTTGCCAGACAAGTTGACTGCTGTTAATGATTTCCTGTCGATAAAGGTCACAGATTCGACGGTCTACCGGCACGAAAAGGCTCGGAGGGAATGTGCACTCAACGGAGCGAACGTAAGTGCGCAACGTCATTACTTTGAGAAGTAACTAATTGTGTTCTAATTAAAGCAACAACAAGAAGCCCTGCTAATTACTTGGCATCTACGCTCGCAGGATTTGACCAACCGAATTTCACGCGACACTAACCCCCTCCCTCCTTACCAAAAAGGAGAATTTAAGGAAAATTTAATTTATATTTCCTGAACTTATGTATATGTCTACATATTTATAGAACTTTTACATGTCACACAGAAAAATAATTTTAAGTAAAAATAAATAAAAATTCTATTTTGGAGTTGCATTTACAGAAGTTGAACTCTCAATATTCAGCAAAATGTCATTTTCAAGGGAATCGCACAAAATAAGGGAGCACTGCAGTTTTAATAAATAGGAAATGCAAGTGCAAACAGTCTGAAGAATTTTCTTCGTCTTATACATCTCTGAGAGATGCGATATACAGCACTCGTAATAAAAACAACTAGCGCCCATTCCGTTTTTACACAACTATGAATTGCTTGCTTCAGAGGTGTTTCATGTTAGGTCTTCTTCTTTGCTTTTCTCCCCTTTAACTTTTTCCCCGTCGTCGGTTTTTTGTCGTTTAAAGTAGCTCTCGTTTCGTACACTGAAAAATCATCCAACCTCGTGGAGATTCCGAAGTGGAAGATCAAGACACGGTCCAAATTAGAAAAAAGATATTAATAAAATTGCTTGAAAAAATTACTTTTAATATTAATGCCGTCAAAATTAAGATTTTGAAAATTTCTGTATGGAAGCCTGATTTGATTGCGAGTGTATAATTCATTTAAGGGATCCACGTCCTCTGACATTATGTATTCATTATTATTCTCTGTGTCCTATATTAAATTACCAGTAGAAACTAATTCCTACAAAGGAACAATACACGAATTTCAATCTGGTCCACTGTAACTGATATTCTAACAATACTGTAACTGATAAGGATATCAGTATTATAATCCTGAATACACCGAGCACACTAATTAGAAAATATTATTTCTAGAAGAAGTAATCTTGGCTTAGTAGAAATATTAATAAAATCAAAACTTTGGAGTTTTTAATTCTTATGAAAAATAATCATAATTTTTTATTGTTTTCATTTGCATATCAATCATACGATGTAAAATGTTTTGAAAGTTGAAAGTTGCAAAATATTCAGGTGCTTATCATGGGTGAACGGGACTTAGATTCATGCAGGGACATTGTAGTATCTGGCTGCATAATCCATATTCGATATCGAGTGATGTTCGACGAACCGTTCGTACGGTCGCTGTCTCCGAAGCACTCGATATCGATTTGCGATTTGGCAGTGGCTCGAGGTTAAAAGATCGCGTCCAGTTGCGCAAAAAACGTTCAATGGCCGCGAAATACCGAACAATCTGTTCGTACGGACGAATGGATCCGAAAAGAAATCCAAAGCATGCCATAAACAAGAAGCCCACGTCAAGTCGGGTCTTGTATCAATTGAGCGAAAACAATTGAGAAGTCTCCTTGCGATCTGATTAATAGAGAAACTGGAAACAATGAATTTAAGAGCAAAATATGATGCTATCCGATATTTTGCTGGTAAACTGAAAAATATCCGAAGAATATAAGAATAATAAAATTGATAGAGGATGGTTGAATAAAATTGTCAAAAATTATTCAAATAATTTTAATAATTCTAACAGTTTTAATGATTCTAACGATTCTAATAATTCTAATAATGCATTAGAACAAGTGTTAGAATAATAATTGGTCATCGATCAGTATCAATTAAAACTAAATGTAATTAGATTGGCCTAATCAGTCCCCTAGGTAATCAAACTTTGAACAGCATTAGGCTGATTCAATTAACCTATCATTAAATAAACCCGATAGAAAATTAGATTAGCTCTGAAACTCGTTTAATAATTAAAACCATCCAAGTAGTTGAGCATCTTGTCATGAATGAATTTCTTAGGAAAACTTAGGAATGCTCCCGAAGGATGATTGATTACTAACACTATACTCCTACATGTATGCATATACTTAACTGAAACTATAATTACAGGAACATCGAGTAAATTGCAGTTTGTACTCTTACCCTGCACCCTCAACTATGATTAAGTACTAGGATCTTGTTAAAGACAGATAGAAACACTACTGACATAAACTTCTATTCAAATAATTATCCCAATTGTGTTCTAATAATTTGATTATTCCTATTATCAGAACAAATGAGGTAACATTATATGGGAGTTCGAGTTACAAGTGACAAGGTGTTACTCCCTAAATCCATCGACTTCGAACTCTGACCCTGAACTCTTACCCTGAACCGAATCCCTTTTCATCCGTCCTCACATTATATCCTTGCATCCCCGATCGTTCTTTCTTTCCCTCAACCTTCCAACCATTTCTAGAAGTCACTCAATCAAACTCACCCTTCGATCACCTGTTCTCAATCATTCGCTCTTTATCGTTCAGTCCAAACTATAAATGATTATTTAATTAGAGTTTGGATGCTTAAAAAATTTTTACGTAGAGTTATGTTCGATACCAAAATTATTTTACGCAAAGAAAAATTAATTCTACTATTACCCTGAATCTTGAAGCAACAAATTTTACACTAGTTTCTGTTATTGAAAAACATTTTAAATTAAAAAAAAGATAGGAAGTATATAAGAGAAAAGGATTGATCTCAGCTAGGTAGATGGTCGGAGAAGAGGTCAAGAAACCGAGCGACGCAATTTCAGCTGGCGCGTAGCCGTTAAATATTGATCAAAAAGTAACGAGCCTCCCACTTATCATGCCCGAGATAGTGGAATAGCCATGGACCGCAGCTATGAAAAGGAAGGAAACGCTTCCTTGGTCTGGTCACGGTAAGTTCTTGGTAGCGGTGGATGATCATACACACTCGGGTTACGAAGAGAAAAAGAGGATGAGAAACGTAGAAAGGAAACGAGGAAGAAAGAGAGAGATAGGTTAAACGCGACCATCGTTGAGCAAAGCTTTTGCAAAATTTTCTTTCGCTTTGCATAACGCTAATGTATTCTATTGAGAGTGACCCGAGCTAGTACAACAAACCTAGCGGTTTAAATAATGAAAAAGTCTTGTTCGCCGTCTTAAATTTATCGAGAATCATATTTTAGCTTTAATTATTATTTAAAGCAAACTGAAGTACTTTTGATTGAAACCATTTAAGCTAGAATCGATGAAATTCTATTTCTAAAATGGAGGTTTTTAATTTAAAAAATTCATGGTCCAATAGAGGTATTGATTCGAAGCGGGTATCTGATGAGATAGTTGGAATCCCTGATGCGGGAGCCGCAATAAAAAAAGAGTTTCAAGTTTTAGGAGGCTGGGAGACCACATCAGATATGGAAAACAAACACCATAATATTCAAAGATACGTATATCTGGCAATATTCTTTGTCTTTCTTATTATCAGTCAATTAAGGAATCATCTAAGTATCTCAATTTTGATAGATAGAATCCGATTTCGTTTTTTCTCTTCATAGAACATGAAACGAACCGACGCAGAGGTGCACTTAAGGATGCGGGTATCGATTATGGAAATGCAAGCTTCTCTTCGATAATTCAATTCGCGTACGAACTAGACGGACGCATTAACTGAAACGTGGGCTCTTGTAATTTTGAAAAAGTATAATGGCGATCGCGGTAATTCTATAGCCATCGATTGAACACAGCTCGGAGATGAAACGGTGCTTCACGTCGGTCATAAATTATCTCGACGAGCATCTTCGGAATCATTACGCGCGAATAATGGAATCCTGCATACCACTTTATCGATATCTACAAGCATTTCCATGTTTTTGAATCGAACAGTGTATTTGTAGAACATTAATCAAAGATAATTTATATTTCATGCAGATAACTTCATTAAAGATAATTGATAGACTCGATGAAACTACCAGAAAAAACTGATCAAAGTTGTACACTGATAATATTATATTTTTGGCAAAAAAGGTAGTGAAAAATTGAAAAAAAAAAAAAAAATACAATTTTTTAAATAATATTTTCAACATTTTTCCAATAATTTTAACATATTTAAAATTATCGGTACTTGCATAATACATTGAGAATTAATTTTGGGAAATGAAAAGCGAACGAATGTGTTGAATTTCCATCATTTGAAATGAAGGATTTAACTGAGAGAGCATTTGCAAACTTGCAACGTATCGGCACACTCGAAGGATTATTGTGAAACTGGATGGGTCCTCAAGCATTGTGTATTGAAACAGTTAATCTGTTTGGACAATAATTAGTTTTCCAGGGAAAACGATGAACGACGGGAAGTGCTTAATTGCTGACCTCGCTAGACGGACTCCGAAACTGGGATTCCTGGTTACGAGTTAACGAGAAAATGAAAATCACTCGAGGATCAGGTATTGAAATTCCGGTTTCGAAGTTCATAAGTTTATTCGCGTGAATCGGTCCATTCAATTTCCGCGTTCAACAAAACGGGATTAAAATTTTCTATAGAAACTGAGAAACTATGATAAAGAAATAAAAGAAGAAATTGTTGATGATGAAGTAGGTATTGATTATTGCATTCAATAATCGGGTAGCAAGGCTGGGTACCCGCACACCTTTATCACCAATATTATATTCCCAAAAATTTAATTCTAACCATACCACCCCGTAATCACACCATCCACAATACTGGCCTCAGTTTCACTTATCACAGATCCCAAAAAGAAAGCACACCAAACAAACCGCCTTAAAGAGTAGAAGTTTTCAGCCACGAAACCCATGTCCAATAATTAAACGCGCGTTATCCTCGAGGAAAATTAAGTGGTTTCATGCCAGCAAGTTCGACGAGAAGAACAAACCAAGATGAACGTCCGCATTGACCTGGATTCGTCGTTCGAGACTATTATCAAAAATGGGTTGGGAAATTGATCAGAAAGAAAAAGAGACACCAGGGAATCGTCGATACTTCCTCTGACATAGGGTTACGTTAACCCTTAGGGACAGAGATTAAACAGCCAGTAAGCCGAAATCATCGTTTCAAGGGGGACACATTGAAGATCGGTCTCGCTACTATCGGGGTCAATGCGGCACAAGTAATTTCTGGATTATATGGCGGCCGTAATCCTCCTACTAGCGTAATAACATCGTTTCATAGACCATTATCCTGCCGACGGACTGTAACCTTGTTATTTGTATAACCCCGCGGATTTCGCGTTCTAATAACAAATTTCATTTTGTCACTCGAGCGTTATGATAGACCTCCAAAAATTCTCGATTTTAATTATTTCCAGCCCAGTGCTGTTATATGACAATATTCCTTTTGAATGTATTAGAAAATTCGGAGCTCACAAAATTTGGTTTTTGAATAATTTGAACAGAAAGAAATAACGATATTGATTTTAATAAAAGAATATCTATGAATGTGATTGCTCAATGTATGGAAGATCTCTTTTTGAATATTGATTTACAAAAGGCAACGATGTACCTATATAACTTGCCCAAGTTTCAATATGACTAGTCAATAAATAAAAGAAACGAGATTTCCTTGCTTTTCTGGTTTTTTATTCAAAACAAGCTCGTTGAGAATCAATATAGAATTTATGGTAGTCGTAAAATTTCTGAAAGCACTTTTGGTAGATTTCTACTAGAATTTTGCTTGCGCACTTGATCAGAAATTTGTAAACAACAAAAATAGTAAAATAAGTGTATTTTAACTTTTTAATTTTAATTCGAACAATACAAAATATTCAGGATGAAAGTATAAAACTTTTAGCTAATCTTTTTATTTATATTGGATATTATCAATACATAAATATTGCATTTTACTTTTATAAATATTGGATTCGGTGTCGAACGCAGCACGTACAAAAATTTACGAGAGAAAACACCTGCATCAAAATTTATGGATTTTATATTTTTTAAAATATATTTTTCTCCACATTCTATTCAAGAAAGGTAAAACCATTTCAAATTTATTTTTCAAGTGTTTCTCAGTATAATCAGTCACGGAACAAAGGGTCGTGTACGGTTCATTCACAACCCCTAGTTTTCATGATTCTGATGTTGCCAGAGGTAAAGAATAACTCGCGTATAAAGTCATCAATTCAGAAAGCTTAATGCTCGTTTTTCGTTCTGGCAAGTGTACTCATGACTGGTGTTCGTGATCCTTTTCTGTCACAACTACAGTCGTCTCAGCACCTGCTCTTTCGTGCAAGATACGTGTATTATATAAAGTGGCTGCTAGCTACCACGTTTGCTTATTATGCTTCCAGTTAAACCACAGTGAAAAGGAAAGGTTATACGAAAAAAGAACATTTTCTTCTTTCCACGATTTCCCCTCGGGTTTCCCTTGACTCCGCTTCGATCCAACGAATTTTCCTTTCAGGGTGAAATAGTGGTGGAACACGGGGAAGAGAACAATAAGCATTTTCCAGTCAATTGACGTCCGACAACGAAGCTGAATGTTCCCTTTTCAAGCTAAACCATGATTTTTCCGTCTACGTTTCACGAAAAATGTGTGCTCTGTGTGTTTCGATTAAATATTACATGAAAGCTTTCAGTGTAAACTTGACGTTTTATGCTCACCATTTTATTACTTTCACGCAACTAAACGATATGAATCGCAAACGAGCGTGTCGAGAATTTCTGTGATAAAGTTGCTTACGCTTTTGAAACATTCCTGAATGAATTTGCACGTGTGCGTATATAAAGAAGCGTGGGTGTGTTTTACTTTCAAGCGACAATCGATGAAAATGAAGTGGAATTCCAAGAATAAGGAAAGGTCAAATTTAAAATTTGAAAAAAGTCGTGGGATAGTAGGGTGCTAACTAAGCTTGTAACCTTTTGAAAGTCTACTATGTTCAAAAGGTTATACTAATAATGGGATCTCCTCCCCTACATCATCATTCTCCTAGGAACTGCCAAAAGGAAAGAACGGAAATCTGAGACATCGACATTTTCCCCGGAAAAGCCGGTCTTGATCGCGAGTGTAATCATCATTTCCCTGTTTGTATTAAATTTTTTATATTAAAATATCAAAATGTAATTGGAAATTTTCAACGAATATTTGAAGGTCTTTATCCCGCAACAGTAGTAAAGTGGAGTCCACCTTCATAAGATCGGCCAAGGTACCTAATGTATAGCGAAATTGATTTTACATGTATTCGGAATTTAACGAAAAGGCACACAAGCAATGGACCGCGCTCTTTATAATACCTACAAAGTGTATTTGAAAGCGTTTACGTGTATGAAAGTCGGCCATCGATTAAACGTGTACCTGAAAAAAGCCGGTCAAAGGATAGCAAACAAGCAAAATTAACTTGCACTGACTTAGACTGTTCGCGTTAAATAATATTCGAGTCAAATCTTAGAAGATGAAAAAAGAATTATCATCACGCAGGACATTAAAGAAATAAATTTTTTTATTTTACATATTTTCGTTTCTCTAAAATATGTAACTTATTTAAACGCAGATTCAACAATTATAATTATCTTAGAGAGAAAGGAACATATGTAACTTCCACGCAAAACAGAGTTAAATTGCGGTTACGTTTGAAATTAAACTTCGTACTTAATATACGACGGTGGTTTCTACGAGTTACTCGTTAGCAATATCCTGCATGTGCTTATATTTATTCATCCTTTCGTTATCCTCTGTTCCATTTTCTAATCTCCTTTCTTTCCTTTTTTTAATATGAATACATGGAATCATGTACCATATTTTTTAATAATATACAAATCTAATTTATGTTAATTATATTAAGTATTTAAATAGTGAAACACTATTTAATAATATCTTTCGTTAAAACTACTTTCCTGTTACTTTGTACTTGTGCTATGATTTATGAAAAAAAGAAGTATTTAAAAAGAATCAAAAGTAACTCATAATTCTAGGTCCTCATACATATGTAACAATAGCTTGTTATTCAGAAAGATGCATCAGGTGAGATAAAACCAACAATTTGCAAGCCAAAGCACGTATGTTTTACAAAGAAGTAAAAAAACAAGTGATGTAAAGTATGAAAGGCCAGGCATGCGCATAAATCGGATAATATCCTATGGATAGATAATCTTCATAAAACCCCTTCATTTTTTGCTTTCATTTCCCTATCATCAAGAACATAACTTTAAAATACTAATGCTTGTTATCCGTTCAGGATTCTGATAAATAAATTTTTTAAAGAAAAATGATACAATATTGCAAATTTGTAACATGATGTAAACCAATATTTATAATTACTAAAGACAAGAGATACAAGAATTTCATACTATAATACTGTATATAGCAGATTGCAACGAGCTGCATCGAAAGGTTAATTAGAACCATTCCACTCATTATATTTAATTAAAATGAATTAATTGTATCCACAGAAGATATTAAATAGGAAATTCAGATGTCGTACTTCATGATCCTTTATATAATAATAAAATGGCAGGAAATCATAATAAACTAACATATTCCGTTAAAGGAAATTGCATTATTTCGATTCATGTACATTAATTGGATACATTACCGATCATTTACCGATGCAACACGCTTGTTATTTCAGTGAATTATTACCGACCAATTGGCCTGAATATAATGAAACAGTAGCATGCAGAACGATACGTAATTCAGCAACTCCACATCACTTGGATCGAAGCAAATATCTCATTTCATTCGAGATTCAATGAAACGTGACACCTTGATGAATGAATCGCTCGATCGAAACGTGAAGAAATCGTATCGGATCAGATTGAAGGATACGGACGATGATCTTTAAACTATACGAATACCTCATTCAATAAAACACGTTTAACAATTGAACTGATAAATGTAGACTGAAATATTCCCTTAGATGAAGATTTTATTGATTTTATTCTTGTATAATTTAAAGTATAATTTATTTTAGTTGTATGGTATATCTTGTATATAAACCACGGTAATTTACTATTCCTTAAGAGTACACGTCGTGTAAATTTGCATGGTAAAGTTGTTCATAAAGCTACACTTGGAAATCGTTGAAACTCCCTGGGAAATCACTATGTTACCTGTCCTTTCGTATTTCGGGCACGTAAGGTAAGACGATGAGGTCGTAAACGTGCGATGCCATTACTTTTCTAGATCGATTTAGGGAATGCTAACGGTACGGAAAAAGACGACGAAAAGAGTAGATTTAGATGTAAGTTAGTGAAAAGGTTGATAGATAAAATACCTAATCCCAAACGAGATTCCGAGGAAATTGTGCTACCAAGAATAGGTTGATTGTACGCTAGGAACTGAGTCAAAAATATGGAAGCAACCTTCGGATAATAACTTGTGCTCTAGAAAAGATATTGAAAATTCATGGTGTATGGTGGCCACGATATAACGAAGTTTTTATCTCTAAGGAAATACTGCAGACATTCTATCAGAATTAAATTAACACATTCGTTATCAACACTCAATTGAACATTCAATTAGTAAAATATTCAAAAACTATGCAATTCGAAGTAGTATCATTTTTTTCTGATTGTTTATTGCAATGAAAAACAATCTGAGCAAAAACAAATGTTGTTATGTAAGCTATATCATTGTATACTTTAAAATTGTTGAACAATTCTAAAATAAGAATAAACTGATTTTATTCTTTTCTCGTTTTTAAAATGAGCTTAAACGACTTCCCAAGAAAACAGCTTTCCACCACACCACTGGACAATTAAACGTTTTTGCATTATACGTATAATCTAGAAGCAATTAAGTGCTTGTACGAGTACTTAGAGGTAAATGTGTTTAAAATTTTGTCCTTAGTTTCATGAATGTTTTAAAACTCACACAAAATTAACATCAATAAAAACTATGTGAAACCGTTGCGTTCCAACTTAAACATTTCCTTTCACACCACTTACGTGGCAATATAACGAGAGTCTACTGTACCAACGCCTGAATTAATAACAAAATTTCGAAAACCCACATCTGTATTTCCCTCAAGATTCCAATACTGCTCACGCAAAGCGCAGTCATCTGAATTTAAGTAATTTAGAAAGAAGAAATTCGACGATGACCTGGATACCTTAATTGGTTAAAGTGGTCGCTCTGCGAGCGAAAAATGTTACTTCGAATCTCAATTCAGCAATTTCGCCGACTGATTCGTTACAATTTTCAGAAATTAAATCCCACTATATTTTTTGGCTACACTCTAAATTGATTTCCTCTGCAAAATTTGAAACTCCATACGTCCGCAATACGACGAATTTTATATTTTTATTTTTTTTTTATAGAGCTAAAATTGCTTGCTCGACTAAGTTGAAGACAGTTCCATTTGAGTTTGAAAAAAGCAGAACGAAGAAATTTGTCGATAAGCTGGAGAGCTTAAGTGAAAGATCCCAGTTCCAATCCAGCTTGTGCAATCTGATCGACCATTTCCTTTTCCCAACCGTTTTCCCAACTTCGTGATTTATGTAGAGCTGAGAATGGTCAAATTGTCAGCTTAGCTCAGCTTGTGCGTAACAGAAGTTTTGGTTTTCAGATCAGTACAAAAAATAGAGGTCTTAATAAAAAATAATCTATTTTATATAAGTAGAGAAATTTATGAATGACACTAGGAATAAAATTTTATATAAAGTAGATTATTTTTTATTAAGACCACTGATATAATAATATCAATAATTATTGCACGTGTCATGAATTTTTCAAAGAATCTCATAAACGAAATATAGTAGAAAAATACTTTCTGCATCGTTATTCCCAGTATTACAAAGGAACAGAACATGAGCGGAGGTTTATAATTACGGTTTCATCTGCGTAATTCATGCCATCTCTCTGAATAATCTTATTTAAGGAACCTCAAAGGAAAGACTGTATATAACAATGATTAATTAAGTAAAGGTAATACGAATCGTATGCTAACCAGTGAAATTCATATACTGGGGCTCGTTTATATTCTAACGTTGAGGTCCTTTCATTTTGAGGTTTGGTATCATTATTTAATACTGATGAAAATCTTGCAGAAATTCCTTTGCAAACGTCATTTTTCTGATAGTAATTATGAATTTTAATAAATTTAATAAAAGAAACTTTTTAGGAAAATAATTGTACCCTTTGAAAACAAAATTACTTAATTTTGAAAAATTATTACTAATTTTTTTATATCAATAGCGATTAACAGGGCTGATCGATTTTGATAAAATAAAAAATGAACTGAGGATATTGTAATAATGTTGTTTAAATTCTTTTGAAAAAACTTTCCTGCAAACACTTGAAAAATTTCTTTCATGTTAAAATTGCAAAGACTGAGTTGATCAGTTTCCTGTTGCGCAGTGCATGTAAATTAACAGAATTAATTTTAGAGTGAATTTTAGTTCATTAGAGGGTCCTTAATTACAAACCACAAAGTATCAATTTCATGCTTGAGCCTGCGTTTTCACAAACTTTGTTAACAATCACATCAAAATAGTTTTATTTTACTCTATTTTCAAAAAAATAACATGTCTAACTTTAAGAAAATAACGAAGCTCAGTTTTCACTCCATAAAACAAGAAAATTTCTTCAGACAATTTTCTACAGAAAAATAATTTTCTCTGCATTTAAAAAATAAACAAATATTATTTTTTAGAAACTCAGGAATTTCCTTTCCTAATATGAAGCATAATAAACTTGGAAAGTTTTTAGAAAATTCTTCCTCTTTGATGCTACGAAAGTAATTTGGAAATATTTAAAATTTTAAAAAATTTAAATTTTCGACGTTTTGAAATTCACGATAAAATGACAGAATTTTTGAGGAACTTTGTCCCATCAAAATCTTGCGTATACATTGATGGCTTCGCAAGCTAAATAAGTGTGTAAACGATATGCAAAATTTTGATGAACTATAATACCGTAATACGTTCCGGAGACCACATCTGTATGATAAACCATATTCCAATTGCATTTTCGAACAGGACAATACGGACAGAAATGTTAATATCATGTAAAACGCCGAGATCATTTAACTGTAGAATATTTCTTGTCGAATTTATAGCTATTTGCAATTCAATGACAGAAAAGATCGACCCGCGCAGGATTTATGTCCTTTCAATTCCATCCCTTACGTAACCGTTACGTTTGACGTTATTTTACGTTTATCTGAGCGACTGTATTCAGTTTCATAGAAATTGCAATAAAAATTAATTTCTTTCTTCGTTAAATTCGAAGAAAAATAATTAATAAAAATAGTAATTAAGCAACAGCCTATCCAGAAGATTTTAGAATGAATAAAAAGCTACCTTAGTGTCCCTTCACCCTAAGAAATCAACCAATGGGAAGCCAATACATTAACGAGTAGTACCCAAAGGGTTAATCAATCTTTTTTCAAAATCTCACCTGGTGCGAGTGATAATCAGATCCAGCGCCGTTGGGGAATCGGTAACGGAAGGGACTATGCACGGGGCAGTTGACGCGAAAAGGACTCTCGGTGGGTAATCTTGGCGGCGGATGAGAATGCGGCCCGTAAATGACACAGTCCATCGGTATAGGTCTTCCGGGAGCATGATCGAGAGGCCGACAAGAATAGTTGACGGGCGGAGGTCGCGCAGGAGGATGTTCGATTGGCCGACAAGGTGTCTGCTCGAGTGACTGTCTACCGGGATGTTGTTCGTGAAGACGATGTTCCAGCATCCGTGAGACGTGTTCCACCGATCTACATCCGTGATCGTGCATCCGGCCAAAGTGATGGTCGTGCATGTAACTGGCGTGATCTTTCAATCGACAAGGATGCTCGATGGCGCGCATGGAGTGATGTTCGATTCCGGTTCTCATCGGCGTGGACATCGAAGAAGACGTTGTCGGATGATCAACACCGGATCTCAGCTGTTCGTTGCGCATCTGTTCGATCGATCTACCCATCGCTTCGATCGATCTGCTCGATTGATGGTGTTCGATGGAGGTTCTCATAGGATCGGCGGACGGTTGACGTATCACCGAATCGATCGATCTCATCGACTCCATCGATCGCATGGATTCGGTGGAACGCATGCTATGATCGATCGGTCGCATCGGCGATGGATCGGTTGATCTGCACGGTCTGCTCCAGCATCGCGGTATGGTGTTGGCACCGTCGTTCGCGTTTCCGCTGCTGCCTGAGGCGGGGACACCTCCGGTAACACCGCCGACACCATGACCTTGAGACGGCCAGCCGATGGCATACGGATCCATCTCCATGCCACGTAGGAGCTGGTTAATCCGCTCCTCCAGCTGGTTACGGTGTCGGGCCCCACATGACTCCTCCGACCGGTGCGATTACTCGCGTGTTCATTGTTAACCGATTCACGTCACTGATCCGTCGCGAGGTGGTGACACTTGATACAACACGCGAATGTGGCCGCACTCACGGAAAACATGCGGTCGAAACGTGGATGATATTACGCGGAGACGACACCGAATCACCGTGAGCAAAAGGAAACTAGGCAATACGAGACACGCGGGGAAGGATGAACGAGAAGAAAGACGATGTCACTGAAGAAGAAGCACGCGGAAAGGATAACTGTGATCGCGAGAAGTAGAAACGCCGTAAGCAAGTGCGGCAGCAACGAGAAGACGACGCATCGCGATGCCGCGCTCCCCAGCACTGAGCCTCGCGGCCTCGACTGCCGCGCAGTTCCTCCACGCAAACCAACCAACCGACCCACTACCCCGACTATCCACCCACCGCCTAACTATTCGTCTCCTACCCCTCTCTTCTGGCACCCCATTCTATCCCTTCTCCCCCGTATTACGCCAGTATCGCTACCCCTCAACCAGCAGTAAACTTCTCTCTTTCTCTCTCTATCTAACCCCTACATCCCTTTGGACCGCAATGTTCGCCCACCGTCTCCAGTAACATCCCCCTACGTACGCGTCACTCCCACCCCTATTCTCTCGTCCTTTTCCTTCTTCCTGCTTCACGGACAATCTCCGGTCTCATCGTCGGAGTCGCACACTTTCCTCTTTCGACTTTTCCCTCCCTGTCGCCCACCCTATTTAGCTTTATCGCTCGCTACCTTGCGGCAAAGATGTTTCCGTTTTCCCTCGAAACACTCAACTTGTCGGCTCGATAATCATCGTCGGATACGTTGACTCTGCGTGCCGTAACTTCGGATCAACGTCGGACATGCGATCGAAGCGTCAGGGTTTCCTGTTTATTCTGGAAATAGCCCTGCCCCGAGGGGGTGAAACTAAACTGACCGTGCGTGGATGCGTTCGAGTAACGCAGCCTGAAACCGCGTGAATGAAAAACTACAATCGATTCCCTACACCCTAGGTGGCGCGCTCGTGACGCTGCGTTTCCACGACGTTACATAGTAACCCCGATTCACTATTCACCCTATATCTCTTCCTCTGATTACGTTCAAGTGTTTCAATTCGATTATGCGACGCAGTATTGCAGTTTCACCAAGAACAATGCATCGTATAAAGGACAAATAGGTAACGTTATAAATGCTAGGGTAATGGGAGCAGATTGTTTTCACTGTGTATTAAAGTGTCAGGCACAATACCGAAACCAAGGATCATAATCAATTTTACAGGACCGTACGGAACAATACAATGTGTCGCTGGATCGGGTGTATTGTTAATCCGACTGATATGAAAGATCATGTGAGTTGTATTTCAGTAATTAGCGTAAACTGGATTTTGATGATAACAATGGTATCGTTGTGAGCTCTATTTCGGGGGTAACTGTATTGTAACAGAGATGTCGAAATTGTTGTTGTAAATAGATAGAAACAGGGTGAAGTTTGAAACGATTATGCGTCAAAAATTAATTATTTACTGCATGTTAATTAGTGTTCAGAATTTGAGATTTCTTAAATCCAGAGTTTCTAATTTTAAAACCTCAGAAATTCCAAAATTACAGAATTTTAAAATTTCTGAGAGACATAATCCACCCCAATCCTATTTTTAATCGTGTGTTTAAGTGCAAGTTTTCTGAAGAAAAAAAATGTGGTTTAACAAAGTTTCTCGAACAGACCCCATAGATCACACGATCTCCAAGTAGCCGTAAACAGAATCCTATTTCCACACACTTTGTCTTCCTCAACTAAGACGTATCGGTATACCTGATTCTGCGTTCACTTTATTTCTATTGATACGCCATTCAACCGATAAGATTTCTTCGCACTTGTTGCCCTCGACGATCAATCTATTTTCAATCGTTTTTCATTTTTGTCGACAACTACGAGAATAAAGCGCGGTCAATTTCGTTGAAGTTATCGACCCCTTTAATCCACACACGGATAAGCGTTTTCGATGTCACCCTTCGTTAAAGGGTGAAAGGACGAATGGAAACTTATGTTCTTATTTCTGAACATGTGTTAACTACTATAACATTGAAATTAATTAACTAATTCCAATTAGGAAATTATAAAGTCAAGATGTATCGGGTTAATGCATATCAAATGAGCAAACGCAGAATTTCTGGAGAAATTTGATAACATAAAAGTACCGTAGAATAGCACTTAATCTGCATCAATTTGAAGCTTGAAATTTAATGAAACTGATTACCTACATAAATCCTTCGTTAATGACCTAAATGCAAAATGGATGGTAGTTACAGTAAACAATAGATCAGAGTGAAATTCGTGTATCCTTCCTGTACGAACTTTAATCAATACATTACACAACGAAGGCCACTAGAAATTTAATAGAAAATTTGCAAAAAGTAGGAATGTTGACCTATATTAATCCCCCACTTTAAGGACACTGTTCCTAGTTGCGATCACGTAACAGAACAACTCTGCCAGGACTGTGTACGTCCACGTCCCTGATCCCATTGCCACGTATTAGACAACTCTCGATGGATTTACCTTGGACCAGTTCCTAGTACATGTTCCGTACTACATGAAGAAAAAAGCTGGCACCGTCTTCGCAAGGATAGTATCAGATACTACAGCCTAAGAGGATGAATGGTCTTGGGAATTTGAATGTTCCTCCAGTACGATCAAGAACCATTTCGTCAGTTCCCTTTGAGGAGAAGAAACTGCATATGAAGTCAACTTTATTTATTCCTTTTATTCTTTTAAATGTCAGCATTGCTAGATTTTGAGGACTAGATTCGAGGGTCTCAAGATATTTTAGGAGAAGCAGGGGAAGCAGAGCCTAGTGGGGGTATTGCTTCGCCCAGGGTCTACAGTGCTGTTAAGACAGCTGTGATTTATATTACAGAAAATTGCTAAATTCATCCTAAAATGAATTATTAAACGATCTAAAGAAATATATATACTTCTTTTTTTATCTTCAATGCTAAAAGGAATAATTGAATTGCCACATGTTCGTGTGGACACCCTATATAGGTTAAAGGGTGTTACCTTAACGTTGAAGCTTTACTATTTATGACACAGACAGTAAACAAACTTTCACCATCGTTAAGGCCATGAGAGAACAACCTTAAACAGTTTCATCCGATACTTTACACTTTAAACGTCGGTATAATTATAGTAAAAGAGTTACGAAAGGTCAAGACACGTTAAGAGCACATCAAAAATAAAGTTCTGTTCAAATGATCTCTGACTTTTTTCTTTTACGAGCAAGCGTTTCACACGTGTAACATTATTAACCCTTCGTGGGCGACTTAGGTCATTTATGTCTTTGACTAGTTTTTTTTACTGTTCTTGGATTTTAAAAAATCAGCAAAAATTCTGAGATACTTAATGAAGACTCGTTTTCAATTTTAGCCTAAAGTTAAATGTATAATTTTTAAATTATGAGGTTTCATATATTGAAAAAATAATTTTTAAAGGAAAGCTGTAAAATTTAGAAAATAAAAATAATATGAAATAGAAAATTAAATTAAAATTCTGGCTCTCTCCATAAAGATTAAAAAAGAGAAATAATCTTTTTCTCTTGTTTAATAAGACATTACTGAAAAAAGGAACTGACACGTATTTATCTATTATTAAACACCAAAATATTTTAAGATAAATTGTTTATCTAAATGTTTTCTTGTAACACTTAAGTTACAAATAGCGTGAATGGATGCCAAGTCATCATGAACAGATAAGATTCTTGGAAACTTGGATCAAAATGGATTTGTACTCAGGTAGTACAAGTAAAGTAGCTGATGGTTAAAAGGAAAACTGCAGACAGCTATTTCTAGGGAAAATAACGTTCCAACTCGTCATCGATCTCAGAGATTCAAGTTTACTTAAAGAAGAACGATAATGAAAGACGGACGCTGAGTCGCTATTTATTCGTAAACATTTGCAGAAGCGGTGGAAAGATAAGGCAGAGGGAAAAGTGGCTGAAATCCCTTTTCCTGAGTCAACCAGGGAACTGATCGAAGCGATTTAATTTTAATTAAATATAGCTGATCGTCGGAGGCCACGTTCCACCTAATCGATTAAGAGAAACACAGTTCCTGCAAACAGGATTATTGATAGAAATTAGGAAATAAAGTAGCTCTTCGACACTTAAAAAAAAAAAAAAAAAAAAGAAAAAGGGTATCGTTCTACTAATATAATCTACTAATCGTAAAACGATTTACAATGCTATGTGTAAAAGTATTCGACCGTAAGGGGGATTTACAAAGTACGTAAGAAAGAACCCCAGGAAGTAAGTTAACTATGTTACAAAGTAGGGAAAGAAGTTTTTCTACAAATGGAGATTTTTGCTGTCGGGAAAAACGGATGGTTTCCCTCGGTGGTGAGATAATTTTCACCATGCTATGCGATAAAAAAAAAAATCTTGCAAACGAAACTTTCGTGAAACTCTAATTTAACACTTTCGTGAACTCGTTACTTTTTCAATCGTTGGTAAACCAGCAGGCTTAATGAAATTATCTAATCAATGGTAATTGAATAATGAAAAATAAAAAAAGGATTAAAAAGTGAAATTAAAAGGGAGAAACAGTGACTAGATTGTAAATAAAATCGAGATTACTACCTTTTGTGCATAATCTAACATACGTACAAGATAACGAAAAGAATCATTTAATCGCATATTATGCGATATTCTATATTTCGAGGGATTGTTTGGAATCAAGTGGTCAACATTAATTTCCCTCGAGAGTAGTAAAGTTACCTTTTTAAAACGAAGTTATATACTCAAACGATATGGAAGAACATACAAATTGTATAATCAGATTCCAATGTTCCAGTATCAAAACGCTGTGATTTTATGCAGAAGTCATTGAATTTTTTTTTATATAAAAAGTGACTTCCTATCAAAAATAACCACGGTGACCATTCGGTCAATTTTGCTTTCCAGATATAATTATAATAAATCAGATTTATATTGAAATATAGAAACTTGAAATTCTTAAAATTAAAAATACAAAAACTTACCCTCTATGGCAACGAGAAATGGATTGTAACACGGCTGTAGGAAGTAATTAAATCACTTACCTGAAACATAAATTATACAAAAGCAATTAAGCCAGGTGTCATAAGAACTAAACCCCCTGAACAAAACCCAAATAATAATAATTAAAACTTAGTATAAAAAATCAATAGTAGTTAATTTTTTGTTTCAAAAAAAACTACCCCTTATTATTCGCCTTTTATTCACCTTCTAATGATTAGTTAAATAACGAATTTGAAATTACATATAATTATTATTCAATTGTACTAACCAATATTGAATAACATAATGCAATTCTTATAAGGAAATAATATTACATATCCACCCCATCTGTGACTGATAAGTAACGTCTCATACGTGACAAGTATCCTAAGAATATTCCAAAAATATCAGAACATATTTCTTATTCGAGTCAATATATCATTGAAAACTACATTACTATTTTATTCAAACGTGTCAGATAAATCTTGCATTGAATAAAACCATCGACGCGAATATGGAACCATCCTTTCTGAGGCTCTTATTCCTTTTAATGTTTCTCAGTTGGATTGGTATATACTATCGAAGTCCCGCAAAAGGATTCGTCTCGAACAAAGCTAATTTTACGGAGTAGAAAGCCGGATAACGATACGACACACCCGACCAAAGGGACTTAAGGTCTATTTGATATTCAAGGACAGCACTGTATCGCGTTTTGATATTCGTTACGCGAACTTACCCCCTCGGATCCACGGTTATAGCGTTTCGACGACTGCTACGTAAGCCATCCTTGACATACTGTATTCATGTGAGCTGCACCGATCTGTGCATGACTACAAATTTGAAGGGGTCTCAAATAGTTCTCCATTACGTCTACCTTCGAAAAGGAACCCCAGGATTAAATTATAATAATTTTGTATCAAATCATGTCACAAGTACTATTAATTTGTCTCGAATTTCTAATGAAGATAAGTATTTCCTTTATCACCGATTTCTTGAAAATTTTACAAACTTTTCAAACAACTAAAATAGTATTTATTCTGTATTTGCCATAAGTGTTTACCATTTTACGCCATCGAATCGTGTGAGTAATCACGTAATTTGAACAATTTTGCTTCACCGTGATCCATTAATGCTCGTATACTCAAATATCAAAGGATCAATAACTGAAAACATTATTTTGTGTACACGATGATCATTACGGTCGATTTACATTTCACGCGGAAGGTTGTACGTCAATATTCCCTGAAATCAATGTTTGTAATCTAATCTAGCTCGAATTGTGTTTTATATTTGCGATACGATGCTGGTACTTTTAATTAATTTTTACCCGCATGGCAGCGGTCAGATGTGCTGAATTCCACCTCCACCCCCGCCCCTCAATAAAAATGTTACTGTTATTATTGTTTTCTTTTTCTGTCATTATGAGAGAAGCTGGATATCTATTACAGGGTTCGATTATTATTGTTTTTATTATTATTACCACTGTTACAATCGACGCATTGGTTATTACTTTTTTTATGATTATTATTAGTATTATTGCTATTATTATAACAATCTTTGTAACCATCCTGTATATATGGAGCCCCTTTCGTTGTCGGGCCAGAAAAAATATCCAAGTGAACTCATGTTCAATACGTGATCAAGCATCATACGTCGTTCGCAATAAATAATACAATTACCAAAGGTAACTAACATCGCATTTTTACTCGCGCCAGTTCGAAAGGAAGGTAAACATTACGAGCGATAAAACAGCTTCAATAATTCGACTAGGTCTACTAATCGATTCCGGGAAATTGTATTTTATCCACTCTAACGGTTCCCTCGTTATCGCGGTATAAACGCGATAGCGTGCTCCAAAGTAAGCATAATGCAAATAATAATACAATATAGAGGAAGCTTCTCGGGGCTGTTTTTCTTTTTTTCTTTTTTTTTTTTTTCTACATCGCACCGTGAATCGGATTTTCAGCTGACCCAGTTTCACCCTGCCGTCCGAAGCTCGAGAGGGAAAACTGCGAAAAATTCGAAACATTGCGCGTTTACTGTATGCATTTTGCATTTACTCTGATCGAAACTTTTCCTTGATAAAGGAATGTCGCAGAAATGGTCATTTTTCTTCTTAATTAAAAGAACACCTTAACGAAGCTGCATTTATGACGCCATCGTGTAACTGTACTTTCTTTTTTATAATTGTTATATCAAACAGAAAATTGCGAGAAAAACAGTAACTGTGGAGGGTAACAGATAACGAGCAACAATAATGATACTGGACAACAATTGCAAAACAACTCATGAAATACTGGGAACTCTCGTTAATGAAGGTGGATGTTTTTACTGAATATTTTAGTTCGTAGTATGATAAATTTCGTTAGTAATAATATTAAAGGAGAACCATACCTTATTTTTAGAGCAATAAAATGATTTGGACCTATTAAGATAATTAATAATACCTGCTTTTATACTACCTGCTTATTCACTTATTTAATTACCTAATGTGGCTACTAATGTGGCAAGAAGAAGAATCAAACAGCTAATAAATATACAGAAATCAAACAGAAATGCATTTACTAAAAAATAAAAAGATCTGAAGTGATCATAAGTGAGAAGAGAAACTGTTCTAAACGCCATCTGTCGTCGACCAAAGGCAATCAACTGGAGCTGCAGCTGCAATTGCAGCTGAAGCTCTCATCTTTAAAGATACTATGCAAATTGTGTTTTTGTAGTTTCCCTCAGCAAACGATTTAATTAATCGAATCGAAGCATACATACATGCTCGTCAATATTCATCTATTGAAAACTGGTTATGTATCTATTAATCTATCAATCTTTTAGAATTATCACATTAGAAGCAAATAAAAATTAACAATTTTTTACTAAATAAAATACAGTACAATAGAAAAGTGAAATAGTTGGCCAAAATTAGAAAATGAAGTAATGATGAAAAATTAGAAAATTTTGCAACAAGGGAAATGTCCATCGTCTTCTTATATTATATCTATTTAAAACAATGATTAATGTTTCTTATTGAAAATTCCAACACTACTTTTAGGTGAATTCAATGCTTTTTTAATGATGATGAAAGGGCACACTTCACTAACTAGACGACGGATAATGGTACGATAAAAAAGAGATCGGTCAATCGTAAACTGCATTGTTCAGTGGTGCAAGTCAACGATTGGTGAGACGCATGTTTTATGGTTCCTCTGGTTCCCATCATCTCGTAGGGCGAATGGTCCAGAACGGTACGAGGGCTGGTTGTGCTTTTTGTTGTGTTAAAGCGAGCATAGTGATCACGATTCCTATTGTACAACGAAACAATGGCGTTCGTGTATACTGTTCTTCTGTATTTTATTTGTTAACAGAGAATGAGACCTTCTTGTACATTGCGATTAAATATTCTTACGAATAAATTTCCTATTCAGAGATATAGCAAAACTGAATGAACCTATGTCTTTGTCATAACTTATTTTATGAATTTACTTTGAATTTAGAAGATATTTACAAAAAAAATAACAAAAAATAAAATAAATATTAAAACCTTGTAAATTCTACTATAGAAAAATAAAAAAATTGTTACAAACTGTATTTTATAAAATGCATATTCATAGAGCGAATACCGAAATTCTTTCCTAAAATTGTCTGTCTTGTTTCTATGTATCTCTGTTGCCTTCCAGAAGGTTTGCACAGTTTTATTTTCATTAATGATTCATAGGTGTCTCCCGGCGTGGTTTACACCACGGTCCTTCGACCCTCCACAATAAGCCATTGTGAAATATGTTTATTAAATGCAACCATATATAATGGGTATACGGTAGCATGGTTCCTGCACACTTTTAATTGTGAGTAATAAGGGCATGTAAATATTATGCAGTAACTCTAGCTCGGTTAAGATATATTAATTTAGACTAACATCTTTCATAACGACCATTCTGTAACGTTTTAACAAGTATATTTATGTACTCGAGTATGAACGATTAGTAGAAGTATTAATCACTTGCAAGTGGAACAGTTTTTTAAATAAACTATTCCATATTATGATGAAAAGAAAAAATTTCAGAATTTAAACATCCATTAATTAATAAATAAAAATCAGTGAAATTTCGATCAGAAATTTTCCAGATTCAACCCAGAAAACCAACTACTTTCCTCCATACCCTCGAACACAATCGAACTGGAATCAATTAAAACTTCCCCGAAGGGTTGGCAAGAAACGGAACTCCCCGAAACTTAACTTGAAAATCCAATAGCCGAACGTCGTAAAAGACAATTCTCATCATACTAAATTACCTTGACATTCTGACGACGGTATTCCTTGGTGTGAGCAAGGTAATACTTGTACACGTGCGAAGGTAACGATTTCTTCGTTTCCTCTCCGATCCACCTATGAGGTGTCTCTAATCCGGGCGGTTTCGGTACGCGGGTACCCGGTGAACGTTGACCGAGAGAACCACCCGGTGAACCTAATCTAGC
Source organism: Osmia lignaria lignaria (assembly GCF_051020975.1). NCBI lineage: Eukaryota > Metazoa > Arthropoda > Insecta > Hymenoptera > Megachilidae > Osmia > Osmia lignaria. Next base: position 11,834,236 of record NC_135032.1, on the reverse strand, counting down.
CGCGCTAACCGACTTGCTAAGATGATGTCCGGATGACGAACTGGGCGGTGGATGCGTGTGGTAATATGGATTCGTGGGCGGTCGTCTATCGATAATGTCCACGTGCCTGCGTGGCGATGGCGTCTCTGCTGACCGCTGGTATCTCGGTCGTTCATCTTGTTGCTCCTTTTGTTCAGGAAAAGATGGACGCGCAAAGGGCGGGGGGTGTCGCACGGTGCACTGCTGCAGCGTTAGTACCGGCCTCTGACACACCCTGCACGGTGGATAGACCTGCGGGTTCCACGAGTGGTAGCAGCATCCCGGCGACCTGGAGCCAAGCGGATCCCTGGTCGCAGGGTGGTTCATGACGAACTTCACATCGCATCAAGAACCGTGCCTTTCCTCTTTCATTGATCACCCTTTGTATCGCCTTCAGACCGTTCGCCTCGCTACATAGTCATACGATGGCGATCATCTCTTCTTCGCATACACAATCACTTACATCATGAGACTAAACACTGTTACACTGATTCTCATTTAACAGTAAGTTCGTTAAACTAAACTTTGACCACTGGAGATTCTGTGGATTGGGTTTAGGATTTTGTTAGGACTTTTGTTATCCTCGCCTCGATGAATAGAGGTTTTGTCTGTATAATCCTCTGAAAGGTTAACTCCAGATTAAAAGGGAAAAGTTTGGCCAAGTATCGAAGCTGCCAAGTATCCGTTAGAGGTTTCATCATCTCTGCTATCCGTCTCAATTCCGAACATCATAAGTTAATAAAGTAATGGCATGGCAACTTTTAATTCCCTTCGAAGGTTAGCCATGAAGATAACCTAGCATCCAGTCTAGTGTAAGGGAAGCATAAACGAAGGTACGCGAGGAAGATGATCTTCCATTCATACTCCTAAAATTTCAATAATATCCTCCCCCTCAATTTAAAAAATGATTGCATAATTTTCATCCCCCGTTTGATACTACATCAACAAGCTTTGCATAAACAGAGACGTGGTACGTTTTTAAAAATGGATTAGAGAAATCCAACAGAATTTCGTCATGGTAAAAACGTGCAAGACCACAGTCTTTGCAATTGAAGTTCTTACCGAAGGAAAAGAGGGATCGACGTAAAGAGGGGAAGCTGTGCGTGGCAATGAATATAAAATAGCATACTGCAGCAGAAGATGTCTTCTCTGCTGATGCTCATAGGACGTACTATGTACCAGTGCTCTTCTAGAAATTTAAAAATTTCAAAGGAGCACTACTCTACCCGACCTTCTGTTCTTTTTGGAAGCAAATCAGGTACGCTACGAATCGCTTGAAGGAGCTCCATCGGTAGACTGAAATCGTTTTCGAAAGGACATGATTTCCAGGGTATGACGACGATGTCGATCAATTTTTTATAGGAAAATAGAACATCAAAGGGAGAAACGAAACTAATCACGTGTATAGGAAAAATGTATTCAGGTCAATTTATTGCCTATAAATATTTAACGCTGCAAGCAATTTAAAAAATGATTACAATAAAGTTTTAGCTTAAACTGTCTATGATTTCATAGTTTTCTCTGCGACAAACTCTATACAGACAATCAAAAATTTTTCCAAAACATTAGGTAAGAATATTACCTCCTTCTCCCAATGGAACGATAACGACCTGAAAGACAATTTCACTCCCATTTCCATGGAAAACAAGCGGTCTACGAACTAGAACAAAGAAATGAAAAAACGTGGCAAACGTAAATGAAAAGACGCCCAGAGGTCTGGCACCGTGGTTACAGATGTATCTAATATATATTCCGAAACGTTTTCTGATCTCCGACAACCGAGGTATTTTCTGTTTGCGTAAGCTTTCCAGTTGGCCGACGTCGACGCTGAATTTCGGGCAATACGCCATAAAACCGCCAACGTGCACTAAGCGTTCTCGTCTGGAAGCCATCGTCTTTAACCTAAGACTCAAACTTCCCATCGTCGTACATTTTTCTTAACCCTCTTTCCATGCATCCGCATATACTTCTGCATTTCCATTCCCTTAAACTCTTATTCTACAAGCAGTCTCGCCACCCTCTCGCAAGGAGTCAGCCGGGGGTGTAACTTCGATCCGCATGTTCCTGAGAGGATTGGCACTATTTCAAAAGCATTCGCTTTTCCTTTTCATCTTCGTCTTTCTGAGCAGACGGACGCCTGACTGCGCCAAGATAACCATGGAAATGCGAAATAATTATAGAAATACAGGGACGAGATATTACGTTGTCGTTATGGAGCAAAAACTTGAAAAGCTTTCATTCCTTTTCTTTTTGTTTTGAAAATATATATTAGGTGTACAAATTAATTATTTTAGTTTCATTAAACATTAATTAATTTATTATTTAATTTATATGAGACACTTAATATCTTGAATGAGTGCCCGATATCCGACATGATAAAGCTATCTACGTTAGAAAAATATCTGGCACTGGTTCAAAAATAATTTTAATCCAAACTTGACCCAGACGAGGTCGCTAACTGATCCTATTATTGACGGGCAAATGGGAAAGCTTACTGTACCATTAAAATATGTTACTCGTGTAAAATCGTCCGTCTGTGTGTACTACAATTGTCCTATATCTGTATTCAAGCTAATCCATTGAAAACATGCTTCCTATCTTACCCAGAGTATTGACACAAGCTCTTATAAGCAAAATAAAATAAAATAAATTTTTTCTGTTGATAAATAATATCAATAGGGTAAAAAAATAAAAGCTTTTTCAAAATAATATGATCTGTACAAGAAATCATATAATTGATAAAATGCCATTGCTAATAGATACCTGTTCCTCTAATAATTTATTAACTGATTTAAAAAAAAAAAAAGAAAAATGTAAATTTTATATCCAATTTTCAATTATTCCAGGAATATTGGTAATGATGAGTCTCAATAGGAAGAAGAGAGTCTTCCTCCGAAGACAATGCAAAACCGATGAAAGGAAAAATCCTCATTCGGTATTGTCAGCGGCGCGAGGAATGACGACAAGGGAAGAACGTGCATGTATACCGGCTGCAAGTGTGCTAAATCAAAAATAGTATCACGCTGGGAAAGTTAGGGGAGCGAGATGAACACGGAATGAGCGCGTTTTCATGCTTGAACGCAAACAAAGAGGCTCGATGACAAAACGTGCATAGTATGAATGCTTGCCCGTAGGAAACACAAGAACTACTAATATCACCGAATTCCCCGAGGGCGCTGATCACGTGATCCGAAGGAATCTTAAATTCCCCAACGGATCTATGATCAGCTGAAGAAACTATATTCTATACAAATCAATCGATAGAAGACTATTTGTACCAATGTATTTGATACCCTTCGAGTTAGCATATTGGCCACCATACTGACTTTAAATAAGCAATAATTTCTTATTAGATACCACTAAATTCTAATTGGGTAAGGATTATCTATCATTTCCAAACCGACACTGATCCTACCACCAGAAGGACCATATGGGTCAGCCTATCAACTTGAATAATATCCAATGCTGCTTATTAGGCAATTAGAAGATACACATACATGCATATAATAAGATCATAGATACATCCAGTGATTTAGAGAGGTAGAGAAAAATGTTGGTGTATCGAGTCCTCTTAAAAATTCGGTCGAAACAGCAGCTTAAGCGCAGAGAAATACCGGCCTCATTATGCATTCAGAACCGCAATTTCCTGGCTAAGCAGTCTCATTCTTCTTGTTTACTGCCAGACCCGACTGCTAATTGATTTTTGCAGGCCACTGTGGCCGAGAAATTGTAAGGAAACGCGCGAACACGCGTTGAAATATGCGCGTTTCAACTGGGAACAATCGCAAAAGATCCTTGGTTCTTTGGATTCTCGGTATCGTTAATTAATAATGTATAATTCTGTGAATATCTACCGGTTCGCGATTGCAATAAACAATTATTTGATTTAACATTCTAGTGCACTAAAAAAATTAATTAATATAATATAAATATCGTCATAAATGATCCATTATGAAAGCATAAATTTGAAAATAATCAATAACTCTAATCAGTTGACATTATGCCCCCTCGGTTATCACTATGCAAATTACCAATTATGTTCCTATGTTTTTCATTGCTTATAAATTTTACCATATTCCAAATTGAATTTCAAGCGATTCTCTGAAATATTTAATTTCGTATTTTTGAGTTAAACCATTTATAAGGGGAGAAAAAATAATGGTCTCAGATTCTGTCAGGACAATTTTCAAGTCTCGTCGGCCACGATTTGGCTGGCACGAAAAAACATTTCTACCTAAGTATCTTATGTACTATGTAATGTTTCGCGGAATGATAAATCCCTATCTAACGGCGTCGTTTCTTATTTCCTTCCACGCTGCTAGTAATTTCGAGGCAGACAGTGAATAATAAAAAAAACACCCGCCTCTTTTCTTTAAATCCATTCTACTCTCTGGCAGTCTGGTTCTTGCTGCTATTCACTTTACTTACATTTCAAAGAAAAAGGGAATCTTTCACGGTTACACTTTTACGAATTTCATTAAAATGAAGGAATTAACTACTAGTCATTTGCAGGATTACATTTCAGACTGAATGAAGTAATTAGAACAGAAATATAATATTATCATTTACATCTATGGCTCTGTTATAGATATAAATCAACTGTAGAATAAAAACAATGTTTCTAAAAAAGAAGGGAATATTCGAAAACGAAAATCCTTTCGAAGAAAGAAACATTTGCACAATTATTATTTAAAAAATCCTTCAATTGTTACATGCCATTTAAAGCTACCAGTCTTTGTTTCTATCCTCATTGAACGACCCTCACAGCTTCCTTTGTTTCACGAAATCAAGCCCGGTCCATATCGGGGATGATGACTTTCCTAAATGTCAAAGTTCACGAAGTTTCACTCATTGAGCCAAACTTTTTGCCTCTGTTGGCAGCGTTAAGATAGCAAGCGTCGGGGATATGAAACGACAAGATCAAACGAGGAGAAAAAAAAAAAAAAAATAGAAAAATAAGAAAATTGTAAGGAACGTATGGAATAGAAACAGGCAGTTCAGTTTGGCTAGCAGTTTAAAAGAGAGAAGGTAGATTCGGTAAGACGAGTCGTACCGTTCGCCTCACCCTCCGACAACTTCCCCGAACCGACAACCCGACGACCCGTCGCTCCAAATCCCGCTCGATCCTCCCCCCACTCTCAAAAATCTAACCATCCTCTTCCACCCCATCCCTCTGTCTTTCCATGCACCCCCGCCCACCCCTTCAGCTTGCCTGTACAAAATTCAATCAATGCGCTAACGCGCAGGTCTCCTACGACTGTACAGACTTGGCTGCCTTACAATCCCCTCTTTTTTTTTTCCTTTTTCTTTTCTACAAAATCAACATGCTCTCGTCGCGCAAAGATTCGACAAAGCAGATCTTCATAGCTGGGTACGGAATGTTTGTACTGGTTTGATGCAAATTATTTGTTGTATTTGCTGACTACCACTCGTCAGGTGAATTTACGTACTACCACTCGAGAAGCGACGGTAGAAAGGGATAATTGATTTGTTACATTGACAGAGCGTTGTAAAAGTAATTTGAAATATTTACTATGCGAGTGTACTATTCCAATTGCAGCAATCAACATATTAAAAAATTTAAAAAATAATACTTCAGAACATTGTTGCAGAAATTTTCAAAACAAAGGAAACTGCCAATAGTTATTCAAACTTCCATGATTTATTTTATTATAGAGTTTAGAGGTCCTAATAATTGTTACAAAATTTTCAATTAACAGCCTCTCAATTAGAAACTTCCACTTCAATTTGAAAATCAGTAAGAATAGTGTATTCAACTACACAAATTGAATGTAAGGAACATCAACGAAGAGTTTTTTCAGCTAAACTCCCACACCAACGCATTGAACTGTTACGCGAAATGAGCTTGAAAGGAACTGTTCTGTATAGAGCAATGCTATAGAAAAGGTAAAAAAAAGTTCATTCTCATTGAATTACGAGCCGAAAGCTTCGAGTAACCAGCACTGAACCTACATTGTAACGTGCCAAATCGCCATCGACTATACATTAATTTTGCAACAAGTAAAAAATCAGCTACTATCGGATATACGATTGCAGTATTGTGAAATTTATTGAATCAACCGCAGGAATTAGGGGGTCGCGTATATATGAGAATCGATGAAATTTACGCGTGTGTGTTTTGCCAAAATTGTAATTGGGGTTAACACGATAACTCAGAATTTGTGGAGCAGCGAACTTCTGCGTAACCGGTGCCAAATTAATAAAGGATCGATTCTTGACATCACCCTAATAAAGTATAGGCTTCAAAACATTGGAAATTCTTACAAATGTAATAGAACACATCTTTACCTAAATATATATATATAGGGTGTTTTGCAGAACCTGATACAAGCAACAAGATGGTTATTCCGTTTGAGAAAGTATTTAGGTCAAGAACATAAAATAAAATTTCCTTGGATAATAATTTCATGAATAATAACGATTCTAGCCAAAACCCCTTTCGAAATATAACAAAAACTGATGTGAATCTAAACTTAAAATTGAGTCGAGAGTATCAATACCTCCGTCAAAACGGTATTCAATTGAATTTTGCTACCTTTGCGGTTAGTCCGTTCAATCAACTCGATTCCCAGGTGGAAGATACCGAGAAACTACCGAATAACACATCAACAGAAAGCCGCAGCGAAACATAAAATTGATAGAGAAAAGGTATGTAGCTAGATATACTCAGCAACTGGTTTTCATAATACATACATACTATTCTTCCCCACGACACTTGTTGAATCTGGACTTATTTAATCAACAATTTTCCTTTTTCTAACGATATAAAACTATGTTTTATTTAATGTCATATACAAGTGAACTGTAAAAAATCGCAGATATATTGTTCAATTTCCTTCGTTAATTTAAAAAGAGTGAAGCGTGGGTGTTTAAATCGGCGCGATTCAAGGAGAATTCTCACAAATCCCTGGAGCATTCTCTCTCACTGTTCAACGAATCCTCCGAAGGATTATTGATAGCAGCGATATCCGATCCGATGAAAGCTAAGACATTGGTAGAGGCATTTCGAGATACAAGACGATTGTGTAAGAAATCGTTCGATATATCTGACGTTTCGGCTTCCGTATCCGGCTTTTCACGAGGCCAACTTCTTAACAGCTGAGTCAGATAACTGTACGATACGAGGTATGAGTCGTTCATGGACCTAACTTGGGAGGCAAAGATCAGATGATAAAAAAGAGCCACTTCTAGGTGGTAAGATGAACTGATTATGACGAGGATAGGGTCTGGCATGAAATATGGTAGCAATCAAACGAATCTACGAAGGCGATAGCAGAACGTGGTTAAGTTCCTCGAGGAAACCGCAAAATTATCGACTTTCAGTCTATCAAGATTAAATTTATTAGCGTTCAACGAGTGCTAACGGAATATCGATAGAATTCGTTCGTATATCGACGAGAAAAACCAATCTCGTTTCAACTGCCTACGCTATTCCACTTCTGTTAATGAAATACCACGGCGTGAGACACGAAAATTTGATGGAGTTTAATGTTTCGTGAAACAAATAAAAATATGTGTTAATATAGAGGAATGATGATACCCTAGTTTTTCCTAAGGAAAATGGCAATATAGAGGAGGCAGGAATTTTCAAAACTTTAATTTTGATGATATTAGCATTAAAAGTGATTAGAGGAAAAAAATAATGATTTTCAATTTTTCCCGCGCAAACGTTTACTGTCATTCTCTCTAGAAATGTTTATGGGGAACCATTTTCCCAAAACTATTAAAATAAATAATGAATTAATTATTTACAAAGTTCTACCAATTTGCAATTACCATAATCAACATACTAAGTACCATGCTAAATAGAACAAGTCTTTTGTAACTAATCCTAAATGACCTAGATGTATAATTAATCCATAATTAATCATTAAAATTTCTATCAAATATCCTGAAAATATCACAAAAATGAATGTAGATAACTAAAAGATTGGACAGAAACCCTAGTAAGTCAAGGTCTTTTGAGAACGATCACGTTCCTAAAATACTACCCTATCCATTAATGTGTCCCCTGTCTAATCAGCCGTTTCTGTTTTCATCCGGACCAGCCAATATTTGCTACACGGTATACTGTAAACGGCACTCGAGGATATTGCGAAGCAACATTACTCTTTTATGCTTCTTTGTGACCATCGGGTTAAGCTTGCACAAGAAGCGTGTATCTATTCATGACGAAGACATTCGACGCTTTTTTGCACGCGGTGACCGACCGAGATCAACGCCCTTGAATACCTCACAAGATTCTTCCACACGCGTACGACACACCACCTACTTTTTCCAGAATTCAAAAAACCTTCGATTCACTGAATTCCTATGTCCAACTCGCGAAGAATTCTTCAAAAGTACCATTTGCAAAAAACTCCCATAGATATAAAAATAAACATTTAATAGTGACATAAAAAACAAGGTAACAAGGTCGTAAACAAGTGTATCTCATCCAATGATCTCCAAGAGTAGTTACGAAAAAGATAAAGACAAATTTGTTAGGGGGGATGAAGATGTTAACAGAGAAACAGAGTGAATCGCGTGAAAACATCTACCGCCATCAATCATAATCTGACCGTCCATGAAGCACGTTCGAAGCGGTGGCGGAAAACTGGTGAATGGAGGGGTAGAACGTGGATGGGTGATGGGTGTTTTTTTTTCAGATAGGGTCACTGGGGTATCCTTCCAAGATCCATGTCCCGCGGGTTGAACGCACTAGCATACCGAACCACCGTACACCAACGACGCGATAATTAAACGAACACACGGTCCCGTTTCACGGAGAGGTGACACAGTGTTCAGCTACGCAGAAGTGTGCCACCCTCGCGAGAGGTCGTGCCGAGCTGAACTGGACTACCGGCTGTTTACAGACGGTGCGATAGAACGTAGCCAGAGATCAGTGGTTCTTTATTCCAGCAGCCTTTTGAATGCCGTATCACGAGCCGAGGCATAAGGTGTCTCCGGTTAGTCACGAAACAATCACCAAAGGATAATCACCTCCACGTGTTCCGGCAACGCGATCGACCCCAAGGGACGCGCAAACGTCAACGAGACGGTGGATTAAGGGGGTAACGGAACGCGTCGCTCGCGATCTACGTTCTGCGACATACTAGCTTTCCCAAACGCCCAACATCACCCCTGGCCGGCTCTCCTACTCCCTCTACGCGACCACCCCCACTGCTACCCCTAGCTGCTGCTATCCATCCCTCTTTGCCTCCCGCAGCCAAAGCGCGGCACGACGAACAACACCCCCGTCGAAGCGACGCGACGTTTTCGCAGTACCGCCAACACCAGCTGCTCTCGATTGCTCCGCACCGGTGCTGCCCGACAGTTTGCCCTAGTGGCAGTGCACTTATTGCTTATAGCAATATTATAAAAGAAGGTAACGTGTAGTGGGTACGGTGGATGTTTTCCACTTATGTTGAGAAATTGAGCTGAGAAGAGTAGTACAAATATTAATTACTATGTTTGAAAGGAGATAATAAACGATGTTAACATTTCTATAAACGTGACTATAGAATATAGGAAAGTTGAAGGAGCTGAGGTGTGAACGAAGAGTGTTTAGGAGCGAACGATCAGACTGTGTGATTGAGGGCAATGATCGCAGGGTGAACGTGACCAAGTGACTTTTAAGAATAATTGCATGTTTTATGGTAAGAAGAGGAAAGAACAACTGCGGATGTTAATGTATCGTATCGTAGAATATGAGAAATGGAAGTAATGTTAATTTAAAGAGTCACGAATCCATAATTTTAAGTAAAAAGTTATTAGAGTATAGTATATGATTTCAATTTAAGTTAATATATCATCATCCAACGCTTCATTAAAAATACATAATATTCTAATAAATATTAACCGAAATAATTTTATTAAATTGCTCTAAAATTTATCAAAAGAACACGTTCCACCTACCTGCTTACCATTGATCAATTAATTCTATCGTACATGCTCTAAATCATACTCTAATTCATTGATCACTCGATTCCTTTAATAGCTCTCATTTCAAAGGATAAATCAACTCATCTACGGCGTAAAATCGAATCCAATACTAACGAATATTATTTCCTTCGTCGTTGAAAATTATTCTGAGATCGTGAATATTCCATCAGCACAGCTGTACACATTTACCTGAGCAAAAAAACTGCGGAGTCGTTGCAATAATAAAACCACGTTTCCTCGTTTTGATCCTGGTTAAAACGGATTAAAATGCAAGAAGAGTACACGTCAGAATTGCGAATTATCTACCCTATTCGTGGTGTCAGCAACTTGTGTATTCCTGAAGAAGACTGCGTGCTAAGAATACGATTATCCGAATGACCGAAACACCTGACTATTTCTACTTTCATAAAAGAGTGTTTTCAAGTAAATAACAGTAAATTGCTAGTTTTACTGTCATGAGTTTCATTAACGTGAAAATTAGAGAACACATTTGCATTAATATTGGATTCGTTTGACATTTTAACGTTGGATCGCATTTTCATTAACTTCGTTAATTGAATTTCATGTCGAAAGATGAGTTAAAATTTGATGAAATAAATATCTATAAAGGTGTTTTACTGTATCGATCTCCTAAACTTAGACAAACTTGACTTACAGAGGGTGAACTTTTCTGTCTAACAAATTCCACGATAGCAATTCGCGATCTGTCGATTCAATAGCCGCGAATGTAACTGATCGATTGCAAACACTATTGAACATTCAGAACACGTCTGACGCAACAGTTAGGGAACTGTTGACAAACATTTTCTTTAAAGTATCGCTTTCAGAAGCGGCAAGTTAGCAAGCTGTTGCCTGGCTGCTGGCGAACCATTCGATGATGCGATATTAAGCAACCGTGTTGTTCGTGTGCTCTGATCCCTGAACGCGTACACGCTCTAACGATAATTAAACGCGTGTTAAATGAAACAACCGGAACCGTTAATGAAATGGAGTTCAAGAGAATTTCTGGCGATTTACGTAATTAACTTTGCTATTTAATCGATTAAGCGTTTTAGTACTTGTTTAACCGACTGATAGACTTGCTTACCCTATAATATAAGAAACTTACTCTTCAACAAAACAATGTTTTCACCTTTCACTTTTCTGAATTCTACAATTTATTCCGTGGATTTAAGAAATTTTTTTCTATTCATAATAATTTCGGATATTGATCAGAGATCAGTGTACAATATGGAACTAAGCGGCTTTGGAAATTAAGGTGAAATTCATGAACCGGCTGGTATTGTCACATATCATAGGTCATCAAATTCGTTTTAGAACCAGCTATGTCAAAAACGTTATAAAAAAGGCAAAGTGACAGGAAATTAAACAAGTTCTATCCACGATATTTTATCCTGTCTCTATAAATAAGAATTATACGAGTGGCCTGGTTTGAGTGCCAGATTTTGCATGCGTAACGCGAAATCAATATGACAATGAGATTGAAACATTTTCAACTAAAAGTGAAGAGATTTTTAAGAAAAATCATATAATCATATATTTGTTTCAAAAGAAAAATCTATTGAAAATTTATATATACGTATATATACGTTCTTTGTAGAAGAAGGTTTAAGAAAATGGTAGATTCTACCAGAGACACGCGAGAAACGAATTTCTACCCAATTTAATTGTTTTTTTTGACCATCGTCAGTTTATGAACCTACATTCGTCTTTTTCAGCCACAAAACCGTGCTTAAACTCGTATCGTGACCCTTGAACGGTTGAACGATAGTTGCATTTGGTTGCTGCAACTGCAGTTGCAGTCTTTACGCTTTCAAACTCTAACGAGGAGCACTAATACGGCCCTGGCAAGGATCCATCGTGCTTTCTAACATGAATTCTCCTATCTAAGAAGGATGGGGTGACCTCTTTGAGCAGAGCAAAAACTAAAATAAATATTGTTGAAACGTTTTCACCCTAATTTTGGCTCCTTTTTAAACTTTATCAATGTGAAATTTGTTGAAACAATATTTTCGAAGGACAACATCATTACTAAATAACAAGATAAATAAAATTTTTAATTAATAAAGTTTAAAAGGGAATCACAATTAGACTCGAAATGTTACAATCATATTAATTTTGATTTTCCTATTGTAAGAAGAAGGTAACTCGTTTTTCTTAGACAGTGACTTTATGCGAGAGGAAAGTTGAGGAACATTCTTGATTACATGAATTCCTTACGGTGATCGATCTACATAGATGCTAGATTCTGAAGGAAATTAAACATTCTACGAGCAATCTACTTCAAGACGACACGAGAATTTGAAACACTGATTATAATCATAATCTGACAAGGATAATTTGACTATCACGCGTCTATCTCAAAAACTTACAAGAAATTTCATTTTCATGAAAGAAAATGTTTTTCATTTTAGTTACGAGATTATGTGTTGCAAACTCGAAAATAATTTATTTCTTGATGTTATAATTATAAAACTGGAGCAACGTTGTTGATGAAAGAATTTTACTTTGAAAAATAGTTTGCTTTATGAGGAGAATTATTCATTTTAATGAAAGAATGAAAATAATGTTTCTAACGATGGGCTAGTGAAAATAATAACATTCTAGATACCATTTTCATTTATTTAAAATTCAAAATATTTGCTAAAATATATTGTAATCATCTAGACTGCTATCAGATGCTCCAAATTAAATTAAAATTCATGTAATCAAAAGAGAAGAGAAGAAAACAAACATCGAGAAGCACTAAATCTACATATTCATTGCTATCAAAACAATACCAAAAAACGTAGAATGTTACCGTAGGAAAAATATCGACATCCCCTTATTTTCACCCAGGGAATAATATATGATCCTTACAATAATTAAAGTGGGCCATCGTATCGATTTCCCGAATACAGAGTGGAATACCGAATTTCTGGTAAAGCCGTAGGCTGATTACACGTTTAATCAACGTTAAACCGATTCAGAATCGGACACCGTAATTTCAGCAGATAGACACAGACATAAAAATAATGAACGTCCTATCATCGCGAATGCATATGATAATTAGTATGTAAGTCAGTTACCAAAATGCATAGATCAGTTGGGCTATCAGAAGTGATTCTTTCCACGGTAACATCCTTCCTCCAGTTTATCTTCACCTTCTCTTTCTTCTTTCTCCGGTATTTGTCCCGCTCTTTCGAACCAACTTTTCCCCCCTTTATGTGTTCCTCTCGCTACAGCTACGGGATTTTTAAATGAGAATTTTAACGATCGACCTACATTTCTGCGCCCTATTTACAGTATATCGCAAGCAATGTCAAACACCCGCGGTAAATATACGACCACCAACCACGACGAATGCCACGACGAAAAGAAAGAAGTGATGTGATTTCGATCGGCATGCCTCGTAGATAACATCGCTTCTGTGAAAGTCGTACACAGAGAAAACGTGTTGAAATTTTTCAGGGAAAATTTGTGTTTTTCGTTCACTACTGGTCCATGCGATATTGGACGATTTACTATGTTTACTGTACATAAAATTCCCTGGGATATAAATATATATATATATACAAGATGTCCTAAACAAATTATAACTCTATGGCTTTTCCATGGTAAAAAATAAAAAAAGTTCCATTAAACATAATTCTTCCGTATTTTGATAAATTATTTTTTAAGGTCATTATTTAAATTAAGTGTTATTTTATAACTCTTTACTCTGTTTCATAATTTGATAAGATAATGAAGGATCGTGTAGATTTTTAAAAGTGTAAGTATTGAAGCACGTTTTAAAGATTTTCGAAGCCGCTACGACCCTTAATGTGAAGAAGGGTTGAACAGAGTTCAATGGAGCATTACTTGATGCATGTGCCGGTTTCCAAGTGGAGGCGTTTTAAAGATTTCAAGGTCATTTTCACATATTCTTTTCAAGGTACAATGTCTCAAAAATTAACAATTTGGTAGATATATTCAAATTTATGAAATATTTCACAACTTATGGATTTATAAATAATGCCTCCACTTTTGGATCCAATGCTTGCATTATATAATGCTGCATTCAACATTATTTTATTTTGTCTCATGAAATTATTATCTATCTACTTTTTGCTGCTGAAAATCGACGTTCCAATTATTAAAATAGTTTCTTATTTCCTTTTAATTTAACCTTACATATGGCAGCTCAGTCAATCGATAATACCAAAAAACAATTTAAAAACTCACCCTCATATGCGGCTGGACCAGAAGTTCATGAAGCTCCCGAAGATCCGACCTGTCGATGTTTCTTATTGCTGAATGTTCAATCTCTCTCAAAAGTTCTTCAACTTCCCGTGCTCGTTGAACCGCATCCGTTTGTGGTGCTCGACATGGTGTTGGAACACGAGTCGAAATTCTGTCATAAAGCTGAATAAAAATAACAATTGTAAACATCAAATACTCCTAACCTTCTGTTTGTAGTTATAAAATACGCCATCTTAGAATTCAGTTCCCAAAATAATATTTTCGATAACATTAATAAAATATTTACAAATCTGAATATAATTCTTTTAACGTAATTCTAAACTTATATAATGTATATAAACGCAATTCTAACTTATATAAATTATATGAAAATGAAATGTCGTACATTTATCTCCTAACCATGCTCCAGTCACAAAACTAATTTCTAAAATTTATGTTTATAGCAGGTTAGATTACTTAAGATACACTACAATGATATTCCTTCATGAATTTAATGTCTATAAATATTTTATATGTAAAATACCTGAGAAATTCAGGATAATTCTCTTAATTCTTGATAAAATAACACTTATTTCACGTCTCATCACTATGCCTGCCACTTACGTAGTAATCGTATTCCCGGCGAAACACGTTAGTTCACCTCAGTACCTTTAGATGTCCCATCACGTCATAGGACAACGAACATATACTGCGTGGCACGAAGCCATTGTTTACGTTACCGACATAAGAAAGAGACTAAACCAACGGAAGGCTAACTAGCTCGTATTTACATTCGAAAGGAAATTTACTCACCAAAAGGCCTGCTATTTCAAGGAGATCGCAGGCCAACTCGGCCTCACCGATGAACATTAACTGACAAAGGCGCATCTTCGTTTAAGACGCACCCGTCATATCTGAAACACGTGGGTTAGTCGAGCCCACGTGACACACGCACACAGAGGAGATACACATCTACATGTCTAAAGTCGCGATTTTACAATTCACGATTCTGTATAGCATTTTGTTTACCAGACTAGCACGTCAGCCATATTGATAATCGGGGGTCGAGCGCTTGCGCCCTTTTCCCGTCTAAAATGAGGGCGCGTACCTCTTCCCTCGGGATACAAGTGCGATAAGAAACAGTGTGCGAGGCGAACATGGGAAAAAACAAGGCCTTGAAGAGCAGAGAAACCGACAGTAGCGCCACGGGTGGAATCATGTAGGTAACTAGTGTCTTTACCGTGTCTTTACCGTGTATTTACCGGGTACGGTAAATACTGTAACTAGTGTCGGTATGATCAGATAATAAATAAATAGTTAAAAATTAATATTAATAAAAATCGAATCGAGAAACCAAATTGTACAATGTTAATGTATCGGTCTAAATTAAGTTAGAAATTAAAAATTAATCTACTGAATTATCTACTGATTGTTACATTTCCGGCATGTACCGTATGTCCGAAAAGTAA
Source organism: Osmia lignaria lignaria (assembly GCF_051020975.1). Lineage (NCBI taxonomy): Eukaryota > Metazoa > Arthropoda > Insecta > Hymenoptera > Megachilidae > Osmia > Osmia lignaria. The sequence continues at coordinate 11,818,604 of NC_135032.1, read as the reverse complement.
TTTCCATTAGGAAATGGTAATTTGAAATTAAGCCTAATTACACTATTATTGATAATAAGAATAACTGAAGTAAAACTTGGAATAAAGAAATTATGTAATACCAAATTCCTCTTATAAATGAAAGGAAATGTGTAAAGAATTAAGATTTAAGATTGCTACATATTAAATTGGGAACTGCATTTGAAGTATTGTTTTATATGATAAAAAATGTTTCTAAATATTTTGCAAAGACTCTAAAAATAGTATTTGAACAAGTTTCCATTGCGTTTCAAAATATTCATACCTCTAAAATTGCTCGAAGACGATAATCATCCACCGCATTCAATATCTCTACACGCGTCAGTCTTCCACTCTCTTGAAGTACTTCAATATCATCCAGAGAGTCTAAAATTTCAGCTACAGCACCTAAGAAACAATTTTAGCTTCAAATATTATGATATATTATTAATAAATAATACATGTTCATTTTTTAATTTATGTTACTATATTAACCACAATCTAATTAATAAGTACAATTACTAAAATAAAATAAATTTGCACATTACGATAAGTAAAGAAATATTAAAATTAAAAATGATGAATTTTACTAATCATTAATATCTGACAATCATTTAAAAAATTAATTATAATGCTTCATAAAGGCAACAAATTAATTGGAATTTTGTCTAGAGTGTTGGAATTTGATTTTTTAAATTTTGTTACTAAAATAAAATAATACCTGTAATTGTGACTTCATCGTCTCCAATCTCGAAAAAGCTATCGCCATTAACTTCCGAATAAGGTGCGTGCCATTTTGTCGACGAAACAGACACTTTTACAGCTTCCTTCAGTTTTCGTCTTGCATTGAATTTCTTAAGTTCTTCTATAGTTTCGGCTAAATGTATTCGGGCCACGCCCTTATCCCTGTCCTATAAATGCAATAAAATCTGTTCAGGGATCAGTCCCCTTCAATTCTACCCTTACAGACTATTGAATAAAATCCTATGATCCACCCCTTGCAAATTGTCAATGAAAAAATAATATTACAGAAATATAATTAATTTTCTATAACGTTGCAAATGTTTCCTTAACTTGCCAGGAAATTATGTAAAAAATGTTGAACTACCAGAAACTACATCAATTTTCTCCGAATGAAAAAGGGAGGACCATTATTTATAGTTCCGCGAAGTTCTATGGGGTGTAACGAATGTACAGTTACATTCAAAAAAAGCTGTAACTAGCACAAAGAATAATATACACCGTCACAGTTATTTTCATTAACCGGTGGAACTTTGCCCCTGCTATAACGATCGATAGCCCAGTTGCACGTGTATTGCATCGATATATGGGGTGATTCCAAGCTCCGCTACCTTAGGTCACTGGCTAACTGTCCTACCATATAGGTGTATTCTCACTTTATTACACCATATGCCGTGCACATGCGCACGCACATTCATCCGATATAATAACAGAAAACGAGGCCATTTATCGAAAACCTGATACGATATAAAAAGAAGCAGATACGCCCGTAGCATCCGCTAAAGAGAAGTTGCTAACGCGAACGCTCGAACATGTGTTATAGCGAACCTACCGTTCGTTTTTTTGAACTAAATGAGAAATTTAAGAAATTTCATTTCTTAAAAAATGAAACTTGAAAATAACAATTTTGTCTAATGTACTCCTATTTATATTACAAGTTCAACCTAAATTCGTAGATGAACTTCGGGGAACGAACTTCGAACCTAACTTTAAACTAAGTTCAACGAGGTAGAACTTACTCTAAGCCATTTATGGTTAAGGACTTCTTGAATGGTAATCCTGTGATTCACGTCTGTAGTAAGCATCCTTTGTATGAGATCCTTCGCTGGTTCACTGATTGAGTCCCAAGGCGGTGTTTCCATCTGCAAATGTCACAAATCCTTTTTTTGTAATTACTCGTTGAAGTGTACAAACAAGTTAAGTATATTAGAACATCGTTATCTTTTCATGCGTCTCATTAAAAGATAGAGATCTTCTGTCGGGTTTGTAATAATTAGCTCTGATTTGCTAGAAATTAGTGTACCTCATTAGTGAGTAACGTGCTCGAGTTGAACCTGTTAATTCTATGACGTTTATTCGTTCTGGATTTTTTAAATGAATTCGACAGCAAAACCTGACAGCATTAACTTAGATTTGTACAGTACCGGGCAAGGTAGGCTTGATTAGGAAAAATGATGATATAGGGAAAAGGGAGCCTATTATTTAATACTGGGAAGGCTACTTTGGCCAATACTGTACAGTAGGCTTCTCTAGGGAAAATAACGATATAGAGAAAAGAAACCCTATTAAACAGTGCTGCGTCAGAGTAGAATCACAGGGTGTATATATTCAATTTGACAGTTAATTTGTTAAATAAAAAATACGATGTCACGCGAACGTCTACCTGCACTCTTCCTCTGCAAATTGCATCTCGTAGTCTATCTCGAGATCCGACGAACGGAAGTGTACCAGTTAGTAGGACGTGTAGCAACACTCCGGCTGACCAGACGTCACCAGGCTTCCCGTACTGTTTGCGCTGGATCACTTCCGGCGCCATGAAGTGCGGGCATCCAACACGACCTGCACGACCAAGAATGCCATCAGATACACGTTTAAAACAGCCTATGCATTCAGCAAACTACAAGCGAGCCAGTCGGTGATTGCTTCGGAAGTTCGCAGTCGATCGTTACATTCCACGAAACTTTCAGAACGATCTCTGAAATTCCCCATTAACTTTCAAATCCTTAATATTCCCAACAAACTTTTTAACCTCTGCCGTTCGTGACGACGTTACGTACCAGCGAATTTTATGCATCCAGCGATAAATTTTACCTCTCTTTTTTTATTAATACATTCAGTGCTCCATAAATGGTATGGTTGGTTTAAAATTTCAAACAGCTCAAAGATCCATGAAGATTATTTAATATTACCTGTTGCACTGAAAGTATTAATTTAGAGAGATTCGAGGAAATATTTGTTTATTAATGTTAGATCAATTAGATCGACTGGACCGGCTGAGTATGTGTGATGCGAACAAAGTGTGTGGTACATTCATATGAAACATTCAAGTGAAGAAAGAACGCATTGACGCACAGAATATTCGCAAATGATCGCGTGCTAATTGAATATAGAAACACTGAAACAATAATTTAGGGCTTGCATAAATGGACCACGAAGCTGCGGGTCGGGTGATAAAAACGAACGAACATGGAGAATATACGAACAAAAGGGGATGCGTTTGTCAAGGGCCAGAAAGCGGAAATTGCGGAAATGCATAAAATATCTTCGATGTGAATATTAAATATCAGCATCGTTTTATCTACGGTAGTGTCCAAACAGAATTTCTAATTACCACTCATGCTGAAAATTCAAAGGTAAGAAGTTTCATAAAGAGAATTAGATGCAGAGTGACTATGTTTGAGCAGCCAAGATTGATTTTCAAGCAAAATAGCTTTGAAAATTTAAAAAATTATTATATTTTCGATGCTTCAATAGAGTAATTTTATTTTCAGTTTAAATAATTTCTAATGCAGAAAGGAGGTAATTAGATTTCTGTTTGATAAATTATTTAATTATTTGATACATAAAAAAAGATGAATATATTATTTATTAAAATATAGATGATATAAATATTTTACTTTGATGAAAATTATACTTCTAAAAGAGCGAAACAAAAAGCAATGGTGTCCATGTTGCGTAAGAAAGACCGAATTCCAAGTGTTCACACCCTATAGACCCCAAAATGCATGAATTTGGGTCAAAATTATCATACACATGTACTATAAAATACGTATTGCATAAAATATGAGAAATGTGTAAGAAAAATAGATCGTGCTAGGTATGAATTTTCTTGTAGCAAGTGGTGAAAAGAAAAGACATATGATAAGATGAAAATGAAAATACAGAGTTTAATTTCTTATAAAAGGGGTCGAAGAACTGTCAAACTCACGCATATAATAGTTAACAGTAAATAGTATAAACATATTGTGCAAGGCTTAAGACATGCACAGTGTTGATAATAAAACAGTGCTTTGTTATAAATTCTGTGATAATTAAAAATCACACGATAAGTTTGCACTGGGAATCTTCATTGGTGTAACTAGCAGCTTCATTAATGTTCTCTAAATATTTTTTCAAGAAGTAGCGCAAATTAGTTCAGTATCTCTTAAATTGATTAAATAACACCGTGTAAGGTAATAAATGTATCAAGTGCAACAGCTAAAAGTGAAGTTTTACGACCACTTTGGATCCTTTTCATGACATACAAATAGTGAATTAAGGAAACGACCGCTCTGAATTGACTCGACGTCGTACTAATATTGCTTCAGAAGAGTCTATCATTTTTAAGAGAATTATTTCAGCACACAATAAAATTTTATTGCAAACGAAAGCTGTTTTCAAGGCAATTTTACATGAAATCACTTTAGACGTGCTTTCACGACGAAATCAAGAACAATTGTTCTTTGTTCCATTTTAACTTGTACTAAAGCAATTATGATTTAATTGCAGTCCATTATGAAATTATTTCTTTTTATCGTTTACAAAGCACCGATATTTATGTATTTTTTATTCCATACATTTAGCGATAACGGTAATGAATAATTAAAAAATATTAAATATCGTGTTAATAAATACAAGGTTCCGATAAAGGTGATATACACTGTGACCATAGCCATAATTTATTACAGGACAATTTAAAAATGGAGTAGTAATAAACATACAATAGCAATCACTTTGTATCTGCGTGTAAAAATTATACGATCACGATTCGCATATACCAGATATTTTTAAACACTTATCAGGGATACTGATGATGTAAGGTACGACAATCCGCCACAGATAAGAAATGATAAGACAAACACAAAGGCATACAGATAGGCAGACACATAGAGACAGGCTAGTCTACCGCTACGAACAATGACGACACAAACAAGCCCAACAATCGGGTAACTTTCGAACGCAATCAGACCAAACAAGAAAAAACATTGAAGGGTTTGTTAATCACAATCTGAGAATCTGATTTAAAAATAAATAAACTACCTCAGTATTTATACTTTCTAAATGAACCATCGTTCCTAATATATTTCACCACAAATCATTAAAAATACATCCAGGAAGCCAAACAATAAAATCACCTCGTAACGAACCCTTCAATCATCGAACCCCTAAAACGATGAAGCAACACACTCGATTCATTCGTATGCTACAAATAAACGAGACACGTCGACGAAGGGGTACAATACCAAAGTACACCAAAGAAACAAGAACAAAAATTAAAAAAAAAAAAGAAAAGTAACGAAAAGACAAATGGGTCTCTCTGTATTATTCTCGAGATATTAGGCAACTCGACGACACAACGTGTATCTGTCACTAGGCGAGGCCGCATAACGAAGTTACAGGAACAAACTACCGCACGTAGGTCAAGTGGAGTGTCTACGCAGACACTACGTGTTGTTCTGAAGCTGACACAGTTGAACGACACGGGGGTAGAACGACATCGCTGGTATCATTGCCGTCTGGAACAACCACGTTCGTTCGATCGATCGGACCGATAGTTAGAAGGCAAACGAAAATACGTGTCGATGGAAATGTCAATAAAACGTGTCGTAAAATCTTTTGCTACCGTATGACGTGTACTAAATGCCATTCTATGTTATCCGGAAAGACGGCTAACGATTTTCGAAAGGAATTGAAAGAAAAAAAAAAAGAAAGAAGGGATATTTTTTTTTTCTCTCTCGTGTCTACCCCCGATTCTCGTTAATATGCGGATGTGGCAGGCATACGAGTACCGATATTCTCCTCCGTATCGCTCACTAGCGAATCCTCGGCGTCGGTCAGGTCCTCGAAAGGGAAATTGCAGCTCGGAGACGTCAGCCCTATCGAAAGAACACAGACAAATAGGACAGGGATCGTTATCGACGGGCCAATGTCGGTAGTGTACAGCATCTGCCGTCATCGACGATAAGATGAGCCTCTTATCGTCGTCGCCGTTATTCGTAGAGGAAGACAGACCTGTGTTTGTGTCATTGTATCGAAAAGAATCGAGTTAGCACGGGTCACCGATCTTCCGTCAGACCCTGCCTTTAATGGACAATTGAATGTTAACCTCGTCGACGTGTTTTCAACCTAATGTCATTGAAGAGAGAAAAGCTATTCTGATCTTGCTATCAAGGGGGTTGAAACGGGGCTGGTTTAGTTATCATGGTTTTTGGGCTGTCTTTGAGAGACCCTCTTTGAATCTTCATGGATGACGGAGGAACTGGTGCTCTTTCTGATGGATACATCGAATAATTTATAGTGTAGCCGTGTTTCATTTTCAGTTACTTTGGTTACCGGCTAATTAACATTGATATATGTAGCTACTTCGTTTCAGATGAAAGATACAGCAATATGAATAGAGTCTATAACACTGATAAATGGTGTGCATGGTAACATAAATTGACCATTGAATACAAGTATCTTGTAACAAATAGATGGAAAAGATGGAAGATGGTGGGTACAAAGCTTCGTTCTTAGAACGATTTGGAATTCGTCCAATGTGTGTACGTTCTGATGGGTCTCTATTTTAGCAGTTCAATTGCAAGTGTACACAATAAGCAATGAGACATTTATTTCCTTAAAAAATAGTCATATCAAAAATAATTTTTAAAATATACTGAAATATTTTCCCAAGGATAATAGTGCGATAAATTATAAATTATTGATAGATTCGATTATTATTTTGTGTTCTAAAATCATATGATTCAGAATATATTTTTCGTTTCACAAATTTTTTCCTAAGGCACGAAGCTTCGCACATAGAAAAATACTGATCCACATTTCCTTGTTTGCTGTTCTATACAGGGTATTTTATAAAAGGTCCAGAACTTTGAGGATAGATAGTACTCGCACAATAGAAGAAAGAAAATAAACAATTCTAAAAAAGGAGGAAGAAGAATTCTGTAAACTCTGAAATTTACAAAAGATTTTTTACATCCCCTATTATCTCTGAACTCGCATTGCATAGTATGTTCCAGAGAATTACAAACCCTTTTGAAAATTTCCAGCTTTGATCTAACTATTTAATACTCATCCTGTATTCTCATAAAAAATGGAAAAAATTTAAGTCAGGAAATTAGAAGAAATTTAGCCATTCTATTCAATTCACTGTTCACTAAAAATTTCATTTCAATTTAAACAATACGTTTTTAGTCTTAATTCTTCCATTTTTCAATTATTTAATTTTTAATCATTTGCTTTGTGCATCTAGAGCATTTTCTTATTTTACAAATAATAAATTAAATAAATAAATTATTCAACCCCTCTTGACCAAGATTTTCTTTCTTCCATTTTATCAATACCATTTGTCCCCAAAATTGTGAACCATTTTTTTAAACCAACGATATATATATAAAACACTGGATGAACGATAAGAAAAGGGAACTGTTCGAGTCAAATCTCGCCAGTGGGTCATTTCTTTCAGTTTAAACTCGGCAAAACATCAAAGTGCTCTCACAATCAGTAAAAATCTTTCGGTCTACGCGTTGAACGAGTTTCCCTGGAAACTCGTGGTCGAAAAATCTTTGGACGCGAATAAAGCAAGCAAGCAAGCAGTGGCAGCTTCTAGAGTACAGTAACGTGAAAGGGGCACTCGGATCGGGTTAAGATTGTAGCATATAATATAGTATGACATGAAAGTGTTGGTGTTGGTGTGTGTATGTGACACATATGGCATGATGAAACAAGGCTCCTGCGGAAGTGATGATTAAAGGCTAGGTCAGGCTTACCCTCGCTGTCGGCCTTCAAGTAGAGCTGCCCCTTTGGGCTCAGACACTGCCGATACTCGGTCGTGTAATACTCTGTATTCATTCAAACCAAATTTCAAGTTATGAAAATTTCTCGTTAACCGATTCTCTTTCCTCGCGTTGCCATTAAACATTATTATAATTTCGGGGATGATTATGCTGACACTGACTATGCACGTGTAAAAGATTTTGCAGGACAAAGGGAGATTCACGCCTCAACAATAATTAAATGAAGGATGTAGTAATGAATTTCATACCTTTCAATTTAGTATTTATTGCAATCAAGAAGTTGGTACTATTTTTTTACTTCAACATAGTTATGTACTTAGAAACTCATTAAAATTTTGATGAAGCAAATTTTCCTGCCTTTGAGACTTTTCGATTAATGACGTCGAAGCTTGGTAAAATTGAAAATTTTACGTGATTCAAGCTGAAAATGAGTTTTAAATTTTATTCCGCACTTCTGTGCTTTAAATACCGCGTCCTAATTTACAGAAAGTTTAATCGTCTCAAGAATATAGGTAATAAATATGTAAGAAAGGAATTATAAGCAAATTTCAATAAATGGATTTACCTTTGAATTGAAAATGGGTAGTGCAATTTTTTGTTTTTCTAGATTTGTAAAGATGAATTTATAAGACGAATCAATAGGGGTCTTGACGGTAGTCAACATGTTAAAGTACAGAAATATGAGACGACTTTTCACAGAATTACGAGAGAAGCAAGTTAGTGCTTCCTAAAATCCGGTAAGAAGACCTACGGAAAGTTCGCGAATTCAAGAAGATGCAACTTTTCCAAGATACAAAGTTTCGCGTTCTACTTTCAGAGATACTTTTTCCTCCTACAATTGCGCTGTTCTTATTGATCGATCGGCTAAATTAGTTTCTAGCTTGGAAAGCTAAATGACGATGCACAATTTCGGTAAATTTACCATCCATTTTCAAGGATTTTAAGCGAAAAAGTAGTTGCCGGAGGAATTCTAGAAAGAATTTCATCGTTTCCTGTTTTTCTCCCAATTTCTATCCCGAGCTCAGCTCCATTATTTATAGTACATACTTGTTCATTTAATTTTGTCAAATCCAGATTTTGTATAAATCATATAAAAAGCAAAATAATTTAAAAATTCTCCTCTATGTTAAACAAATATAAAAATGTAATTGAAATGAAAAAATGAAAAACAAATGAATGAGAAGTTATTTTAAATGAAAATTGCACTGTGCGCAAAAATAAACATTGCATAAAACAACATTGTTTACTGAATACTCGAATTATTATTCTGTTCCATTTAATTAATCTTAAAAATAACTAAATTAATACTGCAGTGAATTCTGTATATAAAATGTCTAAATATGTATAGTTCGATAATTATTAAAATTAATGATAGCAATTTTTCTATGAATAGAAATCAACACCTATAAAAAGAAATAGAACCGTTTAACATTTTTACACAGTGTAATTTTAATTGGTAAAATCTGTGTTCAAGCACTATAGTATTGATGATAACCAAGGTGTCAATTACTAGCAGGTCCACCCAGTACATAGCAATACGTGGTCTCGCATTTCAAGCAGTTTTCAACGCGGATTACCGGCTGCATTAAAATAGATTTACCCGTGACTAGTGGGATCGAGTGCAAAATCGAATGATTTATCGATTCTATGGGAATTGCATAGCTCGCATGGAGATACGGCCACTTACGTACGAGCACCGAATGAAACGAATCGATTGATCGAACAAAGTGCATTTTATCAACGGCTCTTAACGGCGGTACGAATCGAGTGCCGAATAAAATTCTGTACCACAATTGTCGGAAAACAAACGAGCAAGTGAAAATATGATCACATGAAAAAACATACCGCTACTTTGGAACAAAATACTAAAAATAAAAAATAAAAATACAAATCTATAATCAGAAAAGAATAGAAGTGAATTGAAATTTATCAAAATTATTGTGTATACGTGTTAATCAATAATTATAATAATTAACTTACTGAAACGTGTTATCAGAAATTAATATTGATATTAATGACTGAATAATTTGTAAATACCAGTGATTATTTTTTTAATTATGATATAGAGATAATGAAATAGATTTCAAGGAAACAAAAATTTATTCATTTCATCATGTAATAATTGCTGGAGGTATACCGTTGAATACGAGGAAAATTGAATTCAAAGGTGACAATATACGCTGTATGGGTGGATAAAGGCTTTATTCGTTGGAACAATGAAAGTTTTTGCTCGGAGCACTTAAACTCGAAGTTAATACTGAGACTAGCAAGGCTTTCACAGTTGGAATTAATATGGTCTGTGGTTTTCAACTGTAAACCGCGACGTCTTTGAAGATCATTCTAAAGTGTAAAGTGATATCGGTACAATACTGGTAAAACAGAAGAAAATCCTTAAGTATAGAATTTTACACCTTAAATTCACTTCGTAGATTTATATGCACTTGAAAACTTTAGACAGTGTCATGTAAATGAATGTTTCTGACTTAAGAAGTTCACTTTTACATAATTTAATAACCCAATGAATTTTTGCGATAGCTACTGTCCTTAAAGGACAGGTTTAAGATTTTAAGTGAATAACTTTGTAACTATATTAGTAACACTTTTATATCATAGAAAATAAAAATTTTTATTCAAAAGAAATAAAAAATAGAAGAAAAAAATGTAAATAATAATTAATAATTAACAAATGCAGACGCATTTGAAAATTCATTTAGATAATGAAGCCTACTGGGCAATAAACTACCAGTATTCTATTAATTAAAATTTAATTAAAACTTCATTTTCAATGCACTCTCATCTTTTGTACTGTTCCCTTCCTTTATTAAAAAATAATTTTTCTGAAAGTCAGAGGAGATGAACCTTAATCAATCTTTCCAAGCAGTTCTGTTTCCTAGAAAAGAAGTTGAGTCTCGCAACGAAAAAGTACAAATCCTTGTAAGACTACCTAGAATTCAGGCCACGGGTTTACGAATATACCAGTCGCTATATTTTTTACATTTTCTTTGAAATAACTTGAAAATTGGTATGTTTTGCGTTTTCGTGTGAAATATAATTTTAATAGATGAATATTTTAAAAAAAATACTAACACCAAATATTTTTCAGTTAATTGTTCAAACGAATCCACAAATTTCATTTCCCTTCTCATTATTCTATAATAAAAAGTTTTAACTGTCCAAAAAAAAGTTAAAAAATACCAGTTGCTTTGAATAATCGAGATCTTATCGTGCTTAGAACTTAATCAAAGGCCAAGATTGAATAGATTATAAACGTGATCTTGATCAGGCGTGAACTCTACTTACCATGACGTCATGCGATTACGAAGCAACAACAGAAGATCATACGAAAAGAAGAAACACCAACGGGGAGAGAATCGTTTATGAAAAAGAGTAATTGAGGGAATAATAAGAGAAGAACTCCTTGAAAGAGAAAGAACCGATAAAAGCCGTTGCATTCTGCACACCGAACATCGAGATTGTTTTTTTTTTTTTTTTTCGAATACGGCTGCCAATCATTGACCAAAGCCAGCCAATAGGGAAGAATAGGACATTCAGCAGAGAAACGATAAGAAAAACACCAAATGTCTTTGATACTACTCTTGACGAATATTCAAAAACACGTCGTCTCGATGTGTGAAGTGATAAAGAAAATTAAATCTTTCAGGGGCGAGAAAATTCACAGAAAAACACCCCTATTTTGCAGGTGGTTCGGATCGTCGCCCCTGAAAGAGTTAAAGATATTGTATATGTCGATGGATACGCTTCGAAGAGGCAGCATTCAATCTTCGATTCGATATAACTTATCTTTAATCGGTTAGAACACTGGGCCACTCGATCGAAGGTCTCTTTCCTTCCTTCGCGCCCTTTCATTCGCGCCGCCGAAGAATCGCCTCTTCACGAAACTAAGTGGCGCTTTTCATTTGCAGAGACGTTAATCAGCTTTGTCTACAAATATGTCGCCTCCGCCGGCGGCGATAATGTCCTAACCCGCAGGGTAAGCTCATCTCCTTGCCGTTGAATCTTTTAAGGTTGCTCCTACAACGCTGTCTACCAAAAGGAGGTCGCGTACCTCAACGGCATTCGTTAGGGTCGTTCTCGTAAATAATGGATCCACCTATACATACACACGTACATACACACACGTACGCGGTTAACCCTGCTTCCTTTTAGCGTTCGTCAAAAATTTGTTGCCCTCGTGGATATTGCACCTGAGCGTTGCTTAGAATGTCAAAGTGCAGTCGAGACTCGATGACCCGGAAATATTTATATATAAAATAGATGGAATATGAATATTAAATTCATATTATTTTTAGTAAGTTTTAATTGAATAGATGATTGGAACGAATTCCCTATACATTTTGCAACTATTAATTATAGAAGAGAATGTAATTTTAATGATTATACAATCTCCAATATCTGCACGGAAATACGTATCATTATCGTGAAATTTATCGCAAACCTTTATCAAATTTTCCAGCTACTAATTATCAATGAGAAAATAATTTAAAATGAAATTAGAATTTAGAATTTTCTTTGGCAAAATTAAAAGTTTGTTAAAATTGGTTTAATGTAATATTTATCAAAATTCAATCTGAAGTTTCTGTGCTCAGCGCAGCAATCAATAAGCAATCATAAAACAAGTTCGACGATTAGAATGCAAATGAATGTTGAATGCTGCCTCTTCAATTTTCTCAAGGAAATAGAAGCGTACGTGTGTTTCAATCCTATTAAAATTCTATTGTAAAATTAAGAATATTGTTAAGAGATAGAAATTATGTTTCCGTATTAAATGGTACGACGTTAGCTCTCTGTTAAAAACGACAAAAATTATATAAATAGATACAGGATTAATAATTATCCTTAATTACATTCAGCTTCATTAGATAAATGAATTTATATATTATACTTGTTTCTTGCACAGAGGAATTTGATTTACTGGCCTTCGTATTTCACGATCCTCTAAGGGGAAACATTTCAATTATGGTGGTATTCTATTTACATACGTAACCGATCAGATAATTAGTTCACCTGTGATGATCCCCTACAAAGGAAACCAAATCCTTCATTTAAAATTAATCCGATATGGAGCAAACCGATAATCAAATTCGAAACAGTGTAATCAACCTAGCTTCAAGTGATCCAATCTTAATCGTTTCACACGTCCCACGGTGATTTCTATCGGGAATTAACAAGATATATCGGATACTGTTTCAAAATGTTTCAACCTTTCTGTTGTATCTTTAGATACACATTACGTTTCTTTCAGGAAAATGTGACGAATGAATGTAATTGGCCCCCAAAAGGAGTTAAACATAATCGCAAAAAGAATAGTATTTAAAAAGTCCTTTAAAAAGAACGAAGCAAGCATGGCTGCTTACAAGGGCAGAAGGGTGTATCGAAGAGAGCTAACGTCGCAACAGTGTTCCTTAGGGAATGCGCGGGAAAGAGTACGTTCTTTAGGACGTTTATATTCGCAGAAAGAACGTGTAGTAAAAAGATGCTGAACTTACCGACGCCGTTCGCCTGGGACGACTGGAGTTGCACCGCGACGCTGAAGCCGCGTAGCTTCACCGGTGCGGAATTCTCCTTGCCCGCTAGCAGGGCGCATTGCGGCTTTAGATCACGATGAATTATGTCGTTCTCGTGGCAGTAGCGCAGCGCCTCCAGGATCTGTCGCATATAATGGCTGAAAAACGAAAGGTGCTGTATTACGCTACCATCCTCAGGGAGAACTGAGACCTGGGGAAACAAACGACCGTTGTCCTATAAACATAGGGGATGAAGGGTTCAGGTTTCATGGTGAACAGGCGTAGTTCGAGATTGCTAGGGGTTGGGAATGGTGATTTGTTGACAACGATGGGTTGTAACAGAGACAATAGAAAAGAGGGATTGTGATGTAAAGAATGGAAATAGAGGGGTCAGTTGCGACCAAAACCATGAAAGTACCACACTGTAATATTAATTATTCAAATCCCATTTTATTTTTAAATTTAAATTTTCCATTTGGAACTAATGCTACTTAGGTTTTTCCTAATTAAATTGGGATTAGAATTATATTAAATTTATAGTGTGGATGACCCCACAGTCTACAATCCAACCCTAGGAACCTACATTCATTTTTTAACTTACAAAATCTAAAAATATTTATAATAGCACCTTGCAAACGGAAGTTTGACGACCCCTATGATATACAATACATAAACACTTAACAGCTTTTACTACAGATTATCTTTCAAACTATTTTGTACACATCCACAAACTTTACAAATAGTTTGACTTTGTTCCGTACATAGGACAGAAGTTTCTAATAGCAGTTTCTGACAGACTATGAACCTGATCGTTAACTACGAAACAAGACCAGATAGGGTAAATGTTTGTTGCAAACTTTTTCTACTTTTTCACTGAAAAGTTACGTCCACGTATCGCGAAATAACAATGTGTAACGTTGTAATAGGTAGGGTTTCTGTAGTACGATAACAGGGGCAAAATGAACGAAACAGTTTAATTTCCGGAGGTAATCGCTGTCAGGTCTGACACGAAGAACGAAAACGACGTTAAATTAAAACTGAAACGAATACACCGTTTATTATTCAACGAATGGAAGGACAGGTTTTGCAACAGATAATAGGATATCTAGACATGTCTTTTTTTTATACGTCTACAAAAATAAATATCTGCGATTTTAATACAGTGGCTCACGAATGTCTGCAGTTACAATATCGAATAGACAAAATATAAATATTATGAAAAATGTTAAATTTATCTGAGTCAGTAAAATTAAAAAATAATTTAACCTTGCATACAATAGTCATAATATTTATTAAAATAAAAGTTTGACTATTATTTCAAATGTTCTTTTATTATTCTGATTCATAGCATCTCACTTAAAACGTCTGGTCTATTAATTCTATTAATTAACTGACAATAAAAAGTTACATCATGACAAGGGGGTAAATGGCTGTAGTGAACATATCCGCCTCGAGATTCACCCTTAACAGAAAGTCGATTGAACCGACGTTATCCAGACAGTGTAACGAATAATGTTGTAAATATATAGATCGTCAAGCTCTTTAACATTTTCCTTAATCGCGTGACCTATACGGTTAAGAAGCATATGCATTTTTATGCCATTCAGCCCTGAGTTAATTATACTTTCAACGCTTTTAATCTACAATCTTTATCCTTTTTTCCCAATCGATGTTATTCATTATATAACAAGGTAAATAGAAAATGAGATGTGATATCTTGATGCATTAGGAGAAACGAGACGATGTTTAAATTTTAAATGGAACTGTTTTCTTACGAGGATTTAAAAGCGTGGGGTGTTTTAAGAATGTATTCAACGAGATAGAAGGACCTTCGACGCTTTGAAACACTTTTGTACACATACGTAATGCATAAGATTCTCTTACCTGGCAACCGCTTCGCTGTACACGAATCCAGCAGTTGCTCTGCGAACGACCTCGAAACATAAATCAGAGCCATCCATACTGAAACAGAAGCACGACATTAACGTTCAATTTACACTATATGTAACAATTTACATATGTGCTTCGGGAAAAAAGTAGGCCGCCTTTGCTATGCTTAAACAGGCTGCAGGACAAAGGAGATTTTTCTGAAGGTATTTTAATTGTTAGGAGAATTTTATAAGTCTACGGTACAATAGACTTAAAATTATTTTATAAATCCATTGTAAATATACAAAACCAAAGAATTGAAAATTAGACATATTTGATGGAATATAAAAAATAAACATTACTTAGAAATTTTAAGAAATTGAAAATAGCAGACTGTAATAGAAATTTTAATAGGTGCGAATATGCTACATTCTGACGTATAAATAATGAGGGTAAAAGAAAGGGTTGAATTTAATTATTTTTCATATTTTTAGTACCTGCAGCACAATTGCGAGATTCAATCAGTATGAAAAGGGATTACGTGTCGTACTTTATACACTGAACCGATAAAATATGTGCGTGTTGGGTTACCTAAGAAATAAACGCGATGTAAATTAATGAGCTGCATTGATGATCGATAATTGAAATGTCCTATATCGAGCCGATTACATTAACAGTTACAATCAGATTCCTTGTTGCAGAATATTCCGTGGATTATTTGTGACTGAGTCAATACTAATTAGGTCGATTCACAGAAACGTGACATTTCTGTATGGTACATAACTACATTTTTGAGATGAATAACTGTTTGAATCTAATTACATTCATCCTGGGAATTTGTTCATAGAATGCTTCGCAGTAATTAATTTTGTGAAATTTAATAATTAAAAATTATATTATTTTGTTTCTAAATTACTCTGAATATTAATATCGTCAAAATTAAGATGCTGAGAATTTCTACTTTCTCTGTTACGAAATTTTCTCAAGAGAAGTCTATTCTACTCGATATTATAAGTTGAATTTTGCAGTAAAAGGGTTAAAAAATTTGATTACGAGGACTATGAAAATTACTAGAACCATTCCACGATGAAAATTTACAACTTTTCCGTCAAATTGAAATACGATAATTTTTCTCCATCTCGCTGCATCCTTAAATCTTCCGAGAGACCCGCTTTTAGCTTAGAATCTCGTCTATCTCGCAGTTCGTATAAGAAACAAGAAGGAAAGTTGAAAGAAACCTCGTCGATGTGTGTACGCGTATATTCAAGGAGAGCTCTTTAAAAAACTTGCGAAGAAATTCATCTAAATGTAAAGCCAAGACATTAGTAAGCTCTTGGTTCGCCTCGGCTCTTCATGCAAAACGCTTCAGACGACTTAAACGCTCGAATGTTTTGAATCACCATCAGTATAACATGAATTTCTAAAAAACCCCGGGAATATGAATTTAACGAAAACGAACGCTCCCGTTAATGAATTACTTGAAACAATGCGAGTCTAGTCGGAAGAATAAAACGAAGTTCGTTTAAAATTTTTTACCAGCTTTCATTCCATTGTGAGAGAGAACAAATGATTTTTCACGTCGTTATACTTACTATTCGAATACCATGTACAGCATACCCTCCGAGCTGTAGGTTTCCAGTAATTCTACTATGTGGGGGTGTTTTAACATGTGACATATCGTGGCCTCTCGTTTCAAATCTGCAACAATCATATGCCCATTTTGATTAGTTAATATTCTAATTATTTTCTAATGGAATTTAGGATGTTATGTTTACTGCTCTTTATTTGATATCATCGATGTTAAATATTTGCTCATCCATTATAGAACAATAGAGCTGTATAAATGAAAGAATTACTCTGTTACTTTGAATAGTGTGAAACAAAGGTATAGATTGTAAAACAAATTGATTCATTGTAGTGCTAACGGAGATCTGTGACGTGTATACAAGCATTCTAACTATGACGCATTTTCATAATATTATTAACCCTTACAGCGACGCAGCTTCTTTTCATCTATTATTAGAGCTATGCAACTCTTAGACGTGTAAGTATGTAAAACAGACAATTTTTATAATTAGACATGCAGAAAATACACATCGACGATATCAAATTCGCAGATGATTTCTAAAATATCTCGTACGCGTTCCGCATTAAGGTCTTTTGATTACGTTCGGCTGGAACAAAAGCAATTTCAATTGAATTGGACAATAGCTCGCAAGAATTCATGGCTGTCGAACACGTGCACGTTCGGGTAAAAGAGAATACGTAAACACTGGGACGAGCAAGGAAAATAGTGCCGAGTTCGATTTGAACAGCCAGCGGAAATTAATGGCGGAACACATCGAGATTCTCGGTGTGTATTCTGACGAACTCACCGTTCGTACTTAGACCTGGGCTGGAGGTGAACTTCGCTACGTCCACGATTTTTACAGCGAAGGTCTGCCCTGTTTGCCGGTGAATGCATTTCCTAACCACGCTGAATGGTCCCCTGAAACAATCAGAAAAGAACGGGCTGAATGACAATCGGCCGCGTGCGGTTTCGTTCTGCGATCATCCGCGATCTATTGTACGGCCATGAACGTAATGACTGGCTAAACTGGAACGTCATCGACTAAGTAAGGTATACTAAGCCCGATAATCGGGTCCAGCTAATACGCCGAATGTTGACCACTAACGCATTCGCTGAATACGCGAAAACCATAATACGCTATTGAGATTAAACAGCCATCAATTGGCTGCAGTTTGATCCATCTCTTGTGTGATTTATTGGTAAAATATGCTCGACGAAGTAGTTTCGATTCTTTTAATATTATTATTCTAGCTTCTAATATACAGAGTGTTGTGTAACTAGGTGCATTTCTTAATTAGGGAAAAATTTTTCTTTAAAAATGAAAAGAATTTTATAGATTTATTAAGAATGCAATTTTTTCAGTTTCCGAGCGTCAAATAAGAAAATAAATGCTTTGGCATTTTAGTTTATCCTCTCAAGTTAAGTGCATGTGCATCGTTGCACAAGTGCATATAATCTTCCCTAATTACATGTATTAAAAATGAGCTGCCTGAACCACCCAGGATATGTATGCACACGTTTCTTATCAAAATTAATAAAGCCATCCAGTGTGTCCATGTTTTTTTAATAAAGAAAAAATCAAATATGCTTTGATAACAGGGATTAAAAAGTGTCGACAAGGTGTTGAAAGAAAGAGAACTGAACAGGTTTATCCAGAAGAAGACGTTGGAACAAAAGATCAAAATCAATCCCATTAAAGTGTCGTATAACGCGTTTAGCTTGAGCAACAAGTATATTCCAGGTAACGTTTAGCCGTGAAAAATAGAACTCATACCAAGGTGCTCAAAGATTCGTGTCAAGAACTAAGGAGACGATAACTAAGCGGAACTCGGCTTCAACATATCTCACGATATTATCGACAAGGACAACTTTCTTCTTCTAGTGCCTTTTAGAGATCAACGGAAGTAACAGACAGAGAAATACAATTGCTCGCGTTCCTTTCCCTTTTAATACGCGAACAACTGAACACTTCTTTTATCAAACCTTACATTTCAAAATATTGATATCAAAAATCAAGAATTCAAAAATCAACATTATTACAGAAAGAGGGAAAAGTTTCGTTGTAGCAATAATTGGATGTATCGAAACGCTAGTTAGCAGGAAAAGATAATCCTCTTCAACAGTAGAAGGGTTAAGCTGTTCCAAGTAATGAAAGAGACATAAAATACTTGAAACTAATTATCATGTTTCATAAGTAATGCATCAGTAATAAAACATATGGACGTAAAAAGATTACAAATAGAAGCTTGGTACGTCTATGCCTTTTGACACTAAACGGATTATATCAAAATGTTGTCTGCTGTCTTTCATCGATGAAGGCTATTCCTAGAAACGATCCTCAACCCTAAAAAGTGTCAATAAAACAACTCAGCGGTGGCCCACTTTTTATAAGAATTATCGACACCTCGCTGTTTCTTGACAACGTTCGATTAATAGAACCCTGGAAATCAATTTCCGAATATCCTGACTTCGATATGATCCAATACTCTTTTTTCACTTCCCCAAGTCGAATATTCGTTTCATCAAAAAAAATTCTATTGGCTCATTCCACGCCAAATCGATCACTTTTTGACCTCGATATCAGGGATTTTATTCGAATATGGAATGTGATGTACTGCTCGCGAAATTAAGGTGAATTTAACTCGATGTTGGATTCGTATATATTTAAAAAATATAGTCTTCTCAATTGTTCAATTTATATACATATTTTTTTTCATAAGTCAAGTCAGAGAATCTATTTCAAAGCACATTAAAAATTATAACATTTTTATTTTATATGGCGCGAAATGTTCAGTGATCATATATTTATTACACTTGGGGTCAGTAATCTCATATGAAGGCATGAATTTTTTATTTCTCTGGCTATAAGAGCGAAGATATAAGTCTCTTAGTTTTCCTTATTACAAAATAATTATTTTATTACAAAAAGAAATAAAAAAACAAAATGATTTATGCGTTATAAAATTGTTAAATATGTAGTTAAGAAATGAAATACCACGTGAAAGTCCAAACCCACTGAAACGTAAGTTGTTGTTTATTTGTGTGCATTGTTAAGCACAAATTGACTTAATGGCGCCCTAGAATAGTTACTAAGAGTTTACTAAACAATAGCAACATTTATCACTGAAGTACAGAAGTACAGAAGTACAAAAGTAACCCCATTTCACCCGCTTACCCCGTTTTGACCCACTTTCCTCAACGATATAATACACTAAATTTTCCAGTGAAGCATACCTGTGTATATGTATACAGTAATTTACGAATTTGTTTACATGAGGCTAACATTCACTAAATAATTGGAGCGTATATTCAATTGTTAGTCAAAATTCAAGAGCAAAACATTTAAAATTATAAAGCATGTAAACAAATATTTTTGAAACTGATAACTTATTCACACGAGTGATTTAACACTGCCGAATTGATCGAATCATTTAGTAAATAGCCTACAATTACAGAAATTACACCATTTAACCTTTCTGTGACTTGTAAATTAAACCTCAGACTATCACGATTAAAGTCCACACGTTCATTGATCCAAATTCCTGCATTCAATACTTCTATTTTTATTAACCCTTCTATTGTTAAAGTAACCGATCTGTAACTGGAATTCCTTGAAGTATAATCTTTATTCCGGGGAAAAATATGCAAAGCACTTTCTGGAATTATTAATAAATGTTTCAGCACACTAGAACATACATTTCCTGAAGATAAGAACCAAAGACATTCCTGAATTTTAACACGAAAATCCTCGTCAAGCTAAGACAAGAAAAATGATCTCTCAACCACAAGCTTTGGTAACATTTATAAGGTCCGTGGGGAAATTCTGTCGTTTCTCTCCCTTTGCCATCTAAGGAATGTCAACAGGGATGTTATGAAGTTCAAGGCACGAATTCTCTGTGCAGTCAAGCGTTGTCATGTTTGAAAGCAATCTCTCTTCTCTGATAATAAAGAGAGGTCTTTCACCTCTGAAGGTAACACTTAATTTATCCAATTGTTGACATTTCCATTCTGGATTAATGATTCCACCTTTGAAACTTCAGTTACTTTTAATACGTACAATTTCTTTCTGTCATTACACAGAGATGTTCAAGATAAAATTTACTACAATTATTATGATTTATGATATAACAAAAATAATTCACTTATTAAATGAAAAATTAATATTTCACGATAAAAATGGAATAATAAAAATAAAAAACGTTGTTTAAGTCAACGTTCACGCAAAATGTAATTAAAAGTAGATGAATCTGTGGGAAATCTCATTTTTTCAACGAGCCAGTTACTATCCCTTTACAAGTAAATATTCCAATAAATTTCTTCATATTGGTTATTGGTTAAAAACCAATTAATCAGCCATTGGATTGCTTACAATTTACCAATAACCCGATCAAAATATAAAAACTTACGTATCCTATTACTTTAATTAAAAAGACAATAAAAAGTGATGATAAAAATTATTCCATGGGACTATTAAATCCTATAGTGATAGCGCTTATCTATTTCATCTACGAGCACCGAATAAAGTGTTAAGATTGAACAGAATAAACAGCGCGCATATAACCGCGATTCTAGAGAAGGTCAATCACGGTTTAATGATATGACATGCCTCTATTTACGGAGGTTCATTATACCTCTCGATATTAGAGTACATCGTTGAAGTTGTACACCATCCACAACGATCTTCCATCTCTATACCTCCGTTGTTTCCGCATTATTGAACGCGCGTAAACGCGATGAACTAACTGGACACGATCAGGAAATGGGAGGGACAGTAAATTGCTTTTGATAAATGGAATCGTTTCAGAAATTCAGAAACAAATTATCCATCTTAACGCTTTCGATATAGTGCACTTCAACCGATAATCATCAACTGTATATGGGGTAATAATTGCTATAGTTATAATAAACTTTACGTTTCCATATTACATGGTGGATTTACCAGAAGTTAATGATAATAGATGTTTAGTATTCAGAATTAAAACTTCATTTTCCAGAGCGTATATACATCATTTGAAATGAAAGGATCAACGTACATTCAGGAAATTGCAGAAATGAAATGCTATTATTACTCTTAATAAACTTCTACTTCTCTCTCTCTCCTTCTCTCTCTTTCTCTAATCTACTAAATTATAACTTTCTGCCTTCTGCACATTTTCTCTCTCTTTCTGTTAGACGACGTTGAGAGACAGATATATCATTAAGAAAAATAAATTGCCAAGGTAACTGGCACTTCCGATCTCTCAGAGCATGAGTGACGAAGTGCTGAAATGAAAACACGTGCACCAGGTAAGTTGGAAAATTTATAGGAATCATAGTTGAAATTACAGCTGTGATTTATGTTGACATTACCATCCCAGAAGGAAACGATGTTGTTTCGGATGAAACGTGAGTTGAATTAAATGAAACATTCAAGTGCAAATGCTTACCGAAGGTTTAAAAACAATCCTTCCTTTTTAGAGAGAAATATATCTTTGTAATGAGAGGAGAAATCGTTCAAATTGGAGTTTGCTTTATATTTACAGAAATATTTCTCTTATCTGGTATTGTTTACAGATAATTATTGCATATCAATTGACCTATTACGAAACATTCGATTTTATGACATAAAAATATTGCTAAATAGCAATCATGGAATATCAATTTAAAACACAAAGTTCAATGAAAATGACTATACAAGTTTTTTGAAATTTAATTTTACATATGACTTACTCCTAACAATAATTGACAAATTGCTTCCAGAAAAGAAATTTTCACATAATTACATCATTAGAATGCAAATAGAGATGCATAGAAATGCACAAACCGGTGCGGAAGGATCTATCCTAGAATATAAATAACAGCTGCTCGAAGGAAACAAATTACCCGTCTGAGTTTGTTTTCATTTCCATGCATGTTCATCCGAAATTAGGTACACGTTTACCTAGAAAATGGGCTCCTATTTCCTTGACTTATGCTGTCGGAGAAGTTGCATCTCAGTTCAAAATTTGAAAGCTCGTTCGCCAAATCTGCGAGCCTGAGGCAGTGTAATATCAGTTCTCAACTAGGTAGATCATTTTCCTCGATGTTAAGAATCGTAACTAGATTTAACTGACACTTCCTGTGAATTATTTCCCTTGCCACTCCTGGAGTTTGAGTAGATCAAACTTTCTCACCCTCAGTATTCTCGATTATACGTTTGCATTGATCTAACTTCAACGTTTCACTACCTCTACATATTCCAGATAGAAATGAAGGTTATTTATGAGAAATGAATTTTTGTTGATACCTTGGACCTTTGATGTATAATTGAATGCAATGTAAGCTTCTGGAGGTTTTGGAAGAAGCTCCCCAGGGAAGCCTAGGGAGAGGATAGGGTGATCTTAGGAAGAACTTAAGATGATACTAAAGATAACCTAGGACCCAGGGCAAATTCTAAGGAGAACCTAAGACCTAGAGCAGATCCTAGGAAGGACCTAGGGAGATCTTAACATTCAGCCAACTAAATGAGGTCAACTAAAATGACTAAGACTAACCAAGTGTTAAGACGAATATCAGGAAATTCTAAAGAGAACCTAGGCAAATGCTAAGGAGGACCTAGTTCGTTGTTTTCTCTTCAAAATATAGAACGGAGACAAAGAAAACCAGTTGAAAACCTTCAGACTCTTCAAATGACTTCGCTCTGGATACATGAAACGCTTGCAACTTTCAATTAATAAACTGTCCTACAGATAGTGCGGCCACAATTGCAACGCTTAATTAATCCTCGTATACTTCCAGCAAAGAGAATCGTGAGCAGAGAACCTCTTTCCTAAAATGAATCTAGAACGACAGCGCATCCTGAAGAGTCACAGAGCTTCAAAAATATTCACTGTTACGGAGAGATATCAATTTTACTATCAAATAAAAATGTGAATTCTGTCATCCAGGAAATCGATGCTTTATGAGAATTTCTTACGAAACACGTGATCTGTTTCAAGGATAGCAAGATTGATATCATAAATATTTTTACTGCAAACTTTTCAACCGAGTAGAGTGGTATCTTTCAAAATCATTGTTTTCTGAAGCAACATATAAGAGAAACAATATCAATTTTCAGAACATTTTTAACCGGATAAAAAATACACAAATCATTTTTAGAGATAGAATAGAGATAAGTAATTTTTGGAAATAAGAATTTATTAATTTTTTATATGGATTTATCGCCCTTTGATTTATCTTTATACAAAGTTAGTAAAATACTCCCTGAACACAGCAATAAGTACTTAACGATCATTAACCCTTAACTACCTACAGCGGGACCCTAAAATACCCCCTGTGGTCAGGTAACAGACGACACTTAGCGCCTCAGTAGTCTTCAATTAACTCGAACCTCATAATTTGCTAATTACATGTGTTGATAATGGTTTTCGTTTGAAAGTTAAAAAAAGAATCTCAAAGTGCTACCTACACCAGAAAGTTATAAAAGGTTTCTTTTCCAGGTATTTAAATAGTGTTAGCATTTACACTTAGCAATTGGAAACTAAAAGTGAGCAATCTCATTAATTAAATAATCTGCTAATGAAATTATCACAACTATAATAAAATAGTAATTTTTACTAATCAGTTCCTCAAATTTACATTTTAAAAACCACAGTATACAAAAAAATATGCAAATTATACAGTAGATATAAAAAAAAAATTCCTCACAATGCATAAAATATGCAAAATATGTGACTTATCTAGAGAAAGATAAAATATATTTGCATAACATCCACAGTCTACTTTTACAATTAATCGTCTGAAACGAATCCACGTTTCATGAAACACAGGAACGCACGATATCAAATACAATGATCATGAAACTACAATAAAATTGTTCTAGGATCACCAACAGGTCGACTAGTGGACGACTGCTCACAATTAAGTTCAAGGACAAATTCCATCAGCGAGAAGTTACTTCAGCCTCTGAGAAAACGTGTGCACACGGTCGCTGTATACACGACCCTCGGCGGCTGAGTTACGAGGGGGATGAAAAGTAGGACGAGCATCGTAAAAGAAGTGCAGGCCAAGTTGCATTCCACCTGGTATGTGGCAGCATTAAAATTTACTTTCCCAGTTTCCTATATTTATTGGAGCTGTTCAGCTATCCCTAGATAGGGTCAGAGCAGACGTGTACAACGTTTCGAGGATTTACTACAATGCAGGTCAAAAGTTTCAGACCATGTTGCGTTATACACGCCAACTATAGTAAACCCTGAGATATTTCATTTTTGTTCATGCTGACATGAGCTTCCTTTTTATTAACTATGATATACGGATAGCCTGGATCATCAAAAACCTGGGGCAAACCATAGCTACTGATAATAAATATTATTTTTCATTTATTCCAAAGATTTTGGTAGAGGGTCTGAGTAGTATTTAGAGTGGTGGAAACCCTTAAGATTGGAAGGGAAACGCCAGAAATTCAGTTAATTCGGTTAGGCTTCGGATGCATTCGGCTCATATCGACTGAACATCCTTATGGAGTTACCCCATTTATCACTACTCGCCCTCTTACTGTTAGCCCCCCTTAGTGCTCCATCTAAATACGTCTATGGGGTGTACTGGCTATCGGGAATTCAGGAAAATTCCCGGTGGACCGATAGAGATTTGGAGCCTGATTAATTAAAATTAGGATCCATATTATACAAGAGGATCCCCATGTCACTAATCTCAAAGTAAAAATTTAAGTCCTGGTCCGTCTCTCGTTTAATCCACCCATATAATGTCTACCTAACTTACAGCAATAATTATAATTCTTCAATTGCTATAATTCTGCAACACCTCCCTGTGATTTTTAACGTTTTCTACGCCCTATTACGAAAAAGAAGAGAACAAGTGCAACTCGACGCGTTCGCCTACAATTACGGCTGGATGCCCTTTAACGAGAGCTTCGAAACGCGATGCTCGTTGCAGAATTTTCTAACAAGCAAGATCTCGGCGTGTCCCATCGAACTGGGGATGAAGTAATCGTGGAAAGAACGAGATCCTTGGGCACAATGTGAATTGTGTTACCAGGCGTACCGTATTTAAATCGTAACAAAAACTTCTCCACAGAGGTGTGCAGTTTGACTCGTATTTTATTACGAGGTCGATTCATGCTGGGTGATTTTTATTATTCTCTAGGGTGACACGGCTAACCGAGTTCGAACTTTAAATAAATAGTTGGGTAGGTATTGTACTTGGATTCCGTGACGCGTAGAGAAAGAATTTAATAGAATGTAAACAGAAATGTTTGCCATTGTTCCAATGGATTGTTATTGTTTTGAAGAGTGTCATTATTTCTTTTCCATTGCAAGGAACATTTTCCAACCCTCGCACGGCGGACCATGGAGAGAGCCCCAATTTTAATCTCGATTGACCCAATTGGATCTCAATTGGATCTCGATTGACCCAAACTCCGCTGTGCAAGGGTTAATACAAAGATAAGATATTTGAAATTAGGAGAGAATTATATATGTTTCAAAAAAATATTAAAACAAACCCTGATAAAAAAATATATAAATTGCAATAATCTAAAAAAAATTATTGAAAATAATAATTCAATATTTTTAACTACAACTGATAATAAGAAAAACACAAAAAATTTCTTGTTTACCTTCAGTGAATAAATTTCATTTCTAATTACTCAAACTTCACGTCTAAATATGTAACTTATAAAATGATATTTGCACGAAAAATTCAATTGAAAATCAATTTAAACAAACAAAAATCCCATATTTTGTTAATATGTAAAATTCCTCCCCCAAGTTATCGATCCCATTTTTACTTCTTATATTTTTAATTTAATATCATATAAACCAGTGACTGTTATTAAATCATCGACAGAATTTAATAATAGAGCCTTATTTCTTGAATACAAGTCATCATAATAAAAGAAGTGCTATGTTTATACAAAAAGGGTGGGTCGTACTGTTGCACGTAATTCATGAATGAAAAACTTGGAATAAAAGCGTCGTGAACGACAGACGGAACAATTTCCTTCCTCGCATTGAACTGGTCATTTAGTTTTGCATTTTTACTTACCCATTTACTCGTTCTGAGTCAACATTTTATACGTCATCGTACACGCGGTGCATGCTTACGCGTGCGCGCGCGCGTGACCATCCCTACATCCGACGTATGGTACGCAGCCGAACCTAAAACGCATACACGCATACAAAATACACACCCACATGCACACAGCGACGTATCATCGCCTATCGGAGCTTTATACTCTCGTCATCGAGCTGTATCATATACATTTCTTACCCTTTCTCCTTATATTCACTCTCCAACATTTTGACACTTTCTCCTTCTACGTAAGTACTCATTCGCTCCCGTCCATACACACCAATGTAACGAGCACAGCTGTCTCGTTCTTTCTCACGGTTTCGTTACTCACTTGCCGATAATCTCGCAGAGCTCGTAAACCTCGTCGAAGAGAACCTCGTCGTCCGCCATAGTGGCGACGAGGAGGAGGTCGAAGAAGTCGACCGAGCGAGGGGTCTAAACGCGCCAAAAGGCGCGTTAAAGCTATGCGAATTCGTAATAATTCGTTAAGGTGTGCAATCTTTTTCCTCTCGCCTCTCGCAGCCTGGGTGGACGTCGGTGCTGTTGTGTTTCGTGTCGTGCCGTGCGGAATACGCGGCGGCGTGAACGCAGCCACGTATCGTGGATTCACGGCCGTTCGCTTCTCCCACCCTCTTCGCTGGTTGTCTCTCTCTATCTCGCAGCAGTGACGGATACGTTCTCCTTTACGCACACGTTACGCACAAACACACATCTATATGTAGCACACAATCGCAGATAATACACCCGTGTAGCACGGCCGACCGTGGTCGCACTGGCACTCGATCAGTAGACACCAGTCCGTAACCGTAGAACGGAGTTATGTTGGTAAACTGTACGGTAGAATTTCGCACGATGGCAACGGAGCCGAATACACAATCGACACCGCCTTTAAACTTTCGCTTGCTCACGCCGGCTAAGTCAGCTTATACGACTGACGGTAATACGTAGTATGGACGTCAACACGCTCCTGTCCTGCCTTCTTCAGCACAAAGAAAACCGGATCCGGTCAAATCGGTTACCACAACGAAACAGTCAACCTTTACGATTAACAGAGACCGACCAACGAAAAGCGGCCAGACAGACACTGCACACACTTTCCTCGTCTGTCAAAGGCTGGAGGAGTAGACTCACTCGCTCCGAAGCAAGACTGGTTGCATAAAACGCGGCGAGCGACTGCGCCGACTAACATCCTCCCCACCGGCCCGACGGTGTACCAGCACAGCAATGGTGGGGCGGGCGTGGCGCCGCTTCGCGTGCAACCTTTGATGCTTTAACGCGCCGTATCTTTTGCTTCTTTTCTTTGGCCCCAATATTCCCTAAGAGTAGATGTTATACGTCTAATGGACATACAAGGGATGTTCATCAGTCTTCGATCATTTGAATAGGTAAGATTAGGATGTATAGAGTTGCTCTGATGATAACTGATCCAACTTATCGATGGGACTCGAAAGATATATATAAAGCAATACTGTAACACCGACGAGGTAAGTACTACTAGCCTTTAGGGTTTCGTTTTCCATTTTCATGCCATATCCTACCATATCAATTGTGACAGGATTTACATCACAGCGCTTTTAATGATTAGAATTAAAATCAAAGTTACACATAACATTTGCCATTTGAGATAAGAGGCAGTAATTACTTTTTATTTTGAGAGCCTGGCAGGATCAGGTTAGTTCTAAATGAAGGATTAATCTTTCTTTTATTTTGAGTAAAGCAAAGAAGCTGAGAAAATGGCAGATTTTGCATGCTGGAAAAGGGAGCATAATTTTTATTATTTTAAATATGACAATCCTTCAAAAACTTCTTCTAATTCGCTCTTTTGACCAAATACAATCAACACTATAATTGCTTTATTACGTCCCCATCTTTGTTGAACTGCATGACTTCCAATTGCAATAAACTTTAGTTCAGAATGCAGATACTTCAAGTGCTTGTGATCGTATCCTTTCAGGACTATTATATTCCGCCTATTTTTACATAATAAATTTAATACAATAATCAGTTAATTATTTTTCAATTATCAACAAAATCGAACGTGAATCAATGTATCAATGTATACATTACCCTTCCTTTGTCCAGCTATCAATATACTGATATCTTACTTGATCACTGTCTAATTGACTATAAAGCAACACCAAACCATTTGCTATCTAATATTAATAAAGAATATGTACAGCCTGATTTCATATGGTTTAAGTTTAAGTCTGCTTACAGTTGCTGCTGTTGTTGCTTGGTCCATTCGTAGATCAGTATTAACTATCGCATAAAATATATATTGTGTCGGACCAGGTTCACGTAATTTGGCAGCATGAAAATGTTTCAATTTGTGGCAAATTTTATTTATTCGTCTTTTATTTATGTGACCACTTCTATAACGAGAATGTGCAGGATATAAACCATCGTTATACTGCTATACTAAGTTAAAATAAATGGTTAAAATATAAACCTGTAAGATAGTTGCGATAATTGAACATTATTTTTCTTTGCTTTTCTTTTATGACATGTTCGAATACTTTTTTCTTCTTTCATTATAAAATACGTCCTTAGACTTTAGAAGTATAGTTAATAATCGCTGATTTGTACATTTCAATGCTAATTACTGTCATGGTTTTGAATAGGAAATTGGTATCTGGAACTGTAATCAATTTAAACAATTTTAAATAGCATTCAACTAGAAAAATAGTTCGATGCTTAAAAATAATCCCCCTAAAAATATATTTTATCCTGTTACATATTGTTAAAAATAAGCAGTAGAATACGCATTTATCAAATCTGGATAATGTTTCAGTCGATCCGAACGAAATGCAGAAAACTGTTACATCATCTGTCGCAAACGTTTCTTTCTCTCAAATTTATTTCATTCTGATTACTCATGGATTCAACACATGTTATTATTAATTTATCTGCGACATTTACATACGTCGTATTATGGTTATTAAACAGAGGCTAGTGGAAAATAATTTATCTGGTGTTATCGACTTATATGAAATTTCGTTCAAAATAGAAATATCGCATTCTCGCAAACAGAACGTATCGATATATCGAATACCCGGCAGTTCACGTTAGCAGTGTAGTGTTTGGAATGTTTAGGTTAGAGTAGCTATTTTCATAATTAAAAATAATCACGGTAATTCTGAATGTCATGTGATTAGCGCGAGATTTTTCGATTTTTATAGTGATTAATATTCGAACGCGCGTTTGTTGTATCGGATCAGATTTTCCGCGGTAAAAACAGTGCATGCTGAGAAGGGAAGAGTGTCAAAATAATCTACCAACTGTTCTGTCAGATGTTTTTTATACGACTTTGATACGAAAAGACAAAACTACGGTGAAATTAAGATACTATCTTCAAGATATTTCAAACATTAAAAATGGCAGCGAGTGAACCCGGTGTATCATCAACTCCTAGAGAAGATAACAATTGGAGACGAAATTTGATATTACAGCTCCAAGAAAGAAATAGGAAGCAAACATATTGTTTTGCAGATCTCATCAGTTTGCGTAAGATTTCTTTCTTTATATTCATCAATTTAATTCAAACTATTATTAATTCTATTGAATTATACTAATGTATACTGTTTTTTTATTTACAGACAACAGACTCTTTGAAAATGCAAACACATTGCGTACAGAAAATATTCAGCTAACTATAGCAAATGAAACACTCCGTCGAGAGGCAGTTAGTGGAACTCCTGGATTAGGTGTAAATACTGATCTGGAAGCTCGTCTTTTAAAACAAGCAGAAGAGTTAGCTACATTACATAAAAGAAAAGGAGAAAATACGCAACAAATAGTAGATCTTAATAATAAATTACAAGAAATGATGAAGGAGTTTCAAGCAAAGGAAGCCAGGTGAATATTGCTATTTGATTTTTATGATTTAACATGTGTATAAAAATTTGTATGAGTAATTATTATACATTAACCAATTATATTTGCAGCCTTTCTGAAAGTATGGAGCTTAATGCCAACTTACGTTTAGAAATAAGTAAATGCCTTAGTAGAGAAAGGGAGTTGGAAAGTATTAACCAGATGTTGAAAGATGAACATCAAGCTCTACAACTCGCTTTTGCATCTTTAGAAGAAAAGCTTAGGAAAGCACAGGTATGTTATGGACTATTATTAAACTAACTGTGTAATTAATATACAGATAGTTTATTGTTTTACATAAATAATGTATATTTCTGAAAATCAATAAATTATGAATATTTGTAGGAAGAAAACCGCCAGTTAGTGGAACGCTTAATCAAGTACAAAACAAGAGATGCAGAAAAAGTAAATGAAGAAAATGACAACTTTTTGAAGTAAGTACAATATTTAATTTCATTATGGGCCTCATAGTATATTAACGCCCTTTTTTCTTTAATTAAGGTCTTGCTTATTATCAAGCAAATTATATTTTTCAATAAAATCGTAGAATAGTTACGTATAATATTTTAGTTTCTGTAGAAAATGCTGTGGGCATGATAAATAATATATGCATGTGGTTAGTACTGTTAGATAAAATTGATGAATCACTGACCATTTTACGAATTTCTTATATTCGTTTGAGTGGTTTGCGTTACGTATATTATTTCGTGTTTCTATCGTACCAATAACAAACAGTTTCGGTCTTTTTGTTTCTGACTATTATCGCTTGTCTTATGATTATTCATATCAGGATCATATTTAAGTGGTATACAAAATTTAAAATATCATTACTTCATTATGCCAATATCTGTCGGCTAAAAACTCTCATGACTTAAAAATTAAATTTATTACACAATTATCGCGTAATAAATAGAATAACAATGCCAAGAACGCATGTTTATCAGACATGTATAATTAAATACGCCAAATTTATCATTACTAATGACAGTTTTTCGAATAATGATTTTAACGAAACATTATTTAAAGTAAGAGTATAAAGCAGAAGAGTATATCTTCCAATTTACGAAAGATCGTTTTCAGTAAAGCATGTTGTTTATGCATGTTATATGATATTAAGAGAAACTTGATATTATAAAAATGGAATTGCATCACATTTTACATAAGTCCGTGGGAATGCAAATATAGAAGTGTTAAAGATGTATCAGATAATTTTTAATTCATTATCGGTTTTTTATTACGAAATATTATAGCTTCCTTTACACTCTTTGATGCAACAGGTGATATCTGAACGATTTTAATTTTTTGCAATGGTTCCCCTTTTTGTATTAGATATTCATTAATTTCATATTTCATTACATATTTAATATCATGTTACCATTACAAATGAGTTACTTTATTTCTATAATAATCACTCTCAATCGTACCCATTAATCGTTACAATATCACATTCGACGATTACAACACGTTATTAAGAACAATAACGTTTCTACGACATATTCGTAAATCATTTATTAATTGTAAAATGTTAAGCTTCTCGCACAGACACACGGGATTCTGTTACAACAGTAATCTCCACATTCGCACTTCACACTGCTTGACATTTTCGTTTCAGTGAGAGTTTTTCCAGTCCGACAGCCTTTTTGATGAATACCATATCAAAGTTTGGGTAAGTCTGAGCAAGTGACGTGATAGAAATTACGCTTAAGTGCTCTATTGCAGCTTTGGGTCGTTTGTTTAAGGAACGTGATCCTACAAACCGTTCGCACATATTCACACGAAAAACCTATCGTTTGTGCTTGATTTTCATAAACATTGTATTGTTCTTATTTTGTATAACGAAATTAATATGAAATAGGATGTAGGAATATATAATCGTTGCGAAAAAATGGAAAACAACGTACATATGCATATGTATGACTAATAAACACGTGCACAACTGGACAAGTGTTTCCCTACTAAATGTAACGGTTCAAAGAGTTTAATGATTGTCAATTACTTGAATAAATATAACTAATATTAATATTAACCCTTTGGTTACGGTAGAGTTGGACGTAGACTAAGATTCCAATTATTAAGGATAGTTATAATTAATTTTCGAAAACAAAAATTAATTATCCCAGAATTTTCCATATTAAGGTGGTTTCAAATTTTTGATCGGCAGTGTACTTTTCCATAAAATAAAATAATAGAACAACAAAAGTACTAGAATGCGAGATAAAAAATAAGTAAATCTACTACAGTGATATTTTGTCTTAAATAAATTATTCATAGGGCCATGATAATGGCATAGTACCTAAAGGGTTAAGCATACAACAAATGATAAACGTTTGAAGTAACAACTAACCAGGAACCGTATCGTTAATGTCAAAATATAACAATAGCAAAGCACTGGCGTTACTAATTAATTTTACATCGCATGTAGCATAACAACAGGATGATCAAAGACAAGGGCACTTTACCACGTTGTTTTGGGTATTACAAACGCAGCATTAATTTCGTTCGAATTGATCATTTCTTTCAGGCTGCATCAAATCTTCCTTTGAAGCTTTTGTTCTTTTTTTGTTCCATTCTTTCTTGCAGAAAGAGACAAGCAAAGATGCAAAAGGAATTGGAGGACGCTGCTCGTGACACACGACCGGTCAGTCCTGACAGATCGAATCTAAAAGAAGGAATTGCTGGTCTTCCTACTGCGGTACCGACCAAAGTGTCGGTCACATTTGTACGTTGACAACAATTTAATTTATGAGATACCTAATCATCATGCCATTATGTAAATTTTAGTACAATTTGTTTATTGACACGTTGTAACCAGAAATTGCATGTCTTGTATGATGAGATAAGGGACTGTCGAATCTTGATGCTTGATCTTTGGAAAACTTGTATCACGAACGACTTACATTAGTATTTATTCTCAGCTTATAAGTGTCCAATGATCCAAACGGTATTCAACAAATTTAGGCTAAAATAAAGCCTTCAGATGCGACAAAGTTGGACACTTAGTTTCAGTATTACATAAATACTTTTCTACATGAAATTTCATTTGTAGAATAACGAATGATCATTGATTCTCTGCACGATGCTAATGGTTACAGTTATTTGATGGCATATATTTTATGATATTGGGGATGTTTCAGCTTTAGATTGATTTGCATTATTATCGCACCAACGTCTATACGTAATGATTAGAGGTGTGCGAGAACCCAAAAATATCGGGTCGGGTCGAGTCGAGTTCTCGCACACCTGTACCTTCAAAATCCTATTCAATTCGACCCAAGTGTCGAGTACTCGAAATTTTCAGGTTCTCGCACACCTCTAGTAATAATAGTTTTCGTTTAATCGTTTCATACGTATTATTCCCTTCGAGTGTTATAAGTGAATCGAGAATAAGTGAACTATTTTTATAATATTCTGTGGAATATGGATGGAAATGTTTCTAAACTATAGAGTTTGATATGATACTTGTTTCTGTTTTAAAGTAGAAGGAAGGAAAGATATATCTATATAGAAATGGTATACAGTAATTTTTCGACGATTTAAAAAAAAGGATCTTGTTAGTGTAATTTTGTTAACTAGTTATATAAGGACACTTTTGGTTTATAAGTTAGCACCTAGTGTCTATTATAGATCATTCGATGGGATACACGTACAATTATTTATAAAATTCAGATTTTTCAGACGTGCATGTTACATTATTAAAATGTTAATATTTTATTGTGCGATTCTATGTTTTAGTGATATTTACAATGTTACGTTCTGATCGAAATATTGTTTAAGGAAAGTATATTATATGTAGCATAGTATTGAAATATTTAAGTTAAGTATGTTTAATTCTGTGTTTGACAAATGTAGTTACTTTATAATACGTAAAAAATGTTAGAAATGTAGTTTGGAATTTTATATTATTTTAAACGGGAACGGCGATGACAAAAGTATTATTTAAAACGGGAATAATAATTATGTGAAGATTGAAATAATTTTTTTTGTTGACACACCATGCTCCTATGTGCTCTATTTTTTCTTAATTCTATCAATAATACTGTTCATTAATGTTCACGCGTATTTATTTCAATACAATCACATTAAAAAAAAAAAAAACGTTCTGTAAATAATGTGTTCAGTCTTAGTGAGTATAGGTGTTAGATGTTAATGTGTTTCAAAGAGAGAAATATTCGTCTCATTAAAACACTTTGTGTAGTATACATTACCATAATTACGCTTAACATTTTATGTACACTTTTTATGCATGAAAACTGCAAATATCGTTAATTTATTGCAATATTTAAAAGCTTCATTTACATTGTAATGAGGTTGTCACTATCTATCTATATTCTTTCACATTCTCTGGTCATTTAATTGTTAACAATCGATGATGCTCGATAGTATATGGTGTAAAGGGTAATATTTTCGCTAACTTAAAAGTAGGCAACGTAGTGAGTAGTATTTGATCATTTATTCATAATAGTAGTATTAGCTAATTTTTAATAAAATTAGAAATTTTGAAAGCTTCTAGATTTGAAAAGACATTAGTCAGCTTCTATCTAAATTATGACATTTTTTCATTGAAATTGATATGTATTTTTTGCTTCTATAAGAAGTACAATTATGAATTTTAATACATTTGTTACGTTAACTGTTGACTCATGCATGCACATTTTTCAAAATTTATACGTCAAGTGTTTCGTAACCCTTGCAGAATGCTCACGACGGAGAAGTTTATGCTGTAAAATGGTCTCCTGTTGAGAGGATCCTCGCGACCGGAGGGGCTGACAGAAAGGTGAAGCTTTGGAGTATCACAAAAGGTAATTAAAAAAAAAAAAAAAAAAAGTTTTGACCTGAAATTAAGTACATAAATGAATAAAAGTGTTAAAATTGTTGAGAAATTTGTTTAAAATTAATGGTGTCACTTTGTAACACTATAAATTCTGTTTCCAGCCAATATTTATCGAGAATATCATTTCCCGCGTTCAACGAGATAATGTAGGCTAATCAATTGATATGAAAGTCACTTTAAAATTTCATTAAAACTTACTGCAACGAAGTAATTAAAACTTTGTTACCGTCTTTTGTTCGCGAATACATGCTAGAGAACTTTTCGTTTCGTGCTAAATGAAAGAATAACGGATAGTTTAAATATTAGTCGCCAGCAATAATTTACTAAGTCGACGGTAAATTATACAATTATTTGCTAATAGACTAATTTACGAGCATATAAAGTTTCAATTCGTAACGTGTCATTAATTTTTATTACCAAGTTATGAATGATTTTTCGCTCAGTGGAGTGTATTAATTAACATAGTAATTACCATTCAAGTACAATATTCAAACGTACAATAATATTTCAAACAAAGTTCACTGTAATATATTGTTCTTTTGAAAAGTTTTTGTTTGTTTATTAAGTGGGTTTCGAAAAATGTTATAGAGCTTGCAAAATTAAAAGAATTCCTATTTTTTTTATTATGATAATTTCATAGTCTTTATGATATACATCAGTTTTGAGACACCTTGTACATTGGTACCGAACGTGTTAACGAATCAACAGGTTACTCGATGCAATCAGGGATAGCTCGTATAGTCGAACGTAGAGACGTCTATTAAAACCCTGCCTGAGCTAGAAACATTTTCCTCTCCATACTGAAACGACCATACGCACTATAACGTATTTCGAATGTAATCCCTTTGCCGCGTTGCAAATTGGATGAAACATCCGTCCTTATTGTGGGTTATATCCGCTTATCCCACCCTTTCACGGCTCTTCTTCACCCATTCTCGACACTTCGGTGTATTGTTTCCATCCCCCTTTCCAAACTGCACGTGATTTCCTTTATCCCCTTCGCCACTCTATTCGACAATGTCGATTA
Source organism: Osmia lignaria lignaria (assembly GCF_051020975.1). NCBI lineage: Eukaryota > Metazoa > Arthropoda > Insecta > Hymenoptera > Megachilidae > Osmia > Osmia lignaria. The sequence continues at coordinate 11,782,069 of NC_135032.1, read as the reverse complement.
AATTAATTTTGGTAATGCCGTAGGCGAAACATTTGTAATTTTAATACCTAATTTTTCATTTTATTATTCTTTATTGTATCACACGTTAATTCGAAATTTATTAATTGGTAATTTTGCAGTTTTAATTATAAAGGTTTTCAAATATAATTCTATGAATTCTATGAATTCAGATTCCATGAAATGTCATTTGAAATAATTGCCAAAGAGCATATATTATTGAAATTTTTGTTAAGATAAAAATAGAATAAAATTATAAATAAAATGAGACAGACGATAAAGTCTAGATTTATATCTGTCGTTATTGAAGTTTTTATTAAAATAAAAATGGAAGTTGTAAATGAAACCATCAGACAAATGATGAAGTGATAATTTGAGAGGATTGTTTCGATTACAAATTGACGTTTATTGTTATTTTATTTTTCAGGTACTTCGGAGAGTAAAGGAATTCTTGTTGGCAGCAACGCAGGAGTAATGTCTGTTGATTTCGATTCAACGGGGACGCTGATCCTTGGAGCATCTAATGATTATGCCAGCCGGGTGTGGACTGTGAGTGATCTTCGACTAAAGGTAAGTGGAAAATTTGCATGTAATTTATCATTCGAGAACAGGCTTGGATGAATCTGTTAATTGGGCAATTATCGAGGTACTTTGCTCGTATCTGCATAGGAAATTTTCTTTAACCCTTTCGCTATTGAAGGAGAACCATAGCCGTCCTACGCAGTGTTCATATCATATTTCAAAGTAGAGACAGCATGTAGATAAAGTAAAATTAAAAACAAAAAACACTTGCAATGAAAAATGTTTTATTGCAAATATAGTTTTATAAAGAAAATTATTTTATTTATATTTATGTTAATTTTCTTCTGTATATTTCATTTACATTTATTTTAATTTCAGATTATTGTATGTTTCATTTACAATTATTTTATTTAAATTAAATTAGATAATTTAATAAGCAAATATATTAAACCTTTTGTCACGGTCGTAGCGAAAGGGTTAAAAATTGCGATGGTATAAAATATTTTTTAGTTTCGCATAATATCATTTATATTTATAAAAATAAATTGCACGAATGTTTACAGTCAGAATTTAACTGTAAATACTAGACTATAGAAAATGAAACGATGTTCCATTTAAAATAGTCTTTTTAACGTATAACGGTGTTCGAACTCTTTGCGATAATAATACGGGATTATGCGCGGTGCGCTCTATTACTGAAACTTGCATATTAATGCGTTGGTAATTGTACCGTAAAATTGCGTGAGTTATTACAAAGTGACGAGGTTTCATTAAAACAACATCACCGCTTTTATTCGCTGTTATAAATACGTCACTCTACACCCAACAGTGAAGGGTGTTAAAAGAACTGCGTTTAAGAAAGGTGTCATAATGATACATAATTAACTTTCTTTTCTTCTTGAAAGCATTATATGATTACTTTATCAGTGATGTCATCGAAGAAGTTTAATGATTAATCTATTTAACTACAATTTGAAAGAATTATAAATTGGAATATTTTTTATTCCATTATCTGCTATGTTTCCTAATAAGGTCGTAAAGCAAAATATGGTTCTGAAAAGTCATAATCATTGAAGAATTTTTATGTCTGTTTTACCGTGCTATTCGATTCATCCCAATTCCATAACCTTTTGCCGAAGAATAATACTCTCTTCTTTCGTCGATGATGTCAATATTCCCTCATCTAAAGTTTGTCCCAGTTCTTCTGCTCTTCGCCAATTCTTGATGTTGGCCACGGAACGAAAAGTTTCCTGGTTGTCTTTCTCGTGGTCCTATCTTCTTTTTCCTCTTTGTGTTTCTTTCTGGAAATCTCGTTGAAAGCGGAAAAGTCATCTGGGAAATGATTTTTTTCTCAATTTGCTACGCTGAAGTATTTTGTAAGAAGTTGGAAAGACTAGGGCGGACGAGTACTGTATTTTATTATATTATATTGTATTTTCCATCCGGAAGATGGTGCATTTTTTATCACACCTTTTTAAAAATTAAATTTAAGGCGCCGCGTCGTTGGGTGCTCGCCCACCCTTTCCCTCCCCTAAGTCGCTATTGAGCATATACAAAAGCTAGATAGCCGGATAGCGCGAGTTTACGGTCTGGCACGGCCATGACATACCCGATACCGCGTTTCTAAGTCGCATTGTGAGTTTCAGGTTGCTTGCTATGCGGTAATATCGCCGTTTATAGCTAGCCGGTTGCCGATAGAATACAATGTGTAATATATCCGTGTAAAAGAGTACAGTAGGAGATGTTTCTGCCCTGCGTTGCTCCTCTAACCGATGGAAGCGTACCATGCACGCGGGTGTACAAATATTTCATCCTCTCCAGGATCTTCCTCTCGTTCCTCCGATTTTTTCCGTCTTCCCTCGTTGAATTTTTCTGTGTTCTGTTTACAAGCAAGGGCGCGTCGGGAATCCACTCAGCAGGCGGCAGTTTCATTCCGAAGATTGGCGGCCAATGGCGCGTAAAGTTGCGAGAAAACACGCGAACTGCGAGGTACAGCCTCCTCTTCGGCTATTCACGATGAAAGGTGCGAGAACTGACCTGACGTCTGATGTTTATTCCCCGGTGTGCCTCGAACCATCCACGCAACGTTTCTCAGACGTTATTCTTGGAACAGGAACCCTTGATCAATTTCTTCGGCTTGTGGACCAGTTTCTTGTGGGACTCCCTCTTGCTGGCTCGTGTCAACCCGTACGTCTCTCGTTCCGTGAATTATAGTTCCTTTTATTCAGCAAGGACAGCAAGAAAATGAAACGTAACGTTTCATTCCTCTCGGTTATTCAGGCCGATTCTACCTTCGTAGCAAAAAACCTCGGGCAATTATGGAATTTCAATATTTTCGTTAGCTGAACGAATCGTTTCTGGGTAGATTTCATTCCGGAAGCTCGAATTCATGAATAAAGTTCTTACCTTGTTGAAGTAGAAGCAAGTAGAAGGGAAAATGGATGATCGTTTATCTATTTATTTCCTTTCGGATGGTTTCTATCCATTATTGTCATTGATCTTCTAAATTTTATATTTTTCTTTAGATTCTTGTTTGTCACCCTTCTAGTCGGAGAAACGATGCGTTAAACGAATATCAATGGTGTTGGAGGGTACCTGGCTGGACCGATAATGGACTCAATTTCGCGGCACTAGGACGTCGGGTCGTTTGGATTTCTCACGTCTTCGACGTAGTATCGATTCTCTGGTGAAGCCCTCACAGTGATTTCCTGGTCGTTCACCATTGTGAAATCGTCATACCTTTTTCTGTCGCTTCGATCTCCCAATAGACGTACAGGCTATTTCGTTTTCCTTTCATGCACTGTTCTTTGTTCGCGATCGTAAGGTACTATAAGATAACCGTAATGTGAGTCTGATATTTTTCTAAATCATAAACAATTCTTGGGTGAATTGAAAAAAAATTATCGAACGCCTATTTCTTCAGGAAAAAATATCCACAAATGTATTTTAAAATTTGTATAATTCCTTTTACATAATTAAATCCTTCAGATACGAAGTGTTTAAGACTACCAAAAAATTAATATCTGTTCAACGAAATTAATTAAAAATACGGGCTGAAAAGAGTTGGCTGTTTCGACTAAGACTGAAACGTTAATTCCGGAAATACGAAGGTGCTTTCAGGCGTCATCCAGTAGAGTAATTTCAGGGTAACACGGTGGGCAGTGGGCAGCAAGGTGGTAGTCCCCTCTGTTCAAAGGCATTACTTTCGTGCCGAGGCCAGTAATTACCTCGCGAAATTACCGCATTTACATCCCTAATAGGATATAGGTAGGAATGTCAGGTACACTGGCCGAGAACATCAGGGGGAAAGAAAAAGAAACGAGGAATTAATCTAAACACTGGCTTTACAGCGAGTCCTTGCGCGAATAGAATCTAACGTTTCGTATGAACCGCGTTTTTATTTCTGTCAGCTATCATTTTTTTATTCAATTTAAATTGGATTGCATGTATTAAATTTAATAAACACGACTCGAAGATTGTTTGTGGTAGGTTGTGTTTATTTCGTTCTAATAATAAGAATAATTTCTAGTTCATTTGCAATATTTATTATAAGTTTCAATTGATCACAGAATATTTTTTCATCAATATTTGTCGAGAATTTGCAAAGATCAGACTGTGTAATTCCTTGACCTGTTATAAGGGATATGCAAACCATATTGCCTTATTATACCTTGTGCACTCTACATACATGTATGCATAGCATCAAGTGGGTAGTTGGAATGGAAAGAGTATTAGCATTCTTACCTATCGCTAATTCTTTCGTTCTCCATGCTAGTGCATTCCTACTGTTCCCTTTTCTAAGGGTAGTAGCGTGTTTAACTCTTGAACAGCGGAATCTGGGTCAATCGTGACCCAAACTTATGAAACGTATACAAGGGTAGTTAATTGTATAATACTTAAACGAAAGGGTTTAGTATATTGAAGGTATAATTTGATACGTCCAATTTTTTCATATTACCAGTCAATCTTTTTTTAATTTTACTTTGTGCTTTTTTTATTAGCAGTGAATTTCAGATACGCGACACGTCGTCAAATATTTGCGTTGATCACGTATCGTAAGAGATTGATATTTTTTCGTTACTAATCTGTCTGTGTACTCTATTTTCCTATATTTTATTAGTCGTATTTGGAAACTTTAGCGAATAGCGCGCGTGCAAACAGAAAATTGAAGCAATAGTTGATCCATCAAATTTGCTGATTTTTTTTTCATATGCAAACATAGATCCGTAAACACATATGTCCTTTTGAATTTCGGCTTTTCCATTTTATTTTATAAAGTAAAGAAGAGATCTGAAACGTTTTTCTCTACCAACGAAACCCTCTTTCATTTCGTTTTGTATTTATACAAAAAATGTATACTGTTCTAGATTTTCCAATTACAGGTATTGAAGTTCTGTTAATTTTATACAATATTTATTTATACAAAAATTTGAGTAGCAATATTTTAATTTTTTCTTATAGTTATTAAACATTAGATTTCTATTTTGAGTCAATTTCACCCAAATGGTGCTCGAGAGTGAATTATACAAATCCGTATAAATTTCAATCTTGTGTTTGAAATTTGCATCCCAAAATAGTGGTTGCTTTCGGAGAAACAGTAGAAGCAACGCATTTGGAAAGTTTTGCAGATTCCCTATTCCCGAAATGGTGTAAATGTCCTGGCTGTTGGCCAGGGACACGCTTAACGAAATCAGCACGTTTGTACCGAACAACACACGCGGGACAATGAACAACCTGTAGATATTTGGCCAGCTAACTGTGTTTCGAATGGGAGCATGGTGTCACGCTTGGATTTACGGGACGGTGTTAGGTTTCTCGAAGAATCTTGCAGGAACTTGTGGCCGGATACAGTTTTAACAGCTTTTTCAACCTGGGAAAAATATACGACCCTTATATGTGTCTGTGTCCATTGTTCTGTATACAGGATGTCTCAAAAAAGATATTCCTCTGAAAGATAAAAAATCTTCAAGTTTCGTAGTGTACATTATTTTTGAGACATCCTGTATACTTCCACGAGTACGTGAAAAGAAGGGTGACGGTTCTTTTTACGGTTGCTACTCCTTTTTTCTTCGTTTCCTCTCTGTACTTTCGGTGCGAAAACGCTCGACCCCGGTTGCATAACCATGGCTGCGAAAGTAATTAGTATTTACGCCAGTTTCAAAAGCGACCCTGGGTGTCATCTTTTCTTTCATCGCGAAGGAGTGTGTTTTTAACGTGGCGTAATGCAGAGATTCATGAACTTTGCTGGAAGATTCGTGAAAGCTCGCTTCCAAATAACGGATGAGTATGCATTCTATATCAATTAACTATTAATTAGTAATTAATATACCTCTATACATCTGTCTAAAATAACACTGTCGATGAACTATGAATGGTTATGATTTTTATGAACAAGTCGGAGAACTATTTAATTTGCTCTACCATAATTATCAAAGAGGAAAAACAAGGAATTCAATATTAAATATTTTTATTGTAAGCTTCAATAAGATTATAATACTTTAGATAACTTGCACTTCCTCATTAGCAAAATGACATTACAACTAATTTGTTAATGATAGAAATTATTCTCCCCTTATAATTTTCCAACCATTCTTAATAATTAGCTCTTATCTCATGTCTCATTAAATGATTATCGAGCCGCAAAACAGTTGTGCCATTTAATTCTTCAATGATAGGATGCAGGAAAGAAAGGTTGACAGCGGGGGAAAAAGAAACGAAGAGTGTCTTAAACACGCTCCAATTACTACGTTCAGATCTTTCGAGTGGCTTATAGATACAGTACAATGACTGTCTCTGATCTAAATCGGATTTCGTTTCGGTTCCAGTCTCCATTCTTCGAATGCTAGGTACTCGTGTGCTCTGACCACGTACGTGCAAGCCGAGCTGGAAGTTAAAACGTCCCCTGAACCGTGTATGTAGGTCTTTCGTTGAAGCTAAAAACGAAAGGGTGAAATCGGTTGGAAAGCGCAAGCTTTTACACTTTTGACTTTAACCACTGGCTGGTCTCTTTCCACCGGCACTATGCGCATTTATTGTATCCATTATTCTTGAAACGACTCCGTGCGTGCTGTCACGCATCGCGTGACAACGTGGAAGAGCCTTTTTCGCGAGGAACTGATGCACTGAAAGAAGCCAGGGGCAATGTTCCTGCATGCTATCTTACAACACCATTGTTCATAATCTGACGCGTTCCATTATGAATAGCTTCTCGATTCGAAGGTTCTTGTAATTCTTGTAATACTAACTGCTTTCTGAAATATTATTGCATAATCCGTTAATCCTTTTTTGGATAGATCCTTTCTTGGGATCATTATTTCGTTTAAGTACCATTTTCTCTGAATTGATTAATTCAGACGAATTTTATGCATACCTTGACGAGATAATAGAGGATGTTTGAATTTTTAATTTTCTTATTTTAATTACGAACGTTCACAATTTCCTTTCTCCCCTTAGTTTTCCATTATCCGGGTAAAATTAAATCGTCAATACGTTATCATTTCGCGTTGATCGGTAGCAGGGAAAGTATTTGATCTGCATCGAAAATTATGCACGCCGAGCGCGTACCAATACGGCGGGCATAATTTCAATTTGTTCCTTTCCTTCGTTCGCATAATTCCTCTGTGTTCTATCTTCGGTGGTGAGCTCACTGTGCTCCATAAATGACACAAAGCCGGCATTCCATGGTACGTTTTAAACGCACATTGAACACGAAACTATTTTCGATACCGGATTCAGTCGGTTCTAATGAAGCAGCGGTGTTCGTTCGCGGTATCCATCCGGACAGGGTTGCAAAACTCCTTGGAAGGAATTTAATTAATGGGGCACCGTTTGTATGATGTTATTCGCACCCATCCCGTCCCTCGCTATTTTCCCCCCTTGCTCCAGATATGAACCGGATTTAAATTAAAAGTGTCGAGAACTTTTAAACGTGAGGATTCCGACCGAGTCGACCGACCATCTGAATTCTGAGCTAATTAAATCCGGAGCCGAGCTTATTGCGGATCTTGGTATTGTACCACGGAACGGTCTGATTACTGCGACAGTTATGCCGCAGTGGATGGTAATGTTCGATAATTATTGCAGCCTTCTGATCTTAACCACTGGAATTTTAATGCCCGTGTATGATCGATCAAGATGCGGTTTGCATGTTTGAATATTTAACGAATTCATTTCCCTCAGCAGACCATTCATTTCTACGTGCCTCCCGCCTACTCGAAACTTCATTAATTGGTGCATTCAACCAAGACTTGCATAATGCTTTATCGATGCGATGGATGAAATTTTTGATTCCAAAAATTCATTATTTTTATGATAAGAAAAGTCTTCGAAATCCTGTCAAATTCATTCACGACAGATCCACCCCTTGCTATGGAAGGATATTTAATTACCTTTCTTAATAGACAGATATCCTATACATTCCTTAAGCTAATGGAATTAGTTTATGGATCTCCGGTACAGATAAACGTAACCCTCCGTTTTCCTTCCACCCACTTTTACACGGATATTCCTGCCACCATTTCGACTTATACGTCTTGCTGGTGTCTGTCCCGTTCCAACGATTGTCCCTTTACTTCCCTCTTGTTCCTCACTCGTGATGCTGCTTGTTGGGTTACGAGATCGAGGGTCTGCTACCGACTATAATAGCACAATGTCAGATAATTTCGCACGCAGTGCTCTAGCTCTATTGTATTCTCGAATAGAGTCGGCGAAGGCCTTATCTGGAAACTAGTGACGGTTCAATTAGACGAGTCTGCGGGGGTGTACTTAATCAGCGACGTCCCTGGTGGAATAAACAAATGTTGATACATTGCGGGATCGAGCAAGTTGTTGTTGACTGTTTTGCAAATGCATAAATGAGTGATTTTTTCAAGTGGCATCGAATAGTAAATTTTTCAATTCTCCAAGGTTCCAAATTTCTAAATTTCTCAATTTTCAGTTTCCCATTTTCCGATTTTCCAGTTCTTAAATTTGGTAGTTTGAAAATTTGATGTTTCATAAATGATAACATAAATGAAATTTTATGCTCTATTTTATTTTCAATTTTCTTCAAAAACGCTCAAGTCAATTACCGCGTATCTACTGTCGTTCGCATAAATCCTAAAACTTGGACGTACCCGGATAGTTCTTGAATCTGGTTGCCATTAAACATAGTAACGGCTATAAAGGATTAACGAGTCGTTAAAAATTGACGTCCGAAATTAGGATCGGTCCTCACGAAAGAACGAACATGCCCGGTTAAAGGAGGACGTCTGATTACAAGACACAAAGGAATCATTACGACGTCGAAGATTGTAGACGTGTCTGTGCGAACCGGAAGGCAACGGGTCTCCCTGGCTAGGTCAAAGATTATAATTAAAGACGAATCTTTATTCGGAACAGACGAGTTCGGAAGGTCTTTTCTCGTGAACCGGGGTTGCTATAGTTACGATGAAAGCGGACAGGAATATCGACCGAGAAACTACACTAGACGGACTCGCTCAATTCGCTCGGTTAAGTTCGAGCGAGGAGAATAAAGAAAGGGAGAAAAGGAGAAAACGTGGGACGGGAGGCAAAGATAATTAGTTGATTCGCTGGAGAATAATTAACTGGAGATTCCGTTAATCCCCTAAAGCGTTCACGTTTTCATTCTTTACGACTGTCACGTTTCTTCGGTCTGACCGGAACAACGATAGCAGTTCAGCGTCAGAATTGAGAACGATTTCTGATCGTTCCTGTGGCTTTGTGTTTCGGAAAATTGAATTTCCTGGAAGTAGAAGAAACCAAGAGACACTGTTTCCTTGGATGAGAAACAGGGATGATAAATTTCGCGTGGAGGTTGGGGTTGAGAATTATGAGGACTTTATGTATTTTCCCGGTGTTCAACTGCGCGGCTTAACACAACTCGTCCTGATGAATGGCTCGAATTCCGTTGAATATTAGGCGTTGAAATCACGTTTGCTAGGAAACACGCGTGTGCGCCATTGGAACGGATAATTTGTAACCAAATTAGCGCGGGAATCCTCGAATCCTTTCGCTGTGTTGCTCGTATAATACCTTTCGACCATTTTACCGGTCTTGTTAGTGAAAAGGTGCTAATTAAAGCGGGGCATTTTCTTTCTGGAACTGTTGTCGGGTTAAATACTCTTAATTTAGTCTAATTTCCGAGCCGTATGAAATAAGCTGTTACGCGTTAAAATCTGACGGACGGTTTGTTTTTATTCTTCCTCGTGAATTTAATATACCGTGGTATTCAGAAACATTTTTGGTTTATGAGTAGAGTAATAAATTTCACGAATTTTGCTTTTAATTGCCTTTGCCATGTATCTGAGGATGACAGCTTTGATAGATTCAGGATATTATGCTGTTAATTGGAATTTTTTTTATACGAAATTAAACTCTTTTTTTATAAATATTTTATTTTTATAATAATGGAGAATATTAGAAGTGAAGAGACATAAACGTAGCAATATGTCGATTATACAGTCATGAACTTTGCTCGTTTGACTGTCCCAATGCTCGTAAAAAGTGTACTGTGATTATCTGGGAAATAACACGTCTGGGAGAAGATTCATCGCAGAGTAGATTACCTCTTTGGATAGGGAGCAATCAACGAGTGTTTGTTGAACGAATAACATCTTCTTTCATTTGCTTCTGATAAACCAATTTACACTTTAGTTAGTTTCTCACATTATTGGAAATACGTAATAGATTATTTAGAAGTTTATCATTTTGTGTTTTTACTTTTTAAAAGAATACTGAATCGTGTCAGGTTCCATTGTCATTCATCTATTTTCTACAGAGATTATTGATAAATCTCTTATGAGGTTGATTTTCTGATCATTTAACATGCAAGAACTTACGCATTATCCTAAGACTCCTGCCTAATAATGAATGCCCAAACGTTCTCAACACGTACGCTCGCATCAATTATGCATGCACCTATCTATCCACCGCTGACAGGTCATATACGGGAACGTATATATCCGTCTGCGGCACGTCCAAAGCGTCAGTTTGATTTCCAAATAGGTACTCTCCTTTGATGATGTATGTACACTTTCGTGGCTGTTTCTGTGTTAGTAAAAATTCACCGTGGCGTAAACAGTTTTGCCATTACGCTATAAAGTCGTAGGATTTCGCAGCCTGGGAGGCTGCGACGGAAAAGGAAACGGGGGTTAGCTTTATCAGAAGGCGAGGACGAAGATTGATTCGCGGCAACTCGCGGTGCCAACGTTTGAGATTTCCTATCTAGACAACATATACCACGGGGATGAAAGTAGCAGACATTACGAGTACGGTGCTATGTTTATTAACTCCTGTCTGCACTGAACGGTAGAAAAATATGTTTTAGTTGCAGAATGAAGCTGAAACCTGTACTGTCATGGATAATCATTGGAGGAATAAGCTATAATTTTTGTTAACCAGTTGTTTTTCATCTTTCATAAAGTAGTCGAATGAAATATCCAGCTGATGTAGCAGGACATGTTTATCTTGATCAATACGTGGTGTAGTTATCTAGATCATTATTAAATTTTTTCTGGTTGGTCTTTAAAGTTTTGAAGTTCTGTTCTATGTGTCAGTATAGTTATGATTTACAATAAGATTAAAATTGAATAAAATAATTAAGATATATGGAACTGGTTCTTCATACAGTTGGTGTACTCTGAAGTTCAAATTATTTTTGTATAAATTAATTTTAAGATAATTAACATTTATTTCATAAAAAATTATTCCTGGTACAGAATAGCATTTAAATTTTCATTTTCTACACACAATTCTTTCATACTAATTATAAAACAACAAAAGTATGTCAATTTCCCAGAATGTATTTTTCTGTACTTTCTTCTCAAACTTCCATGATTTTCTTCAATTCCAAGGAACCATCTAAACCGAGAACAATCCTTTTTCTCGTTTGTTTCATCCTCGGGTGATATAACTGTTTCTACAGTTCCTGGTGTTATCCATCTGACAAGTTATTTGAACTTCTATGATGAGCAGATAAGAGGAGGCTACCTGCTGAAGTAATATAGTCAGGCTTTAATCTCAGCCTGCGATGACGAGGTACTTATTAATGATGACGATGCAAATGAAACTGAAAGTTCACAGATCGGCAGGATCGATAATGGTTACATGTCTATCGATATTATCGAACCGTGCAGCAAGGAGCAAATTGAGCTGCCACTCTACGCATCGTGCTTTTTCTTATCATTATATTCTTCTTAAAAGCACCCTTGCTTTCGTTTTACGCTTCACTCTTGCAGTCCGCGCAATCGACTTCCTCTTTACTCGCTTCTCTTCTAGTTCCACCATCTCAGTTGCCTTTTTTTCTCGTACCCTGTTGTGGTTGTATTTTCTCGCTCGTAAGTTGAAAACTTGAAACTCGAGGAACGTGGAGGGTTGCAATATCGATTGAACTTCTTCGATCGCTCCGGGCGTTAACGACGCGTTCAGACTGTGAGATTCGTTGAAATCGGAAAGTTTCCACGCCTCAACGGAATTCTGGACGCGAATCGAACGAAATTCGAGTGCTTTTATAAAGTACACGGAGTATACATTTTTAGAAACGTTGGGAATGATATACAGTTTAGATAAAAGTATTGGAAATACATATGTCTTCTCCTTTAGGGTACATTGATATAATTACTCCTTGTATTACTCCTACTAATGGAATATAATTTGGATACTATTAAAATATAAAATTTAAAGAATCTTTCCCCCTTATATGAAAGTTAAACGTTCAGAACAACAGTGTATATCGTAGATACCCGCGCTTAATCCTAACTCGATAATACGCTTGTTTCGTCTCAGATGAAGTTGCGGTCCGGAAGAACGTGTTGCAGTAAGTAATTTAGCGATTTTCGGGGGTCGTGCTGTCCCATCTTTGAACAGGGAAATGCAAATTGTCTTTCGACGACGCGACGGATCGTTGAATCCTCTTGAGATCTGCTGTGGCACGGCTCGTTTTGCGATGAAAATACGAAGTCCAGGACCGCGGCCGATTTTCCGACCAGACATCCTCAATCTTCATCGTAACTCTTATCAGTCGACGTAAATGAATTCACCGTGTTGCCGGATGCATACGTAAAAAACCGACTGATGGCTCCCCTAAGTCACGTTTCCCGATGCTCTTCCTATCGATGCTCGGTGTCGCTTCTTTTAAATGCTACCCTCGTTCGCGAGGCAACTCTATTGGCTTAATAGAATGTGCCTACGATGTAACGAATAGGAATTTTTTCTCGGTAAATAAACGGTGCAGGGGTGAAGTGGCATGGAGGTGGTTCGTACACTCGAGGGGGTGTGAATCAAATTTATCGCGCGAAAGTGTACCAGGGTAATTTTATCTGATAGACGTGTGCAAAAATTCTGTGACAATGCTTTTTATTATTTTTTATTTTAGTCAACAATTGAGAGATATCTGATTTATAAGCTCCAATTATTTAAAAAGAATTTTTCTTTTCTTCTTCTTCTTCTTCTTTTCAGTCCCTTTCTCGAAGATATAACTTTACAATTTATCATAAATTTCTTCCAATATCTGATCGAACAAAAACAATAGATGTTCAAGAAGGAAGAATGTATAGTACTTGGCAGCTCTAGGGTCGTTTTGAATACTTTAAGAATCACTTTACGTAGAGGACATTTTGTTAAACACTACGTACATAAATTCACGGTACTTCCAATAATAATGTTCGAAAGTTTCGCTCGGAGTCGAGAAGAAAACTTCGATACCATGAGGGTTTCGGTTAACTGACGCTTTCCAAGCCAAACAACTTTCTGCACGGCTATTTTTCGATCTTTCTGCCAACTTTGATATTATTCGCGCCTATGTCGTGCATAAATTCAAACAGCCTGCATTCGTATACAGGGTGACTTCGCATCAAACAATATCAGCATATTCCGTGAGTAAAAATAAGAGAAAAATCATATAAACATAGGTCATAAAAATAATTGCTATGATTTCTTAATAAAACATTTTTTTATTATTTCTATAAATTATTCAATGGAACTACCGTTATCTAATTTTCATCTCCCAGTTTCAAAATCATAGAACAAGTAAGAAGATCCTCTCGCATCGAGAAAAAGAAAATTATGCAATACCTTACGATTAGAGGTTTGACCTTTGCCACCCGTTAATTTCACGCTCTGTATAAGGACGGTTGTAGGAAACAGTTGAGCAAAGGGGAAGAGCGAAAACCCCTGTTGGTATTGGACCCGGCCTGTTTATTAGCCCATTTATGGTAGACGCGGAGCCATGGCCATAAAGCACAAAGAAACACGTCTGGTTATTGCGTTCCGTGGCGGTGCGTGGGGCCCTAAAACAAACGCTGAGAAATTTATGCATTCACTTAACTGTGGCCGCTAGTTCCGCGCGAACATTTGGGGGTATAGGCTTCCCTTAGGTGGGTTGGGGGGTCGCTTACAACGACAAAACTTCGCGAGTACTGTGAATGGAGTTTATATACGGCCAACAACCCGCCCAAATGAGAACTAATTTCATGCTGCGACTGCTCGCTGTTTACATCATTTTATCACGTACGTTCAATGGTCTTACGCTTGTTTTGCATTCAAAAGGGACTCTATGCTGTAACTAATGTAATAAACTGTCGCTGTTGTACTGTTCGCTTTATTGTTGGAAGAAATTTCATTTTTTTGAACGCTGCCCAAAATTTATTTCAACTTTGATAAAGGTAAAAGTATAAAAATTAAAGGGAAAACGTCATTACGCCATTAACGATCGTGGTCTTTCACGCTGTTTACAACGTCGTGACGGTGTTGCTTAACTGGCATAGAAATTAGGAGGGTTTGAAGGAAAGTGTCGGAGGGTCGGGACACCGTAAAGGAGGAAACGCGAGAGGATCCGTTTCCAGCTGTTCGCTAACTCGAACGATCGACCAACTGTGTGTGTGTGTACTTATATGTCCGTGTATACGTAACGAGAAGATGTACAGGAATAGGAACCCGGGTCTTGTAGTTAAGCCGGCGCGCGTGTAACTAATTGCGTTTGGATTCCGGCCACGAACGGCCGCGGTTTCCGGGGTCCGACTGCTAGGCTCCGGTACCGCGAATCGGGCTATCAGTTAATTATCCGGCATCCACGTAACTGCGAAATCTATAAGCGGGCAGTTACACCACCCACCTTTTTTACTACTTCTTACTAGCCTGCGGGGATAAGTTAAGTAACGGAAATGGAAAATCTTTCACCCTTTTCCACATGTGGGAAAGTGATAATTGTTGGAATTGATTATAACTGAAAATTTTCGCGTCTCTGGAGTTCCTATAAATGAAAAAAATAATTGAAGATCCATCATGGATTGTTTTAGAATTTATCCAGCGATTCAGGAGATAACGTTTGCCGAACCGCGATACTAATTTCGAATTTTGATTTTGTGATAGCGCTAGAAAATTTTCATCCCGATCGTTTAGATAGCTGACGGTTAATGGTATTTACCCTGCGATGGATATGGACGGGTGCAACACGTAGTTCGGATTACTTGGGCGACTTGGATGAGTAACGAGAAGTAGGATCGACAGTACCTATGTTTGCATTGCTGGAATAGTTACGTGAAACGACGCAGCGAATTCTGCCGTTTCAAAGTATGCAAACTTGTGTTTATGGTTGTTTCGCTCCTAGAATTTCAGACACTGTTGTCTGGACATCAGCAATGATGTTGGTTTTATTCTTGCTCTTTATTTTATCGAGGATGGTGTGATGTTTTCCATACAAACAAAGGGCATGATCCTCAATTTGATACATTTTCATCTGGTCCAAAGGGATCTAGAACCCCGGATCCTACTTGCTAAAGGGCTCCTTTTTAAGCCTTTCATTTATCATCTTAAAAAATATCAAATGAAATCTTTGAACCAAGTTTATTAACCAAGGAGGCCCTCAAAGGTTTGCTGGACCCAGGGCCCGGAAATGTTAATCCGGTTCTGATCTGGTGCTCGCGAGTTCAGACACTGAAAAATCCCTCTAGACGAGGGTGTCCGCCAGGGGTGGCAATGCACACATCCATATGTCTACGAAAAAGTGATCCTCGAGATGCGTTTAAGCAGCGTGCCAGCTTTAAGACGTCTGACAGGGAGACGAGGGTGCTCCTATCTCCTCTTCCGCGTAAACTTCTCTCAGTACGCGCTGACTCACTGTCACCAGCCAGACAACGTTTCACGCAAGACGCAGGTTTGCGTTCAGCCTCTGGCAGTCGCTCTACGTGACATTTATGGTACAACCTGGTGACAAATGAAACGTCACTGATAAGGGACGCTCGGCAAATTAATGCGTCGCTCCTGGTGGAGTAATAACGGCCGCTTTACTCAGCCGCGACGACGAAGCAGACGCCCGAGCTACTCCTCGACGTGCCACATTGTTAATCTGTTAATGAATATTAATCGATTCTCATCGATTATCGATTGTAATCTGATAGTTGTTATGGGCGAGGAGAAATATGTTGTATAGGAGAGTTACTACAGTTTTAAGTCCTTTGTGTTGTAATAACGAGTCACACTCGTGACACAGTTTATAGTTCTACTGGGGCAAGTTATGAGCCGTGTTTGTATGAGAGCTGAATTGCAACTTTGTTAGCTCTGATCGTAATTTGCAGAGGCGAGGATCGTTGAATGCAAAGTGGGTAGACATAATATTTTAACTTCCTTTATTTGGTTTGAAATTGTAGCAGTGGGTAGATAGTTACGATAGATGTGTTTGCTGAGATAATTAAGCGAAGAGTTAGAGTGTGGATAGGTTTAGGTTGTGTAGTGATGTTGATCTGATTTAATTGGACTTGACTTTATTGTATCAAAGTTTTGATGGTAAAATTAACATTTTGTTTAACATGTCGGTCAGTAGGTATTGAAGTTACTTAATGCTTTCTTACTCATTTAATTAATAATAATTTTTGTCTCATTGTCTGTTTTGTCATATTGTACAAAATGTAATTGATTCTCTAGGTTGATTTAATATGTACAGAGTTTGGTTCATTTGTCTTGTTGATATCTGCATAAATAAGTTTATAATGCTTGCATAATAATTCCTCCAATTTTCGATCTGACTGTACGAATGTTTAGTTTAAATTTCACTGTATATTCGAAATTCAATCGGTTCTGCTTATTTTCGAAACATACAATCGAATACCTTCAGGTTGTTGTTTGTTAGATATTTGCAATGCAACAGCAAGTATGTTATTTGAAGTAAAATAAACTTCGCTTCATCGATAATTGCATAATTTACGTTGCTGTTTTAGCTACATATTTTTGCGCTGACTGTTCGGTAATCACGGAACAAGGTGATCCGTGTCTTCGTTAACGTATTCATCATTATAATTGTAATTAACATACGAGATTTAATTTTGTCATGTAACGCTGCAATAATTGCAATTATTTACGGAAAATCAGAACGAGACAGTTTCCAACATTTTACGATACTTAATATTGTTTACTATTGTATTATGTCACTGTATTTTAAGACCCAGAATTTTAATTTTTTGCATTTCATATCATTTTCATTTTTTAAATTTTACCCTGAAATCGTCGTGCAAAGGTTAATGTAAATAACATTTTCAAAATCCGAAATAACACCATTAACTTTATGCGTGGAAATTCTACGTTGCACTTTAAAAATAATTGCATCTAACTCTTATTCGAACAAGTATTCGACGTTGAAAGAAATTCGAATCGAAGCTGAAATTGACCTATCGATTTGAAAGTAACCGGTGTACGATGGAACCTATTTCACCTAATAGCAGAGCAATCTGCGTGTATACCAGGATCGTTTACAATCCATTCCCCGATGGAGAACAGAATGTAGAAATTTTCATCCTGTTTCTTTTTTCTTTCGATTGATTTTCATCCCTTACTCTCTACCATTCTCCTTCTTTATTCCTCGTGTCTTTTTTGACTCTGTTATTTTCCTTCGAGTGTGGAAGGGAGTGAGAAAAATCGAGCCAACGGTTGTGACTGAAAATAATGATAAATAACGATCGTGTTCCATTAAGATAAATCGGCAGGTAATGGAGCCAGTGGATTGTAACTGACAGTGCGGTGATTGGATAAGCTATCACTGAACGAAGCGATTTGCATTATGCACATGTCCATTGTTTGTCAGTGACGCTTGAAGGTTTCGAATGCGTGGAGAAATGTAGAAATTGTGAATTATGTAGATGGTTAGATGAACATTTAGATTTAGATGAAATAAAAGTTTAATCGCACTTTAATTAAAGCGCAGTCTAGGAGGTTGGAAGCTCAGTTCGAATTGCTTTTATATACCCACATAAATTGTTCCTCGTCCGTCGAAAACAAGGAACTGCCGTCTAGATTTATGCGCTGAAAAAGAAGAAACAGCAATTTTGGTGTACTCCTATAAAATACCTGCATTCACATACATCACTAAGCACTGCTCAAAACCACAATTATTTCAGTAATTTATCTTTGTTCCCAGAATGTTCTGTTTCATTTCTACTCATGTATCAACTTTAACAAAATTTGATAAAAAATTTACACATTTTTATGTTTTATCTTCGACAAGTCACCCAATTAACGAATAAATGAAGAGCACTTTTTGAATTACTTTCCCATTACGTGTTTAATTTTCGTTAAAATTCAATACTTTGATATTTGACAGATTTAATATGTCATATGTTAATGTATAACATTTAATTATAATTACCAAGAATGTTATTATATCATACTTGACAATATTGGATTATAGCACGTTTCATTATAATCAAATATTGAAATATTCGATTTAATCACATTCAATAACTATACATACTAATTAATGATTTGAAACAGAAAGACGAATTGCATTAATTTCCATCTCTTTTAATTCTTTTCAATTTAAATCTTTGGAATTCTTATAATTAATACAAATATGTCGATAATTCAGTTTGAAATGTTCCAAAATTGTATTTAAACAATTTATAAAAATTTCTTTTTATATAATTTCAATTTTTTCGGTATTCAGTGACCCATCACGCGTTTCCCTTTATTTTTCTTTGTTTTCTACTCTCAGGTGCATTTTCCTTTATTACCAAATGTACACAATACAGAAAATCATTTACAAAAAAGCTTTTCAATTTTAATTCACAACCAGGAGAGGAATGAAAAGGTGGATGGTGTTTTAAAAAGGGAAAGAGTTTCAGCAAATTTCAGACAGCTGGTGTTAATTAAAACATCTTGATAAGCAACGAATCCTGGCACCATTCAATATTGTTTTGGCTGCGTAACAATGCTTCAAAGTGGAAAAACGAATTCCCGTTGCGAAATACATAGTTGATTGAAGTTTCCATTGAAAGGATGGTGTGACGGTTCTGAATGAACGTTCCTTCCGCAAAGTTTCCGCTTACCTTGGTCCGTCTGGGAAACTTCTCAGAACGATATTATATTTCAATTACGGCTTTAATTACGGGAAATAAAAGAAACTGGTCGCCTCGAGGGGAGAAACAACGATAGAGTTCTGTGTACATAAAATGGAAACTCTTCGTCCCGGGAAAATTGTTACGCTTTGTTTATTATTTATGGCGCTGCGGGCGAGAGAAACTTGTCCGTTTGTCACAGTCACTCTGTGGTTGGAAAAAGTAATCAAAATATAGCTTGATTTTAAGGAAAATTTTGCCTACAATACACGATATGATTGCTTCTAACTGTATAAAGTAGGCTTTCCTAAGTAATTCCCATTTCGACGATAATAATATTGAAAATGGTATAGAAACAAAATAATAAAGGTTTTTAATTATTAATTTTCTATTGAAATCAAATTGTATGTTTACTTCTCCAATATTTTTAATTTTTTAGAAATAAAGTGCTTAAAAACTTGCGAAGCTATTATAAATTAAACAAAATGAAAATAATAGAATTTCAACGAGTACGAAGCTCATTTTTCCTCTGACTACTCATCAATACAATATGATAATTATTATTCAGATTTTTTGATTAAAAATTTCAATAAATAATTCCATTTATTTTCAAGCTTATTTTGATTTCGTTCTTCACGCGCGAACCATATCGAACGAATCACACGTTCCTATAAAACGTACCCAGTTCATACTCTCTTTTTTTTTCAAAAATTTTGCAGAATCAGAGAGGTAGCTGGCGGGTAAAATTTCACGATCAATAAAATCGCGAAAGTTTTCATCGCGCGCTAACTTTCCATAGCGAAAACGACGAAAGGGGAAGAAAGAAATCCGCTCTTCCGTTTCGTTGCGAAAGATTTGACAGCGTTGCCTCGCGATGCGAAACGGCAAAGGGTGGGCGAATCACTGGTAGAGGAAGTGCTGCTGGCTGGAGAAAACTCCCAGCTTCTGCAACTTCATCATTTGCTTTAGTCTGTTTTCGTATCCGTGGATACACGCGTCTCTGGCTCTGATTAAACCTCATTATAGATGATTCAAAATATATAACGTATCCTATCTAACTAGTTCACGTTATAACTCTAAAACAGTAGGAAATGAAAAAAAAATTCATTAAGCAATTATTAACTCGGCTGCTGTAGGGTAATTTTTATCTACCTAAGTATTTCATAGGTAACCAGGGTAATCGGATATTTTATGGGAAACCAACATAATACCATCAATTATATACCAGTTGGTTTTTCGATTCATCACCTTTATTAAGAAATTTCCAAGCATGCAATATCTTCATTTACAACGACCTACTAACAGAAGTACTCTTCGCTAATGTGCCTTTTCTGGCCAAGAGAATTTTCCCAGGAAAAGTGTACCTGTGAACGCTTTCTTCAACCCACTTCTCGTTTCTCTCGAACCAACCACTTCTCGCAACAATGTCGCAAACTATGTAGCTACGTCTCCTTTTGTGTCTCTTCAGGGTTTTCACGCGTTGTTCGCTCTTTTTTTTTTTCCCCTTCGTCACCACTTTTTAACAGAAGCCACGTTTGCCTTCGACATCTGTTTGTATCTGTCAGGATTCCTAGTGTGCTCGTATCAGACACTTTCCCGAACGAAATGAAATTTTTTCGCGCGCTTATATCACTCGTCGCTGTTAAATTCCATTTCGAAAGCCAGTTGAAACGTACGGTCAGTGGAAGGAGGCAAAACTATTCGATGCAAAATGTTATTTCGAAGCGAATCGAGCTCTCGCCGAATTCGCTCTGCAAATTTCACCGCCCCGTGTGAATGGGCTTGATTGAACTTTAATAGAGCAGCCTCCCGTGTCAAAAATGAAAAGATTCAACTAGAAATGGTATCATAGAATATCCGAATTTAATTTTAGTCTAATCTATGTGTACCCACACAGATGGTTAAAAGTATGGAATCGTCTTATTGAAGATCATGTTATATGACATGATTCGTATGAAATAAATTCGGGATGGGTATAATTTTTAAAAATTTAGATTAGATAAATAAATTCCTAGAAATTTTTGATTAGATGTTTCAAAAAATTTCATTGCACGACTGTATTGCTGGGTAGTCCTAGTTTATTATTCCAACGATATCCATACATTTCATAAAGTATCTTCGAAAATAGCATTTAATAAAGGCGCATGACAAATCGATGGGAGGAAATGAAAAGGAGCGAGCGCGATATCGGTTTCGGAATATCATTAAGAATCGATTTCTCGCTGTCTCTCGGATAACATCGTTAGGAAGAGCTTCTGGAATCTGCGGAAGAGCCAGTGTCCGGTAGAGATGACAAATTGTACTTTAAAGCGCTCGCTGAGAGCTGCTCCAACGCATAGCCGGAACTCGCCGGATCCGAAAGCTCTGTTATGGATGACAAATCGTCGTAGCAGGTGTTTGGACGGGGTGCTATCTTCCTTGGAACTTATCTATGTGCTCTGCTTGTTTGAAGGAAGCTCCAGATCTTGACGTTTAAAAGAAACGTTTCCCATCTACCTCTTCACTAAACAGAAAAAGTAGCTGTCCAAATGTATCTCTAGTTGTTGTGGATGTAACAGATGTTTCTTATTTTTCATTAATAAATTTTCTCCCCGCTATTTCAATTTATTAATAGATTTTTCACTTCAATTTCTATCTTTTTTTATGGGAGTTTACCGAATTATAAATCCTCATATTAGATATTTGAAATTGTGGATGAAATTTTGAACTTCAAAGTGGCAGTCAGGGTGTCAATAAGGAATTCTTAGATCATTTATCCAGTAACGTTATTGGTAGAAATTGACCATCTGTTCAGCCAGTTTTCCTTTATGCAAATCGCCCCGAACGACAGAGTTAATAACGAAATCCCCGGTTTCGCAACGGTCACGATGTCAGTCACGATCGTTGACCGTTACGATGGATTCCGTGATCGAGAGGTTTAATAAAGATACGGGGAACCTATAATATCGACGCGAAGAAAAACTCGCACGTTCCCTTCGTCTCCGTTATTTGATCAAGAGATGAGGCGAAGAAGAAGACGAAGACGAAGACGGTTGGGAGACAATTTTTCGTCCCCAACGGATATATCATTATGTCTTTGACATGTACGCTCTGTTGATCGATAATGGTTCAGAGTAAAAGGCGGATAATGCGAATTTCGTCTCGACTTATCATTGATCGTGGCTCGTGAACGAGCCGGTAAACCTCTATCTACCGGTACGTTCCAACGTGGAAAAGTTTATCGACGAACCGACACGCCCGCGGCCTTTTAGTCAACCATGAGAATAGACGATGGGGAAAAGACGGCTCGTGTCGGTTGTAGAAGCGCACCTTCTCTCGGCATCCATATTTTTCGGTAACATCCGTTTCTAAGCTGCTCGACGAAAGCTTCAGGGGGAAAGGAAACGGTTCTTCAGGATATATGGCGCGGTCAGTAACGATAAGGGATTGAGCATAATAGCGGTCCGCTTCCTGGGAACATAGTTAACCGACTCTATGAAAAATACTAATGGGACGAAGTCACTTGGTGGAAGGAAATTTTGCCGATGGATAATGAGGGTAAAATGCTATCGAAACGAAATAATGGCTCCAGGAAACTAGCTACAGAAAAAGGGGTGTATTTAACCCTTAAAGCTCCCAAAATTACGGGGATCATCGGAATTATCGTATTTTTCAAAAGCGAACGAGTTAAGGCAGCTCATCAGAAATACAATTTCGAGACATCTCGTTGGAGATCCGGTAGAAATTCGAACTTAACAAGCAGAATAGCGAAATCATGTTTCGCGCAGAACACAAGTGTAGATCTAATATACGTAGAGAATACAGCCGGTTCCACGGTAGAACGTAACAGACGGCGAAGATTGTCAAACTCAGACTGAATGAATATGAATGCGCGTCTACCTCGAGATACGGGGTTTATATCGGTATCGGTGTCTAAGACGAGGGGCATAGTACATCCAAAAGTGTTCGCGGAATGACTGTTTCGTCGACTTCTTAATTAACAAGTTCCGAAAAGCGATGAAAACTCGACTGGTGAGGTGAGACCGAACGAAGAAGCGGCAGAATGTACCACGAATCTCTGTCTGTGGATAGAGCTAATTAAATTCTAGCACCGACCTTTGCCTCGTGCTCGCTACCAAAGCGGACGTGACGAAAGCACGAAGAGAAGGCGTTTACACTTAAATGCAATTTGCATTTCATTAATTCGCCACGATCCCAAGGATTCCATTCGTTCGTCTCGCTGGGATTTCTCTTTCTCCCAGGGAGCTTTCAGTCTTCTGCTTCGATTTCATTGATTGTCATTGATCATCGATCAGCATATATTTCTTGGAATTTCGTTGCTCCATTTGTTAAAAAATTCTCTTAATATGTTTCTTTTTTTATATGGAAGGTACTCTAATTAACTTATTATTACAATCCATTTAAAATAAGTACTAAAGACATTAGAATATCGAGCTCTCTCCATGGTCCGTCGTCCGAAGGTTAATAGACAATGTTTAGTCAAAGGAACCCGCAAACTCCCCGAACACTGTTTCATAATTCACGGTTTAATAACGTTAAGAACATTATAAATACCGTCACGCCGGTATAAAGACAGTATCGTTTACGTGGTTTGACGTAATTTGCCCCATAAATTTCACGCGATCGTTTCAAGCTTCTTCGTCGCACGCTCTAACGCCCGAAGGTAAATTTCATTCGCGTTATGCCGATAACGTAGCTGTGTCAATAATTCCCTTGAAAATCAATTCACGTCTCCGGCGGTCCGTCAAAGGTTTCCCAGTAATTTTACGTTAATCAACCTGTAATTTGATTGTCGCAATGAACCGTTGTTCGATCGAGGAGGCTGAAACAGGAATTCGATAAAGGGAAGAAAATTGCGGACGTATATTATTCGAAGAACAGCTAATACTGCGAAATTTCGTCTAATTAGGTTAATGGATAATGGGAGAAGTTGACGATTTATTGTTCGATACCGACTTCACGAAACTCGGTATATAGCTTATTTGAAGTTTCTGCAGATACCGAAGACGTCTTCGTTGTCTTGGTAGGATTTGTCGTTTCTCATTAACAAACTGCTTTCGGAAGTCGTTTGTATGGTGCACCTTGAAGAATCGATCGAACCGGCACGCGTGCGTTCGCATATCATCGAGGACAATCATTCTCGATATTCCGGTAAACGAGCCTCGATTCCGTGCTGGCGTCCGTGTAAACGAGCTCCATTGGTATCCATCGATAATTGGTTTCACGCTTGAATTCCTCGCCCGAAATCTCACCTCCGTGGAATACATTCTGGTACGACTTCTTCGAGGGAACAGACATCCCTTCTGAAACCACTTTGCAGCTCGATTTAAGGAACGGCTAGGAACTTAAGCCGATGATCTTTTATCTAAGAAGTGTGAATTCTGGCGATGGAAAGCGAGATTTTCTTTTATTTAAGGACACTCGTCCTCTTTTGGGGGCATTTTTGGTTAAATAATATTGCTATTATAAAAATAAGATGAAAAACGATGCCAGAAGATGTTGATCCTTTATATACACGAATAATGGTACCGGCAAGTATTTTCTCAACAAATGCACCATCAAAGGGTGTACAATTAATTTACTACTTAACAAGCTTAATGCCAAAGTGGCCGCGCAAATGTCCGAGGTAAACGCAGGAGGGTAGATAAAGGTAAACAGGGAACCGCAGGAAACAGACGTAAATTTCATCCCTGTTTCCGTCTCTTACGGTGGCGATAGTGGTAGAAGGGCGTGGAAGCGCAGGTATTTCTTCATCGTTTGCTTAGCCGTTGAATCGGATCTGGGAAGGATGCCGTTCGGTCCGTGGTTATTCATCGGTTTCCAAATCTACGAAGTTAGAGCGGTCAGCAGTGAACAGGTCGGAGAGGAAAGGGCCTCTCTCTGTTCACGGTCGAGTGACTTTCCAACCCTGGTATAATTCTAAAATAGTGGTACTTGTACCGTGGAGCAGCGCTGGCATATATTAATAAGTACGAGGCTCTGTGTACATGTTCGCCCGTAGTGAAAAGGGACAGAGTTGAAGGGGTTGCAAAGGTAACGCGGCTGTGATTTCCTCGCCAGCTGCTCGCATCCCGATATGCGCTGTATTAACGGCATAATATGCCACACCATGTTCCTACCATTCCACATCCAGCATATACAACTAACCTCTTCGTCCTTCTTCATCTTCACCTTTTCTGCGTCCGACCAACGGATATCGTCATCTTCCCTACAGTCTATCATGTAATTCACATCCTTCGGCCGTCATGAAATATTTAAGAGTACATTCACTGTACCTCTTCTTTGGTGTGCACAGAGTGAGCCGAAACTCGTGACACCATCAGAGAACCGAGAAAGTCTTTCAGGAAAAATCTAGCATGTTATGCAAGATTGAAAAGAATAAATGAAATTTGATTTTCATAAAAATATTATCATCTTAAAAGCGAATGCTATAATTTTTTATTATTATATTCCTTTGAAGTGATAGCCTATCTGTAAACAAATCATGAGAGATTCATTTCATGGAGAGAACAGAATAAGAGGAATATATGAATTCTTACGTTTCGAATCAATACTTCAGAGTCCCTTGCTCAATAAGATTCAGCAGGAACACGATTATACCTGGTGATACAATTCTAAAAAGGAGAAGAAACTTTCAGAATCCTCTGGCTGGATAACTCACCTAACAGAAAGTTGGCGAAGAAAATTGTTTCAGACAAATATTGCATGATTCAAATGGGACCATACCATACATTATTCAGTTTTGATTTTTATACTGATACCAGCGAAGATTTCAACGTCGTAATACTTTATTCTTTTTCATCTTTTTGATGAAACGAATTCCTATCTTGAACGAAAATTGCAAAAGAACTTTTTAATGTTAAATAACAAATGTTAAAGAATTTTTGAATGTAGGTTGATATTTTCAAAATTTTAGCTAACATTTTCTCATACAATTTTTACGCATTTTTTTCCTTGGCCTAATTTATGGCAAACAAACCTTCAAGTGAATTTTCAAACCGTTGAAGCATTCTAGCTTCTTTGAATAACTTCTAACTTGGCAGGAGGACGGTGAAAACTCTTTTACGGTTATTACAGTTTCAACGTTGCCTCTAGAAAGTTTTCCTAATTTTTCCGCTAGAAGGAAGTGGTGATCTAGAAAATGAAACATACATACTTGTATGCTAAACATCTTTTTAAATATTTTATAACGAGAAATTAAGAAAGAGAAGAAAAAATACAACTTATGATAACATTTCTTTTATTTGCAAAAAATAAGAAGGATGTTCAATAAAATATGAGGGTGCAGTAAGGGATGTACGCCCTACACAGCAGTTAACGTGTTAATCCAAAGAGGTATTCTGTTCGTACCTCGTGTCCGTTCGAAGGTCGACAATTTTATAGGCTGCATTTTCATTCGTCGCAGCATTTCATCGTACCGATTGTAGATTCTGAATTGGAAGGGATCGATCGGCGATCAGTTGGATAGCGATGCAACAAGAAAAACGGAAAGAGGGGCGGCGTTGGCGCGGCATTAAAGAAAATCGTGCCGGTGTCTCCGGACGCGATAAATCAGCGACGCGAGCAACAGATCGTTGCCTTTCTTTCACTGCCTTCCACCAGATCCTGACAGATCTTGCCATATAAAGTGTGCTTTACATGTCGAGGCTGCCTCCGGGATACACGTGATCGCGCGAACGGAAAGTGGGTGATTCCGGCGATCGTGAAAAGGGACAGGCAGGAAAGAGGCAGAGAAGCGAAGGGATGAAAAAGCGCCGCGGGTTTATCGTCTGCTGAGTCGCCGTGAGTGCTCGGACCAAGTAGTTTCCAACGATAATGGCGTTCAACGCACTGCACAAAGTATTGTGCACAAATCGATCCCAGCCATTTCCTCGTAACCGCTCGAGATTTTCGCTCGTTCGAGTCAAAAGGCTACGAGCAGAGGCCCTATCGGTGCAGAGGGGAAAAGAAAAACATCACCGACGAGTTTCAGACGAGACGTCGACTTCCATTCCATAGTTGGATAGAACGTTTATGGAGAAATTCTTACTATCAAGATGGTTGAATCTTCATCCGTTATTCGGATCGGATTGAAAATTTTCTGTACATAAAATTTTAATAAGCCTTATTATATAAATACGGTTCTAAACGCGTGAAACGGCGAAGGATACCGTGCCCAGCCCCCGCAGATAAAAAGGATTTACTTGTTAACGTATTTGAAATTGCAATTAGCGCCCGAAGCGGAACAACGGTCGCAGGCGTTCGCTTCCTCTTGTCGTACGTTCGCAGAGAGTAAGCTTCGAAATGTCTGCCGTTGATTTTTCCAATAGTATCATGAATATTTACACGGCACTCTGCTGATAAATCAATATACGTGTAGCTAGCGGCCGTCCTTACTGGCGGGGCATATTTAAGAAGGCACCGTTTCCAACCACCCCATGAATAAGATTTTCCCTATTTTATTTTCTTCTTTCTCGAGGAGATTGGCCCGTGCATCTGCTCTCGCTAATCCCAGAAGAAAACGAAAGAAGGAGGAAGCGAAAGCATGACGTAAACGCTCGTTTCTTCCCGCTCCGCCACCTGGGTAACGCGAGATTGTAATCCCGTGGAAATAATTTCTCCTTCCTTGAAATGTACCTTCTTATACCGTCGTGTTCTATGATGCGTTTTCCTTCCTGTTGTTGTTTAACATTTTCGCGACAGGAAAACGAAATTCATTAGCCCTGCGGCGATCATTCCGGCTTGAAATGCGATAGGGACGAGTTCGCTTTAGTTACAAGGGATAAACAACAGTCGTAGAAAGGAAGCAGTAAATATCGCATTAAGATGCCAATGGAAGCCTCTTAATTAAACGAAAATGAAACAGAGCTGCATGCCTGTTCGACGAGATATCTATTAACAACTTAATAGCAAAGTGTCTTCACTGGGGGATCAACAGAGTGGGCTACAGTTTCTTTAGATCCTCTGGTTGAGTATAAAACAACTTCGAAGTTGCAATTGAAACTGAAGTCCTGTGGTGTTTTAAGGGAGATTAAATGTTTTTGTAGAATGAGGATAGTTTGACTTATTGAAGTAATTTAACATTTTGGTATTCTATTAAATTTGAAAGGGATGAAAGGGTTGAAAATATTTAGACTGCAAAATTATTTTTTCATCATTGATTCTTGAACAGTTAATTATTAATCAACAACAGTATTAATCATTTTTAGTAACGTGTAGTTAATTAATTTTTTAACAAACATAATTAGTTCTACAAACACTTTTTACTTAAAGAAAAAATTAATTAACTACTTCGTCTGCTACTGGTGCCTTTACTCTTTTAGCTTTGTTCATTCGGTTCAATTATCAGGAATCACGTAACTTCTCTTATATCAAAGCAATCAATAGAAAATTAATTAAAATGAACTAATAGCATTTGGATATAGAATTAAATTTCAATACTTTACTTTTTAGTATACGATGTCAAAATATAAAAACGTGATAGAAAAAAATATTTGAAGACCCATACGAAGTGTATTATCGATTTTCTGATAGAGATTTCTGTATTCCTCGGATCCAAGGCATTGTTAAACCATGCTCGTAGGACTTTTCCGAATTTCTAAGCTTACCATTGTCGGCAAGTAGATGTTGCTTTCCTGTGTAGTCGGTGAGGAAGCGAATCGTTAGTTATCCGATTTCCATAACCTGAACCAACGTTGCCTAGAGCGTGCAAAAATGGAATGGTGGTTGTGGCTATGCACAGAGCCGTATACGCGACGTGAAAAACGATCAGTTTGCTGTTTGAAAATATTGTATACTATCTGCTGTAATCAGATTCTGTACCACTTTCTCTTCAGGAATAATTCATTCAATAAGGACCAGATTTTTATTCAGTACATCAAAAATATCATATTGACATTTACAGCCAGTAATAATTTGATCCTCTATTCTGTCTCGTATTCCAACTAATTTTATCGTAAACAGAGCGGCGATCGGTTCGCTGAATGGATTATGGAGTTATTTTCTTTGAAACGGGACCGCGTTTATTATGAAAACGACTTACCGGTGTTCGCGTAGGTAATAAACAAATAATGATTTTCGCAGGTGCTCATGAATAATTCCACGTTTACTGCTGTGGTGCCTTTGACAGAGGGTCGAGAAAGCATTTCCGCGTTCTTCTCACTGCGACTGTATTTTCCATTGGTTATACGTGACTTAATGTCTCTTGCGGCTACTTGTCATGGGTTGCGTAGAGCTTTTTCAAAGAATCCACCGCGATCATTGTTAGTTCACCGTCTGATGACGATAGCCCTTTAGGCTAAACGATTCTTCGATTGTTATTCAAACCTATGCTTCTATTATTCATATGCCAGTGTTTGTACATTTGTCGATAAACGGTGTCATGTTTCAATTTTTAATTGTTTATTATTGTGAATCGTTATCATACCTACATTAAAACTTAATTCACAGTTACTTCCATCTCTGCCTAATTTACATCACCATTAAATTCTTAAATAGTACCTAATAATTCTTATTTAATTACACGTTTCACTAAATTGAGTTTTACCATCTAAAAATTTCATTTCATCAAACGTATGCAATATTCATAAATCTCTTATATCCTTCCCGTACAAAAATAATCAAAAATAGAATGCCCGTTCAATCTCATTTAATTTGATACGCTAACGATTTTGCCTGCCATAAGAATTCCAGTGCGCGTGCAACTATCCATGCGATCTAGAATTAATAAGATCCTCGATGAAAATTGTGTGTAGGCGAGGAAGGCGCGTATGATCCTAACGAAAGCATTGATAACGCTTTAATTGGAATCCTAATTGCTGGGACGAGTAGATGAAAGCGCAGGAATGTTTCTTTTTTAATGACGACAAACCGTGGCTATTTCACGGTACGCCTTGAGGCAAGAAATCACGGGGGAGGTATGGTTTCCATGGTGTGCCTGCATGGGATACGCTTTTATCTAGATCCTAGGCCTTCAGGTAATTTTAATACGTGAAATATCACACGCTGATCGCCGCCGGCTGCGCGTAAACAACGCAACAACGTGTTTCAAGCACCGGCGATCAGCTTCCTAAAATCCTCCTTGTTGCTTATTTATCATACGCATCTGATTTCTTCGGGCAGCTTCTGAGGTAAGATGCTGCCGATAATTATCGATGATCGACCGACTCGCCGTGTTCCATGCGAATGATCGAGAATCGAGAAGGAATCTCTGTAATTAGCAGACCGTCTCTTCTTTCGCCGGATCTGATCGTTTAAATCGATTTTTAACACTCTGATCGCTTCGATCATCCTTATACGGTTGACAGGCTTGCTCGTTTCGTTCTGAACGGTGTTAACCCTTTAATGACGGACCTTGAAAAATAGTAGTTAAAATATTCCTCTCCTATGCTGAGATTATTTTTTGGGAATATAATAATATATGATTTATGTAACATTATTACAGGAAAAATATATGAAAATAATTAGACGTACAAAATTAAATTAAATTGGTTCGTTCTTTGAGGGTTATATCTAATAGAGATTTTTGATGGAATTATGTTTGATAGCTTCATTTCATATTTAATATTTAATTTAAAACCATAATTTGTCTTTTCATCTATTAGTAATCTTTCATTTTATTTTATCAATGTAACATGTTGGAACCATCACTAGATATTGATTACACATAAATTTTGATATGTATATTTCATGCTAATTAATTCACTTGATCCACCACTAATTCATCTGATTTGGTTGATTTATTCTGCTGGCCTTGGGTTCCTTGCATCTCCCTAATTTCAGTAGATCAGGTAGATTGATCTGATACATCCGATACAACTACAGTTGCCTTAATTTACCTCATACTTCACCTAATACACCTAATGTATCTGATGGATCTAATTTATTCTAATTTACGTGATTTACCTTGATCGATTGACTGAATTCACTTGATATACATCATTCAACCAACTTACTTGGAGCATCTGATACACTTTACAATTGAATTTTATGGGAAATAGATTAACTTTGATGCAATTAGATGGAACTAGTTTACACCTGAGTTTATCAGTTGAATCGGTGTAAATGAGATAAGTTAGTGGATTAGTTACATGAAATCAGCTGTATCATGTTCGTTAATTCTTACAGTACCTACTACTGACGGATATAAACCGCCAAGAGAGAGGCTAAGAGAGAGTACTACTTTAGAGAATTTTAATTTGATCACTGCAATTGCATAAGAAATGATTAAATATTTAGGTGCCTGATAAAATTGAAATAATAATAGGATTTCGAAATTTTTATTCTATCCTCAAAGCAGCAGTGTATCTTATCTTTTTTATACGTTCATATCACCAACAAAGTTAAGCTAAAATAAATGATTAAAAAGTGCAGTCAAGCGAGGATACTCGTATCACGGAAGCGTACTTTTCAATTTGAATTGAAAGGTTTGGTCGGACTATGTGTACCGTGCGTACCATCGATGTATTTCCGATTATAACTCGAAGCGTATTTTCGTTGAACTCTCGCGCGAGTAATAAAGCAGAGAAAAAAAAGGGGTAGCGAAAATTTGCTATCGTCGCAGTTTCGGATTGAAATTTTTCTTTCCTTTTCGACGACTTTGGCCGGCAGATTGATCCGATAAATTAAAATAGCGCGAACTAATTGGAAAAGTTTTGCTCTCCGAATGTAGAACGTTCATCAAATTCTACGTTCACTCTGTTACCACCTGTTTCACGATACCCTATTTGCAATCTTAGATAACGTATCACTTTTCAGTATCATAGATATCCGGACTGATTGCTGGAAATAAACAATTCAAACGGCAGTGTGATATACGATAAAATTTTTGGGAAAATGAAAACGAAACAGGTGAAATAGAGAACAAAGTTATTTTTCGTTTGAGAATATTTCAAATAAGAAAAATTCTAAAATTTATAAAAATCTCTAGATTTATATTTTATCTCTATTTAAATATCTGCAGAAAATTGTAGCTTCATATGAAAAAATTCAACAATTTTAACAGGTTCAATCCCAGGATAACATCCGTTCATGTTAGTGTCCATTTGGAGCGGGTAGTACCACGCTCTCGCGTCTGAAAGTGTTAAAGAATTCGTAAAATCTCCCTAATGAGTCCTAGCGAAGTACGGCATTCCAAATGGTTGCGTAACGTTTGCTCGCAGGAAATTCAGCGTGCTCGTAAATCGAGCGGATGCTTTTGTGTATCTAGTGACACGGGTTCAGTCGAACGCGCTGGATTCGCCATCCGGTAAATCTGCGAGTCAAACATACACGACAAGCTCGTTATCGCGTGTGTGGTCGGTGGCCAACAAGGTAGGAGGAGCGGTAAGAGACTTTACACACGACATAATAATCCCTCGGTGACTTCGACACGCTTGTTCTCCGCGTCGAGTTATCAACGACTAATATCAAAGCATTCCTATAACGTGGTACCGTAATGCCGAGTTCTGGGAGAAATTATAGTCAAAGGTTTGCTCTAATACTGTTTGTCTTGGTCATCGTGAAATATCCACTGGTGTATTTGATACGTTCCTATAATAAAATAAAATAAATTAAATCCTCAAGATTTCAAGATAATAGTTAGAGTATTTTTGTTACGATATCGTGGATCGCCGAAAACTCTAATGGATCGATACAATGCACGTCCTCTATACCCAATTTTTCTTCGTGCGGTTCGCTGTTGGGCGGGTTGGCAATTTATCTTCGGCCGTCTTGAATATCTCCTCCGTTTAGGTTATAGGAAATTTGCTACGAAATTGCTGGGTACAAAAGGTAGGGGTGGGTGTCGTAAATTTGTACGGAACCGCCTTTTTTTATTCGAGTTCACCGATTAACCATGATTTATCGAGTACAAATGCCTTTATTGAGACACTGTTGATAGGTAATGTAAAATTTGTTAAGCCATTGTTTCTGTTATGAGGAGCTCCGTATATGGAGTTTCAAACCAGTGTTTTACTACTTAACCTGGCGGCTGTCTCAGTAGAAAAGTCAATGTATAGTCTGGCTCGGTGCAATTACAATTGTCAAATAATTTAAAGCCCAAGTTTAATATAATTTTATTCATTTAAAAATCTAAATTAATTTCAATTTCACCCAGAAGAAAAATCTTCTCTTCAAAATAATCTTGTAGATTCCCAACAATAGAAATTTCGGGTGCTTTCCTGATTGTATAACACCTTCTCAAGCGTGAAAAATACGTCCTGTGGGATATTATATAAGGGGTTCCTTGTTCAGGAAACCACATGATAAATTATGGATCCTAGTATTCTATGCGTTGGTGTGAGAAGTATGAACTGCCATCTAGAGAATACACGTAAAATATTTTGTCTGAGAAAATCGGCTTATAAAAATCAGCTGTTTTCATCAGTATGACTGACAATTGTCTTTGATTTCAAAAAGTCATATTTGTACTTCTGTGATTCTTCTGTAAAAAGAAAAATAAGCAGATCAATTCTTATTGAAATTTGTCCGTTCTCTGTCTCTCACTTCCAGTTAAATCCCGCACTTCCGGTGCCCTTTGTGTTTACTCTTCGAATCAGCGGATTACCGAAGCTGGTTAGCTTCTCGAGCATAGTCGGGAGTCGCGGTTATCTGCCGAGTGAAATTGATAGATTCGAGCTTTGCATTTGCGCCGGGGCCATCCCATTTCCATATCCAAGTACCTACTTCCGTCTCCTCTCAACCTTCCTTTCCCAAGGTTTCCTCGCAAACCGCTCGACTGGTAGTTCCGCGCTCCTCTTGGTTAGCACGACAAGCCGAACATCACTCGAATCCTGGATGGAATCCCCGGGAAACTCCCTCTCGACCGCTTATCGCCTTCTCAAGCCTCCGACGTCGTAAGGCTGTAGATATGAGCTGCATTCAGAGCAGATGCGGCTGATCCAGCGAGGGTTGTATGGTAGGTGCGCGAACCTACCGCGTCGCCCCCCGAACTTCCTGGCTTCGACCGGATTCGCCGAAATCGCGATATCGAAGTGATTGAATTTCCTCGATCATCTCGGACGCATCGAGCGTGATCGTGTTTAACTCCTGGCGAAAGCTTATCCGACGTTCGCGATCTTGCAATTAACGGGCAGAATCGTCGAGTTATTGGGGCGTATCGCCGCAACCTCGATCAACTTTTTTCAACCACCTCTTAACCCCTGATTTTTCTCGCGTTTTCGCGTCGATGTCGATTTCCAACCGTTTAGTTGACGCCCTGTTTCAACAGGCTGCTGCTCTTCATGGTTTGCGATGAGTTTTCGAGGGTTTATGATAAGTTGGAAGGAACTCAAGTTAGAGTGATTAGAATAATTAGAATTTTTTTAATTTTTCATTTAGATTTTGGTTTGGGGTATACGGTATACAATAGCATTTCTCAACTAGTACGAAGATAATTTGTGTAATATGATTATTATTTCTAAATAATAATAAAGAATACTTCACTGATTAATTCATCTAAATTACTTGAAAAAGAATGAAATTTTTCAAATTTCAAAAAATCCAAAGAGTTTATGGATAAATTTCGATGTCAGTGAAAATGTCATTATCCCAAGCACGTATGGAGTTTCTCACCTCGCCACTTCGCACAGCTGTTCGCCTTGACACGTATAGAGTACAGTGACACACTGTTCGCAGCACATAGTCGCTAAAATCAACAACCTGTGGATATTTGGCAATCTGGTGTGCCCGAGGGACGAGTCGAGAACGAGACAAAGAAGGAAGTGGCGAGGTGAATCGAGGAAAATGCATCGAGAGGGTGTCGAGAGCGGTGGTTGGAAAACGGGAGGACAGTGGAGAAGTGGTAGCGTGTTGCTATCTCGAGAGCAGGTGTACGATAGCTGCACGAGATATCGTTGAAAGCGATATGGCTGTATCCTCTGTTACGAGCTTTCCTTCGTAGATCCAAAAGCCGGTGCACCGAAACATCTACATTTTACGAAATATTCTACGTCTCTAAATCCTCTTCGACATGCATTATTCCGTCTTCCGCGCGAAACAATTGTGACAGACGTTCATGGGGTTTGAACACGTGTGCTGCACATGCGCCACCTTTCATCTGTAAATGTCGACGTCGACGTTCAAATTCTCGTGCGAGCTGCTGGAATGAAAGGGTTAGACGGATGGATGAATGAAAGCACGCTACGTGCCTCTCCTATTTAATTGTTATTAGCTGCTTTCATGGATCTCTGTGTTCTTGGAAAATATGCATCAGAGTGCTCGGTAGAAGGTTAATTTGTCGCTTTATTCTGTCTTATAGCTTGTTATAGTTTTTATTAGGCTGATTTGGAGAAATTATTCGATCTAAAAAATATTAAATTTAAAAATAATAGAATTCATCATTTTCTTTGCGTTAACAATATCACGATAACGAATACTGAATTAATTACTGATCATTGAAGCGTCTATTAGTAAAATGCAAGCCAATTTAAACCATCATCTGGCTCTGATTGTCGAACTCTCTGAAAATGAACCGAACGTAATCCATTTCGCTTGAGTTTCCTATTAATTCTCAATGTTCAGGAATGTTAGCTATTCGTATCATTCCTAAAATCTCATCTTCCTCGCACACATTAGTCTGTGAATTTTCTCATTGCAATGGCTTTTATTCGCTGCTCCAGATTCTCTTAATCTCCAGTCAATATTTACAAAATCTTTCTAGGGTAAATTCCGGGGTAACAAAAATTTCAGGATTCATTTGCACTTCTTATATTATTACATCTTCTTCTACATAACATTCGCATTAAGTTTAAGTAATTTTCACGATAGTAGTTTAAAAATTAAATTTTGGTAGGTTTAATTATAATTTACTTCATTTGATACCTCATTTGATGGTATCGGTTTATTAACCCCATTATGGTAAAGTTATTTCCCTTTCGTTAATTGTAAGTAACGTCTGATTGTTTCAAAATCATCTGAAAGCGTCTACGGTTCGGTGGGCATGCGGAATTAGGAGGGTGAGGGTTGAAACAGTCGCCAAGGGATCTGCGGTTCGTACCAAGTACGTCTTACACAAACTCCTTCGTCGTTCGAGGAATTCCCTTAAGGGTTGTTGAAGTGAAATGAATAATACTTGGATGAATTCGACGTCTATCTATACGATTTCTGTTTTATCAAATTTTTTGTAAAACTTTGTTAGATTTTTTTACCTATTTTCATAAAAAATTAGTTTATCTCCCGATAGAATTTTCAGCAAGTTTTTAATATTAATCAAAGTATTACAATCTTCGAATTTACCTCTGTTTCCTGAATTCAAAGAGGGTGTTCGTTCGAACGGACCACAAAGAGGTCCTGTTACCGCATGCATACCGATAAACTCCATCGGATAATCGCAGCAATTTCGCGTGTCGTCCTCGCGGCCTAGGGGAAGAGAGTTTCACAGTTCGAAAACTCGTCGCGAATCCTACAGCTGTTCGCAGGTAATTACCTAGCTATGGTGTTATATATATACGCGTGGATTCAGCGCGGTAGGCAATGTCTTCGAACGCTTATCCTTATTACCGTAATAAATCAGCTTAATCCTTCGGCCGGTGCGAACGGGCCGTGTGTTTGCGGAATCAAAGGCAAAGGAGTGCGCCATAATTTAAGTTGCCGCCGTTCGTTCTTATTTTTTTATTTTTCTTTCATTATTCTTAGCGAATGCCGGCGACGCGTTTTTGCTTGGATCGCTAGGAACGCGAAAGGACTGCTTGGCATGGGCATTAGCACCGGAATGTCCTGGTTAAGAAAATCCATCTTTGCGCGGGACCAAAGAGCCTCTCGTTCTTTTGTCCAATTAGAAGTGAAAACGTTGATCCACGGAATGCCCGGCACGTTCGTCTCCTTTCGAATGGAAACCACCCTCCGCCCTATGAATTTAGAGCTATCGAGCAGCTTGCAATTGCAATTTCATGCAGGTGGAATACAATCGTTAATTAGCTACCTTTCTCAGCCTCTATGTTGTTTCTCTTAAAAGACAATGATAAAATTTATCACTTTTTATTTTCACATTCAGTATTACACTACTGTTAGGATTTTAGTCTCATTAGTGTCCCCTCATAATCGAAAATACCCATTGTCCTTTGCGATGATAGCTATAATTGATTTTGAGTTATCTACGATGTTACTTTCACTTCGCTGTTGCTTTTGTTCCGGTTCGCATAAAATTGTATCATAACCGAAAGGTTTTTGAGAAGACTATCTGGCTGTTGTAACCGCGTGCTCGTTTCATAATGTCTAGGAGGGAGCACAAAGCCAGAGAGAAAACACGTTTCACCGGAACGCATTATCCAGCGAAAGAAGTTGCGCGAATTTGAGCTACCGCGGGAACCTTTTCATGCATTCCTTTCTTTTTATTTCTCTCTCTGGCCCCTCGCATAGCGTAGCCTTAACTTTCGACGATCTAGGCACGTCTGAAATTTACGCTCGTCTGTGTTTGTCAACGCGGTCGCATGCTAGTCTGGCGGGCTTTCTGTTAAGAGAGGCAAAAGGGAAATTGCAACGACGCCCGACGTAAAAGCGAAAGAGAAGTCTGCCACGGCTAAAGGAACGACGGAAAATGGAGAAAAATCACGGGCATCACGGTGAAATTCACGGCGTCGCGACTGTCCGTCGCTTTTGCCCTCAGATGCACCTGCACCAACACCACTTTTCGCTCGTTTGAATTTCCACACTGTGTGTAGGCGGGCGTGCAGACAGTCGTACAAACGTGTTCATCCCCCTTTGCATACAGGGTGTCTCGTCTTAACACGTATCCAGCCCATGGAGGGGTGAAAAGCAGCGGCGGCTTAAGAATTTACAGTGAAAAAAATTATTATAGATTGGAAAAATTGTTTATTTAGAAGAGTTTTTATTTATATATACGTACTTCTTCTTTTCGTTCAACACACTAGCACTACGATACACTAGTTCTTTCAATGTAGCAAAAAAAGGGAAAAAGAAACATTGAAGGGTAGAAAATGGTGAGAGGGTTGAACTGATGCTTTCATTGAATCGGGCGGCTGTTTTTTCTCCGCCCTTTTTTTTTTAAATGTTTCTCTATGCCGATACGGGGGATAAATAGGAAAAGCCACGCCGTTTTGAATCACTAAACGTACTCTTACGGTATTGGAATTTCTTTAAAACAGCGTTTCATTGAACGGTAGAGTCCATGGCAGGGCGGGCTCTTTTTCAATGTTGCTCGTCGTGCAAAAAACTTGGTAATGGAAATCGGTGGTTCGTCGAACCTGGATATTAGTGCAACACTTATCTGAAAACTCTATATTCGTTAGAGATTTTTGGAAAATTTTCAAAGCGAAGTTCCTGACTCTTTGTTAGGTAGTTTTCAGTAGAAAGCTAGAGAATGATAAAGAGAACTTGGTTCTCTTAAGTAATCTGTAACTGCATTTACAAGCCAAATTGTTCTCTGCATATTTTACATTTTGCAATTCGCTTCTATTCTGAACAATTTTATTAGATATTGAAATTTACTTCTACTATAAAAATAAAAAATTATTTTGCCACATCACAAAATTTCTGTGAAATTATACCTTCAAACGCGTTTCGTCAGCATCGTCTACCTTTTCTTCGTTGGTGTAGGGAAAAATCGTTCCGCTTCGACAAATAAACGGCAAAAAGCAGCGAAACGGAAAAAAAAAATATAGTAAACTCATTCAGAACGCGTCGCTGGGCGAGGATTTGCATTCGAACCACGTAAATGCGGGAAATCCTTTGTACCATAATCCCGCACGCGCTGTGTGGATATAGGGGTGGGCAAGGTGGAGAGCAGCGGACGAAGAGGGTGGAGGTTCAACGAGAGAGCGAATCGATTCGCGCCCATCGACAACTTCCGGTCTGTCGATCGGGAAACGAAACGGCTCGTTTTTCACGTAGCGTCGTTTTCGTCCAGGAATTGTCACTGTGACCTCTTTTACCGGGATCAAGCCGTTATATCCATACCGTGTTCCGCTCGATACTCCTCCAGATAAATCGCTTCGAGCGTTCTTTGTTTAGCAACCATATACCAGTTCGATCGTGAAAATGATAGTGGAAACTGTCTTTCGGGGCTTGAACGAGGAATTGGTACGAAACGATGTTTTATCATTCTTAGAAAAAATGCCTGCTGGTAGACTTATCGGTAGTGAAGTTACATTGGGAAACGTGTGGAATAAATTTATTTGAACATCTGATTTTTGTTTTAAGCTTATCAATTTAACACATCATTATAATCTGATAGTAATATGGATTGATAATTTTTATTTTCAATTGAAAATTGAATAAGAACACGAAACAGGGTGAAATAGAGTTCATAGGCGAATAAATTATCGCAACGCGTTGCAAATGGCATTGAATATCGATATCGGAATTATAAGTCGGCAGATATTCAACGTGCCGTGTTTCGAACATTCAGTTCCATCCGAGTGATTCGTGGCGTGCGATTCCGCTCGCTAATCGCGCACACAGGGGGCGTGGGCCAGGATTACACGCCTAGCGTGTGGAAGTTGTGTGCAGTCGCGTTCGATGGAGTGTTAAAGTTTAAGGGACGATATTCATCCTGGTAGCAATTTGCGCGTTCTGGACCGGAAGCTCTCGCTTTCTCCGGGCTCTGGCCGACCTTCCGGGCTCCGGGACAGCTGAAATTAATTTCAGCCGATTCAATTAAAGCTCGGACGGGGCGAGGCTTCCGCGAAACTCCGTAAGGGAGGAAAAGGGACGACACGTTGGACACTTAACGGAGTCGGAGGAAAAGCAAAGCTCCAGAAAGCTTCCTTCGATCGATTTCTCCGCGCGGATGTACAAACTGTTTGCTCGCATTGGAATCGTCTACGAACCGTAGCTCGATATTCTTTTCAATTAAATCTCGCTCCGTTGCAGAATGCCTTCTACCTTTACTTTACACTCGCCTCTTGCGTGTAATTAAATCTTCTTTCCATTAGCGACGAAATTACACGGATCTTCGGAACCTACCTTTTAATCGTTCCCGCGGTTATGTTTATGGCTTTCATTTCCTACGATCCTTGGATGCTCGTTTTGTTACTGCAAGAACAATAATTGATAGAAAAAGATGATTTTCCTGAGGATTGCAAGAAACGGAATAACCAGATGCGCGTTTCTAATCGTCTTCTTTCTTCAGTTGATTGCACGATGCGGTAGCAATTTCTGAAGCAAGGAGGCCACCCTGAAGATCTTTAAATAATAGCTATCTTTAAGGGTGTTTTCTTTTTTTTTCATATGAAAGATCCGAAAGATATTTTTACACGTTGATTTTAGTGGATGAAATGGGGGCAGATTTTTAAGGGGTGGGACCACCCTGGAGATCTAAAAGTGATCAGTATTTTTAAAGGGTGTTTTCTTAAAAAATATGAACTACGAAAGATATTTTTTTACAGGTGTTTATTAAGTAAAGCATTGTCTACAATTTCAAATTTCAGAGTAAAATATTAATCAATTTTCATAAAATTTTAATCGATATAATTTTAACAGTATTCAAAATTTGTTGTTTCAATATCCTAATTAATTAATCAAATTAAATGCATACAATTAGTGATTATCATTACACTCAATTAACTATGATAATTTTCTATAATAAGGAATAATTATCCTGTGCATTTGTAATTTATTTTGTACAAACCACTCATTACATATTTTTCCCGTGGAATTAAAAATTCCGCAATTTCAGACACTTGTCGCATAAAATTTCCCCGTTCGTTTATTTCTTCGATGCATCGCATCGCAAAATTACAGATTCCGTCATTGCTTTCCAAACAGCATTCAACGGTTCGCTGATTTGATGCGTTCCCCAATTTTAATTGCGTTCGCCAAATGAGTCTCTAGAGTAGAAAGGGACGGCCGACGGGGGGGTTGGGCTGTCAGGGGGTGAGATGTGGCAAAATGTAAATGCGTTCAGCGTGAACTTCAATTGAACTTGCCGATAATTGCGTTAAACCTGTATAATTTTTCGATTGATTTAAATTTGAAGGGCGTGCAAAAACGCAACTTGCAGTCAATTATTCCGGGACACAGGTACGCCAGCAGCCAACCGTTAAATCAAATTTTCGTCGTTTCGTAGTCAAGTAAATGACGAAACATTATGAACGTAATAAACGTGATTTATCGAAGTTGAAGCGATTTGCAAAGCCGAATGCTTGCATCACACAAAATTCGCATTATTATACGGTGTTCCCCAACAAGTTGTCAATTCTTGAACGTTTTTTTTTCCTTTTCATTTTTAGTTTTATGTTCATTTCAAGGAAAGGTTCTTTTTATCGCGGCATAAAAGACAGATTCGTTTTATTGTTTTCTCGTTCTCCCTGCTTACTGTGCTGTAAGCGGAATATTGAAGCAGCGATTCGAAGGTATTCATGAGCAAATTTATTACCTTGTTGCCAATAATTATGACAGAAATTTTAAGAGAACTTCAATTATCGGGTTGTTTTATCACTGGTTTACTTGTTTTTGTAAGCGAAATTTATTTAAGCAAATTTACATAGTTCATATTTGACGTTGTTAATTACATTTACTTTTTAGATAATGTAATTACTTCAGAAAAATTTTAGGAAAATAATATGAAATGCCAAAATGTGTTGGCAATACTTTGGAATATTGATATTATTCAAAATAATCCTTTTTTTATCAGTTTCTTTGTACAAAAACAGTCGCCAGTGACCCACATCATTAAACAACCCCTTCACCCCCAAGTCTACCTTAAGCAACCCATCATCAAAACTCAAGTATCATAAATCCGAAAACCATAACCAACTTTTTTCCTCCGAATCCCTTCGAATCGTTCTGTTTGCGCCAGTTGCACGTTCGAAGACCATTCCGAATAGATCCGCGCTTGTAACGCGTTCTGGTTACGCGTTTCCGTTAAAAACGCAAGAATATAAATTCCATGCGCGCCAGTTAGCGAAGTCCGGCGTTGCAATGCGCATGCTATCCGCACCCATATTGATTTGCTCTCTCTCCGCGGAATACGGGCAGAAGTTTAAAGAGTATTCTAACCTGGGCCTGGTGTACACACGCGCCACCGGTGCTGTATATTCACCACCTACTTCCCTGCTTCTGGCAGGGCACTTTTATGCGACGCGGCGTGGCGCGGCGCGGATGTGCGTCGAGCAATTTACGCCTACTCGGAGCGCCGCGGCTAATTCGATCTACTTCCAGGCGGCTCTTTTTATTTCGCGCCCCGCCGTGAGCACCGTCGAGCGCACGCTGAAAATTAGACGAGCGTTGTACATATTGCGTGCTTCTGGGAACGCGAATGCCTTGACTAGGCTGGGTTCGAATTAAGGACATCAAGACGCTCGAGGTGTTTCCGCGTAAGGTTACGGGTTAATTGGGAAGTGATTAGTGACGAATGGTACGTTGCACGACTGGATGATGATTCCTGTGCTCTCCGGGGCTATCAAATCCTTGAGGGCGTTCAAGAATTGAAATTTATTCGAATGCAATGGAATTTATAATAAATTTGAGGGAAGGAAAGTGTTGATAAAATTGATAACGCTAATTAAAATTAAAGAACATGTAATAACAAAATAATTTGCCTCTGGAAAAACCCATTGCCCTCGTGTACATTTATATCCTTATTATCAATCCGGAGCACCCTAAATGATCGCTTTACCAGTTTCCAGTCTTCCTCGTTTCCGTTCGCCTCGTTCATCCTCGCGCATCGATGACCCACCGCTATTTGTTTATCAGAGTTGCCGGTCGGTCCCGCAGCGACAGTTTTGAAAGCGATCGTCGGGAATCGAGGGGCGGGTGAAAATAAAAATGTCCCCGGTTAGTAGAAACAGAAGAAGTATTGGATCGTCGGTGCAGGTAGGGATTGAAGTTTCGAAATGTTTTCCCTGTCGTTGGACGTTTTATAAGGAAAGTTTTCGCTGCGAAGCCCTGCGGGAAAAGTTTATCATTTAGGTACAAAGGTTCGCCTCGGGGTGGCGACTTCCACCGCGAAAGAGAGATGAGGGCTGAATCGTAGGGTCACCAAGATA
Organism: Osmia lignaria lignaria; assembly: GCF_051020975.1. Classification (NCBI taxonomy): domain Eukaryota; kingdom Metazoa; phylum Arthropoda; class Insecta; order Hymenoptera; family Megachilidae; genus Osmia; species Osmia lignaria. The sequence goes on along the minus strand of NC_135032.1, from coordinate 11,739,327 downwards.
CGTGTGTAAGGAGGAAAGAATAGAGACGTAAGAAAAGAATCGTAGATAAAGGGAGAGCTTCATATGTTCCTTGTGTAAGTTGGAAAGCTTGGCTGCGAGATGGAAAACCATCCTGCCGTCGTCTCTTTAAGGTCCGTCCGCGTCGTAGTCTTTCGAAAGAGTCTTTCAGGGTGGACTTGTTGGAAAAGGGAGGTGGGTCGTTACCAAAGGACCCGCCATTCTTGCTGGCTGTATTTAAAGGAAAATTGTCCGTACGAACGTTCTCCGCCCAAACCTCCTTGTTCGTCGAGTTCCTGACCGAGCGAAATGCGGTGACTCGAAGAATCTTCCGGAACAAACCTACCCGCAGAAGGGTTTCCATCGCGAGTCCAGCACGGTAATACTACGGGTCGGGTCGCACACAACTCGCACGTAGACACAGACCGTAGGGAATCGGCTTCCAAACGGTGCCTTCTTTCTTCAACGATATTTCTCTTTCTATGTGGTACTTCTGAAACTCCATGTCGTCGTTTAAACCCGCTCCTTTAGCGAAGCACCCGCCACGGCATCGCGATCCTACGAGTACATCGTGCGAAAATAATCTTCCTTCGAGTTCCTACTGAAACTCCATTGTAATTCGAGTAGCCGGTGCTTAGGCGTGTCTACCTCCTATATCTTTAGCGGAAGGACCTTTTCTACAGTTCAGTACTATAGGATTGTTGAAAAGATTTTTAGGTGGACGAGGGATGAACGTTTTTATTATTAGTATTTATTTGTTCCTTTTTTTGTGATTTGGAATTTTAAATTAATGAGATCAAGCTTTGTGCCGGATATCCTCATTTTTCTTGAGAAACCTGATATGATCGTGAGTGTACAATAATTCAGAAATGCAAAATGAAACGAATATATTGTTTTATTGGTTCAATTTCTGTAGGAAATTAAAGATAAATGTCTGTTAGGATTGATATATTAAAGAATAACACCGTTTCTCTTGTGCAAGGAAGAAAGACTTCCGACAAATTTAATTTTCTTTAGTGATTTTCTTGTCTCCGATGTAGAATTTCTTTGTTTTATTTCCTACGAAAGATAGAATTCATTGAAAACTTTTTCGATAGAAACTATGGAATTCAAAACAATTTTACGCTCACAACGAATTCAAAGTGAACGCATTCATCAAAATGATCGAATGCGACGCCTCAAATTTTTTATGATTTTCATTTTTGACAAAGACGAATCTATTTCCAATATACCACGCAAAATATCAATTTTTTCGCTTCTTTCTGCGAATAGATCCAATCTTGCGAAAAGATCTGTGTATTATGGCCCATCGATTTTGTTATCCAAACATGGCGTCCTAGAAGCGCGTTCCAACGCGCCCGATGGAACACTTTAAGAACGAAGAACCCGTTTTATTTCAGGCACGTACATAACTGGTCCTGGTTATTGTGCTGCCACGGGAAAGTGCCTTTTTCAAGTGAAACAGACGGATACCTCCGTTCCTCCCTATTACTGGCCACCGCGTCCCCTTTCTATTCGCCGGCTGGTTGATGAAAGGGATGGAAACCTGGGAGAAAAAATACGGAGGATGCTCTCGTGCATGAAAAAAGTAAACTATTCTTCCCCCGTATCGTGCTTTCTCTTGTTTATTTTTTCACCCTCGTGCCTTTGTTTCACCCTACCCACTCGATGGATGTGCGTTAACTGTTGGGGTGTTGAGGTTGTTAGTTATTTATGATTACCCTTTCGATTTGATGTAATCACAGGTCAAGAAGTTCTGATATTTAGTGACAAAACATAAATTTCCTTTGTCCCTACATTAATTAACGTAGCTAGAGAGGTTACCACAAGTTAGCTGGTACCAAAGAGTTAGTCGCTTGGTCGACGACGCGTTTTGGCCTTCGGTGACGACTTTGACACTCCCCAATTTCAATTTTCCACCTCACAGAACTGCCAAGAAGTTTCCTACGAATTTTAAGCAACTCGTGAACCGTGGAAGGATTCACAACTTCTCGTATTCGAAATAGGATGTTATTTTTGGTATTTCTGGTGAACGCTTAACAATTTTTCTCGCAAATAAAATTATTTTATTTTTATTTGAATACCAACTTAGTTTTTAAACTCTCATGACTAATAATAATAATAATAAAGGAATAACAATAACCAAATGGAAATTTATTTAAAATACAATTTTAAAACGTGCAATTTCTTTATTATTTTATGTAGCATATTTGCAAAACAGTACAACAAATATACAAAAAAAAATCATAATTTTTCTAATTTCTCTGAAAATGCATATTTGCTGCATTTATTCTGCACACACTTTAGATGCATTTCGCACAAACTTTCGCAGTCTAGTGACGCACGTCGCAGCTTCTAGCAGTGAAAACTATCAGAGGATTCGAAAAAGGTAAAAAGGTGTTCGATCGTTCGATCATGTCGGTGTAGAATGGCCCTTAATAGAGCGCGCGCGTGTGTAATTGAACTCGCTCGCGCACGACAAAGGCCCAACCACCGGATTCGAATGATGGTTAAACATGTCGTCACCAGCTGTTGGCCGTGTTGTATCTGGTAGGCGTGCGGCGGGTAATCATTACGATCGGACACGTAGGTGTCCAGTGACGCTCGTGTATTCCGGTGACAAGAAGCGAAATAGCCTCTGGCTTTTTGTTGCTCCCTTTTCGCCCTGTCCCGTATCGTTTCTCCTACTTCCACCCGCTTTTCACGATCCACCACCTCTCTCTATGTCCATGCGATTAAATCGAGTTAATTAGAGTGATTCTCCAAATTTCGAATAAAACGCTTGGAAAGGTGTTTGTCACGGTCGTTTAACAACAGAAATCGATTAGAAAAATATTTTCATTCCTAGTTGGCTCGAGAATGTTTATGCGATTTGTTTGATTCGTTTGATTCGTTGATGCTGGATGAGGTGGGTGCGACTGGGTGCGGCAGGATCCCTCGTCCTTTTGTAACCAGAGTTGAAAACTCATTGAAAAACTCATTTAGTAAATGTGATGAATATTTTAAATATGCCAGTGTTCAAAATTCGTCAGATCGATGAAGTGTTTCGAGGATACTCGACGTCGAATGACACTCGAAACGTTTTGATTACATTCGACGTGAAATGTATCGTTAAAAAGAAAAATTAGATATACGATTCACCTTTTTCCGCCTGTTTCACGTGCTGGCGTTCGCGTGTAGAAAAATGTTCCTTTGACGAAGGTAGAGTTTAATCGGTACGGCAGAATTTTTTCCGCGGAATTATATCATGGTTGTAGGCGCGCTACGATCCAAGCAAAACGGATTTCAAGCAATTTCCACCGCATCAAAGTGCTTCGGTTCAAGTAAAATGGATTCCCTGCAATTTTTCCAGTACAAACGCGATCGCTGGTGATGAGGCACGAATCGCTGTTCCCTTTGTAACGCTTTTTTTTCCACTTGTAATGATCGAGCAGTTGCGATTGTCGATTCTCGCAATTCCTTTTCCGCATCATCAAGCTTATTCGTTTTGCATTTTAATTAACTTCATTTTATCGTGTTTCTTCATTTTCTCTTAATTACTGTATTTTTTTTATCATCATTTATTTGTTGTAGCATCTTTAATTGGGTACGGATGATTTATTTAGCGGGATAAATGATAACGTATATTATCACGACGAGAAACACGCGTTCCTCGGACACCGGTTATTCAAATTTGTTTCAGGGATTTGTTTTCCTTGCGGCTATATTTCTGTCTGCGACACAATTCTTGAGTTTATTCACGAAAAGCCACGTCGTTGACTTCTTCTCCTCTGCTTTACTTGTCCAAAGAGATACGTGGGTCTATGTTGAATAAGAATATTTTTTCGTCTTTTTGACTGTAACCTCGGTCGCCTCGTTTCACCGGCATACCATCTCTTACCCCTCTATCCGGTACGTTCTAGATATGTAAGTATGTACATGGAAAAAGATCCAGCGAACATGGTGTTTCCTCTGTTGGGATTTAGTCTGGCTTCAGAAGGTATCCGGATTCTTTCGATCACGGCTGGCAAACAAATCCATGCGCACGTTTCGAGATCTGTCACCACTGGTTTACCTGTTATTCGTTGCTGAATCGCTTTGCAGCTCGTTCGTTACCGTCGAATGGAAGCACTCGGTTTCGTTTAGCCAAAAAAAAATAAGCCACCGTGTTCTGTATCTGCTCGTGTCGTGTGCAGGAAAAGTTCGTGAAAAATTCAAGTGTTTGAATTTTTTTGAAGTATAATTTTTATTTTTTTAATTGGACTTTGTGTCACATTGACATCTGGGTCATTAGTAACAAGATTGATTTTTCTTTAATTAAGTTTCATGGTAAGTTAAAATTTGTACGATCTTAAGTCATCTATTCGAAGGGTTAATCAATTAATTTCTCAACAAATGATTATCAGATTCACCCAGATCCTCGATTTTCCCAACGGAATGTTATTTTCCATTCGAATCACGAATTAGTGCACACTATCTATATCATACCGTTTTATGAATTTGCATCGAGCAAATATTGCTGTCGTCGGTGGATGAAATAGTGTGCTGGCGGGTCGGCTGGTGCGATTGAACCACAATTTCGCCAAGTGTACGTTATATTCATCGATGCACGGAACGACGGTAGCGTAAGGGGCATTGTTTTTAGACTAAAACCAATAAACAGGGGGAGCGAGGGCGCGTGGGCGGGGTACTTCGACCCCTTGCGAGGATTGAAGGCAAACGAAACAGTAGCTACCTATCGATCTGAAAATCGATAGGCGCGGCCGTTTATTCATCCAGTCGTTCCCCGAATATATTGTTTCCGCAATTTTGTTCGACGCTGGATACCGTTTCCCATCGGCACGGAACGCGCCACGGTTTATATCAAAACTCTCATAAATTTCTAGCTGCCGCTACTTTCTATCTCAATCGAATAAGCGTGACATCCACTAGCTATTCAACTTTCATTAGGTATAGTATTTTTATTTTTCAAATTTGAACTGTTGAAAGTAAAAAGAAATACGCGTCGATTGAAATCGTGTGCAATTATCCAACGGCGATAAGCTGGAGCGTACTCTGCATACCATTTCTCGATACAAATACACAAGTGAGAATATTATTGGTGACAGAAAGCGGTCGAGAGGAATAACTGAACAGAACCCGTTGATCACATCAGAGCGAACAGGCTAATAGCTAGCTTGATATTAAGTGGTGCTCTTTTTCATTGGAAATGGAATTCCCGTAACGAGCAGGCAAATTGATGTTGCCAATTACACGAGCGTAGCTCTCGTTTTACCGACTCTTATATGTCGATGCCCGTTCGATCTTATTAGCCAGGCCAGAAGCTCGCGGAATCGTGTGCTCTCGATAACGGATCAGCTCTGTTATCGAGTTTCAGCAACGTTACGACGAACAAACCGTAGCTTATCCTCGTGTATTATGCACTTTAAAATGGTTCATGCTCGACGGGACATTATGGGAGAAGAAGCGGTTTCGTAAAACTACGTATCTCGGGTTAAAAGTAAACTTCTACCCGTTTCCGAGAATCACGTTCATATTTGATCAGGTTGCCTTTTACCGGTCCGGTTTTATAGCGGATAATCAATCGAAGGATGGAAGGATGGTTAATGCGCGAGAAACTTTACACGATCAACGGAACTAGTGTGATTAACACATTGATGACGGTATATTTTATGGAATCGGTGGATCTTGTAATTTTAGATTCATTTGTATGGATGCGGCACACTTTGCTTTTCTGCAATTATTTTATTTAAATCAAGTGAATATTCTGGGATACATATCTACTGATTATTGGAATTTTTTAATATTAAATTTCATTGATAATATAAACTCCTGTCTTCTAATTTTGCAAATGATAAACAAGGCGTTAAAATCAGCAAATTAACAAAATTTTTTCTAACCCAGAGAGAAAAATTTCTTTAAAAAAGAATGAGAACCGCGTAAAGCGTTTAATGCTGTCTAGGGGAGTACGTGACAGTTATAACTTGTATCGTGCTTCGCACTTTTCGAGAGTTTACCGAACTTTTAAATATACTGCACCCATCCAAAGCCTCCAGTTACTCGAATTCTATAAATAACGAAAACTATCTGGGCTCGTCGTTCTTCGGATAATGTGTTCACTGCAATTTTCGAGAGAACCCGTAATAAACAAGATTGTCTTTTTAATAATTAACATTTATTGGCTGCTGGTTTGTGAACACTCAAGTGTCGTAATAAACATAAAATTTCTAATAGATTATTAATTTTTCTTTTTCATTGAAATGATAGAATCTATGGTAATATTCATTATTTGATATGCAACAATTTAATATCACTAAAAATAAACTTAATGAACTTAATTTCACTAAAAATTTCAATAAGTACTTGAGAAATAATTATTTCCAGGGTGTACGTTCATTAAGCCTTTTTCCTTCGACGAGTTCTCTCAATACCTACCGTTTGTATCTATAGAAAGGCTGGGAAAGTCGAATAAAATGTACGAAAGTAACTTCGTTGGCACAAATTCCTTTGTTTCATTGGCCAGCAGACTTTCGACTATTAAGGAACCCAGCAACGTGTTGGTTAATAGCCCAGACTTCGAGACTAAATAAGAACGAACTGGGCTTAAAAAGGGGTGTTCTTTTTATTACCAGAAGACTTAGTTGAATTTGAAGTACTTTTTTAATTCGTTTCAGTATTTCCGTCCTAAATTATTGTAACACTCTAAACATTTTTAATTTTCATTTAATATATCCTCTTAAATATTTTCTAATTTCTTTCCATCTAAAACAACCTTTTCTATGGAAAATAATTTTTTCAAAAAACAACATCATGCTGCTTCTCGATGAATGATATTTTGTTTTTATTATTGCAATTTGTTGCAACTCGTTAAAAATTTGAGCTTTTCACAAATTTGTTCTTTCTGCATCCGGTACAGGTTATTTTAATCTATGTAACGTACTGCTGTAACGTACTGCTGAACGATCGTTCAGTCCAATTATACCTGAACGTTACTCTATCAGACTGTGTGTGCATCATGTTGTGGTTTTCTGTTATGTGCGTGGATCTTCATTAAGTCATACTGCGGTCCGCTACGAATCGTATCTGTAATTTATTGGTCAACTCACGAAATACGTTATTAGCAAATCCATAAGGGTATTGAGCATTGTGGTAATCATGTAGATTGTTCAGTCTTTCTAGATTTAATAGAAATATAAATGATTTCTGAAAAATTTTCCAACATCCAGAAAGCACTATTTTTACTTCCTAAAATACTACAGCTCCATTTTACTTGTAAGAAAAGTTTCACCATTACTCGCAACTTAATCCCATCATTTTATTGAAGCGCATGGTTCATTATTTTAATAGGGGTTTCAGAAATTTTTTTTATTGCTCTATCGATCTGCTTCGTGTTTCACTTTGACGTAGGGATTTTAATTTTTAGTCAGGTGTCGTAAGGACGCGTCTCGAGGCGCAAAACGATATCACGAGCGGAAAAGAGGCCGCCTGAGTGAATAACGAAGTGGAAACTTCTCGACATCACTCATCTGGAGGAAAATTTGTATTCCGTACGAGGGTTCCGGATCACTCTTGTGTAACCTTATCGCTGCTCGGTCCATCAACTTGACTCCCGGTTCGTCGTTGCGAGGATCGGTCATCAATTTCGAAAGCAAACCCTTTCCATCCGTTTCGTCCCACCTTGGGGCTAAATTCACTGGAAGCTAGACAACTTGTTGGCTGAAAGTTTCAACATCGATGCCTCTGCGATCGCTGTTCCTCTAACTATGTTTCTCCTATTTCGTTATCTGCTTTTTCGTCATTTTATATTGGATGGAAGGGGTCGTTGATTGCCTTAAGTGTAAAAGTTAATTAGATGTCGAAGATTTATTTTCTTTAAATTATGGCAGGTTTAATTATCAAGATAGTCATTATTGTTATAGGTAAATTTCAAGGTTTAGAATCTTCTTTTATTATTTAACCCTTTGTCGTATGATTTTGTTGTTTAATTTTGAAATTCCATCCCCTGAGGCTGATGTGCTCTATACTGTGAATCTCAGCTTAGAGAAGGTTGGAATCAATTAATCCTTCCGTCCAAACATTGAATTTGATCATTTTATATCTGTTTATCAGCCACCCTGTCCGTTTTCATTACACGTTGAAAGTTGTAGTTACGGTTAGTTAGTGGTAGCTTCAGCAATCGCGTGATTAACCTCGGATCGTCAAGGCTGAAGCGTGTATCCGTTCGGGCAGCTTATAACGAGGCTGCATTAATTCGCGTTTCACAGTGCCTTCCGTCCGGTAGATTGATAGTCCACACTCGTTCGCGGTGATTCCCCGATAAAACATCTTATTACGGGCGACTATGCTCGCCCATAAAGGCCGCGTGCCGTTGAACAAGGTGCGAACAAGCGGACCCGATGTAGTACACGGCGCCAGCAACAAATCTTACGATAACGAGCGTGCATCGATCGCCATCACCGGCAGTCGTGTGGCTATCAATTCTTCTCAGACTACCCTGACGAATAAAGAGGAAAGAAAGAAAAAAAAAAAAAATAGAAAAGATGGTCGTTTAGTGCCTTTAACACGCGCTCCAAGTCGTTTTACAACCCTGCGCCACTCTCGTGCGCTGCCCTGCTCTGCGTTCTTGCCCGCCATTTAACGCGTCACTGTTTGACAGGAGCCAGCTTTTGTAGTTCGTTTACGAGCCACGCCATTCGTGACAGATAAACGAAGCGTGCGTTTCAATGGACAGGGGAAGAAAAAAGAGAAAGAAAATAAAAATAAAAAATCCTATCAGATGGACGTCAAGGATGAGAATCTCCGAGGTGGGTTCCGTGTATCTTTTATTTGGAGAGGGTCGTTCAACCGTGGTTGATGAGAGTGATCTAATTGCATGGCCTTTGCGGTTTAACGAGGCACAGCATTGTTGAAGAGTCACCGGGGCTTGACGGTTTTCAATGGGGAACGTTTGATATTGTATGGGAGATTGAAAATTGCGCGATGACTCGGATCGTGGTGAAAATTGAAAGTGGAAGGTAAAAAGCGAGAGTGATGGAGTGCTCTCCTTCGTACGCTTTCATGCTCCACTAACTAACTTTATTTATGTGACTTGTAATTGTTGAGTTTAATGATCGGATATCGAGGCGTTGGAGCGAGGTGGTGGATGATTTGCTTCGAATTTTATATAAATTTTAATGATACTGATATTGTTTGATCATTGGCACAACTAAGTAGGAGCTGGGCTGAGCTAATAAATACAAATCAAATATTATATTTACGTGAATTTTTTTTCAATTTTTTATAAAAAGTACTGAAGAATGCACAGAAGTGAATTTTGTAGTATTGCGAGCTGTTTTTTATTCTAAAGTGTGAGCAATTATAAATATAATTGCAGTGAAGAAAGGTAGTACAAAGCATCGCCATATAGTACTTCTTTCAGTCATTAACTCGGTGAAAAGACGAGAATGGAAGAAAACTAAAAATTAAAATGTTTCATTTAATTTAATCTCTTCCAATTATATTTTGTTTGCAAATAATATTATTCAGCATTAAAATTAAATTTCATGATAAGAATAATTACATAGCAATTCTTCCAAAATTTTCTAATAAATTTCGTTAATTAGAAGAAATGAACTTTGATAAAATTCTCTAAAATTATCTTTGCTATAAAAATATTTAGAACAATAAATGAAATAAAAAATTCCATAGACAAATTCTGAAATCAGAGAAGAGCGAATTCAGTGAATTTACAAGAAGTAATTTATCATGGCACGGATTCAAATGTTTCATCTGCCTTTGTCGTTTGTCTCCTCTTTTCTCGCGGTACTTTTTATTGTAGCTCACAAACGTGTGTACATGTTTGGTCATAGCTGTTACATAGTCGTTTTGCAAAATGTCGGTACACGTAGCCCCTGGGAAATCATATGTAGCACAGCTACAGACCACCTCGCCGACGAAGAAATTTACTTCGTCCAACAAAAGCGATGTGATTGCCTTGCAGGTAACAAAGATTGAAAGAATCCGTGGACGCGTTGCAAAATCGTGACAGAGACAGTTTCAGTGTACATTTGTCACCAAAGGTTCCTTTGTTTCAGGTCGAACAGTTTTTTCTTTTATCATCTCTATTTTTGGAATTAAAAGTTGTTTGTATTACAATAAGTTTATTAATCTCCAAAAGGCTGAATTAGTTATAATTTAAATTCAATTTTGTACTTGATGTACAATTATATTTGTTGTTATTTTGTATGTGCTTTTTTATTCTTTTATAATATTTCATTAATTTGACTGACGAGGAGAAATCTGTGGGTGAGGGACATTTTCAGAAAAGGATTTTGCATAGGATGAAGTACCAACCCGTTGGTACATCTCTCTGATAGTAATTCTCGAGAACGAAGGGGAAACGTACGTCAGTTATATGAAATCGAGTGGACAGCTGCTGGCAGCGAATGACAGGTTGTTGTTGTTCGTCGTATTTGCAGATATGCTATGTACGATGCCAGATTTCTGGAGTAGCGCTAGGAAATTAATTAAATTTGAAGGCTATTGATCGGTTCAAATTAATTGTGATAGAAAATATATTACTTTTAATAAGCAATACTCACTTGAATGAAATAGGAAATGTGAAAATTATATCACGAGCAAGTCATTTTGACTTATACATAGTTGCAAAAATTAAAATTAATTATATAATTAATAATATATTATATATTATTATACATTAAATTAACAAATTAAAGAAACAATAGAAATTTCATTTTCTGTGGTAGAGAAGAGTTTAATTAACTCCTTGGTAATTATTCATTCAATATTGTCCGATCAAAGATAATATGCTGATAACGATTGATTAGCAAATAAACATTTCGATTCCCGATCTCTCGTGCGATTCGATGAAATCGTATTGTCGATATAATACCAACATGACATATATGCAACTGTTTCTGCGGTAGTGTATCGAAGTTCTCCAATAATGGGGAAATTCACGGTTATAGAAGCACAAATATGTTTTTGTCCACGACAGCACAGTTAGGGTTTCCCATCGTACCATTATTTAATGGATTCAAAGTTTACCTTCAATAGACAACATAGCAATGTAATCAATAGTTGTCGCGATAAATCATCGAATATCGTTCAATAATTAGACTTGTTTAAAATAAATTCAATTCTTTTCAAATCTTATAGTATTTAAAATATATCTTAAAAATTTTCCAATGTATACATATAATATGCAAATTGTTATACGTTTTCTTTTTATAATGTATACTAAAGTATTTTATTTCAAATCAAAGCTTACACGTCGCGTATCTATCGAACGGATCGAAGATTTTATTCAAACGTCATTAGTCAGTGGAACAGTTCTGGTGTCGTACGAGGACGAAGGGGAACCGATGCGGCTCTCATTTGCATTTAAACGCGCTTAAATGTAGCGGGATTTCACTCACGATTTTACCACCTACGATAAGCAGAGCCCGATAATGGCAATAAAGATGGCAATTTGTCGTCCTGCCCGAAAGAATAATTTTCATCCCCGCAAGATTTCATGGATAATGGCCGATGACGTTCGCAATCGAGCCGATATCGCGGCTACGTTTCCCCTAATGCACACGGCTCGCATAATAATCCCGTAAGTTCCGTTCTTAACACGAGTAAATTGCAACGTATCGACTGGCTCTAGGGACCGTTTCCACCGTTGCGCCGCGTTCTACCAGCCGCATATAATACTTTATTATCCGCTAGAAAAGGCAGTTCTCGCTTCCATGAATTCCTCGTTTCGCGAAACTCCTCGTTCCCCTTCCTGTTCGTTGTCTTTTTTCTTCTGCTCTTTTTATTTTTTTTTCAACGAGTCACGCGTTACGCGATGCTCGTGGCTTTCGTTAGAAACAGATATGTAGTTAGGCTCTTTTATGGTGTAGCCTATAACAAATTGGGTGGTGCAAAGCGGTAGATTATTGCTGTGAAATAGATTTCTTCCTTGTTCGTTTTCTTTTTATGGTTCTGCGGATGATTATCGCTCGCAGCTACTGTAAAGTTAATTTTTTACCATATATGGTACAGAAATGTTTTATGAGCTGAACAGAATGGAACCGTGTTTACTAATTATTATTAGTAAAATATCAATGAATTTTATTTATTTTCCTGTTCTATAATTATTTGATTATGTTACTTTTATAATTTACTAGTCCAGTTAACGTGTATTCTCTACAGCTCGCATTAATCGTTGACTTATACTACTGAATTTTACTTGCATCCATATGATTAGCCTGTATTCTATGCAGTTGTATTTGGTTTTTTTAAATGCATCAGTTACATTTATAATTTACTAGTCCAGTTAACGTGTGTTCTCTGTAGGTCGCATTAATCGTTGACTTATACTACTGAATTTTACTTGCATCCATATGATTAGCCTGTGTTCTATGCAGTTGTATTTTGTTTTTTTAAATGCATCAGTTACATTTATAATTTACTAGTCCAGTTAACGTGTGTTCTCTACAGTTCGCATTAATCGTTGACTTGTACTACTGAATTTCAGTAAAATATGGAAAATATTGCTAGTCTTATAATTTTGTTTTATCAGTTGGGTTTGTTTCCTTTTTAAATACGTTTTTGCATATTTGGCTTATGTAATATTGCATTCATTATTGCATAAATGCATATGTATTATTTTTTATATGGGGCACAAAATATTTCCTTAGGCAGAAAATTATGAGTCTCGTATGAAGCAGTCGATGGAGAGGGGAATTTAACTGCCTTGAAATCACGCCACCTGCATTTTCAAAATGCACTTGTACCTCTCAAAGCAGTGCTTTTATCTAAATATCCACTCAACCTCCACCACTTTAATTTTTCGTATTCATGACAGAAATGCGCTGCATTTGGGTCACTAATTTAATTCAAATTTACGTACAATAAGTATTCACATATTCTGTATAACATATAATAATGAAGTTCTCTTTTTCAAACTGGATGATCGAAATAATATTTTCAAAATCTTTTTTAACTTTAATAATACTAGTAATCTATATAATTTAAGAGTAAAAAATTCACTTCAACATTATACTTTCCTCATTAGTATTTCTTCGCACCAGCCACAAATCAGACTCCCTACCAAAAATCAAAAAGGAGCTCAAAAAAAAAAAATCTTTAAAAGCCACAGACTGTTGTACCTCTGATAAGGTAGTTAGCTGTACTGCAAATTTGTAGCGAGCTCACGCTCTCCACGTGATACGTACACGTATTTCTCTCTAGAATCCTCCCTTTCTCTTCGTTTGCCTCTATCATCTCTCGCAACGGTGGCCAACCGCCGACCATCCCTCACGCCCAATTCGGATTCATATGCAAATGTAAGAGGTGGAGGGGTGGTGGTAGATTTCGGTAACGCGGAGGGTTTTTAGTGGGAACTGGTAATGCAGAAGGGTAATTTCCAGTGAAGCTGGTCAATATGGACTAGACTGACATACACGTATATACACGTATAAAGCAATCAATAATCAATAATTCCATCGATCATCATTTTGAATATCATAATTCTTTTTCCTGACTTTTATTTTCGTATTTGTCGTTTAATATCTTCCACCCCTGTCCTTGGCGACAAAATGAACGAGCTTGACCTCTCTCTTTGTTTTTCCTCATTTTTTTCCCACCCAAGACATTCGTGCAACTGCAACGAGATTTGCATAATTGCGAGCGATTGTTTGTCCCGTATCATGGCCGCTGCGTACACGTTCTGGGACCTCGGTGTGCTCCTCTGATCCTGATTCATATGCAAATGGCGGGCTACAGTGGTGCACCGCAGCGAGGAATTGAAGACTGCCGCTTATTGGACCACACATTCACCCCTAATTCCCTTCATCCCTCTTTTCCGACTCTCTGTCCATTCCTCTCCACTTCCGTCTCTATTTCTTTCACCTTTCCACACTTTTCACTGTATAGACTCGGTCTCGGTTCCTTTATCTTCCTGCTGTGCCCTCTTCGATTTTCGTCGAGGGACTTTAATCACCGTGAAATCACTGTTTCGCGAAAGCTAGATAAATTGACGGACGATATATTTGAACATGAAAAAGAGGTTTAAAAAATATGATCTTTTTTTATTTGTAAACTGTAACAGTTTTAAATAGAATTTACTACGTTCTATAACTATTTAGAAAATATTGAAGGATATAATAGAAGTTTTATGAAATAATCTTTAAATTCTTGATGGAATTCCTGGAACAGTTCGCTTTCATTTCATACTCTATAGTCATTTTCGCGGTATAACTTGACGCGAAAACGGTCGTTTCATAAACGATCACACCACAATGCAGATTTAGTAAAACGTTTACAACGGAACGACGAAATAATAGAAAGCAATATGAGAGAATCGTGTCCAATATCGTGGATTCGCCTGGTACAGGAGTTCTCGACGCTTTTCCAAAATTGCAGCCGGTACACATTCACCTCCCGATACGCTTGTCCATTCGAAGGCAATAATTTTCCGATATTCTGGTTACAAACTTCCTGATTTCGGTACGGTCATTAATTATCGACGGTTTCGTCCCGCTTTCGAACTTCGCCGCGCAAATACGCTCGGAAGCGCGTTGTCCACCGCCGGATACTGGGAAATTCATCCAAGCAGACCATGGGAATTATCTATTCAAGTGTTATGTTTTATCGATTGATAATTTTTCGAAATTTTTTCTTAATATTTTTTAAAATTTAATTAAATTCAAGGAAAATAGTTTCTATATTATACACACCATTGTATATTGATTACTGGTTAACAAATTGGATTAGAATAAAATTCATATAAATTAGAATCGATCACATACGATCTTTTTGGAATTAGTGTTCCTTATTATCAGTGCAATAAACGGCCTTATTTATATTGCCTTCATTTAGCTGAATCCAACTAAATATCCTGGTTCAATTAAATAAATTTTTGCTGTAATAGAGTGTGTTTCGTTTCTGGCGGAAATCATAAGAAGTTCTCATCAATTTATCTTTACTTCTATTCAGACAAACTGGCAGGCTTAACTACTCGGATAAACATAGATTACGCGAAGCTCGCGAAAAAATGCGACTTACAGTGATCACAAATACCATTTATCGAATTGATAAAGTGGTAAATTGCCAGTTCGTGATTTGCATTCCTCCTGGTACGTGTTCAGCATAACTGTGATATCCTCCAAGGCGGTCCGATTAATAAAAACCACATGAATATAAATGCTGGTCACACGATTCCGCGATATTATCCAGATACAACAAGAAAGGGTTATAAAATTGAAAACGACTGATCGAAACGAGTTCTCGGTGTCAATGATGGTTCGGAATATTCTCACTGGAATTATTTTATAATTTATTTGTAAATTACTGTGTCACGTCGTACACCTTGGTAACGTGTTTCCGCCTGTTTGCCATCATCCTCGTTTATATTAATTATTATAATTAACATTGCTGTATCCAATGAACCGCGAAATTCAATTACAGCGCTTTGGAACGAGATTTTTCACTGTTTATCAGTTTAATTCGGTAAGCTTGAATTATGTCAGCGTCGCATGATAACATGAAATTTTTTTCAATGATGGTTTATAAATTTTAAAAAATTTTAGTTTTGTTCTATTTGCAAATTTTAGCATGATTACTTGAGAAAATGCTTCTCGTTGCCATACGATATAACCAGCTTAATTTTTACAAATTTCAAGTAATCCTATTTTATTACATAATTTCACTAAGGAATAGAAACGAAGTAATGACACGATTTCAGAGTGTATAACTGTAAACCATGATATTCCCAGTGAAAATCTAAAAACAAGTTCTAACGAGTACGTTCAACATAAATTTCTCTAAGTACTTCCTGTGGAATATACTGTCACATTGTTCATCGAGGTAGTTCTATAAACGAAGAAACGGCAACGTATTATCAACGCGTGCAGTGCAATTATATGTGATACGCTCCAAGCTGTTTGCGGCTTTAAACACATATTGCGGTAGGATATTGCATGACAGTAAACATGACGTTGTCAAGGGTTCATAAATTTCAAGATCATGTTATTCAGCGGTTATTGAACCTTTCTTTATATTAACTTTAAGATTATGTGAATTCAGGTAAACAGTACCTACTTCAGTTAAAAGAAAATAATTCATTTAGCTATTTAACTCTTTCAATTATCTCGATAATACATTTGCAAAAATATCATCTAATGAAATTTTAATTGATTTTGATCTAAATGAAATTCTTTAAATTTGGAAAAGTCAAATCTAATCTAAGAATCGTGTCACTTTCCATTTCGTCATAGTATGTATTAGTGAGCACCGTCGATTATCTATGCTCACAGATACCAAGGTAGAAACGGTACACGCTTGTTCACCGGAAACATTGCAGCAAGGTGGGCCACACAGCTTCACTGATTGCTCGGTGACCACACAAGTCAACCTCGTGACCGCTGGCGGTAATCACTGGCTCGACTTGCGTGCTTGGAGACTTTAACGACGAGGCGAAACGACGCGAAGTCTCATTATAGGTTTCCAACAATGTATATACGTTCTGTGACAAGCCTGGCCCCAGGCGTATTCTCGTTATTGCCGTTTTCCAATAACCACGCGATAACAGTTTTTGCGTTTCGGGTATTCGTTAAGGCGACATTTTTACAACACGTTACGCTGATTATCGTCTTAAACATCTTTTCTCGACGATTTAGGGAAAGATCATTCAAAGAGTTAGACGGCAGGTAGACGTTGACAAAGATGTTAAATCATTCAATTTTCTTCCCAAGCGGAATTTCTCTACCTTTTAACAAGAATGGATTGCTGGAATTCATGTAGCTTACGAGGGTCAGAGATAAAGTAAAAAGAGGAAGGCAAGTGGTACGAAAGGAGGGCTGAAAGTTGATGCAGAAAATCTCTGTTGGTGCAATTCGAGGCACGGTATAAGGTTGAAGGAATTTTAAAAGTTCCTTCGTGGAATCAGAGTTCCGGAGTTGGTTTTGTTTTTCACGCGTTCGCTTCGTTCGATTCCATGTCGGCCGGCCTGACCGTGGAGTAGTAGAACGAGAAGATAGCTAGCCAGCCAATAGAACGCTCTTCTCATCACCTTTGTCGGTCGATGTGTATAGGTAACGGTAACAAGATCAATTTTTATTTCGTAAAGTTTCCTCGTGGTCAGCCTGAAAGTTTCGCGGATACCAGAAGTCTCAATAGAATGATTACAGTGAATCGAATTCGCTGAACTTCCTTACGAGTCAACCGATTCTACGACTCTATCGCGTCTGGATAGGATAGAGGGATCCTGATAGGATCAATTTCGATCCCTCTCGTGAAATTTTCGATACACCGACGGATTCGCTGGATATTTGCGGGATTTCGTAGTAGCCAAGTAGTTAAAGATGCATAGATGGAAGTAGGTTGGTGAGCTATCGAATATCTTCTCTTCTTGACTTTTCATATTGGAATTCAATAAATCATGGAAAGTATATGGGTGCTGGTTTTTGGTGAATGGAATATGATGATGAAATCTATCGGATTGGTTTGGAGTGAATGAAAAATTTTCCACCCACCATCAATTTACAATAACCCAAATATCAATTAAACGTATTTACTCTTCCCACCATTTTTTAAATCTTTATCTTAACCAAAATAATCCCCAATAAAAAGAAGGCATTTATGACTCAATGATCCAGGTGTTCACCTTCGCTTCCCCAACTCCTTGTCTCAAGCACTTCATCATTAATCTCCGATCAAAATGATCCAGCACTAAAGGGAAGAAAATTACGAAGCATCCAATCGGTAGTCTAATCTACGTCTCTCAATGAATTCGCGTAATCTAGATTCGGTCATTAATCAAATGTCGCGAGGGTGAAATGCGCGACCGGAAGGGCTTCGTTAGTTTTACCGCAACGAGTCGATAAAGCCGTAAGTGATATAGTATCGATAATGTACAGCATAGAGAAATCGAAACGACAAATCGTTGGCAATATCAACAAGGTGTTTCGGCCGGGGGGCAGTAACTCGATAGGGATGTAAACGTTTTAACTTCCGCTCTGTCTGCTATTATTCATCCAATTCAGCGATTTCGATATATAGCCGATACCTTTGGAAAACTATACGCTTCCTAAGCAGCTTTAGGCTTAGGTACGAGTGAGCAGTAACACGATTCGTTCGTCTATTTGTACAGGCGCATCGAGCTAGGGCTAAAGTGGCCGTGCTATCAAAAGGGATCTCTGAACGTCTGTTTATACGGTAACCCTGCTATCAGATACAGACTAGATTACGAGGTCTGTATCATGCACTTAATCTTACATCGGTATCCGCAGGCCCATTTGTATCCTCCTGTGTACCTGCGTGGCAACACATAGGACCGCATTTTGAATTCTTGACAGTCACCAGTAATTCTGGTATTTATGATTTTTCTACGTACCAGCTGCTTGCTGGAGTTTCTTCTATATTATTTTATTCTTACCCTATGCTTTGATCGTTATCTTAAAAGATTCGTATAGAATATGTGTTTCAATATTCGTATGCTCGTTTTTTAGTCGAACACAGGTGAACGTTAGTGAGTCATGTAATTGAAATGAATTCCGCTTCCAGTTTTACTAAAAATCCTGTAAGCTCCTTTTTTTTATGCATCTGAAAAATACATACGAAATTGTATATTTTTTTGTATAAAACAGTATTAGGTACAATGTTAAAAAATCAACAGCTCGCGGGATGTTTTTAAATTTTTTAACCTTCTATATACAAAATCGAACTTCTGAATTTAACATTTTTCCCGAATTGTTGACTTTTTAATAACTTTTCACGCGCTATGTTTTTAAAGATTGTTTGAATTCTTTAGGTTGATCTATAAATTTGATATTTTTCTCATTTAACAAATTTCCAAGTGTCTGTTGAACCGCAGCTAAATTGGTACTTTTAAGTAATCCTAGAAATCGTAAAATGATTACCACTGAACCCGGCACGAGTTTCATCAATCTTCGGGGGGGGGTGTTTTTGCCGTGCGTTACACGTGTCCGATTCACTCTCTCGCAGGAAATCACATCCCTGTTTGTAGCGGTGCAAATTACGCCGCATCCAGCGCAATTTAACATTTCTCCTCCGTGCGTTCTTAGCCGGAACATCATGGTAGCCATGGTAACACCGGAACGAAAGTCCGGCTTTAACAGCGGCGATTCGTGTGGACGAACGCCTTTTAACCGTTATTAATTGCCCGGTATTAATATAAACGTCGGGCTTTAGGTGAATTAATGTACCCATCCACGACTTAGCAGGCTCGCGGAAAATCTGACCCGACGGATTTACGTGGTTATTCGGATCCTACCGACCGAGGAAATTAGCGTTAGGTCATACACGACCACCGTGTTATTCCTCGACCCTGTCTTGCTGCTTTTAGCACAATGAATGGATTTTCATCGCATCTACATCGTTTCGCTTCCGTCTACCATTTCACACGTATTATGGTACCTGTTTCTTAACACCATATCAATTGGAAGACCATTAATTCTTTTGTAATATTCAATCACATTGATATCATAGTTCTGTGGTTTAGGAATGATTCCTGATTAAAACTCAATTTTCTTTTGATGTCCGGTTGTAGTCTAAGGAAGTTGCTAGAAATCTTCAAACTTAAAGTCTGCCAAAAGCTAATGAACGCAGTAATTGCAGTCATTACCATTTACCTAGCTGCTCTGTGGTTCACAAAGACGTCTGGACGAGGTATACGAAAACCGTAGGACACTCGTTGCTCCTTTTTACGGTATATTAACGCATTCGCGTGCCAACAAGCTTGGCCAGTCTGTTGTATAGGGCAGCTGGTATACAGCTCCTCTCGGGTCTAGCGAGCTCGCCTGGTTGCGGAACTTTCGACATGCGTGTATTTACCAACCGCATGGGCCTAGTGGTTGGTAAATTGCATATCCCAATGTACGCGCAAGGGATGTTGCTGGTACGTGTGTGTCTGCCGGTGTGTATCGAGTTATCCCAGTTCCGAGCCGTGGACCAGCCGCGGTTTCCCTGCTACCGCATAGTTCGCAATGCTTCTAATTCTGCCCTTACTCCCTTGTCTCCCTGCTTCCCTCCATCTGACTCGTTTCCACTTTCCCGTACTCTTATTATGTCGTTTCTGGCCTCTCTTCTTCCTTCTGCCTTCTTCATTGACGAGCTGCAATGGTTGGTGATGTTCATCTTTGTGGTTTTCTAATTAATGGTATATTACTCTAATAAATCGCTTTTCAAATAATATTAAAATTTCATTATTATATATCTTATGTGGATCAAGTGTGAGTGTAATTTTTATTTAATTTTCGTGAGAAAGCAGAATCTTTTTGGATAGAAGATGGTAGAACACAATATCAAATTATTTCAAGCATGTTTCAGAATTGATTCTTCCTCATTTATCAATTTCATCAGTGTCCTTAATTCGTCTGCTTTGAAGTATATTATTCATGGGATTATATTTCTTAGACCTTCTCCGTTAAGTTGATGGTGAGAAGAATATTGAACCGAGGGAAATATTCAGGAATTATTTAAAAAACCATAGATACTCGTATTTGCATAGAATTGATTGATCACATTGCGGGATTCGCCTAACTGTTTCAATAAACGTTATTACGTAGACACTTGATCATACGAATGTATTTATTCATATTACTTTAAAACTCTAAAAGAATTTCTCATATATTTTTTCTAATGAATAAAATGAAATATAGTATTTTTTTTTTTTTAAATACCAGGAATAATGTAAAAAAGAAAGAACAATTTTTTTCCCTCCAGAATAACTCCCACGCAGATACGTTAAAACGATTCGACAGTTAATTGTCCACGATTAATCATTCCTAGCTGGCCAATTACTCAATGGCTCTCGTATTCGTGGTGACCGCAAATTTCGACTCTTTCGCAGGCGTTTCACGTGTTTCGGAAATCGATGAGGAACGCGTCGATAACGCGTCTGACCGCCAATTCAAAGCGTACACGCTACATGCTTCCTGTAATTCGTTAGCGGTTCCGTTCACGCAAAAACGATAATATCCTGGTGAAACGGTTATAGAAGGTGTTTCCTCTGGCAGCATCAAGCCGCAAAACGTTATACTTAATTACGTCTGCCTTGCGCGGCACGTCTCGACTATCACGCCACGTAAGCAGTAAACGCTTCGCTAAGTAGCGAAGGTATTAATACAATGTCGGTGGTCTGACTCTCTTCTTCTTGCCTTTTACCGTCTTTATGCCTCTTCGGAGAGACGTGCGGGTCATCGGAAGCCAGATACTGGACATATTTTTAACTGTTGCGGTTACCTTGACCCACGGCTAATGTCCGAGGAACCTGGAGAATCTTCCTCGGTGAAAATATTTCGAATATTTCAGTTTTTCTACTTCCCTGAACAGAAACACTTAGCAATCGTCAGGAAGGTATATTATTTGGAAATAAGAAACAATTTTTATAGGATTCTTGTTATCGAAGCTTGAACAAATATTTACCATAATTATTATTATAATATGAGCGTTTTTTTACCGTTAGACTGATAGTTTTGCAAATTATTAATTGGATTGGATGAGTTTAAACGAGTTCTTTTTTGATAGTGTGCGAAATCGAAACGAATACAGAGCGCAGAGGTATAGGGCGAAGGACAAAACGATTCGAACAATGCGTTCAATATAAAGGGAATATCGAAACGGCATCGGGGAATTATTCCTGTTATCTGTTTACGCTTGGTGATTTTTAATCGAATCAATTTTCTGCAGCGCATGCATGCGCGTACAATGATCGAGATACCGGATCGTGCGAATGCTTTTATATCTAACGCCCTGTACAGAGCAATCTAAAAAGCAGGATTTAGGAATTTCGGGGATGTATAGAAGCTTACGGGGTTGTACAAACAGTGCACAGTTTATATGTGTTCCTGTCAATATTGACAGAAATGAAGATACATGTTTGTTAGGATTCTGGCTGTCCGGTATTCAAAATCACTCAGTCAGTTCAGAACACAAATTGTTTAGATACTTCTTCTAGGTCCTTAATTGACAATCACTAATTAATCGAAATTGTAAATTTAATTTAAACTTTCGAGACTCGTGGAATTAAAATTAAAAAATACAAATACTCTGAACGAAATTTATGTACTGAAACTATAAATGTTATGTAATTAAGCTGAACATGCTTCATACGTTAGGATGGAATGGTGTTATATTGTTAGGCTGTATTACGCCTGATAAGCTATGTAGGCTAGTGTTCAGTGTATTAGTGAGTTAGGTTTGGTTTAGGAACATGTTAAATACACATACATCAGGCTGGTCGGATCAGTGAACTCACGTAGAACTTTGAATTTAGCATGGCGAATGCATACACCTGTGGATGTACATGTGTGTACGTATTAACATCGTTGAATCATGGGAAATTTGATGGAAAGGAAAATTGAAGGGAAAATTAGATTTAGGATGATGAAGAAGATAATAAATAAATAAAATTATATTAAAATATTATATAAAATATTTTGTTAAGAGAAAGGAGTCATTTTCGGAGGACAAATTAACTGATCTTCATTTGGGAATCGTGGTAGCAACGACAAGAGTAGGTTGAAAGTGAAGTCTGGGTTGCGCTCGGTCGTTGCTCGTGTATCGGCGTGTCTGTATGAGATAGATAACATCTTCTTGGGGGGTTAAGTGCACCCGCATCCCTGCGTTACGGCACCGTGATGTCCCATGGCCCCAATGACCCCATCTTCTCCGCGGTTCCGCTCTCCCTCATTCTCTTCCCTCGGCTCCTCTGATCTCTTCTTTTCTCTTCTTTCACGTTCGCCTTCTGCTACCGCGTCGAGTTCCTTCTAGGTACTTCAAGCTCCATGCTTCGCTGCTTCCCCGTATCGTTTAGAACTTTTTTTTTCCATGCTTCGATGTTGTTCGCTTAGATGACCACCTCGTGGCCACGTACAACATGCAGCTACACTCCGACATGGTCATCTGTGTCTTCAAGTGGGTAATCAATTATAAATTTGTAAAATGAAGTATAAAGTTACAATTTTTTTTTTTTCAAGATAATTTTTGTGAATTCAGTTACAGTAGACTCTCGTTATATTGCCAGGTGAGCGATTTCACCTTCGCATGAATTTTCTATCTCTTTTCCTCATTTCAAATGAGAGTCTAGAAGCTTGTAAAATTGTAACGCCACCCTCGGCAATATAACGAGAGTCTACTGTACTTGATTTAGGAAATGGGGTGTAGGTAACAGGGAATTTGTGACGGCCCTGATCAAAGCTTCCTCAGTTCCTTGCCACAGAGAATGTTTTAATCGAAACTAACGTGGTCTTAAGACTCCATTGAACGTGATCTAAGTCTATACTCAAGTTAAGGAAGTTCGGTGAAATCTTCTGGTGTTGAAACCGAGACTTGTTTGAGTAGTTAGATAGATAGTTAGAAATTTAAGATTCTTTGGATTATTGTGTACACAGAGATCATTGATTAGAAACTGAATAATAGTCTATGATATATTTCATATTTGAATCTTACAAATTTAATGTAGAACATTTTCTTTTTTATTTGTAAATTGAGCAGTTGACCCATTTTCATAATATCCCTCTTAAACACTAGCCATCAAACTTCATCGTTCAAGAAGAGTTTAATTAAAACAAGCTGTTAACTCTTGAAAGGCGAGCTGCCGATTCATATTGTCTGTTTTCAAGGAAAAGAGGGTTGCCAGAGGATCCGTTGTACAACGATGCACTTGTATCGAGTCGCGTAACAAGACCGCCTTATGTTAGGAATTCGAGCAGATCCCAGGAACAGGTGTCTCCCGTGGGTCGTGTACGAACACCATTTCGAGAGTTAGGGTCGGATAGCAGAAATTACGACGCGAATTTCCTCTGGTGTTATCGTCTCCACCCACCTCGTGCCCTTTCGTTGCTCCTTTTACCGAATCGGGATTCGTGTCGCAAGGAGACGAGAATTAAAGGACATCCGCAACACACACGTTTGAAACGCGTTTCTGGATCGAGAACACAGCGGCTTGGGGCGTGTGGAAGCTTGAAGATGTACGATAGAAGGGAAGGAATGGGTGAAACAAGGGGTGGAACTTGAATATTCTCGTCGTTCAGGAAAAGAAATTGAGAATTTCACGCTTCCGTTGGCCATTCGAGGGTTGAACGAAGGATAAATACGTGTGGTGTATATGGTCGTACGACGTCTAATGGGTGGGATGGGACCATCCACCCTTCTTGATTTTATTCGAAGTCCATTCTTCTTCTTTTTCTTTTTTCCCTTTTATCCGGGACACGATTTCATTTATTGGCGGGAGAAACTGATGGTTATTCGGTGCTTTATATTTCTATCGTGTCTTGGGGCTGAAAGTCGTGAATATTGGAACAATTTTAAAGTGTCAATTTGATTAGATACAGAAACAGAAAAATAAAAGTGGATTTCATGGTGCTAGGATTATTTTATTTTCTAATATAAATTTTTCACTTGTTACCTTGCAAAACTAATGCATTCAATCAGTCTTACCTACAAATTAAAAAATTTCTTTTCTTTCAATAATTTGATAAATTATATTAAATTCTTGTCTAATGAAAATAATGACATAAAAATTTCATCAATATTATAATTTAATTTATGTCGGTGTTTGATCTTTACAAGAGGTATAATCCATGTCGTATATTCACGTATAAGAGAGCTGTTGTATATAAGTTAAGCAAGAGAAGATGGTAAGTTGGCAAAGTTTATGCAACTTTGTAGTTCGTTCAACTAATAATTGATCCATAAAGTGCTTCTCAGTCTGAAAGTTTCTTAAGTCAACTTTTCACTCTTTGCACTCTAAAAAGATGCACTCCCGGCTAATCAACTTTCGATGATTTGTGGAGAATCTTTTCGTATTTCTTTTTCACCACGTTCTATACTTCATTTCCTTGCTGAATTTTTTAGAAAATTGACTTTTAATATTTTGTTTTCTATTTTTTCAGTTTAGAAAGATGGCATTCTAAAATATTGATAATTTATTTTTCAAAGCACCCTATAGTTAAAGGGTGAATTATTTAAGAACTTATCAAAGGATTAATTACTAAATCCAGTTCATGATACCTAAAATAATTCCGTCATCAGGTTGTTGTGCTTCTTGATCACGTGCTCCATTAGATCTCTTAGGCTGTCCCCGTTGAACCAGTTTCTCGTTCACTTCGAATCGCTGTCACATCAAAGGATCGAAACGTACACACTTCCTGACAAGTATATTACCGGTGCCAGGGATCGATCTGACGTATCTATTGTACGGAGAATGTGGTTCATGAATACACGTCGCGGTTCACCGTCGAGATTCCCGTAAACGCGACTTCCCTCAGGGACGTGGATTGCACCGAAAGAGAAGAAGCTTGGAAAAGGTGACTGGCATCGAATTAGGTGCTGCTCTGAATACGTTCGCATTGGTCGGGGGTTTATAAAAAGGAAGCACTTACTCGGAACGACGAGTGATAAAAAGGACTGAAAAATATGTTTGGACCTGGGCGAAGAGTGCCAGGTCGAATAGTTGTAGAAAACGAAGGTAACCTAAGGAATAGGATGAAAGTCTTTCCTTCGAATGTTTTTATTTTCATTTCATATTGAATTTATTATATCTTTTTCATTTTCCATAAATAAAATTTGAATATTACAGCTGCCTATTTTCTGTATCAAAGAGCAAAAGAATAATATTCCATGAAGTGTAAGTAAATTTATTATAAATTACATGATTAATGGAAGAACAATTGTTTATCTGAAATAAGCACATTGTGTGTAAAAATTCCGAAGGTAATCATAAAATCCCATGAATTATAACGAGATAGGAATGATTCAAAGAGGAATCACACGATTCACGCCTCGAGCAATTTTCATTAAAATCAATATTCACAGAGTTATCGAAGCGAATTCAATTTCGCTGAGAAATCTTATATAACGTTTCTTCTTCACGAAGAAATTGGATGCTTAGAGAAGACCAGCCTGTTGATAGATGTCATAAATCGAACCTCTATTTTCATTACTGCAGGGTAAAATCTGCTGGAAAATATAAATACGTTCGAGCAGGTGTCTTTCAAGTACAAGAACTTTAAATAGCATCAATATTTGACGAATTATTTGCTCTACTTCGATGTAAATTTAGCACAGAGTTTGGTGGATGGTTAAAAGATGGACTAAAACGATTTATATTGCTGTAAATCAAACGGTAGTTTCAGAAGTGATGTATTTACTGTTGACGTATTACTTATTAAGTGATCATTAATTAACTCCTGGATACTTCGATGTACCTACTTTAGCTTGAGGTGTTTCAGTCTGTTTTTAAGGAAAAATCATTGAGACAAAAATTGAGAAGTTTTTAAGTGACGCTGTTTTTTGGATTAATTTTATTAATAAAATAAAATTCTGGGAAGAAATTGACAATTTTGAATTTTTGGAAGATAAGGTTTTATATAATAAATTTGGAATACGAGTACTTTTATTTAAATAGAAGTTTTTTGAAAATGAGATTCATATTGTTTTGCCTTAGAAAATATAAAGTATGCAAATCAAATGGAATACGAAACATATGCATTTGCATAAATATAGTATAATGGTACCATTTCTTATTACCTCGCGAACATTTAATTTCAAATTAATTTGTAAATTCTTTCACTTGGAATCCGGCAGTACAAGTAAGTTGGTCATTTCCATACCGTTCAAAGCTCTCGAGCAATTTCAGTGTTTCGTCGAATTTTCAAGATCCTCTGAACTTCCAAGTTCCTTCAATTCGTCGAGACTGTTTAAGTGGTAGGAGATTTTCAAGATTTTCAAGTGGCCGAAGATCCGGCCGGCATTTAGAGCGCGATTCGACCCTTTGCATGACTGAAATCGCTTGAGAACTCACGAAAAGGAGAATTGAATGGCCATCGCTACTTACGGCGAAAGCTGAAAAATCGTCTCCGCCCCAAGGGAACGAGACAACTTCAAAAGTTTCGTAGATATCGCGATTCATAGTGGGAAGAGTGCCAACGATCTTGTAACGCCCATTTACTCTTCGAGTCGTCTCCATTTCTTTTTTAACCAACCCCGATCATGAATGTTCCTAAGAAGTTGAATATCCACTTTAAAAAGGATCATTTATCAAAGTTATTTAATGAATATTTCGAATTTCTTCATCTATTTGCTTTGAAAAGTTAGAAAAATAAATCTTCTATTTATAAACAGAGATACCATCTACAAGCATAACCAGAATGAATTCGTTAGAATGAACGCAAGCTTATTTGAAAAGAAAGAAAATCGTGATAATAGTGCAACATCTCGAAGAGACAAGGAAATTCCACTCGGCGTCTGTCGCAACGTTCTCCGTTTTCTCAGCGGAAATTTTATTATGCTTCCGCGTGGGGTTCTGCGCTGGTGGAAAGGATGAACAGAGCGCGCGACACAAAGGGAGGAAACCCTGTCGAGTTTCTTTCCGCCTTCCGGCAACGCACAGCATTAAACCCGGCGTAGAGAAACGTATCACGAGCGGCGTCGATGCTTCGATCCAATAATACGTTTCGCGAAGGGTGGTTAGCGATCGATGCATCGAGCGTGCACTTCGCGAAATCGAGTGTGCATAAAAGAAGAAGAGTTTCCAGGCGAGAAACGTGTCTATAAAACTGCGGAAAGTCGTGGGAGAGGAAGAGAAACGGTAATTCTCGCGACTACGGGGAATAAAGTGTGTATTCTTCTGTTCGTAGAGCAAAGCAGCGAATTCAGGGGGTGCAGTTGGTTGTTTCATTGCTATCGGATAACTCTGGTTACCGCAATAGATCTTTCAAGATTTTACCACCAGGATATACGATAGAAATACCTTTATAGAGATATAATCCTTTTTGGGGAAGATGGAAAATTAGGAAATTGGAATATAGAAACTTATAGGATTGGAAAATTGGAAATTTAGAAAATGGGTTGAAGATGAATATTGACAAATTTTGCCACCGCAAACTCTCATATTCCTCAACGACACCCTATTGTTCATACCGCATTAAACCACACTGCCCGTACATTACGTTACGTGTTCCGCGCTGCGATTACGTGTGGTATGTTCACGTCATTCGCTAGTCTCCTCGTCATAAAGTTTGTTCAAGTTTCAGTACGCTAATTGCACCATCATTAGACCGCTATTTAGCTTGATTACGTTCCAAGTTCCACGAAGTCTTTCGAATAGACGGGTCGCTTAAAATCAATCATTCGGCGAGCATTCAGATGCTTTTTGCGACCGACTCCACGTCGATCGGATCGATTTATCCAAGTAACATCGTGGAATGTGAACATGCGAGTCTAGCAAAAAACACTCGGTCTTAATGACGTCCAACTTGGAATTGGGGGACATGAAATTGATGGCAATTAGCTTTGCGCCCGACAACACGGTCCAAGATCTTTCTCGGAGCTTTTTGGCCCCCGATGGAGGTGAAGTGATTAATCACCGCCTATCCTACGTGATATACTCCGTTTTGTCTCTGGCATTGAGATATTTCATCTAAAAGCCTCTTGCATGGATCCCTTTAACCTACGAATAGATTTATTTATATAGAATGAAACTCGTGCCTGGGGTTGGGTCGGGTCGGGTCGGGTAATAATCGAGTCGGTTCGGATCGAATCGCGTCACGATTATTAATATTCATTGGTAAAAGGCGCGAGGGGCAGGTGAACCACAGAGTCATCGAACGATAACTCATTCGCGTGTTAATTAATGTTATCCCATCAAGGATAGAACAGGTTCTTGTCACTGTTATTTTGCAACAGAATCGAACTAAAGTGGGATATTACGAAGAAAATGGAATATGTTCGCGATCATCACGCGACCGCACGCTTGCTCGCTCCCCTAACGATACCTATCATTTAAACGTAAATCGTGTTGCATTCCTGCCGACATCGGACGCACGCAGCGACGATTTGCCTGTGGAAATCAGATCTTGGCCGGGAATGACGTTGCTGATGGTCCCGTACCGATCAACAGGAAGCATTTACCCGACTGTTTTATATCGGAAATCACTATGCGTTGCTCGACTCTTCGCGCTTCGCCTTAAGCGGTCTGCCTCGTCCCTTTGGACGTGGACGAAGTCATTGATCTACCTTATATAACCTATAGACGCGCGATCCCTGCTTAATGATCCGTTAAATATTCCTTGTAATACGGTATTTACAGCATCGATAACCGTCGATGCCCGGTATTATATCACGTCCTTTGCTCGTTATCGTTTTACCGTCTTTTCTACTTGTCGCCTTGACGCCGATGCTTCCATAAAAATTTCATCGACCTAGACTGCTGGACGTTTAACGGAGGCCACGCTGTACTAGAGACATTTAGTGCACACTTTAGAGGGTTGAGGTTTTACTGGTTCACTCGTGGAATGCAGTCGGAGAGTCTTTAAACACCTCGGACAAGACATTTTTTATGGGCAATCAAAATTTTGATGTACCGTTGGTTTCAGAACAGTAGGACTAGGAAATATAATATGACAGTGATTGATTCAATTTATTTTTATTTGCGCAGAGATATTTAAAATTTCATCTGACTTTGTAGCATTTAATATGTAAAGTGATATCTATTTAAAATATTTTTTCCTCTAAATTGTATGCAGCTCAGACTGCACTTGACACAGCATCCCATAGTACCTGCAGTTGCCATCTAAAATGAGAAATATTTAAATTTATAACATCTGCGTTAAATGTGCTAGAGAAATACCTGAAAATTTTTTAAAATATTTTCTACACCCACGATTAAAAAATCAGTCTTCCCCAGTAAAAGAGGTGACATTCCGAGTTTTCGTCGTTTCCCATGGGTATTCATGGTTTCCATTTAGAACGCGCCGCAGTCAAAGGGTTAACAACCTCCTAATCACTAAAGTATTAATAATAATCAAAAAGAAATTTAGTAATAAAATTTCAACCTTACAGAACTTGCTTCATTTCGAATCGCTTACTTCTCCAAGTGGCAGCAAGCTGATCGAACAAAGTGAAATTTAACCCTTTCATGGCGATAAGTTTACGATTGAAATTTCCCCGTAACCATAAACTGTCGTAGACCTTTTCCTCGTTATCGCGACTGGTCACGAAACGGTACGCGTGCCTGAAATTTTCAATTGTCCGTGAAACAATTGGCTGGAAAAGGGGTTGCGCGAGCCACGCTTCCGGCCGGTTTTCCTCGTCGATCCGGAAATCACGGTATAGCCGAGATCGCAACAGAATTCTAACTGACAGTGGCAATTGACAGGGGTAACGAATGGCCGGCTAGACGGGGTTACAGCGGCAGAAAAGATAAGATCGATCCTTCCGTTACTCGGCTAGCATAACCCGAGCCCCGTACCCTTATGATAATCGTTCAGCGTGATTGCAAGGATTTGTTTCTGCTATAAGCATCGCCGGTTAGATATGAATTAGAGAAGAAAATCTACGATCTGAAATTCAATAGTCGATAAATAACACGGTCCGTGAATTCTGTAATCGGTACTTTGTACCTACACTGAATACCGCCTGCAGTCTGCCGCTGTTACAAGACCGAGAGATAATAAATATGATTCCACTCGTGCCCATCGTCGTCTGGTCGGACTGCCACGAGTGTTGGAACGCGACAAAATGACTTTGCGCTTCCAGCAGTTCGATTAGCGGCCAGCTTCGATTAGCGATAGCTCTCTCATCCATATAATAATAATCAAATTAACATAGCGATCAAAGCGTTAATAAATTAAAAAGAAAAGTCAGGAAAAAATATCGAAATAAACAAATTAATGTGCCTCCTACTCTTCGCAAAATGGAAGATTGAAAATTAATCAACGATTAAAGTAGCCCCCTCGACAAACGTTCTTCTCGTATAAGCCTTCCGACATATCCAAGGAACGTTAACCGTTCGTTCGTTTTCCGTTAGCCCACGGAATATCGAGTTGTCTGACTGACACGATACATTATTCTCCGCTTGTAAACGCAATTCCGTTCTCCTTTGGCAGAGTCCCGGTTTCCCTCGGCGTTTAACAGTTCGCCGCCGAGAGACACGCATAGGGAAAGTCATAGGCGATATCTAGCGTAGATTCAACATGACAATATTCCATTACCATGGCTCGCTGGCACGGCACACGACGCCGCTAGCTGTCAGGGATGAGAGTGCGCGCCACGTAGCAGTGTGTTGTGTCACGTAATATTGACTATCGAGTAGATAGCACACGGAGGAAACGGTGCTTGCTACACAGTTACCGGCTTCGTCGGCTGCGTACAGGATGTGCACTTCTTATGCAAACTGGCGTCGGTCCAGGTCCCGGTATTACGAGGTGTCACTTGTGTCACCCCTTACGGCACCCTCTGCCGACTCGATTCCAGTAGACTCTCCGCTTCATTCCGTATTTAGAACCGCCTCTGATCTTCTTTTTCAACGTTCCACCTCGCACGCCTATCGTATCTAAAATAAATAGAAATTTTTATGAGAATTACCCTAGTAAAGTGTTGAACCTTGAAGAGCGGAGTCTGGGTTAATCGTGATCCAAACTTGCAAAATATATATATATATACAAGGATATTTATTTAACCTGAAATAGAAAATTACTTTTTAATTAGAGCTTTCTCCTTAATTTACTCAAAAATTTCCCTGATTTCGAGTTCCTACCAAGTTTCTTACTAAGATCCCGGCCAGTGTCGTCTGCTCTGTTCTTCGCCTCTTTCATCCTCCAGGGATCATCCAATCAAAGTTACCCTACCATAGCCGGCGAACCTTTTTCACCGGAACTCTTCGAGTACAAGTACCGGCCACCAGCGCGTTTAAGCTCAGACGACAGAGGGAGGCAAACGACACAGGGAACATGCTCGTTCCCCCCTTTTTCCTTAGAGTCGATCCCACGAGCGGTGAATTAAGGGCGACGCGGCCACGATACACCAGCTTCACTGTCCTGTTAACCCATTAACCCTAGCAGGCTGGCCTCGTTAACCCGCTCCGCGTTCGTTGTACGACGACTACTTTCAAGTTATGATCGCCCAGTCACGATCTCTTCGAACAGCGTGGGATAGTTCTAGGCCGAAGCAAGGGGATAGGATAAGCTTGTCCCGCAGACGTTCCTATCCCACGCGCGTGCCTCAGAATTCGCCAAAGACGCTGCGTGCACGACCTTTCCGTCGAGACTGACGAAAGGGAAAGCCGTGTATCCTTTCTACTTAAAAATTCCACCTGTCCGACTGGCATCAAGAGGCTGGAGAATGATTAACGGCGGGCAACAAGTGTTCAGGTTCAAGGCTGTCGGTGTCTAATGACAGGTTGCCGAAGACAGTGAAAGGGAAAGAGGTTTTCTTTCATTCCGTCTGGATGTATCTATCAATTTTAACACTGTGCTTTCAACTCCGCTTGAAAGGTATGGGGTAATTATGGGGGAGATGTCGGACGTTTTGAAAAATTGACATTATGTTAATTAGTGTAATTAACATTTTTATTTAGGATAGGACAAGTACCTTAAAAGTGTGTTATTTGATTATGATGCATTATTATTATTGGTTAATTGCATATTTATTTTTATAATTGCAAAATTATTTTTGTATTTATTTTATTTAGTTATATTTAACTTGTATAATGACTGCACTAAGTTATACGAGTCGTAGTTTACATTTTAGATTCATTTAACGTTATAAATCTTGAGTAATTAGTGAAGTGAAAAGAAATTCTACGATAGCTGCAGATTCTCACGACCATAGGACACGTTAAGAAACGCATTTTAAATCCGCTCACGATCAACGCAAAGGAGTTCTTACTAATGGCTTATAACGATCGGGGTCCTTGAGGAATTAATACCCTTCGAGCACCCTTTCTTGATTAGATATCCACGAGGAAGTTGAACCGATTGGAAATTCTCGCTTGCAGGGCAATACCATGGACGAAGTACATTATGTAAATCGGAGGGATAACTAGGTAATTAAAGTACGAGAATAAACTACGAATGCCTGAATTCGAGCTTGAGTTACTTCCATTTTACAGTGTCTGTTATCTTCTTTTCTTTATTTCTTTCTCTACTACTGCTTTAGTTTTCTTTGCATTTGCAAACTCGCTAATGAAGAATACGTTCATTATTTTTGAGTCTTTAATTCTATTGCAATCTGACCGATGGAAGAATGGTAACCGATGAATATCGGAGCACGTCAAGCATCGCCGCGAACATTAGCACCCAACGAAACGCTGTTGGGACTATAATCGATTGGTTTTCGTGGAGGTTTCATCAGTGTTTGTATTTCGGTCAGGAAGGGGCCAATTCCATGGAACGATGAACACTTCGGCTTCATGCTGATTATTCCTCAGAATCTATAGGGTGTTCAAGATTTCATGATTTTTACGTTTCTTCTTTTTTGGAATGAGAAATTTTAATTGCAATTATTTTCCTATGTACATATCCTATTTTTTGAATTTCATATTATTTTCCTATTTCTATTCTAACTTAGCACAATTATTTGAAAAGCTAACTTTTTATCAGCAAACCACACATACCTCAAAAGTGACAAAGCAATAAATGCACTGAGCACCCTATATAACTACCTGTTCAGATCCACATTTTCCTCTCTTTGTTTTCCCTCGTTATCTCACATTCCCATACACATATTTGTTCTTCGTTTAATTTTCCTCTTCTTTCTCCGTTCGACATGTCCGAACGAATATAATACGTAGAACGCTACTCGACGCCCACACAAATGGCGAACGTTGTGCATTGAAACGCATTCTGCGTTTGATCCACGGCTGATGCGAACTTATAATTCAATATGCTGCGTATGGCATACGATGTTATGCATTACCTGATTTCGCCACTCGTCCGTTCTCCATTGTTCCCGGAGTTTGCTAACGATCGCGCAGAAAATGCACCGATGTTCAATGAGTATGCTCGTATCGATTTATCCTAATTATTCGATCGCAATGTACCGATACGGTTATATTGATTAAATTAATAATCTCTTGTTTAGTTGCCGTCGGTTTCTGATTACGGCCAATGAAGTTGTCTGGTTGCTGGAGTATCCTGATGAATGGAACACGTTCAGATACCAAGAGGCAAATTGAGTTGGTAATATTAATGGTATCGAGGGAATGAGAATGTAAACATTCTCCTGCAAATAATTTTTTATGGGGTGATTATTGAAGCTTCTAAATAATTTCTTATTTTTATTTTAATTCAATCATCCCAAAATTGGGATCTGTCCCACTTCAGAGGAATATCGTAACCCTTTAACCCTTGAACAACGGACCACGCAGAGAGCCCTAATTTTTACAGTATCCCTGATATGAGATTTATTGCAAATACATACATGATTTTATACCCACATATTTCGTAACAGTGTTGAAAGTATGAAAAAAAGTTTGAGTCAAATTCATTGAAGCACATGAAAGTCCACCTTTGAACCAGGAAGAGTTTTATAGTTTTCGATGGCTGATAAGACGAGCACTCTCGGCGCATTCTAATCTTAATAATCATCTTAATATCTAAGGGAAACAAATTTTCTTCCCCCGAGGTATCTCCAAAGTGCTGCGAAGTGGGTGGAGAACATAAAAGAGATCGTAAGAACCTTTTCAAGATAGTTTACCTAATATTTTTGCATGAGGCTCTTGAAACTCTGTTACACAAGTTGTGTAGGTGTCTTCCAAAGAACCCTTAAACTTCTATCAAAAAGATACAGCTTCAATGTTTTTTGCATCTTATTCAAGAAAACATCATCTAAAGACTTTATATTAAAGAATTATTATATTCAAGAAATTTCCACATTTTTTTTTACTTGAATAAAAATTCTGTCAGGGGGTAAATCATGGTAATTTATTTGAAGATAATAACTGTTCCAAATAAAGCAAGGAATTTTTTTCATAATTACCGGTTTAAATTATAAAGAAACATTCTGAAGTTTTTAATATATTCACCCCAGCACGATAATTTCGAATGTTCTATCATTTCGTTGTTGATATTTGTCAACTGAAATTAATTCTCCCATAATTGTATCTCCCATAAAATGAAGTTATTAAATGCTCGCTCACCGCTCGTTTCGTGCAGTTGAATATTATTCGAGAAGGCTGAGAGAATATGTTATACATATGTATATTAATGATATCGAAATGAAGATGCTTGAAAAGAAAAAGAAAAAGATATGCATACCAGTTTTTAATTATGATTCCTGTGTCTTCGGCTGAAAATTCCATCAGTTTTATCCTGCGTTGAAAAGGACAGTGAGAGAAACAGTTTATTATTTATGTACGGAGAAGTATTAACTAATATGAGAATTTTTTGCGAACATCAAGCTCATAAAGTTTTAATGAAAACTCTACTGAATGCCGTGCACATGTGTCGGTTATGGGGCGAGTCCACGTGCAGTGGAATACTTTCCACGTAAGTGGACAAACAGGAGTAAAAATTACGAGAAGTCGTCCTCCTTTACAAATTACAAGCGTTCCGTTTATTTTTCCCAAATCCAGCGTAGTCACCGTTCCGAGCGGTGTGTCGACTAAAAAATGTTACTGTTTGACTTTAATAAGAGTCAAAATTACGTTTTATAGCAGCGGAGTGTGCTAAATGTTGTTCATTAATCTTCCTTCCTTTTTTTTTTACGAAGGTACATTTGGTGCAGTAAGGGTTGTGTCATGATTCTAATATATTTGAGGTTGAAACGTTAGAAAAAAAGTTGAAAAAAAGAAATTAAATTTATATTTCAATTCAGATATAAAAAATGGCACTTGTATTGAAATCAGGAAACAACTATGAAAATCAGGAAAATGAATAAACTATAAAGGAACAAATATTTACAAAACTGAACATAAAAATCATAAATTAAAATTTCCATTTTTTCAAAGATATATTTTTACCATTATACGATACTTTTACCTAAAAATACCCACGATTCTCCTCACGAATAATGTTTCCATGATTAATGTCCACGTTTAATTAACGTCTGAATTAATGCTCGGCGCTAATGCATGGCGGAAGTGAATCAGTGTCGTTAAAAGGAAGCAGAACGAAACGTTTCCCTCGAAAATGCCACGGGTAAAGAAGGGGAAACGAACCATCCGCTTAAGATTTCGTTCAGCGACGGTGGGCTACTCGCAGAACTGATAAATATGCAATGCTACGAAAGAAGATGAAAAAGAAGGAAGTCTGGATGCCGATCGGGTGGAGCTCGCGAAGTAGAAGTTGCTTTTTCCGAGGAGTTTCAAAGGGACCATGGCAACTGGCCATGGGCTGAAACGTGTCGATTAGTATTATTAGGTCATCTCAGAAGTTTGTACCATTTTTCGTAGAGACGGTTTGATCAAAATGTTGAACACGCCCAACTTAATTAGCCTCTCTTTCTGAAACTTTTGCAGATTTATTCGTCAAAGGAGTAATGCAATTGGTGCAAAACTTTATTCAGTTTTTATTAATATTCTTCACCAATATTTTCGTATTTTCTTCAGTTTGAAAGTACTGCTTTAAACAAAATTAATAATGTAGTGGACTAAAAGTTGTGAAGAGGTAATTATTCCAGTATACCATGAAGGATATAAACCTGATAGCATTTTTTATGATTTTTCACAATTTCACGTAGAGAAAAAAGGCTGGTCGGTTTGAATAGCTCCAGTATTACGAACGATTCAAAAGGACCGCAAATTCATTGCGAAATCGGTTTGCACGTTTACAGCGATATCAATAACGGGATTGTTTTACGGAATTTCGTAAAACCACCTACGCCTACAGACTTGGTTCACCTATATGCGATTCAGTCGACGTGAGCAATTGTTTTTTAAATTAATATTTTGTTGGCCCTTTGACGTTCTTTCATTCTCTATGGAAATCGAACAGCCATTGTTGCAGTGATTTTTTAACGTTGTAAATTAATTTGATAGTTTTAGTTAAAAAAAAAAAATGAAAATATAGAAAATCAATCAAGATTGCAAATTTTGCAAGAAAGAAATTATAATTTTCTCTGTTAGAAAATTTGTGAAATTAGGTTGAAATGAAAATTCAAAGATTTAGGTATTGAAAGTTTTATATTTTATACTCTAATTTTTAGTTATTTTTGAATCCCAAATTTAGGAGCCATAGAAAAAAATTTCATCGACACTGCTGTAACAACGGCGTCGCAATTAATCTTGAGATTTCCATTGGCACCGTTTCAAAAAAATATGCACGTCTAGACGTCCATTCATGGGGGTGCGTATCTTAAGATTAATTTCACCGTCAGCCTCCAATTTTCTGCGACTATTTTCTTGTAAAAGTGGCAATGACACGTTCATTATTAATGGGACAAACTGTTCTAGTATTATAACAAAATTGGATTTCTGTGACTCAAATTAAAAAATTTTGCATTCATGAAGTGCTTCAAAAAATGGGTGGCCTAAAATAACAGAGAAATAATAAAAAATTTCCTTCGTTAATTAAAAACCAAAGTATCTATACTAATCAAATTTTTAATTTCAAATAAAATTTAATAAATAGAATTATTCTATGTAAGTCTGGATATTCGATTATATAATTTAATATAAAATCATACGGGTACAGTTTCCAGCGGAAGTGAGGGTTACGAAAGGGTTAACAAAACCACGGTCGGACGATTCGAGGAAATAAATACTGAGGGCATACGCGAGGGCAGGCCGCGCGAAAATTATGTGGTCGCCTGATATATTTCCCATTCACCTTGAATTAATGTATCGCCGATATTACAGCGATGCATCAAAAGCCTCCACTTTCCCCCAGGCCCGCGAACCTGCCTAAAAATTGCCGGCGTTGATGCATTGGGCCAGCCGCGAGAGCGCGAGCTGCAGATGAAATGTGCCGTTTGTATTGATGCTCGTTCATACGCGGTCGCATATTTTTCTTCGATGTCGGCCGTGGAAATTCGACGAACAATCTCGTCGATGTCGACGCCTGACGTACCTCGTTGCCGGACTAATAAAACATCCACAGGAAAAATGATTTCTTGCTGTTATTTGTTGCTGCATAGTGACACAGAATTTTTTAGATACAAACTTATAAGTGCAGCGGAATTTTCTGGTATTTGGGAAAATTGAGTCAAGTCTTTGTTTCTTTTTTTATATTAATTG
The DNA here is from genome assembly GCF_051020975.1 of Osmia lignaria lignaria. Classification (NCBI taxonomy): domain Eukaryota; kingdom Metazoa; phylum Arthropoda; class Insecta; order Hymenoptera; family Megachilidae; genus Osmia; species Osmia lignaria. The sequence goes on along the minus strand of NC_135032.1, from coordinate 11,701,403 downwards.
CAGTCTACTGTAGAATGAGGTCTATCTTTTTCTGAAGTTAATGAAATTTCTATAATTTGAATAAAATTATTCAATAAATTTATTAATAAACACAACAATGCACAGCACGTGCAGGTTCAAGTTCACTAGGATCTCCTTTCTTACAACAGATTTGTTAAGGGACTCTGTACAAAGACACAAGCACGCTATTATTGTTCTAATACACGATCAAAGATGCAACTACAACAATGGTTACAGCTCCCAAGTGTGTCATGAGGTTAAAACGTTTGCTCTTGGCCTGAGAATCCAAGCAATTACGAGCCTCTTAGAAGACGCGTTGCTAACGAACTTCGTCCCGCGTTTCGATCTTCACAAAAGCTTGCGTACTTTCGCGAAACAATTTATGTTCCCGAACGATACTCGTGAAGTTCGGTTGCATTTGTGGTTAAGCAGTGAGGTCTTAAAGCGCCTACCCTCTTCCAGCTGCGAAGGAACTTCCAAGTCTTGGGAATTAACTCTTTGAACAGTCTTGGTGTCGTGGATAATCGCGTGTTTTGGAACAATTGTAGAATTCTGGTTGTAATATGATTTTAGTAGGAAAAAATATTTGCTCCATTGGGTTGGTAGTTGTAGAAATTTGAGGGTGAAGGTTTCACTTTTTGATGAATTTTGAGTATTCCAGAGTAATTTGAGTTTCTTTCGAATTTCTACTAATTTGAGTAATTTAGAGTAACTCAAATATTTTGGGGTAAATCTGAAAAATATTTCACTGCCACAGCCCTCTCCATGGCAATATCACGAGAGTCTACTGTATCCAGCTGCAAAGTTTCAAGAAAATCAGTATCGATCACTTCTCCCAGCCGGTCATCATCTTATTTCTCAACCATCAACATTGTCCTCAACGAGCAGCATCTCGAACTTTACAACCTGTCCGTCCCGATGTTGAATGATCCTCGCGTCGAGGAGTGCTTGCTCGGTTCACAGTTAAATCGACAACAAACAGAAGGGAGTCGGTTAATGCTATGTTTGTTAAAGCGGTCGTACACTCGAACGTGTTTACCGAGCCTACTGTGTTTTACGATCTGCGTCCAAACAACCGGCAAGGAGCAGAAGGCTCTTCGAAGCGTAAAGCACGCCGGGAATAGAGACCAAGTGGCTGGGTCTTCTCTTCAGACTGCGGGTAAACGTTCGGCTATTTCAATTACGCGACACTGGTGTATACTTGAACTGGTTGTATGGTACCCTGGGAATGGTAGCTGATTAACAGGGTAATCGCAACCTGTGGCCATGATAGTTGATCGCCTCTTCTTCGATCAGGATCGTCCTTCGGAACAAACAGGCCAAGATATGCCGGTATTTCAAGAACGGAGGCTGGTGCTTATGGTGGAAACCATAAGGCTGCCCTTTACGATTATACCCATGGAGCTGAACCTTTGGGCACTGGGTGCTTTTTCATGGTTAGTTCTCTTCTAATCTTAGGGCCAGTGGTATATGATCTTTTAATATTTCAGGAGGGTGTTTTCCAAAGGGGTGGGAGATATTACTTAAAGAGGAGTTGAAAACATAATGATTAAAAATTAAAATTGTTTAAAATTTTTATTTTTTGAATTTCACCCAAATACAATAAAATAAATGAGGGTCCACATTTTTAACTTAAAAGAACCCAGTCTGGAAGCAAAACTTTTTAGCTCACTGGAGAATAATCGACAGAAGGTTAATGAGTGAGCTCGTTAATTTACAAGTAGAACGATTCGACGAATAAACTGTTCCGTTTATCGCATGGCGGTGATCTTTCGTCGGCACGTAGCTGGTCTTGGATTGAACGTAGAATTTAGCTGGTCGTTAGGGGTATTGTCGTCTGTACTGCAGCGACGAAAAGGAACTGTTTCACGGTTGGTTTATGGTTACTGCCGGGGAATTTTAAACGGGGTGTTAGCAGAATTTACTGCTACCTTTTATTATTAATCTCATTGTCGAAAAGTAATTGGATCGAAAACGCAGCGCCGTGGAAAGCTGGGGATAAAAGCAGTTCCGAGCGTTCTCAGCTACGGATGTTTCTTTTATTAAATCCGTGAATGAGACGAGCTTCTTGCATCGCTTCTGTTATCGTTGCGAAGATAGCGAATTAAACGGATATTTTCCTTTTTCTTTAATAAATTATTGTCGATGCTGTGCATGCCTTTTAACATGATGTTCATATTTAATTAATAATTCATTAATATGATAATTCGTACCCTAATGATACCAGTATTTAATTAATCACAAAAGATAGTAATCATGTGTTTTTCAGTTATCATTTATTATTTCTATAATTATGTTGTTTCCGTTTCTTTAAGAATTTTTATTATTCACGTAGTTCCTCTGTTAATGCTTTAATCGTCTTCACACTTCAGGAATTATTCACGAGGAATTTCCGTCGAAAGAAATGCTGTCAGTGTTTCTGAAATCCTTAAATAAATAAATATATCCGGTGCCTTAACAAGAGACAGCAAATGTTTTGCAATAAGAATTTAAATAAGAAATTTATATCAGACACGAGACAGATTGTTTTAAATATTTCCTGTATCACAATTTTCGACAAATTTTAACTACAAATTTATTCTGCATACGATATGCCTTTGCTATGTATTTTCAATCGTGTCTCTGTGCAATCATGATCGAGTAATAACCCATCAGAATTAACCAGTAATTCAACAGAGTTCTCCTGAGTTAATAGCTCTAGATACCGTAATTCTACTGATAATTTATGTCAATAGTAAATACTGATTAATGGTTATATTTATTCACATGCCTCTGTAGATAATGGTAGTCATTTCTGTAGTCTGCCAATTTTTATTTCTCTTTAATTGTAAATTGAAATTTTTGTGAAAGAATAATGTGAAATTATATATTCAGGGAATGTAAAAATTTCCTCTTTGTTTCTCAGACGATTTTCATTATTACCCTGGGGAGTTTAATACCCTAGCAGGTATATAAAAGTAAGAAGCTTGCCTAAAGGGTAGGGAATTAGATGCATTAAATGAAACTATGTCATCCCTATGCCGGTCACTATGTCAAGGGGTTAAACCGATGAAGCATTTCCGGCCTACAAGCAGGTTCATCATGTAACCGTAATACTATCAGTATCCTTGCTCTAGAAATAGTGTCATCCTACCCGATGACGTTTTTTCGCGGTCTAACTAGCCACGAACCATTTCTATGCTCGTTCGAGACTGCGGCAGATGTCGATGCCTCATTCCCTTAGCACAGTGTTTCCCAATGTTGGCAATACCATCCCCTCGTAGGCACTGGAATGATTCATGGTGAGTGATAGTGGCCTTAGATACAACTAGGGGACGTAAATTTGTCACCGCATCTTCCTGTTTCTTCGCTTAACGAAGACAGATTTTCAGGAGGATGCTGAGTAATTTTTTACCGGAAAAAGGGGTGGTAGGCGAAATAAGTTTGGGAACCTCTGATGTAGCAGCTCGAATTTAAGGGGCAGACGGGTCTTATACGAGCGACGGAATCGTGAGTAGATGCGGGACCGACAACGTGTCCCATCAACGCGAACCTATAAACTCTGCTTGCTCGGAAATAATATTGGGAATCCTTTTCCCTTCGTTCTTGCCTCTGGATTTTCCTGGGGTTCCTCATCCTTGAGCTGGATTTTCCTCGTGGCAAGGACGAAAAAGGTCACGGCCCTGAAACGATCTTGAAATTTTTCTACGACCAGATTGCGAACGGTGTAAAAGTAGTGATACAACATCCGGAAAGGGTTTCGCAGAAACTTTTCCGTTTTTTATTTCATCTTTCAGTCTCACTAAATTTTATTAAAATTGAAATTTCTGCGTGGGAAAATTTTTTTGGTCAATTACAAAATATGCAAGTAAATAAAAATAAAATTTTTTAAATTCTCAATTTACAGGAAATTAGAGTAGTACCATTTCACTTTGAAGAATTTTTTACTGCAGTCATTGATAAAAGGTGCCTAAAAGGGTAAGGTAATTTGTAAAGGTTTACGATTATGATGCTAGATTCAATGATGCTTGCATATTTATGTATATTTGATAGGGTGATTCATAAAAGCATGTTAATAGTTTGCAAGGTAAATCTGTATAGTAAAACAACTTAAGAAGGAAGGTGGTAGGTCGTAGACGCCATGGCTTCTGAGTTATATAAAGGATTAACGAAGCTGATCAAAGTGTCCGCTTCGTGCTTTAACATTACTTTAACTTATTGAAACTTAGCGAGAATACCAAACATTGTTTAAAGGATTTAAAATAATTATGAATCTTTCTTGCGTTTCAAATAACTGTTTGCAATCCAGTTTATAAACATTTTATTTTAGCAAAATTGGATATAATTTCACATTGAACCACAGAAGCATAAAATAATTAGTCCGGAGGCAAACGTTTTAATGATAATCCTCTTAACTGTACCGAATAAGCGTTTCAGCCATATCGATAGAAAATAAACGAGAAACACGTAGCGAACTCTGAAGCTGTTGCAATTATTTTCAGCTTATGTGCAGCAGTATCTTTTAGCCGCTCAGCAATCGTCTTAGTATAACTATATACGACTTATTGCAACAACTATTCCAGGATTATACCACGTAATTATTCTGCTTGCTCCTTTTCCTGTACTTCTTTCCATAGATAAGCATCTTAAAAATGCAAGCACTTCTTCGTTGTTAGGAAAAACTTTTCCTCTCTGGTTCTGTTTTAATTCAGTATACCTTATTTACTGAATAATCTTTCAAAAGATTATTTTGACAATTTTTTTCATTTATAGATTTTAAAAGTTTCTCTCAATCACTTACCTCGATCTGTTTAAATGAAATGAAAAATTGAGTTGAAAATAGATATATTTCCAGCACCCAACCGAATATTCGAATGGTGGAATATTTCGCTAAAAAAGAATGAAAATAACGAAACTTCCGTAGTCGTTGATTTTTGTATGAAAACTTTTTCATCAAAAAACCCCTCTTCTTCGTTTTTTCAATACAGATGAAAAAAAAAAAAAGAAATACGTTGCTTTTGATTTTTATACTTTTCAATGTCGCTCTTTTTCGAGCGATTACGTAAATCATTTTCTGAATACTTGAGCGTAAAAAATACCACGCTACGCGACTAACGATCGTCAAGATTCACGTTGGTCGAATTTCGGCTAAAAGTTTTCTGCGCGCGGCCACTATTGGACCGCAAGCTTCCGTTTTCCAGATTTCCCTCCATTCGTTGCAGTTGCCGCTCATTTTTTCTTTCTCTACTGTGCGAGCCACACGCGTTACAAATTGGTCCATGCTTCATATGAGGCCAGCCCTATGAGGCGGCTGCGTTGGAGCCGCGTGAAATACCGCGGCCCGTTACTTGCGGCCTGCAACTGTGGATTAATTAACGCAGATTAATATCAAGATGCATCCTACTGCAAGATGCATCTTGGAAATATAATGAAACTATTAATTTTTGATTCCTAAATTTGTTTCGTATCTGAAATTATCTGTTGATATTTAGAGTAAAATGTGCAATAGGGTACCATCAAATCGCATAATTCAGAGCTTAGAAAAAGAATCTATTTGAAGAATTCTGCTCGTATATCCTCTCCCCGGGATAAAGTTCAAGCTCCTATAACTCTCGAAATAGCTTCACGATGTTCGAGCAACGCGCACAAATCACATAACCGCGCAGTGAACTTCTATAACACGTGGAAAGTATGAATTTCGCAGATACATTATCATAGATTATCAGCCGGCCTTTATATCGAACGGTCGTGCGTGCAGTCAGAGACCGCATCCACGATTCTTCAATTTTTCAAATCGTTTAATTTCTACGCAAACCGTAACTAGAATTGAACGGACAATTTTAGTGGCTGAAAGTTATCGCGTGCGATGCATCCAAGGGCCGCAAATCTCGGTACTGGAAGATAAATGGATCCCGGGGTCAGACTTGCGAGTGCTTTAAATTACCGCCGCGTGGTAGAAAAAAAAAAAAGAAAAGCTGAAAAATCATCGGCACGCGGCCGAGCTGAGCGTTGTTCGCTTACAATAGCGGCGACTCGCGAATGCTAAGTCGCGCATTCTTTATTTCCTCTTCAGACATACTCGATACGCTCGAACGAGAACTCATGAAACGATAGACGCGCGTGGAGCGCGGAAATTTAACGAACGGTCATAATTATCGAACACGAAGCGAGCTTTCAGCCGCGTTCGCGCCAAACACGCTGCCGCCACGATGCGTTTTCAAGCAGTCTATCCAATATTTTCACGGTGGTGAATCATTTCGAAGGCGGATTTTTATTAGCTACGAAAATGTTCAGGATTGAAAAAAAATGACGGAGTTAGATCCAATAAAATGCATCTTTTTTTTTCAAAAGATAGGGGATGATAGTGAATCTAGGAAGTCATCAGGTGTGATAGAAAATGTATGATTTTATAATCTAATGTCTAATGGAATTTTTAAATCTCTTTTTAAAAAATATTGTCAATAGACAGCCCAAAACCTTACCCATTCCAAAACACAACTCTGTAAATCATCCGGTCAGTCTCGTATCAGTGATCCATCACCATACTTCTGTCAAATAAAGCTCCTCTCAAAAGCCAAATAAATGTACCTCTCACAGAAAAGAATGGCAGCTCACAAATATCACACGTTTCATAACATTTAACCTGTTCATTTTTTATTTTGTTGTTATTTATCTGAAATTGCAATCAACACAATCATTTATCATAAGTGTTATCATGAGAGAGAGTATGTTTCAAATGTAATGGTTCTTTCCTTGTGATAAATTATTGTTATTCTGAAGGAATTCATAAAATATTAGTTAGTTAAAATAATAAAGAAAATATATTTGATCAATACAAATAACAAAATTAGAGTAACTGTTTATTTTTTCAAGGTATGCTTAGAAAGATACTCTATTTCAAGAAGAACATCTAACAAACAGGTATCATGAATGTATCTGTGGTGGTAACCACGAGTACTAGCACACCGTTAAAAAGCCACTTGTGATCCATTACTGGATCCTTGGCGAAGGGGCGCGTGCGATCAGCGCATTAGAACGAGAACGCGAGCCGTTTGCCAAGCTGATAATAGTCAGCGAGGCTGTGGAAGAACGCGTGCTCGATCTAATCGCGTGTGTCACGCGTGTGTGCCGCCGGGTCACGGTTCAACTTGCCGCGAGATCTCGTTAAGATCACCGCGATATCACGCGGCAGCTGGACACGCTTGAAAAATGCCCATCAAATTTGATATGCGCGATCCTGGCCATTTCGACGCCCGTTTCATATCCCCTGCCCGTTCGACGGACGCTGAAACGGTAATGGCATCCTGGAATATTTTTCCATCTCCAGGGGATCCAATTTTCACTCTGTTTAATAGAATTCCATCGTCCTGTTTATTTCACCCCAATTCTTATTTTTATATTTTAAAAAATTTCCACTCGATTATTTGAAACTGTAGGTATGATATAAGTTAGAAATTTTGCTATTAAAATATTAAAAGTTGAAAGGTAATTCTATCGATTAAAAAGAAGAGGCTGGTAGTTTCATGAAAGGAGGACGTTTTAACTTGTCGCTGGATCGAAGACATTTTCCCGTGCCGGAAAGTGGCTGTTCCTAACATTTACTTTCCATCGGGAAGTTGGACAATTGGCGACAAAGAGGTCGCTCTGCGTTATTTATTTCACTAAGTGCTCTCGATCGTTCGTTATTTGGCTCGGGTTCCCTGGTTCGACCGTGAAAATTTATAGTCCTGAGCTGTGTGTAACTCACGGACACCGTACGTAAAAGCAACGGTCCAGGATGGAAAATTTTTCGGCTGCTTAGAAAAAAGAAAAGAAAAAGAAGCAGGTGAAAACAGAGAAGCGAACGAAGTGCATCGATGAAATGCATTTATTTTCATCGAACGATTCTTTTAACATCAATTTCTGGGGCTTGTTTGCTTGGAACAAATCGGTTGGGCTTGTACCACGAATTCTGTGACGGTAGGAAAAATGAATTTCAAAAGAACCTGGGAAATTTTGTTACCAGTGCATACAACCAAGGGAGAAACAATAGAAAGTTTGAACTTGTGGTTGTGGATGTTTATATTTCCAAGTTTGATTCTTGTTTGAAACTGAAGTGTACTGCAAATCAAAAATGACATCATTTTATTTGCCAAAAATACTAATTTATTTAAACTTACGAGACACAATATTAAATTAAAATTGGGGCTCTCTCTACGGTCCGCCGCGCCGGCCGAGGATTAGCCTTAGAATTCATTTCCTCTTAGCCTCCAACGTCATGTCTTGAAAAAACTTTCAGAAGAAGATTCTATGAAACAATTTTGATGAAAGAAAGATTTACAGTTTCTTTAAATGGGTGGCAACAAAACCACGATGGCGGAATGCTGTGCAAGATTTAACATTACACTTCACGCACATAAATAATACATCACGGCTAATTACTCCAAAGTGCTTAGGTGCTAACTGCTTCGTCCTACCGCAGCACTCAAACCGAGAAACTCGTTCGCATAAAATTGCAATTGCATGTCCACTTCAGTTTCATGTTATAAAATAACAATAAAAGAGGACGGTTGCCATTTCGGTTTGAAACGTCTGGAGAAAAATATATGGACTGTCATCAGACCTTAACGTCATCAGGGTTCTTTTTACCAGTGTATTTCGCACGATTCTCCACGATGATGAGGAGATACGAGCTGCCAGCCTCAATGTTTTACCTTCGTAACGCAAATCGACTTTAATGACTGTTCCTAATGATCGACGATGGGAACGGCTGTCAGTAAGTAGTCTTTTTTCTTCTGGTGTAAACGAGATTTTCACTTAAGCGTAGGCAAACGAGATTCTAGTAACCTTGTGGTATTGGAAGTGTATGAAACAGTCGTGTAGGAATCGTCACTGGTGCCCTGCTCTTAGATATGAGATTGTTAGTTGTACTAGGCGCTTTTTCTTTTTGCAAAAAATTATCATCTCCTGTAACTGAGGGTCAAAATCATGCTCCTTCGCGAACAAAGGCATGTCCAACTGGTTCGGAGATCCGCTGGAGCCCGTTCGAATTTTTCCGAGTCCATTCAAATTTTTCCGAGCCCATAATTTCGGGTTCCCGCATAGCCGTAGCATCTCAGCACGTTGAATTCAGAGTCTTGGGTGGTCGCCGCAGTGGCCGCGATCCAAAGAATAATCAAGGAATCCAAACTTATCATCATCGCAACCGTATCATCTCATAATTGAATGCAAATGTTACACCCGTCGTCTCGTCAAAGAAATTCCTACAATGTTAGATGCTCGAGGAACGTTCATCACGATGTTCAGACACGGTGAATTTCCGCGAAGGAAACTTTCCCGCGAATGCGTGCCACGGACTCTGTCGACCAGTCCAGAATGCATAGTTCCCGGGATGCCGTGACATTTCTCCGGGTGCGTTTACACGACACCGCGCATGGAATCCTGTAATAACTTCACCCATCTCGTCTCTATTCTTCGGTATCCCCCCATAGGCGGTTAGAATTGCCTGTCGACGGGCAAAGTAAACACCGTAGACAATCGCGAAAGAATCCCACGAGCGGCTCAGGAAGCTCGTTGATCGCCGTACAAAATCTAATATGTGTTCTGCGATGGAACGAAACATTTGATTAAACGCGTCATCCGATCACGTAATATTCTAATCCATCTCCTTCCCCGTGACTTCTGCATGACCCTTTTAAAGGATCTCATTCGTTACGCTCTCGTGATGTATGCGATATATGTACAACGCTGCGTACGTCAATGAATTGATATTGATAGCGACAGCATTGCATTTCTGTCTAGCAAGTGATTACCTATGAATAAACAGCTTTTTCTTTCTTGACGTGTGAAATTCGACGTGGTAACGGTGGATCTAAGGGTGCTCATACACATGGTGTCTCATTTTGAATTACAGATGGATATCTATTAATTAGAAAACTAGTTAGAAGATATCAAAAGTATATTAATTTTTGGGGTAACTAATTCGTTCCCAGCCGAGGGGTTAATTTTTAAACCATCGCTTCCTGGAAACGAAGGAAGAGGGCGGTTTCCAAGACGCGCGTTTTTCTTCCGGTCTTCCTTCCTCCGCCAAGGGAAAAAGAATATCCAATACCGTCCTCTCTAGCTTTCTCTCTTAGCCCCTTATCGTGAATCGTCGAATTACGAAGAGAGATTTAGCGAGTCTTCTTCTAGCCAGGGGGCACGCGAGCATCCAACCCCGACATGTTCCTATCTCGCGAAAGATTCTTGCGTCTATTCAAGATTAGTGGGAGCTCGGTTTCAGCCGTAAGATTCGATCGATCCGATGATCAATATCGTTCGGGAGTACGCACTTAATGTAACGCGTTCCCTTTACGCTCGATTCTCATGCATTATGTGCGTCTTCCAGGGACGTGGAAGTGGTTCATCCGTACCGGGGGGCCATTACGTCCGCAGTGAAGTACTTAGCGTTCGTAACACTGGATTAAGTCATAAGGTATAAGGATAATACTGAGCCGACTTGATCGGATAATAATTTATCCTGGTTATAATGAAAGGGATCAAGCTTTTATGAGGGCTTGTTTAGCTTTTGGACTTGTCCTTTGATTATGGTATTCTTTAGATATTTTTAAAAAATTCCAAAATTTTTTTCTATTATAATAAGCTAAATTCAGTGAGATCTATTTCTAGAAATCCTTATGTAATACAACCCTTTAATAGTAAGAGAAAATCGCTTTGCAATCGGGATTAAACGCAACGATTTGAACGTTCGCAGTCGATAGAAAATGGTACAAAGAACTTGTATCTATATGTCCCATTGCACAATACTCGTCTGCACGTATATGTATGTTTTTTACCAATGCAAAAGAGCTGTGCAACGCACAGCGTACACGTTTAGAAATTTCGAGGTTCATTTCGCTGGTACGAGTGGAGCAAAAACGCATAAAGCACATAAAACGAGGAGGAACTGCGCGGGAGGCTCGATATTTTTGAAGAACAAGCTGAAAATATCAGTCTGGATACGCGTTCATAAAGTTCATTTATTTCCAGTTTGATTTTATTGAAAACGATTGCTGGTTCAGTCGATACGATACTGTTATGAGATATTTGATTAAAAACTCCTGTAAACCTGCACGATTACAGGAACGCCACTGTTAAGAACGGTTCGTTAGAATGATCTAACAAGAACCGTAGAATATTTTTTTCCTCGGCATTGACTGGAAGGATTGGTCGTGGCTAATGATAAGAAGTGTGGGAGAGGAGCAAGACCACGTGCACAAAGTTTCGCCGCGGCGAGAAATTAAATTTAATGCAGTCCGCTTTTTCCTCGGCGTAATAACCTTTCTTATGCCGTTAGCCCTGCGATATTATTTCCTCGAGCGGATTACGATGTTCTCTGATCGTGACTGATCTGCCATGCTTCTTCTTCCACGTCTCGACGTCGAAACGTGCTCTCCATCGGCCAGCGGTTCGTTTCTCTTCGTCTTGGATCATTGCTTTCTTTCGCGCTGCACCGGAGCTGCGAAGTGTCGGAAGGGACGTGCAAAAACGCGAGATCGAATGAGCTCTACGTGTGAATAAGCACGCATGAAACACATTTTCGATCGTCCCTTCACTTTTCCTCGTGACAATGGTGCATTCCTTTTTTTTACATTTTTTTTCGAATTCGCGCGTTATTGTTTAATGCTTTCATTGGCGTGGAGCAGCGATTGAAACGATACTGGATCGGTAAATATCATCACTTCCAGTTCACAAATTGTGATATTGTGTTAAATATTAAATTATTAGAGTATTAGATTGAAAGAAGTAATACCATAACACATATCAATTTTCCATAACACGTTACTTCTTTATTACTTGCACATTTTTCGAACACAATTCAGTATCCACGGATTGCGATAAAATTTTTATTACTTATTGCACCGATATCCAGCCAAGTCACATAACAAAATGCCATTTTCATTGTATCCACTAGTAGCCGCAGGGTGTTTAAACTTGGGACGATAAAGAGTAACGTTCATTACCTGTTACCGTGAAATGTACCAACCGGAAATAAAAGCATTTGTACGTTTAACGTTCTGTACACCGGCTAGCGATATGATAATAGTTGCAGTACGCGATCATCATTAGTACCTGATAATCTGTAAAGACACAAGGAAATGGCTCGTGAAAAATGTAAGATGTCATTTTATATTTCTATCGATTCGTTGTCGACTTATCTAAAAGAATGGAAAGTAATGGAATAAGTTAACGGACTGTTGAGATTTTAAAAGCATCGTTTCAATTTGGATGAATTATTTTAAATGGATTTTCTTTTCATTCCTTTCTTATTATTATTTAGAGAATTGTCTATCGTTTACTTATCTCTTGAGGCGTCCTGTATACACCCGGTTACCACGTTCAAACAGTTAATCTTAGAACGCATCGCGCGATCTCATATCGGGGCTAATTTAATATTAAAATTCTCGCGTGCTCGAGCAAGGATCACTGTGACGTATTACATTCCGGGGTGGTAATTATTCTGTTCGGAACAGACGGGCGTTCAGACATTTTCACGGGTAGTTGTGCGCGTCGAATTCACTTCACCGGATCGAACACGGAATTCCGCATTCGACGGATTATACAGTTAGCCCGAACCGCATCGAAGTTCCGCGGAATTCACGTTCGTCCACGTATTCCGCTTATTAATGGTAGAACGTCGCTTGGAATATTCACTTTCGATAGCAGCGGGTGCGCGGATCAAAATCTCCTAACACGTTCGATCCTTCAATTATTACTATTCAGCTGGAATATTATAGTTCACTTTTATTACCGTGTTCGCTGTTGAAAGGCAAAGATAACATTTCACCAATTCTGTTGTCATTCAATTGAATTTTACTTATTATCAAGAAATCTTGTATATTATTTTTACAATATCCCTGATTTTCTCAATTGAAAATAAGATTGTTATTCACCGGTAAAGGGGAACGCACGGAAAGACAGATGACCGAGGGCAAAACGAGTCACGTATACGAAAATACCGGGGTAATGTCCGTGGATCGACGATCGATCGAGTGTATTTGATAAGTCATTGCAGCCAGGGCTGATCCTCGAAAGCGTGGAGATGGCGATGTCTACGTGCTCGTTAAGCAGCCGGCGAGGTATCGCTTCCTGCGGACGTAGAGAGAGAATCAATCGGGTACGGCTGGTCCGAAAGATCGGTTTCCTGCCTTCTGTACGGGATCACATCGGGACTTCGTGACTCGAACTGAGCACGAGATGATATCGAGCGTGCCGTTTGAAAATTATCGTCGGGCTCAGATCGCGGGTATCATTTTCGTCGATGATGCGTATCGGCTGCTGCTGGCACGTCGGGATGCTCGGGAAATATGGAAGTTCCAGACGTACCCGGCTGTTCTAACCATTGTGCTTAGATCTGATGTGCACTTTCAAATCGCCTAGGAATTGATCCTTTATTCTGGTTAAATTGCAAGCGGTAGGTATTTTATGGGGGTTAATACTCTATGGATCCGTATCCTTTTTTTAAAAATTATTATGCAATACTAAAATATGTGCCATATATGTATGAGGATTAACAATGGGAGTCTTATACTATTTTCTGATCCCCAAAAGGATCATCCCTCCCACATAAATTAGATCCTGTTTCTTAAGCTGTTTATCCTCATTTACGACAGGATACCATTTAATTGGTCAATTCTGCACACGGATCACCTTTCATCCGTCATTCGCCACGATGCATAATACAAATGTTATGAGAAGGTGGAATCCTTGCGTTAAAGTCTACCCTAAAGCTATAGCCACCTCCGTAAGCCCTTACTGATTGCGCTCCAGGTTATGACTAATGTGGAAACCGTTAACCCCGCTAATACCTCGTCCTAACCTATCCTCGTAAAAGTAACTAGAGAGCCAGACTAATTACCGGGCATTAAACACGGAAAAAAGGAGATGGATGAAAAGACAATGGTTATACGCGAAAATCTACCCGTTTTTTCTGAAAATCTAGACAGAGACTAAAAACGATGAATGGCTGCAATTGGATAGATTTTACGGTAGACGTATCTACTGTCTACATGTCTGATGTGGTTTTTCTTCATTTTTAATTAATTTGCTCAACATGTGGAAAAAGTGTTATGTATGGCGAAAAAATTGGTAGAAAAATGCATATGGTAATTTGAGGTTGAAAAGTGAATCAAAATTGTAGAATGAATCTTTTTTTGAATCGTATAGAGTAAACTCTCATTTTTTACTGCATTCTATATATAAAGTATCTGAAAAAGTACATCCTTAAAGGTGTAAATGCTTCCTGACAAAAAAGGAATTAATAATTTATTTGCAATTTAATGATGGGTTTTCAAGATACAAATGACTAAACACGCCCTGTTTAAGGCTTAAACGAGATAACGAGATGAATGTATAGGGATTCACGAGAGAATGTCAAAGTTTCTGTTTGTTCCCTTTGTGCTTTTCTAGTTAAAACAGGAAGCAGAACCAGAAATGTCTTGGCTGTTCCTCGTTCATCTAACGAGAACGCTGATTACACTTCGTGTCTTAGAATGTTTGCTAATTATGGCTTGAACTTGTGGATAAATATTTCATGGAACTGTCTAGCATTTCAACTTTTGCTGTTAATTCTGTACAATGGATAGCGAAAGAGATCAATGCATGTACAAAATGTTACATGAGACATTGTGAGGTGCAATTTTGTTAAAAAATTAATTTCCTTTCAAATAATACAATTAATGTGTATCAAAGTGTTTTTAATCACAGTTCCTGATCTTATTTTGCTCTTAAATATTTTTCTAAAACTTCATCTCTTTTTTTAGTACCCTTTTTGCAGATGGGACGTTATTTTATAAAAGAATGAAAAATATCGTTACACATTTCAGGTGGTTTCTTTTAATTGAAAGCGAACCTGGGATTCTTTTACTCCAGAGAGATCTCATAAAAAGTGTTCTCGTTATTATCACTCGTAACATTTCAGTTATGACTACCCTGATATTCGGTATTATTACAAGAGGAATTCGGTATTATTAATATTGAATATTATTATTAGTCGACTGTGGATGATTATGCAAATCTGCGATTTTATGAAATACGAGTATTTTCTCTCTCTGGTAGATTCCGAGTATTATCTTAACCCTCGTGAAATGTCTAAATTGAACTGATCCAAAATGGAAATCCAATATTTAATAATTTCTTAATAAAATATTCTGAAATCCATACAGCAGGGAATTGACAGTCTGCTGACTTTTATTAAAACTTCTGGAAGAATATATTCATTGAGAAAAATATTATTTAGCCCAAGGGTTGATTTGCATATTTTGCACATTGTTCATGTTCTGAAAGAAGAAAATTCTAAGGGAAAATGTTATAGAAACAAAGTCATGTAATTTTTAATTATTCAACGATAGAAGATTTAGTATATAATTAGGAAATATAAATAAGAAAATAAATGTTTGCACTCAACGGTCAGAAACAAAGGTTCGTTCTATTTCTATCAGATGAGAATTTTGGCTGTAAATAATTCCAATTAACCTGGCTTTAATTGCTTTAATCTTCACTGTTGAATAGCTTGCATTACATTGTATAGTATAAAATAAATTTTGTGCAGACTTGTTATCTTTTGTGTGCTTGGCATCAGGTCAAAAATAAAGGATAATAACATGAATTTGCAGCACGTAACACTTTATTACTTCAAAAAAAACAATGTAAATGAAATTATCATCTTCTCTTTTCAAATGTAAGTCACTAATTTTAATTGTATCACATAATAAGATACTGTTCGAGCGCGTAAGTTAATTTCTCGGTGATTAAAAACATTGAAGCTGTAATCACGATTTTCAATCAGGATATGCCATCCACCTTCATCGATGGTTAATATAACGTAGCCTTCAGAGACGCCTCCAAGTATTGTAACCTCGCACAGGATGCTCTTTTTTCTTTCATTTTTCTTAACGAAGCAAGTTACGCATAATCTTGCCTGAGGTCTACATAATCATGTATAGTAGGAACAGAGTGTACCGTAGTTGAATGAACGCGAGGTAGCTTTAATGTTTCATCTTCCGGGTGTGAATGTCCTTGTAATATTAAGCTAGCTCCCTGGTCTGCATAAATCTCTCATTACGGGTAAAAACCATTAACTTTAAAGACACAGCTCATACTAATCCGGCTTAACCGCGTAACTTGTTTAATTTAGTCCTAATTTGAACTAATATGCTTCACCATAGGGAATTTAGTTATTTTACAGCAACATTTGCTGCTGCCATTTTCTGTAATTCACCTGATTTCATTTATTCAAGGTGCAATTTAGAAATTAACACCTTGATTGCTACCAGTCATTTACGTTTCAAATGTGTAATTGCATAATTATAAAATGAAAATTCAATAATAGTAATATTACTTTTTATAATTTGAAAAAAATTTTTAAATTTTAATTATTTATAATTAAGTCTGTGGTGTTAGTCACTGCCGACCCAAGTACGTGATATGTTAATTATTTAATTATTCATATTTCCATGCAAACCAACGCGTTAATTAATATCAGAAGGTAAATCTACCAACCAAGTAACGAACAATACTGTGAAGCAAGAATTCGAAGATTCCAGTGGTAAGATATAAAAAAAAATAGAATTATAGGGTCGCTGATGAGAAAGTGCAAGAACGTACCTTTCAAACGGAATCATAGAGGCTTGTTACTCGTCTAACGATGCTGTACATCTAGCTGCAGGGCTTCGATTTTAAATTGAAATTCGAATTGCAAATAGTAGCGTTTCAAAAGTACTTTGAACCTGTTGTGCGTGGAGAACAGCAGGAGTGAGAGAGATAGAGAGGAGAGAATACGTGATGCAGTACGGAAGCACTCGACTGCATCACGATTGATCAAAGTGTTCACTTCAAAACGACGATGCATTGCTCTGCTGTATTTACTTAGTACTGATCGATCAAATTCTCATTCAGTAAAAATTTCATCGCGATACGATTACATTCATTTTGTGTTTCTAAACAAAATTTCCTGATTGCTCCTTACGTCGGTCTATTGCTTCAGACATTCAATAATATTGACAATATATCATTGTATATTAATTGTCTGATATGAGAGCCCTTTTATAGTTTGTAAAAATTAATTTTTTGCCGATTCTTTGATACGAGATAAGAAGACAATCGTGTCACTTTAAAATCGGGAAAAATTACGAGGCGTTCATATGAACCGAAACGATTGGACTTTTTACGAGCTTCTTGGCGCGGAAACGTACGTTCTAAGAACAATAATAAATCTCTTCGCCTTTCATTTACAGTTTCCTATAAAATGGCGAGTGTTGTGTAGATTTACGTTCTCGGTGGAAAGTTTTAATTAAAATTGGCGTTCGTCGCGGCTTCAATTGACGCTTTAAGAGAGGGAGGATATTTGAACTGTTACGAAAATCAGAATATCTGGTGTACCTTAATTTACCTTCACCTTAAAAATAAATTCCAAATTTCTTATTATCAATTTCAATAAATTTTATCATTTCAATGCATTCAACTTTCGTCTCAGCTATTCTACTGAATACCCTTCAGTATTTCTCGACTGTTATTTAGTGGCTGTTAAAATCTAAAGAATGAGTTTGACGAAATGCTTTTTCTCGATTCAATTGTAAGCGTTTCAGTCTTCTCAATTGAAACTGCCAGTCTCTCATCTAGTGTTTTAAGTAATCGCTCGGAAATGCAATGGAACGAATGATTTCTATTACGAAATCGTCCGATGTACAACTGTTATAGCATTACGCTTGCATTCCCCATAAATCAAAAAGCGTTTCAACTTTTTCCTCGTTAGTGTAAATCATGATACAAGTACGCATGTTATTCAGAAGATTGCCCACTGCAGTTAGCATCTTACTTCTTTTGTATACGAATCTTAATAGACATCAAAAAGAAAGGAATTTTCATGCAGGTTCCTACGACAAATTGCACTTCGATTATCAGTGCTCGGATACAATGATTGATGATATCCTTACCGTAACATAAGTATGTTTGCTACATTGTAGAATATCATATATCATTCCGTTAATTTTATTTTCTAAGTTTTTCAAATCATAACTTGGAAATTTTACAAAACATTTTTCTATTTATTTAAAAAAAAAAGATGAGGGATCAATTCACCCCTTCCCCTCTCAGTTGTCCTACTGTCTCCGACATAACATAATAAACTCGTTATTAAATCAATATCGCAACACCATTTATCCAGTCAGTCACAACAACAAGCAATCGTTCATAAAAGTAATTTCACTATCATCCGATCCAGCCGATTGGCCACGAGGATCGTAACTCGTTCCCTGAATACGTACAAAGACAAGTCAAAGCCATTACCAGACGCGAAGTGATCGAACCGTGACGGGGAACAGTGTTGGTCAGCCGGTTTATGTGTACGTTCGTTTCATCTTTGTAGCGAAGCCCGTAATAACAGCATCCATCGCGAGTTAATGACTTTCGGTGGCTAAATCGCAACGACGCTCCACAATTTCGCGCGTGCACCGCACGTAATGCCGAACGAACGCCTGGCGGAAGTACTCGCGGTTGGCTCCGTGTACAGCTCCCGCGGGTGTAGATGGGCTACAGGCAAAGTCCGTTAGTTCCACGTGTCGTTACGGTTTATAAGCATAGGATGCGTTCGACGTTGCGCCACGGCGGGAGCCGGGTTCAACGTACCCCGGTCAGTGCCGAGGCGATCGGTTCGACATCCATCCGAGGCGAACAGATATCTCGGAAATAGATGCTACGTTCGGTGATGGACGGAACCGACCGGATATCGACTTACAATTTGACATGGACTCGGGTACCTGTCACCGTTAAGTCCGACCGAAGAAAAATTTCGATCGTTCACCGGGTATCGTTGCCGACTCTGTTGCTCCTAAGGGGTTATCCTTCCTCCCTGCCGCAGGAATTCGATCGCCTCTCTCCTAAACGAAACATTTGTCTCGATTATCCTCGGCTGTCGCTTTCGACGTGCAGATCGAAGTGGATCCGCAAGAAGCACTGTCCTCGGTCCAATGTTTCAACCACGAATCCCTCTCTTCCATTGGCATTCAAGAATTTGCGCCTGATTTTTGCTGATAATCAAAACAAGAGTGCAGGGTGGTTTTATGGTATCTAAGCTACATTGTTTGAATATTTGCAGGAATAAAATGTTATTTGAATGATGAGCAATTCTGCTGCAGGGTAGCCTCTTGTAAATGCCAATGCTAGTATGCGCATACAACTGCATACAATCAATTCTTTTGAATTTAGATACGTCGATAACCGATGCTTCTGATCATTGTTTGATATCCGACTGGGAGATAAGAAGATTTTTCGGTTGATTTTCTTTCTTCTTTTTTGGGAGCTTCGTGTTATTTGTTCATTTATTTGGTGAGCTCGTATCGTTCATCGTTGAGATTGGCACGCTGCATTCAGCGTCAAGCGTCTGATAGTATCGGGCCTTAACTACTTGACTGTTGCACGTCGTGGAGGGAAGTGCATACAGGTTGTTGGAGAAGTGGTGGTTTTGATATATTACCATGACAATTTAATATACTGAATGTATCTTGACAATATCATGCAATTTTTAATAATTTAATTATTTGTTTCCTTTTTCTTGTAACTCAGATTATTTCAAACGAATTGTGAGTTGGTTTAAGTTTATTATATTTGATTTGAAATTACTTATGAGAAGAAGTGAATCTTCTTAATTGATACAAAAAGTAGCTTAGAGAAGAGAATTTATAATAGGGTTTTAAAAATATCGTTCTAAGAATATCTCATTTATTACGATGCAACGTTTTGTTGCAATTTGTATTCGAAGTGATGTTACATCAACGTTCTTACACGGCGATAAAATGAACAGTAAATTGTTTGAGATGTATCACATAATTACATTTCACGCGTTAATAATACGTTGCTGTGTGTTCTGCAGTTATTGAAATCCCTTAATGACTTTCAGTGTACAACATAAGAGGAAATTAGAGACTTAAATCAAGCGATCCTTCTAGATCCTATTTATATCCTTCCATCGTGATTCTTCAGAGTTAAGATTGTTTCAAGGTCATAGTAATATGAATTATGAGGGTCATTTTAAAAATTAATTATAAAATTATCAATAAATCAGTTGATTTAATTTAATCCAATCAATTCAATTTTAATGAATCTTGTTTACTTTATTCACAGTATTTTATTGATTCCATCTGTTCTTGTTAGTGTTATTCATTAATATCTTTCACGATTCGATAAATGAGATCTTCATTTATCCATGGATGGCTTGGCAGTCGTAGTGTCAATACGAAGTACTGAGAAATTATAGGTACAAATTGTACAACTTGTTAGAAGTCACTGAAAGGAAATGGTCGTATGCTTGAAAAACACTTGTTCGAGAGATCTTCTGTCATTTAGCTTGTAAATCAATTAATCTTTACACGATTGCACCGGCTACAAATCATCCATTGCATTTTTTCTAGTTATCCATTCAAATGCTTATGTCGACAAGTTTCCTCAATGAAAAATACGAGTTTCTGTTGCCTGCTTGTGAACATCTTCAATTACGATGAAATATTAAATGCGAGAACAATGTCTCACTTATCGATGATTCAAATAATACATCAATGAATTAATGAAATTTATTATTTTTTTTTTTTCTTTTAATCCCTACAATGTGGACAAAGGGGGCAAAATTGCAAATATTTTCAAAATAATAACATTTTATATCTGATCACCTATAAAATCCCCATCATCAACATAAAGCATCTAATTAAAAATCTCATCAGATCGCAACAACCGCGACACGTAATTTCTTTGAACCTGCGGTACGCTCCGCGGCTATCCGTCAGCAAGGGAAACGCAGCGGCGATAAACGAGACCGCGGGATGACGAAGCGGCTTGTGCGCGCTTTTCTTCCACCGCGAGCAGGCGTAAGAAAGAGGAAAGAGACGGATGGAGGAAGATGTAGGTATATTATACGGATATATAAAAAGAAAGCCGGATCGGGAAGATGTTGGAGGCGAGCAACAACGTCGGACTGAGGGGACGGTGGAGCTATATGATAGAAATAGAAGAAGGTAGTAATGGAGCGAGCTGGAAGAAGGAAGAGAGTTGGCGAAGAGGGACAGGGAGAGATGGCAGGGACGTAGCCGGATAGCCGTGTATAATGCATAAGAGAGAAGCGGGAAAGAGTAACGAACTGGCAAGGTCGAGCGTGGTAGGCCAATGTCTCGTCCTCGTAGTACGAGGTGAACCAGCGCTGCTGCAACTGCCTTGCTTCTCCCGATGCTGTATCGCCACTGCAGCCACCAGTATCGTTGTTGCAGCTGCAACGGTGCAACTGCGGACCAAGGGAAATCGGGGGGGGAGGCGGGGGGTATGGCAAGCGCAGGCCTTCCTGCAGCATTGCAAGGCCGCAACCGCGAGAAACCGGCCAGAAGTGAAGAGGAAGTAGCAGGGTGGGAGTGACGGTTGGATGGAACGGAGAGAGAGATGGGATCGCTAAGGGTTCCGTGCATCGGGGCATAAGCGAGATGAGAAAACGTGCGGTTCAGATGCTATTGCTGAGGATGCGTAAATCACTTGGCTTCTTTCACGCCCACGTTACGTAACTATTAGCTTGTATCGTATCAAACGGACCATTTCGAAACATAGGAAGTATGAAGTTCCATAAGTTGGTGCAGATTTCTTGGAGGGATGGGAAATAAAATTTTAATTATATTCTTCTTAAGATTCATCTAGATCAAAAACTATAAAACTATCTGACTTAATTTGATGCCATAAAAATTCCTTAAAATGGCACTTATTCCACATAAATTTATGAATGTTCTTAATATAGAATCATGCATGGTAGCGAAAGGGTTAATGTAAGCGCCACAGGTATAACAGGTAAGGGTTTCGATTCCACAGGCGGCACAGTGAACCAAACTGAACACGACGAGTGCGAACAACGTTAATGAATCTGTTCACGAGCATCGAACGATTGCGAATAATGAATTATGCGAACCGACACCCCCTCGAGCGGTTGACGAATATCGTTGCCGATCGATTCAGGATCCCCCGCTCGATCACGGAAAGGAACATTTATAAAGGGACCCTCGCTCGACGATAACGAGGATTTTCAAATTACCTTGGGACATCGTTATGATGTTCGGAGAATTAACGATGGGTGGATACACAGGGTACCGTGCGAACATTCCTCGATGTATTAGACTTAGGTAACCGCGTGTTAAAGCAGACAACCGAAGACAGTACGTGGAAAAGGGACGCGTAGACGGAGGGAATGAAAGGGAGGAAAGGACTCTGCTGGATACCGAGGGAGTAGGTGCATCCTCCTGTTCCAAGTAAGAGTCGATAGATTGGACCTAGCTCTCCCTCTTCTTATTTCTCTTTCTCTTATTCTCTGGTTCGCTTCGGTACAGCAATCGTTTCTTCTTCTGCTTCTCCTGAAGCCAGTTCGGTGGAGGACTCTCCGAATGAATGGCATAACATTAAGCGTATCAAGGATGCAAGCCGGAAATTCAGCTAGGATTCGCTGAATTCGTAGGGAGGGCTCGTTGAAAAGTTTTCTTACCATAGGTGCATGGTGAACAAGTTTGTGAATGAAATAAGGTAACAAGAGTGTTTGGATAAGGGGATGTGTTTGAAGGTATTGTTATGAATCTTGCTCTCTCCAACATATTTAAATTGGAATTGGAATGATCAAACATACATGCCAAAGAAATTTCAAAAAAGTTCAACATCCCGAAAGATTGAACGCATCGATATTTCTGAAATTCCCAAAGGTTCTCGTAAACTATCGAATAATTTTCGCCCGTATCCACGGTGCAGCCCAATATCGTTGCGCTAAATAATGCGAAACTGTGTATGAACAAATCCAAAAAATAATTTTCCCCGCTGTGTCACCAGGAAACTGTGAAACGAACAATGAGTATTAAATCGCGGTCGCGCTATGAATCGTGGCGATACATTAACCGCGACGGTTCGATTTTGCTTGCAAATTCAATTAACCCGCGTATTTCTCTGTCGGAACGTCGCGATGTCTCGGTTATGGGGCTAAATATTCAGCAAATAACGCACGCCAGCCGGGCAAACACTCTTTGTTCGGCAGGGCGGACGGTAACTTCTCTGTAACGTTGTCCGGCCACCCATTGTCCCCGATGTCCAGGACTTCGGTGTCGACAAAAGCCCTCCCGTACTCTTTGTTCTTTCTTCATCTATTTCCCGATTATCCTGGCTTCCATCTCTCACACTACCCGTTCGTTCACCCTCTTTTTCGTTTCGGTAATATTTACACTATCGTACGGTCTCGTTTGTTACCTGCTGCGGCACGCGGCCCCCGATAATTACGTTGCGGCCGTTTGTTTTAACGCTAATAACAACTCGTGACCCTCGAACCAACCCCCTACACAGCCGGTGGTGTCGGTGGTCGAGCAACCTCGTGAATCCTCTCCAACCCCCTCGAGCCCCCTCCACGCGCTTTTCCGACTCCCCGTGCATATTCGTTGTACAGGTATTTAATCAAGCCATCGATAATTTTCCGATCGCCGATAAGGCGGCGCTGGAATTTCCTGATAATAATTAATTCGTGTCTGGCCCCGTGTAACGGATGTAGCCGCGCCCGAAAGCGACATGTTCTGTGTAATTGAACGATGAGAATTTCTTGCCTTTCGCATCGTGCCGTGGCTTTGAACCACGTGGAAATTTGTTGGAAGGGATTTTGGATAGAAAATGTTAGAAGGTATTTGGGGGAAGGGGGTTATTATAATATGAAATTAATTCAAGTGTGTTTTAGGGGTTGTATGAAATTTTCATTTATATTTGATAAGAGTTTT
Organism: Osmia lignaria lignaria; assembly: GCF_051020975.1. Taxonomy (NCBI): domain Eukaryota; kingdom Metazoa; phylum Arthropoda; class Insecta; order Hymenoptera; family Megachilidae; genus Osmia; species Osmia lignaria. Next base: position 11,677,647 of record NC_135032.1, on the reverse strand, counting down.
AATTACACTTACAAAAGGTAACACTATTTAAAACCTTTACAACACCTCAACTATTTCGTCGTGAAACGAATGAAAGGATAAGTGGGTTTTGTAATTTGAAACAGTGAATAAACATGTAAGTCGCGAATAAGAGACCACTGACACAAAGATGTGAGTGTAACGTTTAAGAGCAGAAGCATGAGATAATCGTTCGACATACCTGACTTTATTGGATGCTATGGCTTTATGTTCACCACCTTGATTCAAGCAGTTTAGTTTCGAAGAGTACGCCAAGCATCCGGAGCTTAGCATAATTAAAACGTTAATCTCGTGATGCACGGTAATGCCAGTACATGTGTGAGTGATAATCAAGGTTTAGTGCCTCTAACATAATTTGAATACTTTTCACAGTGTATTTGCAACTATCACATACTGTTCCTATAACTAGAAATTCATGTAATAGAATTATAAAAAATAATTTCATCTATTTTCATTCAATTTTACAATTTTATCTTAAAAATAACATAATTTGTCCTAATTAAAATATTCTATTCAAAAAAGCTGTTCTAAAGTCAGCTGTGTACGACATGGTTAAAAGGATAATGGAATGAGAAGTAATTTATTAAACGAAATGGTTCCTACCTGGCAATTAAAACTTTTAATAAAAAACATTAATTTTATTGCGGCCAGTTCGTGTTCGTTTATTCACTCAGTGAATTTTTCAACATAATTTTCTCGAAAACACTGTCCCATGCAGAAAGTACACCCCTGTGTGACAAATAAAGGGAATGAAAAGATAGAAATCAATGTTGGTAGAGGATCTCGAGATTCATTAGATTAGTAAAAGGGTCGTAAATTCGTGCTTGTCTGTAGAAATTTAAGCCGTTCCAAGGGTTTGGAGGGGGTTGATGATCGTAAAGCAAAGGAGGGCCCTGTGTGGTAATTGGCAGTTTGGCGCGGCGAAATACTTCACGGTCCCGTGCTAATTACCCAAAGTTAAGCGTTCGTGCTGTGCCAAGTTGCGTTTTGCAATTCGTGGAGTGCAATCGACGCCGGTGCAATCCTCACGGACCTAATTCGTGGCCGATGTAGGTATCTCTGTGTAGACAGTACCTATGCTGTCGCACGGTTGTCTGTAGGTTGGCTCTCGGCTTTGGGACATCGTATTCAAATGTAACTACGTGCTGCCGGTGACGGGGTAATATATAAACTTGTTATATGGAAATAGATGCGTGTTTTTACTGGCTTTCCACCAGGATCACGGGGCGTAGGCAGTCACGGGATCACCACCTCTTACTCTTCTCCACGGATCGTTCTAAAGCTTTCTCTTTCTCTTTCTCTGGCAACGCGGTTATGCAAGTCAATTTAAATGGGCTGCCGGCATCCCCGGTAGCTCGTTACCAGTTTGACGTTAGGTGCTCGAGTTCGACCCGATAACCGGCCTCTGCTAATTAACCACGCGATACTTTTTGGCCTTGGTGGCGCGATTAGTCGCGAAGATACGATTGCCCTGGACGATCGTCGTTAACAGTTATCATAATTCGGAATCGGCCAGCTAGTTACTTCGTTTTGCTCTTCTACCGGTCTGTCGCGTTCCTCTGCGTCAGGGATGAAGTGAAAACGTACCTCGATTTTATTTTTTCACCCTTAATTATACGTGATTATACCGCGCGTACACCACCCCGTCCGACCATTTAATAATGCGTCGCGGTAATTAATCTGACCTCATTAGGAGCACGAACGATTCGGCTGCTAGCGTTTCGCGTCACCTTCGTGCAGCCTTGGCGATGATATACATCGGTTAAACGGCATCCTCTTTGAACGAGAGCTCGCGCTTTATATTCCTTTTATGCCTTTTTTCCTCTCGTTATTCTGTTCTTCAATCGTGGTGGTGAGTCGTGAAATCTTAATAAAAATAAATCTCCAATTAAAAGAAAATAAGGAAAGGCATAGAATTAATTTGTACACCTATTATTTAGAAAATTGATAATAATGAAGAAAGACAAAATAGTACTTCCAATTAAAAAGAAAATTGGCAACACTTCTGTTAAGAATCCCTGTTAAGAAAGATAATGCAATTGTAAATATTAGATAAATTTTTGAAAAGTATCAGCTGGTCTCTATCGAAATACAATGTCGGATGTATAGCTGATAGTTCGATATTGAGTCCTTCGGCCGTTAATAACGTCGAACGACAAGCGAACGAGGAGGCAAGAAGGGCTTTGTTATCTTCGAGGAGCTGGCTATATCCGGCTGATATCGACTGAAACGGTACGTGCTTCATTGTTACGGAATAAAATTTCATCGAGTGGTCATTCCGTGCGCCGGTTCGAGGATCAACCCCTCCGTACTTCCATTTACCGCCCTCCGTCGTCTAACTGAGAAGAGGATACGCCCTTCCTGTTCGCGTTTCGTTAATAAAGAGTACTTTTGTAACGCTGTTTCATTACGCTGGGACCGGGTTCCCTTTCTACCGATAAGCAATTTCCCCTCTATTATATCCTTTTCGGGCGCGATGGTGTTCAAATTGCCGCGAGACTCTTCGCTTTAAATTACCTTTTGCTAGAATGACAAGGAGGACCGTCAGGAGCGAAAGGACGGTCTCGAGTGTCATATCGAGTCGAGAGAATCGAGGATTCTTCGAGGCAAAGTACCACTTTATATCTTCTAGCCGGCGCTCGTTGCACTCCGCTTCGTCGAACGCAATTCCGCGAGGTGCAATTTCTATGGAAAAATCAACCGCTTCGTATAGATTCAACTGACCATTGGTCTTTAATTATTAATTTCGTTATTAACGCGTTGACTGTGTTTCAACACTCAACAATTTTAAGATTGTCTCGTTGAATCTCGCAATATGCTAAATATTAAATAGTGAAAGGCCTATCCTAGAAAAGAAATTTTAGTTACTTCATCAATGGCAAGTTTCTATGCCTGAAAAATCTTCAAAGTCAATTTTCTCAAACCTGATACCTCGTAATAAAACATTTCACATTTCCTATTTATTATTGCACGAGGAATCACTTCCTCTCGCTCGTACCACAATTTCCAATACGCCAGCCGCATCGCATGCAAACAACCCTAATTTATCGGCCCACGCGTAACCACGCATTTATTACTCGGCTACATTATTTCACGGTCGACGAAATTTACTATTCGCGAACGCTGCTAGGACTCGACTAATTATACGTGTAATTGAAGTCCCGTGAAAAATGAAACTCAATGTTAAACGCAGCTCGCATACTAATACGACAAACTTCTATCAGGCAGTCATGCTCGTCGCTCGATATCGACTGAATAATTCAAGGTATATTTTAAATATACCTCGGGATTCTTTAAAATATTCTTTACGATGGACTTTTCTTCTTTCGTAGGAGTTTTCTTGAAATTCGAAGAGAACGGTGTATTCAAAGCGGAAACTTCGTATCTTTTAATCTACGAAGAAGAACAGACATTCGTGTGCGATACAGTTTCAATAACCTCAGGTAATAATAATCTTTTCTTTCTATTTGGAACGGCAGACATTTTTTGAGAGAAGATAATGGCTTTACGATGTTATAAAGTTGTTTCGTGTGGTATGAGATTCTCTTTCAAAAGTATTTCATTAGAATCTTCTTTGTGATACCGTTCTTTCATCATTCAGGTTTTTGTTCTTAATATTTTCATGGGACTCTTAAGATGTTAAATAAGGAAGATGATTTAATTTGTCGTTTTTGTGAAAGGTTCGTGGATCTTTATGATACATCCGCTGAAAGGTTTTATTTTTAATTGGAAGAAAACTAACTCTTTTCTGCTGAGAAATGATTCATTTGATAAATTAATATGTAATTAATGTTATTATCAATTTACGAGTAATTATACGTCGAACGGTGGTTGTTCTACTGTTAAATGTTTACAATAAATGTTCATCCTTAGACAACCAAGTGAAATGTGGAGTTAGTTAGAAACCTCTCAACGGAGAGATGAAACTTTCTCGGTTTACGACGTGCCAAGAAACTACGTAAGTTTATTCAACTGAAAGTTACAGGCATTAAAGCAACGTTTGCAACAATACGTGGCTGTTGAAAATTAAAGAAGTTCGAGATTGAGTTGCGTAATAAAGTTCTGGGAAGCTTATTAACGGTCTGACAAATGGTATGCCAGTGCGTTTTACAGGTAGCTTAAGGGAAGGGTACCATAACAACTTAGATGATGGATTGATGATGAAGGATAGCTCGTTGAAAAGCTCCAAGAAAACTGAAGATAACATTCTGTTCCATCGTCGCATTGTGTACCAGATTAATATTCTTTATTTATCTTCATTTATAATCAATCTTGGATAATAAATGTTAGTTATTAATTAACCATTTGACACGCTTATATTTCACAGGATTATTAATTTTTTCTTTACTTTATATATTCAGAAGACTAAATTTGAGCAATTTAATTACAAAATTAATTTAATTAAATTATTAAACATTCCTATCAAATTATAAGATTTTATTAACCCTAGGATGGTGGACCATGGGAAGATACTTAATTTTAATTAAATTTTCATCTAAAACTATTGCACCAGTTATTTGACCAGGACGTCTTTGTCCTAGCAGAGCGTCATCAGCATTACTCGCATGTTGCAGAGGTCTAGTGTCTCCTCTGTCTCCCGGTTCGTGAAACTGTTTCGTCATTTATCTCGAACGGAACGCGGCTGTCGCGAAAATAGCGTACAGTGTGACTATTCGTATCCGCTCGTTCATCTAGCCATTTGTCTTTCGGTAGGCGTCGCTGTGTCAAGCACGAATGAGTACGCAGCGGGTGAAGTCATCCCGGGTAGATCCTTACGCGAGATATGACGAACATCTTCTGTTATATACGTAAGTACGTAGCCGTGGTACGCTGATGTCGTCCCGAAGACGCACGCTTTACTTTCCGTGCACGTATGCACGTTCAGGACGATAATAAATAGCGTGAAGAAGTTCGCCTGCCATAAAGATAGAACGAAAGAGTCTGCTGGCGTACGAAGGAGATAGAGGAGGCCCGTTTGACTCGAGATACCATGTATTTCCGACACTCATTACTCGCGTGACTGATGACACGTGAATGGAAACGACAAGAAAAGCACGGTCACGGCCTCTTTTTCACCCACTCGATCCTTCTTTTCTTTTAACCACGCATGAATTGGTCCTTTTCTCGGTTACTATGTCCCTTTTTTATACCACTCGGTATCGTGTTGCTTCTTTTGCCGAGAGTATGGGATTTTGCACGCGATCCATGAGTCTGATTACCGGGAATACCGCTAAAGATTCTGTAATTTCTGATTCATACGTTGATCGGTTGCTATTTAGTCGACAATTTTCAGTTGTCAGCCTACAGCGACAAGTGTTGAAGGGTGGAATTGGAGAGAACCCTAATTTTAATTCACTATTGCATTTCATATTATTTTCTTGAAATACTTGTTATGTATTTAACTTGTAACACAGAAAAATTAGAATACTAAAATAATGAATTCCTACCTTAATCAATGATCAATGAATATATAATAACAATTCCATCTAATGGCAACTATTTTCTTATTGCATTTTTCATCAGGATATTTAATTTTTATTATCCTATAAATAAATTGATTGCGTGATGAAGCAATTTCCTTCAAATCCCTATCATCTTAGACCTATTCTAGAGTATAATATGCATACCTGACAAATTGACCATTGTCAGATATGCCGGTGGCCCCGACTTAAATATCCATTCTCTATTAACGGGGGCTCATCGAAATTCGATGTGCTTAGACCGAAAGTGTTGTACGTGTATCTAGGTAGCAACACAGAGTAGAGAGGTAGATACGTATAGGTTGATGATAGGTAGGGTCGATGTAGCTTCTAGTAATAAAAGCACTTGACAAGGAAGGAGGGATCAGACCATATTATAATGCAATCAAGTATAGGTGGATGCGCTCACGCGAGACCCCGTAATGAGCTACCATGTTAGAGTACCTATGGTAGTTACTGGACGCGGGAGGTTACCCATCATTGTTTACTGCATTCACCTCCCCCTAACTACTCTTCTCTCACCGTTCCTCTTCTAGCGCCTTTGTCTTTCGCTAATCTATTATTCCTGGCCGAGCTGCTTCATAAACTGCTTATCGCTCCGAATCAACTCATCTAGACGTGGGTAGGTGGTATAGGACAAGATGGCGCGTTAATCAGCCCTATCCTCTTCTTCCATCGCCTCTTTCTATCATCCGTTTTCTTCACTCGTTCGCGAGGATGTACGAGCTCGTCCTGGCAGACCTGCCGACGTTTCATCGTCCTGTGTCTTATGAAGCTGACTCGCGAGATCGATAAGCTGTTTCTGCTGGTGGCGTGCGTTTGTCAAAATCCCGCAGGTGTCTGCAGCATGCCGCAAATTCATCCCGTGAACCGTGCAGCCCGGAAATTGGAAACATATTATCGATCTAAAGTATTTGCTCATTTATGATACTTGGTAGCTGGGAGGAATCGAGGAGGTATAACGAAATTGGCGATATAAGGAAATTCGAATACTCCTATAAATACAGATATTAAAAATTTATTAAAGTTCTTGAAAACCTAATTTGGAAAGTATTAAATAAAATTTTCTTAAGTGAATGTTGATACAGGCCCCCATTCCCATAAGATTTTCAAGGTGTACAATTTTAAGATTTTTCCTGTCCATCGTATATTCCAGTAGAAGGCAAAATTTACTGTTCTTCAAACAAAGTGAGATGTTTAAATAGGCAGCACAATAGACAAAGACCTACTTAAATATCTCAAATAACACATCACCCTTGTTTGTATAGGCTACAACCTATCACATTGTACCAAGAGATTGCCCTGATGCTTACCCCTGCACTGAACTTTAGAGAAGAGAATCAAACATGTATATAGTAAATTCCGACCTTAGAACAGTGGTTCGTTGAATTCGAGGAGCTAGGACCAACAACCCTCCTGGGACATGGGTCAAAGTAAAGGCATCACAGTGTATAAATAAGAGGGGCGTCGATACTGGGTGGTCGACATTCGCTTACACGTGTCCAAAGGACCTTCTTTTAGAGTTTAAAAAGATATTGGTAGAAAATTGCCAATTTTAAAATGGAAATACTATTAATGTTTATGTTCTGGTGAATCATAAAGAAATCATGAAGGGGGAAAATTGTGTGAAATAAGGATAAATATAAAAATGAAGTAATACAAGTCAGTGAAAAATCTTGTATAAAAAGTATAATCCAGAGAATAAGGGCAAAAATGAATGTAATGATGATGAGGATAAGAAATATTATTGCCTTTTCTGCCTGGAGCTATACAGCACAAGTGAATCGAAGAAGAAACGTAAAGAATGCATCAGATAAAATGATTTATATCTTTGCAATACCCTTTAACTCCATAAAAATTTTATATTTTTTAATGAACATAAAATTTATAGAAAGGAAAATTTGTTTAAGATGTTTGGATAAAATTTAATCAAGTTGGAAGAAACTAAACAACAATTGAACTCTTTGCTAATATTTAAATTTATACAGTTTATTAATTTTTCAAAGAGAGCAGGAACATAAATTGCCTCGGTGGAGAGATCTTAAGAAATTAACATTTTATGATGTTCCGCTTAAAGAAACGGACGGTTTTCACATAATTGCCAAGGAAGAGAGAGAAGTTCTCTGAAAGTCTTTGAAAGTTTACCTTCAAAGCAGAGTATTCGAAGTTGAAGTAAATGACGGAAACAAAGGAGTTGAAAACTTAAATTGTATGATGTAATATGGAAAAGTTATTTTTAACCTTTTAACCCAAAAGCTTTTATCTTACATTTATTAGTACATTTTTCTTCATCAAATAAATCGATTTAGCGTCAATTTTCTAGCTCTGATAGTCAAGAAAATGATTAAATTTGTCAAAATGGCAGAGTTGCATATATTCACTTAATGCCTTAGACATTTTTATTTTATCTTAAAGTGTAGAACAATTATGGACAATTATATGCCACCGGGGCAACTGTTCCATCGCCCCGGGCAATTTTCTGAGGACAGTTGAATTACACTTCTCAGGGCAGCATGACAGAGAAACGCTTAAATGAGAGAACTATGATAACATGTTGCATTTAGTAGACAGACTAATGCTAAAAGAGTAAGGAAATGAAAAGTGAGTAGGTTGTTCCCTACTGCTCTTAATGGCTTTTGACGTAATTGCCCAGTAATGCTGTTTTACGTTTTGCCCTGGGCAATTCTGGCTGCCCTGAGAGCTGGTAGTACCAGTTGTATGTCCTAAGGTTAGTATTAATGACGGTAAAAATATGTAAATGTTCATTTCAAAGCGCATATGTAAAGGTATCTCCACATGGTAATACGTAATACTTAACCCTCGGATCATGGAGAGAGCCACAATAAAACCCTTTGAAGCCACAGACTCTGGTGTTCAAGGGTTAATTTTGAAAATTTTCCAACAATTAAAAAATCATTATTTTTTCTTAATGAAATCAACAAACTATAAAAGGAATAAATAATTCATCAAGGTCCAGCGATCAATTCCCGTTTATTATCCTGGAGAATCCCGCGGCAAAAGGGTTATTCGATCCCGACTGAAGAAGTTTCAGGAAGCGGCGAAACAAGACCGTCTACGAAATGCATGGCGTGGCTCTCAACGATTTAATTAAAGTACGCGATCCGAGAGGCAGTGAAAGCAGACAGTAAGAACTCGAAGTCAGTTTCCGGTTTACTGCTGTACCGGTACCCCACCCATCCGAGTCAGGTTTACCCTTTGAGTCTGCTAACAGCCTACCGTCTTCCCAGGTAAAAGTTGGTCCACGATTCCTTCTTCTGGTCGTTGGGCGGGCAGCGATGGTGGAAAGGGGTGGTCGAAACTTTTTACGCGCGGCCTCATTGAAAGCGGAACCGCAGACGGCAGTGTTCATTGAAAGAAAGGTAGCTGCGGTCGCGGCTCCATCCTCGCCCGTTCCTTTCCACGGGATCTCGCGCTGCGCCGCCTCTCGTGATTAGCGACCAGATGAAGGATAGAGGGGAAGAAGGAAGGATGAACGGGATAGAGCTGGTGGAAAGGATACCGCTTAGGAAGGAAGATGGTTGCCGATACGCTCCCGATAGGGAGCAACGAGACGTCTACGAAACGGTCGAGGCAAAACGTCTAAAAAGAGGCGGACTTGACTGAAGCGGATAAGGAAGAGGAGGACGATGATGAAGAAGAGAAAAAATACGACGAAGGATCGAAGGGAAGCCGGTCTCGAGAGTCGTGAGTCTCACCTCCGTTCTCCTTATAATCATAATAAACTCAACCTTGGCATCTCACCACCGCAGGGTACGTCGTGGCTGAACCAGGAAGGGCGTGTCCGTGGAAGAGAAGAAGCGGGATGGAAATGAAGTCGGGATAGAAATCGAAGTGACTGCGGTCACTTCTTGCATCCGACACGCTCGTTGCTGGAACACCAGTTTGCCGATTCCCCTCGTTTACACCCGCCTCCGCTCTGGCCACCGACGTTAATCGCGCCTTTTATTTATCCGATGCAAATTGAATGCGTTACAGGTCTGTCCGTCTGTCGGCCTTCCTGCTGGTTACCTCGCGAATCCTCCCCGTTGAATTGCGAGCAAAACGTCAACGAGAGACGGAGTCCGTCATTCGATTACACGCGCCTTCCTGGTCGATCGTCGTTCGTCGTTTTACTTGCACGCCGGGAGAACCATTGAAACGAACAACCGAAAAAAGGAATGGAAAAAAAAAATACTGTTACCTAGTGAGTAAGCACGCGAATTGTTTTTCGAGCCACGTTACGAAGCGGCCAATAGAAATAAATGTCTAGAGGTGAATTGGTGTTATTAGGTTTATATAGAAGTCCAGGTTGTTTTTTGAGGGAATTGTACACAGTCCATTCATTAAGCTGGGAAACTGATTTTTTCGAATGGGCTACTGGTGTACTTTTAGCACCCTGGAAATAGCAAAAAAGAAATTAAGGGAAATTTTCGATGGTATTGATTTTGTAGGATACCAAGTGGCAAGTTTAAATTTTCATTCCTCTAATGAACGAAGTCATAGATGGCCCATTAAATCGTTTCATCTTTCACACGTTCTCAGCTTCTTCGCAGGGTCGAAGCAGTTTTCGCTCGAACTGAAAAACGGTTACGTGGTGTCAATTCGACACGAGCTGGCAATATCGCGAACGCACAGGCGTGAAGGTTGGAAACGAGGCGAAGATAAACGCGATTCAATTTCACCGGGGACGTAGATAGGTGGTGCATTAACGTGTATCGCAATAAAACGAGACCAACATAGACAGAGGCGAGGCTTATTAATCGCGTTCACCAGTCCGTGTTCTTTCGGAGAATCGCGACCGGATTCGCGGGAAATAATTGCGAGCGTGGTCGTCACCCTTTACACGAAACTGATTTGCTCCATTACAGGTGCGCGCTGGCCATTGAATAATTTATGCGATCGTACGCCGCTATGGTGGGTGGTACCATAATTCAAGGAGCGGCTATCGATAGAACAGGGACGCGGTCACGGACTGGTATTCGCGTATGTGGGCGTATATAAACAAGACAGCGTGTCGATCTAATCGATCCCCTGAAGAATGTTCGTGCACCAGCCATTGACCTATACCGTTCATTTTATTACGCTACTTTGTCCGTGTAGCAGTTGCATAAAGATATGAACAGTGTAAAATAAAAATTACATTGAAATTTGGGCTCCCTCCATGGTCCGTTCATTATTATACTAATTATTACAGAAGTTTTAACAATTTTAATTAACGAATTTCTTGTACTATTTTTCAGGTAAGACATCGAGGTTTCTTTGGTCGAGATTTTCGAACTATTCGAGGCTTCTTCATGTAAGTTTTAACTCTTTATTGCATTAATTTATTGTCAAATTGACAAAGCTATAACTCAATTTTAAACACCCAATTCTCGCTAACTTTGTTTCTGTCCAATGGACAGGAGTATAAGTGACAATTGTACCTCCATCAATCAAAAAATAAATAGCAATTTATTCAGAAAACGTCAACAGGGTAATGAAAATATCACCAAGATGGATACCTAAAAAGTCATAACGACTAATTTAGTATACACGAATCCGACCAATTTGCCAGTCTGTCTTTCACGTTGAAACTCGAGCCGAGATCAGGTGTTCCTTTTTGATCCGTCTAATTAACGTCTGCAGGGTTGTATAAATAATACCGGTGATCAATCTTTCGTAACCAGCGAGAGAGTAGAAAGAAGAGGCGGTAGTTAGCATTTCGCAGGCAGTTAGACATAATCACAGACGGGCATACGGAGAAACTTGGCACGCGCGTTTTCGTACGCGTGCTACTAATTAAGCTGGTTAACAAGGCTGGATATTACGAGAGGGTATATTCGAGGCGGCAGCCGGTTGTGTTCGCGTTCAAAGTGGAAATCGGCCGGTACACCGATGGGGTTAAATAGTTTTCACGTTTCCGTTTCCAACGAAAAGTCACGGCAACGTCTTGCGCGACAGTTGCATGAGATGCCTGTCGTACGAACAAAGTTCGACGAATACCGTCTAATTGACCTACGTACAAAGACGGAAGTTTAACCGAACAAGGGTGAACAAGTTTCAGAAACACTGTCTTCTGTTTGACCTCGCCGGATAACTGCACGGACAGAATTGGATTTTTCTTTGGTTAAATGTTACGTTATTGTTTCGCAATTTTTATCATTACAATTAATTGAATTCAGTTTCATATTAACCAGCATCTCTTAATTTTATTTATAATATTGTACGTGTTATTTCGAAGGAAAAGTCTACATTATAAAGTTTATTCGTCAAAGCTATTAAATTGGTAAAATTAGCAAGTATATCGAGTCATTAAGAGTATATAAAATTTGATATTAATTCATTCCTTTCAACTGGTTGCTGAAGGAAAAGCGTAGCCAGAAGTGACAAATTGGAGCGTCGTTCAATTTAATTTATTTATTCGCTGGAATTAAGGGGAGATCAAAGAAATCTCTGCTATGAAAGCTACCACATCCTTCTAAAATTACCACTAAGACCACAATGAGTGCACCTAGAGGAGTACCGGTCCTTTGTCGAGGGCTTCGTACACCACTTTAATTAATCTCGTTAAAATTAGCCCCCGCTGAGTAACAGGCGACGTAAAATGAGAACCAAGTAAAATGATTTAACTTCTCAACGCGGATTTTCGACAATATCAAGCCATCTGTTTTACGTTATGTCACTGAAAAATTAACAGCTTTGGTCAATTAGCAGACTAAAGTAATTTTATTCTTTTGACTGTTCATTTGAAGAATTATTTAATTTGCATTATTTCTTCTTTTTTTAATAATATTCAGCACAAGTTATATTTATAAGTCAAATTTTGCTCCGAATAACTATTTTCAAAGGAACCAATTTTTAAACAAAATATTGTACCAATGATAAATAAATATTTGAATAGAAGAATGAAAAATTGAACTTTTGTGCAAGCAATTAAATTTATTAGAAAAATATTACTTAATTGACACGTGATTTTCTCGCATTGCTATAGAGACAAACTATTAATCGATCCGATAGTTTCAATTTGAAATTTAGTACGATTCGAGACGCTTCCGGCAACTGGCCATAATTAAATCTCACGAAACTCCCGAAAGACTGAAATTGACGTTTCATTAGCAACGAAATGTTCTCCAATTATTATTATTGTACGAGTACGAAACGTGTAACAGTAAATCATGTTAATTTGCATGTGTAATTATTACGCAATCCTTAATTACATTATTTCATAATTAGCACAATGTTTTGGATATTTGCTTTTTTCTGCATCGTTATATTTCACTGGAATATATAAAAAATTTTAAAGTAAAAAGTGAGCTTTGTGAATATTCATGGTGAAAAAAATATTTTTGATTTTGAAGCTACCACTGTCACGAACATAATAGCAAACTATTCCATTCCATTCCATTTCAATGGCGATGTTCGCCTACCCGGAGACTTTCAACCGCAATCATTTTTGTCCTTGGATTACCTTGCTTTGCGCAGTTTATAATTTTCTCCCGCAATGGAGACGAACGTTTTCTTCCTCTACCTGTTTTGTCTTCTCGTCTTTTCTATCCGTTCAGCTTTCTTACTCGTACAACCGATTACGGTAACTACATTGTTACCGAGCCTCGACAAGATTGCATTCCGTAAACACTAATCTTCTGGCGAACGATACGCCGTGATCTTTGAAAACGACGTGAAATTTGCCAAGGTCGCCTAAACTATGCAAAGGCCGTAGTATTTTCTAACTCTTTCCTTTTTATATACATGAATTTCTAAATAACTCTTGTATCATATCTGACTATACATGGACGTTTCTACTGTGGCAATCAATATATTAATTAGAGGTATTCCTTTAGTACCCATGTATCCGGGTATGTTTTACTCGAGTATTAACATTAGAAAAATCAACAAATTTTTTCTGTTCCAAAGAATTCTGCTTCTTTGTAATATGACTTTTCTTTCCAACGCAAAGTATTGATTGCCATTTCTCCACTATACACTCCCCCTACGCTCTACACTTTTTACGGGACCTTGTAACAGTCATGGGATCCCCTAAAAATTCGTCTCTCCCTCGTTCAGTCGTTATCACGACCATTCGTGAAAGCAGAAGGAAGCTCGGGGAAGCGTGCAGAACGGTAAATAAATCGATGGATAAACGGGTCGTCGCTTGCTACGCGAGTGCTAGGGTGCTAACGCATAAGAAATTTATCGACGTGTTCTCAACCATCACTGAACATACGTGAACATACTGCGACCGGGTGTTGATCTTCAGAAACCGCGTTTGAGTATTTGACTGCGTCTTGAATTCGACGTGAGGTAATGTAGGTGTTAAAGGGTACTTTTGCTGAATCCTTTGGGTGAAAGGTAATTTCAAAAAATTATATTTTAGAACGATATCCCGTAAATTACTTATTTTTCAATAAAGATCAAAGAAATTGAACAAAATCAAAATCAAGTAGGTACACGTACACGTGCATTTGGAAAATCACTATTCGCAAAGTGGGTTCGTCCGACCTTAATCCGGTCGACGTGGGCTAGGTGAATCTTTAACGAGACCTCTTGTCGGAATTTCTCGGGCACTGCTACGGGAGTGTGCAAGAGGGCACAAGTAGCCTGGCTACGACTATATGTCGGAAATGTCGTCGCCTTTACTCGCTCCCCGTCGAATGGAATTCATTCCGATCGAGCAAGCACAGCTCGTTGTGACGACGAAATACGAATCGTGTTACGTGTACGACTAGATGTTCCCCGGGTTCTTACTGTAAGCTCGTTTCGCTTTGTACGCGCCAACTTCCCTTCTCTCAGATTACGGGTGCAACGCTCTTGTTTTTTCGGCAAACGTTTTTCTCCTACCCTACTCACCTACTTCTTCCTTTGCTTTTCTGAATTTTTTCGAAGTCGGATAATAATTGAGTTGAATCGAGTACGGGTCGAGTGCTAAATTAATATTCGGGTACCCGAACAATTTTATACGCTATCAAAGTTTGGGAACCGGAAACAAATTTCCGACCCGAGGACGACTCGAATCTTCGGGTACCCGCCGACCCCTAATTTATTCATGGTCGATGGAATCTTTTGCATTTGCCTAATCTACTTGCGCATCAGGCCGAATTCCATCCTCTTGAATCTCGTTAGAACCGTCAGTCCATTAGCTTCCCCAGCCGGCTACTTCCGGCACAGTAATGGGATATAACAGCGTGAAAATACGATGTCGATTCTTCCGTGTCTCCCTGATCGCTTCGCATAGATAATTAAGCTGCCAGAACGACGCACAAATATAGATTCACCAGGAGACTTTTTACCATCTGAAGTACTCTTGACGAGATCGGATATCGAGAAAAAGGAGCATCAAGCTGAGGATGATAGATTGTTCCCGAATGAAATGAAACTCCCTTGATCCTTCGGCTTTCCACCTTCCTTTACCGACATTGTTTCCACGTTTCTTTCCTCGAGAGCATACAATTTAAGTTCGGGACGAATTACCGATCGCCGCTAGTGCGGACGCGTGATCTATCAACCGGTTAATGACACGCGACCCCTGGCAAAATAGAAACAAGTATGAATGATTAATCTACGTAATAAGGCTGCATAGGGGAAAGGATTACACAGCTGTCTGACGAGACTTGTTCTTGTTCTAACGAACTTGGCTGCGTGAATTGCGATGGGTGGTTTCCTTTCAACAAAATGTAAAACAAGTAGCTAAGACTGGTGCGTGGAAGATTGAAATTTATTAAAGGGGTTAGACTTGCCTGAGGGCATCACGATGATAGGTAACTTTGATCGGTTTTTATAGAAACTTTTGCCTACAATTTCAGACTTAATGACAGACTTCTACTCTGGATACAAACTATACTCTATCCAACGAGACGAGACGGTAAATGCGTACAAATTCAAGTGCTCGAAGCAGGTGTATGATTGGTTTAATAACAAATTGAAAATTTTGTGTAATTAATATTTAATTGGACCAAT
This sequence comes from Osmia lignaria lignaria, assembly GCF_051020975.1. Lineage (NCBI taxonomy): Eukaryota > Metazoa > Arthropoda > Insecta > Hymenoptera > Megachilidae > Osmia > Osmia lignaria. The sequence goes on along the minus strand of NC_135032.1, from coordinate 11,662,216 downwards.
CAAAATTGAATACATACTGTAATAATTATAAATTAGATTTTCAAGTTTAAAATGATTACATGAAATTACTACATGCAATTTCAGGACTTTTTGAAATTCAAATATATTGTATATTTTACAACACGTGTCTAAATTTACACATAGAATAACAAAGTCATCTCTTATTCCAAGTGGCCTAGGTGTTTTGCACAATACCATGTATACAAAACGGTCTGTGCGATTCTAAAGCGGCTTTGTTTCATTGTATTGAGCTAAAAGAGAGGACAGCGCAATGCTTGCTATGTTCAACAAACGTATTGACCCCTCAGCTTACATTACTTATTTTCACACGGTTCACACTGGCAAGAACCACGTGTATAGCCGTGGATGAGTAGAATATTGAAAACAGCAGACGTTCGGAGTATTTATTGTTCGAAAGATCATTACGTTCCGGGCACGTATTCACCCATGGGGACGGGCGAACGTACTCGTTCTGCATGCATTAGCGAGGGAGTTCTCGTTTCTGCTGTCAAAAAGCGGTATAAAAATCGTTTTGTTGCGAATTATTATCAAAAATCATTTTTTTTTTCTATATAAACTCCCATATCATCTCATTTTCTAACACATTCACCTTCATTCGATTCTTAACTCAATTATCCTAATTTGAAGAAACATAAAATTCTGTGTTCATTTTTTTAGGCACCCCATTTGGACTTATATCATGGAAGCAATAGAGTAATTGCCCAGAGGACAACTAATTGTGTATGCCAGATTGCCCTGAACTCATTTTTACAAAAATTTTATATTTTCGTCTCGTTATCCCCCAAAGAAGATTCCTAAATCTCCAACATCTAATTATGCAATTGATCAGTGTTATTGAAAAATTCGAACGAACCTATTGGTAACGACCATGGGTATACGTAAGTACGTTCGTCCATCAAACGCGACATCCGAAGAAAGCGGGTGTTCGTGATAGGAGCCGCGTGTTCATCGAGCGATTAAATGATAGCTTTCTAGCGGCGTTACACCCGGCACGAAACCGCTCTATCAGTGGGCCGATTTCCTTCATGAATTCCGTATCGTATTATTCCGATCCCTGTGTACATCTGTACCACGCCCCCGCGCCGTGTAAACTATTCGCCCAGCGATCAGGAACCGTTCCGTAGGGGCCAAGCAATGTTCGCCCATGGCGAGACCATGGCGTACGTGTATAACATCGTGCAGGATCACTCTCGGTTTCCGTACGACCATGTCGAAAGAGTGCACACGTGTTTGCGAACGGTGATTTGCGTACGAGTAGGCGTTCCTAGCGTTGCCTCCCCGAGTACCGATCTACCAGAGGTTTCAGCATGATCGAGCAACGAGCCACGGTAATGTGAAACATGATTACTCACGATGAGATAATACGTGTAATAACAATCGCATTAGCCGGACGACTCCGAGCTACACGGTTATGCTGCTACAGCCAAAGCACGTTTTTTTTTTCGCTACTTTGCTGTTACACAAGAAATGATCGAACATGGGAATTTCTAGGATCTATGGGGTTATTGTAGTCACGGTGCATCATGATGATTAGCAGGGGTGTGCGGGTAAGTTCGGTAGAATTTTAGGAGTGAGGAGCGGCATAAAGAGGACTTAAAAATTTTTTTTTGCCTGCACCCTTAGAGGTTAAAGACACCACGATTAATGGATCTGTTATAAATTCTTAAAAATGATCAAATTGACCAGAAAATGAATAACAGATCGTACTGTGTAGTCACAGAATAGCTTGCCCAGTAACAATTGATTATCGAAAATGCAACACGTGATGATATGTGAGCCGAAGTGTTGCGCCGTTCCGTCGGTCGAGGATCGTGGCATGGTGCATAATTGATTGACGTCAACAAAATGAATTCGATGAACATTAGCGGGAAGCCGAGCATAGTCCATAAACTGCGATTTCGCGAATCGCAGCGGCCGAAGTAAATGCACCGGACGGGGTCTGTGCATGCTTCGTTGCACCCTCGCAAATAACTTTAACCCTGGCCCGTGGAAAATGATTACGCACCAAATAATCGGATTTTCATTCGGTTTGCCCGGCCGCGAACCACTCGTGGCCAGACGAACATATCGAGTAGCCCCGTAGAAAAGGTCGAACGAAATCGAATAATTTAGACGAACTTTCCTGCGCCTAAAGCGTAATTAACTTACCGAATTGCTGCTCCATTCAATTTATCTCTAATTTCGTTAACTCCCACGCACGGTTATCATGATATCGCGTCAGGATTCTTATTTATAGACACGGTTGCAATTATTCAAATTCGAAGAAATTCAATTCATTTTGCCTTGCTGCATGGCAAATGGATTTTTTGCACAGGTTGCTCGGTTTTAAGTCCACGGGAGAAACTTTGAAACACTTTTAATCCATAAATTTCCATAATTGTAAAGTGAGCTGTACGTTCGCGATACAAAAACGATCGTTTAACGAGACTATCCGGGAAACGATATCGCGGTTCTCTCGGTAGAAAATATTTCAGAAAAAAACGATTAAGTTTATCGAATCGTATGGTATGTTAAGTGGAGTTTCATAAAAGAAAGATTTCCTGTAACAATATATGATCATAACAGGAAGGACGATAAAAACAGGTAAACCTTTTTCGTTCAGTTTTTTATATATTTTACCATTTACGAGAAAAACACTGGCTGGTATTTGCAAACGTGTAATGAAAGCTTTGAAAAACATGAAGTACAAAAGATACATAATTACAAACGAAATGTGATTGAGCAGAGTATTTTATTTTCATTTAAAATTATACAATTTAGTATAGAAATATTTTGGGTAAGAGTGGATGTATTGAAAGGGTAAAAACACAAAGATAATGTAATTTAACAATTTTATTGTGAAAGACATACATGTGGGGGGTTTTATGCAAGATTCCCCACGTTAAAAAAAAAAATCTTTTCCATCTATGCTTTCCTTACATTCCGGCATCCCTTACATCTCTGCATTCTTTACATCCATGCATTCCTTACATCCCTGCATCCCTTACATTCCCACATAACTTACATCTCTACATCACTTACATCGTTGCATTCCTTATATCCATGCATCCTTTACATTCCTACATCACTTACAACGCTGTATCCCTTACATCTCTGCATTCCTTACATCCTTGCATCCCTTACATTCCTACATAACTTACATCTCTACATCACTTACATCGCTGCATTCCTTACATCCCTGCATTCCTTATATCCCTGCATCCTTTACATTCCTACATCACTTACACTGCTGCATCCTTTCCATCTATGCTTTCCTTACATCCATGCATCCCGTATATCACTGCAAGCCTTATAATAAATATATTACAAATACACTGGTTCGAGTAAACGTAATTAAAGGTAAGTAAAGGTAAGTAAAGGTAAGTAAAGTTTCATAAGTCCCATCTTTTAAATTCAAATTTAGTTCCTTTTTTTCCCGGCAGAGGGCGCTGTTTCGACGTCGAATCAGCGCCATCTGGTTTCAGAAAAAGGAACTAAAGCTTGCCAAAATTTTGGCCCTCTGGCGGGAAAAATGTGAACTAAAATTTCGATGTCGAATCAGCGCCATCTGGTTTCAGAAAAAGGAACTAAAGCTCGCCGGAATTTTGGTCCTCTGGCGGGAAAAATGTGAACTAAAATCTCGATGTCGAATCAGCGCCATCTGGTTTCAGAAAAAGGAACTAAAGCTTGCAGGAATTTTGGCCCTCTGGCGGGAAAAATGTGAACTAAAATGTCAACGTCGAATCAGCGCCCTCTGGCTGCAAAAAAAGGAACTAAATTTTGTAAAAATTTAAAATTAAAATTACTTTTCACCAGACTACTTACCTTTACTTACCTTTACTTACCTTTATTCGCACCAGTGGCCATAAGTATTTTATTTATAATATATTTATTGTAAGGGTTGAAAGGATACAATAGATGCTGGGAGAATTCAGGAGTGTAAGGGATACAGAGATATAAAGGGTACAGAGATGTAAGGGATGCAAAAATGTAAGGGATACAGAGATATAAAGGGTACAGAGATGTAAGGGATGCAAAAATGTAAGGGATACAGAGATATAAAGGGTACAGAGATGTAAGGGGTGCAAAAATGTAAGGGATGTCAAGGTATAAGGAATGCCGGCATATACGAGATGCAGGAATATAGGGACGGTAGTGATATAAAGGATACAGGGATGTTAAGGATGCAGACATGTAATGGATGCAGTGATAAAGTGTTAGGTCTCGTGAGGCCCTTAAAGACAAAAAAATAATAAATAACTGGGAAGGTTTAGCCGAGGCCCATAATCCTCGTCCACTTCGATTCTGACCTAAAAGCTTCATACCAGAAATATTGGCTAGTTTAAGGTACGCGAGCAACCCGGTATATCAACACGTGTCGATAATTAGAAGGCGGGAGTGAAATGGGTCGCAAGGCGAAAGGAAAGGGGTACGGTCAGCTTATTCCTGGACTAAACTAGCTTCTAGAACAATGGCGATGTTTATTGAAAGTAATTCCATAAAAGCAATCCTTTGTGACCGGGAGATTTATTCTCGTTAAAATTCCCTTTTTCATTTTACTTTTTTACCGTACGGTCTCTGTCGAGCCTGTCCTCATCCTCATCAGCCGGCTCTCCATGACCCCGCCACCGATTCAATATCGATGCCAGATATTTCGCGCGGCCGCTCGACACAATAATTCAGATGAGCAGGTAATATTGGCGCGGTAATGGTCGAACCATTTGGCTGTGTCGTTATGCTGCATTGGCGCTTGCCACGTTTACGGAGCTCCCGTTTTCAACTGCCCTTCCCCTACGTCCCTCTCTGTTCCACCCTATTGAACTACACACATACAGACGCGCACATGGACACCTTGGTGGTATCGCACCGTTTGCCAGTTCACCCCTGGCTTGACACGTATAGCGTTCAGCCTTCCGCAAACGCTCGAAACGGAATGTTATCATTCGACGATATATCATTATTGCGTTCGACGAGCTTCGAAATTGCATTATTCTTAACGAACGTTCGCGCATATTTCTTGCGCGAATATCTTTTGATGATATCGCCCTCGTTTATTAAGCGACACGCTTGCGCCGAGAGAAGATCGCAGGGGTTGTTTCTCGGTTTTTGGATAATCAGATAAGGAGGATAAAGAATTTTTTTTTATCTCTTCTCCAGTGTTCTTCGGGGTAGAGCTGAATGGTTTATGGCTTATGAGATTGTTTATATGGATTAATTATGTGATTTATGATTATGGCGTCCATTTGGAGGGTGCTAGATTTTGGGGATGATAGAACGAAATGTATTCGTTGAATTATTTTCTTGCTTACTAATTTTAGAGAAATTAAGGGAAAATTTTCGGTTTTTAAGTTTCTACTCGCGTAATTAAATTATATAATTTGATACCTCAAGTGGTATCAGAAATGGTATTTCAGAAATAGAGTTCCTTTAACTGAAATTCAGTAGAATTCACACGTTCTCATTACCAAATTAACGCGAAACTGTAGTCTCTTGATCTAATTATAATTAGCTAATATCGTTAATTGTACACAACCTTATATTCTCACAATTACAATGCAAATTGGTATTACTAAAGGATCTAGGTTCTCTTTCATCGTGTCTGATCCCCTCTCGTTCATTCAACGATAATTCGGCTTGTTCTCGTCAAACAAAGCTTTCAATTACACGCTCCGATGATTTTTATTCGACCCTTCTCCAGGACGTTCAACACCTTCCCAACGCGTTTGCAAACACGAAAAGCAGAATTGCTGACGACTTGGCGAGCGTTTCGAGGATCCTGTTACGTCTATCTTTGGTCTCAAAAGCGTTTCTCTGTTTTCTGGATATCATAAACGAGTTGAGAAGCTTCCGGCTGCAAACAATCCGGTTGGAGGGGGAAAAAATGGGATGGCGGGAATGGGAACGGCTGTCGCGGCAGGCACCGACTCCCCTCGAATTTGCATAATTTGCTGTTGGTGAAGCGAGGGACGTTCGCGAAGAAGCGTGAACTCCGGATGATCTCATAACTTGCAACTCGTTTAAAACGACACGCTCCTGAGCCTACGGGATTTGCGTTTATGGCCCGGAACTTGGTTTTACAAGTCATTTCGAGGATTGTTTCTGGTTGTTCGTTGCACTCTGATGATGCCTTGTCATTTCATTATGCAAGCTAGAAGTTACAGAAAAAGGATATATATTTAATCAGCCTTGACGCATTTCCCAATTTCCTCCCAATTTAATTACAAATATCGTTTCATTCGCGACACGATTCCCATGAATATTTTTCCACGCAGCCGCCATTTACCCCTAACCACCCCTGGTATCAGGTTAGCCGGTATTATCCAGCAAAAAGTTAGCCGTCCACGATAGGATTATCTCGATCCCACGGGAAATCAGTCGGCGGGAAGCAACGGCTCCCGAGAAATTCTTTGACCTCGCTACCTAAGCTTAAAGTATTAATTATCTTCGTTTCGAATACGTACGTTGTCCAGACGGTGGTCAAGCTGTTGTGTTGCACGCGTGACGCGTAAATAATTTCCAGGAAGGGTGGGCTAACTTTAAATTGCACCCCTGTGCGAGAAACAAAAGTTTCGCTAGCTCGTTAGCGAACGACGTGCGTTTTTATCGGGTTAAAAGCGGCTGAAACCGCAGTCACCGGCATTATGCGTGCAAGATAACGGGCTGGAGATACGAGCCGGAAATGGGGAAAAATGGATCGTGCCTGCTGCTACTTGTGGCGGTCGGCATTTTAATCGTATGCCGTATAATCGTCCTGCGTGGAACGATATAATCATATAGTGGTGGACAAAATGATAAGACACTGGGAGGATTTTTTCAGAGAAGAGCATTTAATTATATCTGCAAAAAGATGTTCTGTCGTGGCTTTTATACTGGATTTTACACTACTTTTATTTTATAATAGAATGTTGGAAAGTTGATTTTCTCTTTGAATGTAGGTTGCTCGTGAACAGGAAGTACCATATGTTTCAAAGTATTTTTTGCTTTTAATTATAGTGGAGTATTGATTATCTGAGGTATGCTGAAGATGATTAGAAAGTGGCATAATATGGATAAAGAATCTTTCAGGTTCTATATAACATACTCGAAATTTTAATCTCTTAATACGTGACAATAGGGTTTAATAATTTACCTAATTAAAAATACTCCTACAGATATTTGAAATGATTAATCATAGAAATAACAAGATACCTCTAAATTTAATTTCTATTTTACAAGCATTCTCTTTCGTGTTAGATCACTTCTAAGAAAATAAGGTTCTTAAAGCTTGAATCAGACGTCCTATCATTTTGTTCGCCAATTTAATTGGCGCATTCTAGTGGCATGGTTATTGATAAGAGAATATCGCTATTGAATGAACGTAACTTGGTAAGTTGACTGGTCAGAAATCGCCTATCTGCAGGACTAATTTAATTTCGCGAATATCTGCCGACCATTAGGATAATTGGAGCCCGGCGTGTACGCACGATCGCTCGTATAGGAAGCTGGCCTTTAATGACGTTATTATTTCCGCTTCATAGACAACAGCACTTCACGGTGAAGTTTTCTGGTTCTTCGACCGGCTCCATATCGTTTCCTCCGGCTTTAAACCGATTCATAAACGTGATTCATGCGATATCATGGTATTCGTATATCGCCTGTTTTTCTCCTACTTCCGGGAATAATTAAGTTTACGACGAATAAAACTTTTGAGAGAGTACTTGAATGCAAAAATATTTGCTTCCGCAATTCTATGCGGCATTTTCAAATTAAACAAGCCTACCAGTAAATTGATATTAAAGAATCGGTTAATGAGTCATGCAATCAGAAATTTGCAGAATATTATTGGTGTCGTAATTGGCCCTAATCTCTTGCTATGGATAAGATAATGTATTTAATGGGGTGTAGGAGATAATATTTAAAAAATTTACAGTTTTCTAAATTATGGTTTAATAAATATTTACAATAATAATTCAAATTCAAAAAATTCAAAATGGAACTTCATTGATCGAAATACTGCATCTTTCGCTTCATTTCCTTCGAACACAGGATCCACCCTTTCTTCGATGGATTTCATCTTCCTCTTCGCCGTCGACGATCAAACAAGCTTCCAGATGACGTGGAAATCGTTTAGTTAGAAAACTGCTTTCGAATATCATTCCATCGTGCTAATCCAAGAGGGCGTATGAAATCCGACGGAACTGTTCCCAGCCAGTGAACACGCGGAAACCTTTTTGAATAAGGATCGCATGGTTGAAACTCGGAGAATACTTGAAGCTCGCCAGCGCAACGAGAAGTCGGACGGATTGGCTGTTGGAACGACGCCTGGGAGACGGAAGCAGACGTTTGGACGTGGAGTAAACGAAGAAGAGAAGCGAAGGAAGAGACGACGAGGTATAAGTAGAGGAAGAAGAGGTCTGCTGCTACGAGAGATTCACGAACCTTGAAATGAGAAAACGTTTGGGTTTCAACCTTCCGTTTCTGCTCTGCGTTCCGTGAGCCTCTAATTAAAGAAGAAGAAAAAAGATACCCCTGACGAACAAATGAGATGTGTGGACGAAACATTCAATCTGTTACTTATTTTTTTTCCCTTCAACACTGGCATATTGAACCTTTCCCGTCTAATACAAAGAACTACCCAAGTGTTACACTCACTTATTAATGAAACTTTGCCAGCTTGTAGAGCTCGTCGGGTTGAACACGTCTATACTCCCTTTTGGGCGCAGACGGGCGCAGAATTGTTTAAAAGATATTAACAATTACAGTTAGTTACTCCTTACATTCTGAAGTATAACAAACTCACACATACAACTCTCAATCTAGAGATCCACGGTTCAAATCTTTGGTTCCCAACATTTTTTTTTTTTTTAGTGATAATTTGTCTCGTTTTGAATAACTATTACATAAAAATTTTCATAAAAAAAAAAAAAAAAAAATTTTTGGGAACCAAGGATTTGAACCGAGGACCTTCAGATTGCGAGTCATGTGTTTAACCACGGAGTGGATCCATGACTCGCAATCTGAAGGTCCTCGGTTCAAATCCTTGGTTCCCAAAAAAAATTTTTTTTTTTTTTATGAAAATTTTTATGTAATAGTTGTTCAAAACGAAACAAATTATCATTAAAAAAAAAAAAAAATGTTGGGAACCAAGGATTTGAACCGTGGATCTCTAGATTGAGAGTTGTATGTGTGAGTTTGTTATACTTCAGAATGTAAGGAGTAACTAACTGTGATTGTTAATATATTTTAAACAATTAGCCGTCTGCCCCCAAGAGGGGGCAAACAAGAAGGAAAAACAATTTATGTCTAACTCAGAATTTTCATCCAAATGCATTTGGAATACAACATTTGCAGGCTTAGAAGAAAATGAAGGATGGGATGAAAAGTCTCCCTCTTCCGTTCGATTCGTTCCACTCTTCCCGGCTCTTTTTATTCCCACGTAGGTACAAGCCGTTCGGGAAAGTATAGCAAGCGGCGTGAACGATGCCAGCTATTGGCGTGGAAAAATGCGAGTGGAAAATGCTCGGCGGATAGCCAGTGTAACTGGGAATCGGGATAAGGAAGCCCGAAAAGAAGAAAGACGGAGGAGGTGTTTTCTTTTGGTTTACGTGACGCTCCGCGTAGCTTCGATATAACCGAGCAGATCGAAGCGGAAAGTTGTTCCCATCCTGCGGTATGCTCGGCCGCCCCCCGGGAATGTGGTCCTCGCAACAGACTGTTTTCCTCTCCTCTCCCTTTTGCTTGCTTTATTTCTCTCGCCCCGACGTCTTTCATGCGCCACGCTCTCTTCCTTTTCTCCTATCGACTCCGTGTCTCCTCGTCCGCTTCCTTCCTTTCCTCGCCCCCTTGGCTGACTTGTGTTGGGTGACACCCAACCTAAACCCACGGACGGGTAAACCTGAACCAGCCAACCCCGTCATTCCGGTCGGTCACCCACTCGACCCCCGTTCTCCTACGATCGAGAAGCCTGGTACTTACCGAAGGGCTACTTTTGCACTTTGAGTTTCTCGCTTTTCATTACTCGCCAAATGACGATGAGAGTTGATATGGTGTGATTGGAGTTTGAATTGTTGCTTGAGAGGTAATCGAGGTAATACGGTAGCTGATATTAACCCTTGAGGCGAGGCTTAACTGATGGGGTGGTTTTTCATATAAAGAACTCTAGTGTAAATAATTTCTAATGCGATTATTATTTTCAGTAAATGTCATGATATTAAGCTTGTAATAATGTACAGTTTCAAATGAAGAATTAATAATAGGCAATTGTTTTCAGTAATATTACCTATCAGTGATAGAACTATTTACACAAATAATTAATAACACAATTACTGAAACTCGGGATTATTATCAGGAATTTCATAGTTACAATAACTTTCATAATAGATCAATGTCCAACTTGTATTTTGAAATGAGAAATTAATAATACAGGCAATCGATTATAATAATATTAAATATCAATCACTTAAAATTATTACTAAATATAAGCACTGTGTGACTATATGATCGAAGCACAGAAACGCAGTGAACCTTTCATATAGTGCTGTTGGAACACTATTGTTTCCTATTTCACGTGTACCATGTTTGCCTATAACTTTGTAACCAAACGTTTACAGTCGACCTTTATGTTACATTCTTTTTTATTTCATTTTTATTTATGGCATAAACTCCCTCGCTTTGTCGGGAAATTTCTGGAGCATGCTGGTAGCAACGATTTATGAAGGAACTCTGATAACACCAAAAACCTACTTTTTTTCTACATATTGTTAGTTAGTGGAATTTGATCCAAATATTAGATTCAGTTTTTTTTTTATACCTTTGTTTAGTTTCTGCTAAAATTAAATAGTGTTTTTCGTGGAATTGATGGCTCCTGCAATTTTACATTTCTTTTCATTCATTAATAGAAGATTATTAATAACATTTTATTTGATAGCTTACATTATATTATACACTAGACAATTTTGATTCATTAGAAAATTAACTAAATAATTTTTTCGCCTGAATCGGTGTGTGTGTGTGTGCGTGCGTGTGTACGTGTGTGTATGTGTTTGTGTGACCCCTTTTAGTCGCCTCTTACGACAGGCAGGGGATACCGTGGCCGTATTCTGAACCCCCCGAGCCACAGGGGGCATGTAGTTTACACTCAAATCAAATTATATGATAGTTTCCTGATAGTTTATGGACACAGAGGAAAGATAGAGTTATCTAATTGATTTCGACAGAAATTGAGTTAGAGTAATGTCTGTAATTTACTACTAACAAAGTGATATATTAGAATCTATTTATTCTAAAATATTAATTTACAATATTTCTAAAATTGAAATTTTCTGTAAATAGACTATTTATTGCAAATATTAAAAATTACCTATCAAATAACTTAACTTAATTGCAATAATGAAATTAAGGCTAGAAACACCATCAATAAAATCTGACTATGCCACAATAAGAATATCCAGTAACAGATGAAACAAATGCCACAAAAACATTTCAAGATGATCCATATCTTCCTTCTAACCAGCTCTATTAATTTCACATTACCAGCACCGAAGGAAGTCGAAAAGTAACAATATCCGTTGGGAACAAGAAATAATTTCTTGTTTACAGATGAACGTTGATCCAGTTATTTGTAGCTTCCACACGTATCCTCTTCTATGCCAGTCTACTTCTAATCCAGAAGTAGATTACACCACGAATCAGACGGTTGGAAAAATCACACGTCATTATCTTCCTTTTTACCGGTAAGACGTTATCGTGCTCTGGTACAGGATTCAATCGTGCTTGCACGAAAATAATTCCAGAATGGATCGTCAAGGAGTTAACGAGCACGGTCACTGAAATCGTGGGATCAATAACCTTTCGGGTTAATGTTGGATAATTCCAAGCTGGACAGATTGTCCCGGAATTTCATGGGTCTCCGGCGCCACGGACAGATCATTCGAGTGAGCCACTTCGATAGGAATGTTTCGACTTTTGACAAATGACTCACAGTTGATATCTTATAGTTGCCTTCCTTATAGGAGGTGATGCGCTGTGACTGATGATCCGTCCTGGTTACCACCGCTCCCCCGGGATATTATTTTGTCCTAATAGAAACCGCTTTCCAATTTCCCCGGGAATTTATGTTTCCAGCGTCGTTATTTGATCCCCGTGTGATGGATCTTCCGGATGAGAGGTGAATAAAGAAACGGATAAGCGAATGCTAACGTCCTCTTCATTCGGTTTTTATTTCGCACGAACCATCTTACGATGTGAGTAACAAAAAGTTATCATTTTCGGTCATCGTGAAATGAAATTTTGGTTTTGAATTTCCCCGTAGGCTTCCTCACCATACGCCTCCACTTTCCCGGACTCCCGCTTCTTCCCATAGGCGTTCCAAATTTTCTAATATTTATTCATTAAAAATGATATTATTTTGTTTCAAAATTACTTTTAATATTAATATCGTCAAAATTAAGATTTTAGGAATTCCAACTTCCCTTATACCGTCATTTTCTAAGAACCTCCCACCTATCCTTTTTTGTTTTTTATATTTCTTATCAAAAACAGCTGAATCTTACGAAACATTATCACCGGGCATTTATAATAGATCATTCACCCCATCTACCCGAACGACATTAATTCCCTCAAGTCATTTCACTGGTCGGACGAAAAATGGATTGAAGTCGTTCCTCGAACACGGAACGTCGTCGTTCCGGAAACGAAATGTCCGGAATATAGCGGAAACCTATCAAGACTTTTATACGATCGAAGTATGGGTCGTCCATATCTTACGCAATTCCAGGAGAAACAAATAGAGAAGGAACGATCGTCGTGGGTCAATAACACGGAAGCATGTCCTGTCAACCGAGTTAGCCACCGACTGGATACTTCCTGCCACGTTAGCGCAGCCGTAAACTACGAGCACCATTATTTCGATCCAGTTCATTAACATAGCCGACCCGTCGAATGGACACGCCGAATCGTTCCCAGCCGACTTGCTCTCTTGTTTAATGCACGGTAAGTTGCGCCCACCAGTGACTACAGATGTAAAAGACTGGACATGCCTTTGTTTTCTAGGGGTCATGATTTAGGGTGTCCCAGACACCCTAGATGAGATTAGATCTGAATGCAGAGAGCACAGCCAGTATGATAATCGTGCCTGTTTTACCAGTGACTCTTTTACCGCACCTCAAACTTGATTCTATTTTTATTTTAAATCAGTCAAAAGCAGCACAAGATTGAACAATTATTATTGTAATAGTTTGACAAACTTGTATTCACTTCATGCACTTTGGTAAATAAATCATTTGAAAAAAGCAACTGAGTTATTATTTAATTTACCCAATTTCATTTATGAATTATTTATGTATAAAACAATTGTTTGATCTTTACTAAATTACAAACATAATATATATGAAAATCAAACTTAAATCAAAACACAGTAATTACTTCCCAATATGACCGCTGCATATTTGATCCTTATCAATTATCTTCTATTTTATTTTCAATTCAAGGTGTGGCTTTCTATTACATCTCTCCTCCCCTTTATGAAATAATAGATAAATAATTGAGTCTCATTTTAAATGAACAGGGTATATTGTAGTTTATTAATCACGTACGTTTTTGAAGGGTTAATCACAATTTACTGGTAATTGTCTATATGGAATATCAGTAAGGTTGAAGGGCAAATTGATACAGTAGGGTCGAGTATGTATGTGAAAGGGGCAACTGGCATCGGACGTGTGGGGTCGAGTAGGTGAAGAAACTTCCCATAAAGCTATGTCTGAAAATGCTTTATTAAAGACTTTAAGCGTCTAAAGATTTACGAGCTGAATTTAACGCCACTTGATTTCTTTTTATGGTGGGCCACGCAAAACGGTTGGTTTATGGGAACCTGATAGAAACCGGGGACGATCCTTGAGAACGTATTCAAAATGCCTTTACCAGAATTTTTATCTTGACTTAAGTGTTCGAAGGGGTTGAGACTATCATTAGTCAGCCAACTCGATGTTCGTATTTTTGCTGAAGAAAGGACTTTTAAATGTATGTATGTTGTAATTACTATAATAATTAATAAAATTCATATGAATGAGATGACATGTGAATCAAAATTTATTTGTTTGCCATCTAATAATTGATATAAAAAATTCTAACAATAAATCTTAATCCAGTGTATTATTTGGGTCTTAATCACAATAGTGAATCAACGCTAATTAATACAGCAAATTTATTTATTATTCATCCTTTCATCCAGCTGATATTCTCTTGCTAAAATAAACTTTTAAATAAATTATCACTTGAATATTACCACTGTAATATTTCAATGATCTTTCAATATATCAGGTTAATCAATATCCTCTTGCAATTTAATTTTTTATAATACAATGAACAGTTTAACAGAATAACAAACGATTAGGCAGAACCATTATTAGCATTTTATTTTCTACATCGACAACAGGCAACTTTGTTACGGTATCTGGCTCATAAATTTCGTTTCTCAGGGTCAGTGAACATGATTCCCACGCTGATTGAACAAGGTTCAGCTAACGGATGCCGGGAATCAGTGATCTTGGATAGTTACGTGGTCCAGTTTGAGCTCGTGCTGCACGATGTGCCTGGTATTCCGTCATTCATCTCAGCTGTTCTTCTGCTAGTTCCCAACTTCGTCATATTTTTGTTCCTGAAATCTGTTATCCTTTGACCGTTATGAAATGATCTAACAGAGGCTATCATGAGATTCTATGGCTCACCAAATCGTGTTGCTCTGAATCACTCTATGCATGGATATAATAAAAACGATTGCAATTTTAATTAAAAACGAAAAATTGAAAAATTTACAGAAAATATGGAACATATGGAAAATGTCTAAATGAAGAGCATTAGTCATATTTTAAAGGGTTGAAGAAAATTTCTTAAAATCTACTAATTTTTTTAAATTTTGGTTCATGACAAAAAATTGTCCACTACTGTTTTAAATGATTTTACAAGAAGCACCACTTCAAGAAATACTCTACATACAAGTAACGTTATTATTTTAATAAAGCGTACTTATGAAATTTCCGTATATTCTTACAACGATTTTCCCACAACATTTGCATAACTTATATTCCCACGTTCCATAGGAAAAATAACGGTAAAGAACGTTTACATCGACAACAATACGTTGAAGAGGCAAACATTCAGCAAAACGTTCACGAAGTTCCAGCGAATCCGAATAATGTCTCACCTGGAGACATACGTCCGAATTGATGTGCCTTGTATCCTACCTTACCCGACGATTCGACGCATTTACAGGCGAGACACGCTTGCATTTAGCATAATAATGCGTTGATTGATACGTACGTGAATCAAACTACTGTCGTTAGGGATGCACGATTCGTTTCATCGGCATCGCTTCGATGGCCGCTTATCCTCGATGTTAACGTTTCTCGTGACTTCGGATGGTTTGTAGCTGTCCCACACCAGCTTCTTACTAGAAAACCTACTTAAGCTACTAGCAGCTCTTCAGATTAACCTGGTCATTGGAGACGTATGTAGAAGTACAATCCCTTACAAAAGTCTACATATACCAATGAAATTTTATATATACGAGCGACTTATATAAAACTTGTTTTAATTAATTTGGTAAATTAATAGTAAAAAAAAAATAATTGTAAAATTGTACCTTGCTACAGAATTATTTATACCAACTGTTATATACTTAACAGTGCTATGAAAAAGAATTGAGATTCTATACAGAAAAATAAAAGAAAAAAATTGCAAAAAATTAAACAGAACAAATATGAATACCATCAATTCTAATTTTTATGCCCCCATTAAAATCTCTCCAAAAAGTTTACAGGACACTCCTGACGTAATTAAGACCCACCCCTTCCCAGTTTACAGGTTTCACGGGTGATGACAAAAAACTGAGCGAACCATTTCGTTATAAAATGAGTTTATTTTCTCTGTACCATATATGCTATGTACAACGTGTGTGTATTACGGTACTGAAATATACGACGTTCGACCAAAGGGCGACGTCTAGATACTGGTGAAAGAAAAAAAAAAAAAATTAAAGAGCGTTACAATTAACGAAGAAATTAGTCGGACACATCGAAACTTCCTCCCCTTGAATCGCACGATTCGCATAATCGTGCAACCGGAGAAAAGAAACGACAGGCGACGTGTGTCGTACGTGGACGCGTAAAGGCGAAAGTGTAGAAACAAAAAAAAAAAAATAGGAAAAAAAAAAGAAAATATGAAATGATAAACGTGACAAGGACGAGTATTCTTGAACAGCGTTACACGTTTAAACGTACGAAATAAATAAGCCATCATGATTGGTGCGCTTGTGTTCTGTTAAAACAGCCGGGTAAGCTCTGTACGTGACTCGCTGATCCAAATCGTTCAGTTTTCTCGTAAAGTCGCAAGGGAAATGTAAAAGAAAAAAAGGGGGAAAAAAAAGAGAAAAGGGTCAGAGAAGATCGTGAAGACAAAAGGATCGAGAAACGCGAGAGGTTTCAAAGAAGAATGCACACGCTTGTCAGGGTACAGAGCAGACTCGAGCTTTTTTTTCAAGCTTTACGACGAAGTAGGCGCGCACCTCAGGCTCGAGGACAAGCACCGACGTTCTCTGCACACTTGTCAGCACTCACGATAAAGAAGGCCAGGGGTACGAATATAAGGCTCATTAAGAAGGACGACGGAAAGGATGGAAGCGTGCTAAGGAAAATAAGAGTAAGGGTAGGAAAAGCAAACTTCTTAGACGCGAGAGGCGCCGAGGTCAGTGTCAAAAGTAACACACACAAGTGCTATCTCGGCGTGTCATCGTGAAAGCGATCGTCCTCGAGCCTAATATTATCCTTTCATCGCGGCCTCGCGTGTCCTCTTCATCATCCTGCTCGCGAGGCCGCGTTCGCTTAATCTTAATTCACGATACATGCATGCTTGATTTTTTACTTCCATCGTATACGCGTTAACCCTTGAACAGCGGAGCCTGGGTCAATCCAGACCCCGTAAACGTATCCAGAAAACGTATACAAAAGTATCAACTTAAAATTAAACGTATCATTTTCAAACGAAAGGCTTTCGTATGTCAATAGAATAATTTCTAAAGAAACAGCGTCAAATAGAAAATTCAGATTCGAGCTCTCTTCATGGTCCGCCGTCCAAAGGTCAGTGGAGAATTACATTTATAAGAGACCCTATTCGACGAACAGTACGATACAGTTTCCATTGACTTGGATTGAAACATCTATTGCTATTAATGGCAATTGTA
This sequence comes from Osmia lignaria lignaria, assembly GCF_051020975.1. Taxonomy (NCBI): domain Eukaryota; kingdom Metazoa; phylum Arthropoda; class Insecta; order Hymenoptera; family Megachilidae; genus Osmia; species Osmia lignaria. The sequence continues at coordinate 11,645,004 of NC_135032.1, read as the reverse complement.
TCTTTGATGTTCCACGAAGTCGATGAAAAGTGCTCGAGTGTCATTCTAAAACTAAATACTTGAAATGCTGCTTCGGTACAAGATGGCGCGAGAAAATCTCCAACCCCCTCCCCTGTGTTCATTCTCCTTTTGAGATACTTCAAAGTGAAATCTTTTGATTGTCAGACGAGGTAGGTGAAAATTCTTCATGCACCATCTCGTATACTCGTTATACGCTCTAGGATCGTACTTCTAATTAAAAAAAAAAAAAAAAAAAGAAACATATCGCGAGCGGCGAATCGTGAACGCGCGCGAGCATTCGCGTTCGCGGCTCGCAATTCGATCGTTCTTGTTATAAAAAATTGGCTCTACCCTCTCACCACAAGCAGATTGGATATACTACGTCAGCGTTAGCGAAAAATTGCTTAGTATTAATCGTAAGTGTAAAATAAAATGATTAGGTCGCGTCGCTTACTTGGATATACGCGTAGGCACCCTTCGTTGGCATCTTATCGTCGTATGTATATATGCTGTGTACATATACATACATATAAAAAAAAAAAAATGAATAGAGAGAAAATTGTAAAAATTGCGAAGCGGGAAGAAGAGCTAGCGCGATTCGTCGTGACACGCGCGAAAAACGCACTCTAGAAAACTACGTCACACCTACGGTCAGTGTTTTCAATCAACGGCTGCCGATTCAAAAGAGAAATCCCATTTTAATCCTGCGTTTCCATTGCACACCGCGAGAGAAAGCCTAGCAATTTCTATGGCAATTAGTGCCGATAATTAAAGCGAGCGTCCTTTCACCGCTGGTTCAATATCGCTGCGTCCTGCTGACATTTTTCAACCCCCTCGACTGTTTCCACCCGTTCTGTCAGGTTTCATTGTTGTTGCACTTCGAATGTGTTGCGTCTACTGACGTTTCGGAAAAACAAATATTTGTATGGAGAAACAGGAAGAAATTGAAATGATTGATGGAATTGAAGAAACTTGAGTCAGAATTGGAACTTTTTTGAAGTTATTAATTTTGAGTGAGTTATTTGAAAAAGTTCTGAAGTTGTAGAAACTAGAGCTATCGATTTGGTAATGAGAAAAAATAAGAAGTTTCTATTTTTATTAAATCTGAAATTTTCTATTAAAAATGAAAGCAAGCTTTAGTGCTTCGTTCTATGATAAATATAAAAATTTAGATAATGCATGAAAATGATTAACTCGTTAAATTATTTATCACAGTTAACTTCTTCTGAACAGGGTTAACTCTGTAATCCATCAAGAGTATGGGTTTCCATATCCTAACCAGGGTTAACCGGGTTAGAAAGCGGTTAGAATCCCCGCTTCAAACATTCGGTGACATGTTTGTCGATGGTAGACAAATGTCGAACAGATCCAAAGTTTGGTTAACTGAAATGCAAACGTACCGTGTTGGTCCTCCCTTCTTTATCTCCCCTCTTTTGTTCTCGCCGTTTGTCTTGACGAGCGTATTCAAATTTTCAAGTTTCTCAATCAATCCGATCCTATCCCGGTCCTTTGTAGTGGGAAAATCAATGAAGTCTCAAGACAACCTGGTTAACCGATTTAAATTTATCGTCAAACGTTCTACTTTTACCGTTCACCGACTGTAAGGGATGTTTCCAAACAGGATGGTAGAATTTGAATAGTTAAAACTATGATAATTGTGCAAATACATTAAATTTTTGTTATAAATAAATTAGATTAGTGATTCTAAAAGTAATTTAAATAATTCCGTATTAAAATTGTTATTTTAATGGCTATTAGGATTTTTAAGATTTTTAAAACTCAAAATTATCAAATTTCTCAAAATTTTTGCACAAATCTCCAGAGTTAAATAATTGCCATTTGTACCATCCGTTTTGTAACATCCAGTACAAATTCCCGTCACAGATCCGGATATCTTCCGGTTTCCGGATCGCAGTTTCGCTTTGGCCCACGTAAAACCGGTACCTCGTAGAGAACTTTGAGTCAGCCAGCTTTTGGTAAGTTCGTCGGTAAGACTTGTTATGTTAAATAGCAATTCCTCCGCGAAATGTAACCCGTTCGAATGTACTGTCTCTGTGCCCCGTGTGCGTTCCGCGGCGACGTTTGCACGTTGGATCTATGTTTCAAAGTTAAGATCGACTCTCCGTTATAACTTGCCGGGATAACCGGTATATTTCAGGCCGGGATAACTTCTCTGAACGTAAACGTTCGTCCGGTAATACAGCTACGGTGGCTCTAAAATTTTCGTAATAAAGTTACTTCCTTGTACAAACGTTTTGGATCGAACTTTCTGCTTTCGTACAACGACGTAGACCTATATAGAAACGTAGGGATAAGGGTACGTTTTCATGTGACACTGACATTTTTTGTGACTCTAAAATTTAGAAAATGAAACACGAAATTAAATTAAAATTAGGGCTCTCTCCATGGTCCGCCATCCGAGGGTGAAAATTTTTTGAAACTTGAAGAAGAGATAAAATTTGCAAAATTGTAAAGTAATAAATTAATAAAAACAAAATAATTAGGGACATATTAGGAACAACTATCAGCAGCCCTGGAAATTACTCAAAATTATAGTGTTGCTCTAATAAAATTGAGGTCTCATCGAAATTGAAATTGGTGTAGTATATTGGGTGCCCATAATGGAATAGCCTGGCTTTGAACGTCCTGATTTACTATCACATAAAAACTCCCCCTAAGAGAAGCAGTTTTCCTTAACGAAAGCTTCTCGTTGATCAGGTGTCGGTGTTATGGTTCGGAGCACGTTGGTCCAGATTGATGGGATCACGTGTCCCGATGTAAATTAACTTGACCAGGCTGCTGGACGATGGAAACGTAGCTAAAGTTAAGTCCGAAGGGGGTGCCGTTTACGTGGTCCTAGATAGGTAGCCAGCGATCCGGCGCCGTCTCGTTTTCCCGACCCTACTTGCTCCCGAATTCTCATCTAACCCCCGCGAAGCTTAGCTTAACCCCGAGACACCGCAAGAGGCAATTAACCTTCCGCCAACCCCTTTACGCGCATTGCTTCTCTCTCCCTTTGCCTATTCCTACTACCCTCTCACCCAGTCCTATCTTAAACCACCCCTGACCCATCCACCTCGGTCACCCCGGCTGTTCCTCCTGTTGATATCCCACTCGGAGCATCTGCATAATCATGCTCGATTCCCAATGCTAATTAGAATCCGCGCCGGTGCCGTATCCTATGTACGGAGTACGCGTCGACCTCCATCACCTTCGAAGCCACGCCACGCCATGCCTCTCGTCCCGCTTCCGCTTGTTTCGCTTTATCCTGTCTCGTTTCGCGTACGAACAGGCAGGAAAAACAGGCTCGGAGAAATAGAGCGGGAAGGAGGAAGTATCCGCGAAGAAATAAGAAAAGTTAGAGATTATGCGCTATTATGAATGAAGGATGACGAAGCTGAAAGATAATCGATCGAGCCTGCCTCTTTGATCGCCTAATTGCTTCCAGCTACACTACCTCCTAATCATTTCTACCCGCGGTCACTCGCTTTTCACAGCTTCCACAACCGATTCTATAAGAGCTATTCACCGATCGTTACTGGACGTATTTTCTATTGAGAAGTTTCGAAGCAGAAGTTTCCCCTTTGGAAGGAGCCGATGACTGGTCAAGATTTCATACGTACGCGGATTTTCACGTTAACCGGGTCTGCGTGTCGCGTTAATTAGAGGCTGTCATCGCGAGCGGATGAGAAGAAGAAGAAGAAGAAGAGCCAGGACGGACGTACTCGTCCGCCGCTCGACTGATCTCGGGAAGAAATCGGCGATCGTTCTGGGCTGTTTCTTCTCTAGTTGGTAGCCGGTAATTGGAATCGCGGCCTGGATAGGCTAGCTTTTTCAAGTATGAGAATTCTCAAGGTTAGACTGAACCGAGGTAGCCGATGATGCAGGATCGATCGTTCATCCTAGGAGGGATAGGAAGACATAGGAAAGGAAGATATGCAAGCGATCATTCTTATAAAGTAAAGAGAGCACGAAGTGTCATCGAGCAGACGGCCAGTTGCTGTTGGGATTATTTTGTTTCCAAATTTCTCCTATCTGCCCGTCCGTCGAAGTAGATCTACCAAATGCTCCGGAAAGGATTTGCACAGTTCCCGATTAACAAGGCAACAGTCGGCTGTCGTCGGAAAGTAATTATTCACGAAATACCTCCAGCCTACTCAACATCATTGGATTTAATTTAGATCAAGCATTGTCATCGAATAGTTGAAGAAGATTTTTATGGAAAAATGAGAACTCGAGTAAGTTCTTTAGCCAAATATTGTTTCCATGGAAGAAACCCATCCGTACGAAAGTTGGCTGGAGATTCGTGGCATCGACAGCGAAGGAAGACAAGATTGAGGGACGGAGAGAGGAAACGAAGGCTGCTCAAAAACGGCGCCCTGAATATCCGGCGTCGTACAACTTACAGAGGCTGTCGGTGCGTCCCGGAACGGAATGCATACCGGGAACGGAAACCGAGACCGAGAGTGCTTCCTGATGCTTCAGCATCTGCCGACGTCTCTGCCAGGTGAAGGTCCACGCGGCTATGATGGCGATCTGAGCGACGAGGAAGACGGTGCCGGCTACGATCGCCTCGCCCAGGTTCATGCATATGCCCATCGTCGACGATATGTCCTCGCTCTCGACGAAAACGGTATCCTTGCTCGCCGAGCTGCCGTTCGCCGCTTTGCTGTCGTGCTCGAAACCGAACTTGTCCGTGATCTGAATGGATTGCACCAGAAGGAGATCCTCGCGGCTCTGGGACGAGGTTCCGGTCGAACGACGACGACGACGTTTGCCGTAGGAAATGACGGATCTAAGCTCGCCGGTTAACTCTTCTTGATCACACTGTACCGGCTCGCAAGTGGGCATGCAGGGTGTCACCAGCGCGCGGAATTGCACCACCTCGGAGCTGGGGAACTTGAAAGCGTCGAAGTGAGACAGCAGGATCTGAAACGAGAAGAAAATGTTCGTTAATTCAATGTTTCCACATTTGTTTAGAGAAGATGAGGTCTGAGCTTTTCCGATTCAATTAAAGAACCTAATTAAGTCTAATCTTAATAGACCTAATTTCAGTGTAATCTAAATTTAATGTAGATTTCATTGAACAAGTCTGAATATTTAACGACGTCTGGGAAGTTATAATCACATTGAACGTTTAACTAGTTCAGATTCTGAATAGATTCAATCTTTCACGATCTTGAAGTGTTTCAGATATAAACTTGTACGTCATATGTGTCAATGTCAATGTCTGTACCGTGTGTCAGCGTTTAAGCTAAAAGAATATTATTTATTACGGTGACCCGGTTATTATTCAATTGCATAGTGAAAGTTCGAGAATCGAAATAGATAAGTATAGGTATCCACATTCCTTGGATGATTTGCAAGTCACGTGAGAAATCACTTTGTGCCGTTATCCATCATTATGATAATACATCAACAGCTGCGGCAAACAACCTTACTGGATTGCAACAATTTTAACATTTTTCCTTATTCCAATGAAGTTTACCGTTGATAGAAACTGCCTTATCGCTACCAGGTCCTTTGGTTCTTTCTTTTCTGGTTACATTACTTTATGACTAGGTACTTTTTTACAATTTTCATGGATTTTATGTAGCATGAGAAAATAACTTTTCACGTGAAGACGGTGGAATTTCATTTATACTTTTTTATCAATTCTGTAAGTTTAGATCGCGATTGATCTAAGCACCGCCGTTCGAGGGGTCAGATCCCTCGATCTGAAAACGTCCTTTAAATTACCGCCACCGTTTTCCGGTATGCCCGCAAAACACGAGACAAAATGCAGAATAGTATAGCGAGAAGAAGATGCTCGCAACACGCCGGGCGTCGTTAATGGCACGCAACTCGCGCGTAATAGAAGATCGCGGGGAAACTGGTTTTTGCCATTGTCGTCGCAGCTGCGGCCCAATTTTTTTCCCCGCTCATTAGGTAAGACCGTATAACAGCAATTACATGGAATTACATGAGGAAAAAGGTTTGAAGGGAGGCTCTTTTATGGGTGTCCTTAGAAGGATCCTTCACGAGGTATTCCGGACCCCATTTCAATAAATTGGCCACACTATTTTCGCTGATTTCTTCAGCTGGCGACCCCGAAGAGAACGAGGAGCCTGTCAAAGACAAGTATTGATCGTACTTCTCCTCCCTCTTTTTCTGCCCTCCTCATTCGGACAATCCAACCGAGCCGGACACGATTCCTGTCCGCGTGACCGCTATTGTCGTTCCATCTTCGATAGAGAATCAATTCGGCTCAACACTGTCAGCCATCTTTTCCTTTCTTCTTCATATTTTTTATCCTTCAACGCGATATACGTTGCTCGTGATCGGTCTTAGCGCCGCCACGCGCGTATTCACCCTCGGAACTGGTTTCTACGCCACGTTACAGACTTCGTATCGTATTTACACGCCGTGCACGTACACTATCGAGGGGGGGAAGTAAGACATTAAAATATGCTTCATTCCGTGTACAGCTTCATTTAGCTGTTTCTTTGGCGAGAGAGCGTCCCGCGGAACGAGCGGAACTTTATTAACTCCGCGTCAGCCGAGCGGAGGCCGGCGGAAAGGCTTAGAGGAGCTGGGGTTAATAAAACGCGGGAAAAGAAACGCAGCGGTGTAGCATCGGCATCTGGTACCCGACCGTTTATGTACCCTTCCCTTACAACGAGAACACGATGGCGACGAACGTGACACGTTCTCTATGGCGACCAACGACTATTGCACGCTGATGATACACTGAGATATCTCTACATGCTCGAGGAGAAACTTGTAAGGAAGACGGGTTGAGAAGTTTACACGACGGAATTGTTTAAAGATTTTACCATTAGAAATAGGCATTAGAATGTTAGAAATATATTAGAACATTAGAAATATTAGAATATTAGAAATAATGGACCATTTGAAAAATGTTAGAATATTAGAAATAATAGACCATTTGAAAAATATTAGAATATTAGAAAAACATTAGGACACGACTATTGAACGTGTTTTATTAATACAGGTAGCATTCTAATTTACACTGTACGCGCGTCAATATAAAGTAATATTATTTAAATGAAGGGAGCAGGAATAAAATAGCAAAAGGAAGTAAGTATAGAAATTCTTGCCTGGCGAGTCTTGATGCAACGTAAAAGAAAAAGCTACTATGGTAGCGTATAGTATATCTATAGGATTAATGATCTATCCTTATATACCTTACGCACGCATCCATATTCTTTCGAAGTTGTGCACGTGCCACTTTATCTCCACGAATATTCCTGGGACACATTTCATTGCGTGCGCTCGCTGAGAATGATGTAGTGTAGTTGTAAATTAGAAAATCAAGTGGCGACATAGATTAATGAAGTGTGATTCCCTGTTGTATACAGTGGAGAAAAAGGTATTTAAATACATGCTGCGGCGAGATTAATTAGAGGTAAATCAAAGATGAAAGATTTTATCGGTTTTGATTTTCTTAGAAACAAGTTTACTCTGCTGTTCAGGTAATTTTATGTAATATTTTATGTGTATACGTGTAATTTGTTTTACATTTCAAAACAGAAAGTCTAAAATTCTTAGAATTCTCGGCTACCCGCGCACCCCTAAGCACTATTAATACCTTATCGAAATTAGTCACTGTTAATTCTTAATTAATGACCTGCTATTTTCTATAAAAATACATAAAAATTCATGTAGTTATTTTGATCAAATTTTTACCATAAGTGCCATTTTACGACAGTTTTATGCGAAGAAAGAATGTCAGACTTCCTAGGTTTGTTCGTTCTCTATTTCTCGTCGGAGTAGGTGAATAATTGGTAGGACACAAAGCTGACAGTAAACCGAGAGCAGTTGTTTGTAATTCCTGAATCCACCCTTAAAGTAGGGCCCATATGTCACGAAACACCATGTACACCCAATGTCTGTACATAGGCGTGAGCTTTGTAGTTGAGAAATGTTTTCAATTTCATTCAAACCGGTTGTGAAATGGAAGAGCTCCGTTCCGCGGCTTGGCTACGTGACAGACATACCGGAAAAGCCGACTTTTGGCAAATTCCTGGTTAGACGGAACGCATCCCTTTGCCAGCCCTCTCAGATCCGCTCGAATGCTTCCTCGATGCTCATTTTTTTTTTCTCTTGCCATCCATTACCCCCCTGGTATAATCAAATTTTTGGCAAATGAAATAGGTCTTCGATCGACAGCAATGCGAACACACGAATACTACGATAATTTAAGATTTTCTATGGAAAATATAAAGCAAATAATAAATAATTATATTTCTTTCTTCTTGAGCTTTCTCAGACTTCAGATTAAATTTCAGAGCATCGTTTCTTCCTAAATTTCATTCTCTTATTTCCTTTTAAAAAATATTTGTAATTAACAAGTGTCGACTCCTCGTGGAACACTTTTTTTGTCAAAGAAGATACGCGAGAATAAGAGGAGGGAAAACAGGAAAAGACCATTTTCATAAAAGTAGGATCTTCTTTTTTTGTTTTGTTTTTCTTCTTCAACAGGTTTATTCGACACAGAAGGTATTCCGACTTCTGGTTAGTGAGAAATTCACCGCCGGCAATTTCGTGGCTTCTCACAAAGAGCACCTCTTGGCTCGGTTTCGCTGAATGTTTTTCCTTTGTGCATTCTTTCCTACCATTATATCATTTCCCACCAAATAATTCATCTGCCTCTTCCACTTTTAACCCGGCCGTCTGACTTTTATCGCCGTTGCCTTTCAATTCTCGCGTCTTGATTCTCAAGTTCCAGTTCCTCTCATCCCCCCTGTAAACTCCTTTAATTATCCTCGTACCACGCATTAATTGCCTTCGTTTCGTAGATCATCCGACGCGAAAAAACAGCGGAAATTATTAACGTCTAACGTTACATCGCCAAGTGAGTAAGATGGTGAAAAATCAAACGCCTGTTTACCGTCATGGGAAATCCTAGTTGAATGCCGATCATGATAACCATACGGTACTTCGCAGATTCTTGCGGCAAACGGTGTTCATGAAAAAGCGCTGTAATCACCGTGTTACGAGCCTGATTGTTTACGAACGCTTGAATTGCAAATTGTTACTCCTGTTTACATCGGGGAAGCGATGTATGCTGGTACCAATTATTACCATATGGAAATAATGCGGTACATACATCGATTAATAATGCAAGAATTTGGAAAAAATATTGGAACTTCCGGCATAGCCAATTCTGGCTTTTCTGTGTTATCAGTACACCCATGATTAAATCTGGCTTCCTGGTTCCCGTTCTTCCCCTTGGGCGGCCCCTAAAAGAAGGGTGCTGTAGAGGAGGAGCCTCCCCTCTATATATAGGTGTATAGCGGACCACCACTTGGGTTTAAATACTATGGGGTCTAGAAGCCAGTGTAATTCAACAAATTATATTCAAACCTAATTTTACAATATTGTCAAAATAATTAATAATTTTTACTATGAGATCTAGAAACCAGTGCCACTAAAAAGAAATGATATGTATTTAATTTTAATTTCGTTGTCAACGTAATACCTAAGTGGTTGTAATCTCATCACTTTCTAAGTAATAATATACTTAACAGTAGTCAAAGCTTTTCACCAGTAGTATACGTCAAAGATAAATGATCACCGATACTGTGGCGTGTATCAAACGATCTCGAAGAACGTTTTATCACTGTGCGTCTGGATGACAAGTAAATACACAGTCGCGAACATGAATATGGCATCTGATGTAGTAGCATCAACTCGTTTCTTCTTGTTCCACGAATTGTAATTTCCTGTGTACGAGGATGGCAGCTGTAGATCCAGGCCTCGTTACTTGGACAAGTCTAAGGAGGAAATGAGGTTAGCCTCGCGTGATCTGTAGAATCATTGAGAGGAGATTGTGTTAGGAAGGTCTAAGAGGGGTGTCAGGGTGGCACACCGGTCAGGTGATATATCTCGTTACGGTGCATCTTTCCTGGATTAACGGGCATAAATTTTCCTTACATTTTTTGTTTCCTCGCAGACTGTTATTACTTTCTAATACAGCGATATTGCTCCATGACGCGCCCCCACCCGCGCGAGCAAATGATGTGGAACGACGAGTTAACGAGGCGGTATGCTCCTCGCTGCTCAATCCCCTTCTTGCCCCGTCTGGGAATCTTGTTTCTAGCTGCTACTATCGTAACGATCCGTTTGTTTTACTCCTCTTAGGATGAAACATCAATCGCGTTTGCGGTACGCGGACGTTCAACTTGGAAAATGCTTCACTTCTTCTTAGAACTTTCAGTAGAGGCAAAATGACCGTGATGATTCAACGGTGCGTTAACCCTTTGCCTTGCCTCTTAACGCATTAAATTTTTCAAGTTAATATTAATGGTACTCGGAAGTTTCTTTAGAATTTAAATTTGCCATTTGGCATCTGCAAACGTGAACTCTAAAACGGCGGACCACGGAGAGAGACAAAATTTTAATTTTATGAAAAACGAACTTGCCAATCTGATCCACTGAAACGTGAAGACACGTAAAATTTTCGTATGAAAATTTATAAAAGAAGTAGTAAATAATTTCAATGCGTTAACGCATAATCAGGCGTAGTCGAGTCTAATCGATATATCTCGAACCTATAGCATGTTTAATCTATCTAATCTACTTAATATAGTCAACGTAAATTACACAACCGGCTGATACGAACTTGGCTTACCTGATACACAAGCGTATCTAATTTACTGAAGATACTTAGCCTGACTTAACATACCCAATTTTAGCGAGCAAATAGCATTTTCGTCCATTAACATAATCTTGAAGCTATGTGATTACGTGCCTCTCCGCATGGAATATACGGAAATGATGATCATTAATAACAGAATAATTTCTGTTGTCACAATCGTGCTTTGGTTATCTAATGATTGAAACGTGCCATCGTAAGGATTTATTAGAGACCTCTTGCAATGTGTAACATTGTAATTATTATAATTCCTAAATTAAATAAGCAATTTTCTTTAATCGAAATTCATGTCTGGTTGACGTTAATTTAGCGATAAATAAAGATATTGAACGTTCTAAAGAATTCAAATTGGTAGCGAATAAATTCAAAAGCAATTTACTTTCACGACACAGGATTCCATATCCTCCTGGTACAATCGCGCCTCATCGATGATGCAGCTGTATTTTGACGCTTTAACATGCACGCATCGATGTTTGAGTCGTTGTTACATCGATAACGTCATTCATTCCGATAGTGGGCGTGGTATAATCATTGATCAACGTCTTGGTACTACACGGAAACATATCGACTACTTTCTTGCTTCCTTTTGTTGTATTTCCCTTCTATCTACCATCTGTTTACCTTGTACCGTTTCATACGTGGCTGGAGCAATTTAATACTGATTGCATAATTTATATTAGAAATTGATACCTCATCGATTATCTTCAAATTACTTCCTACTTGGCTCTCTTTTAAGCCAGAGATTATCCCTCGGACCATAAAGAAAGGCTTAATTTTAATTTCATTTTCCCAATTTCTAAATCACTTTTAATATCAACATCCTAAAAATTAAAATTCGAGACTTCCACCTCCCCCTATATCACCATTTTCCCTAAGGAAGTCTACTTTACTCGATGCTGTACCTAAAAGCTTAATTGCGCTAGTAGATTGTTCCAGCATCGGTAGTACTCCATATCCGTCAAAGTGTAAGATCATTTATTTACCGAATAATCAGGCAAACAGCAGTAAACATTAGACGCGGGGAATAACGTTGAAGAGTGGAAGTAAACGCGAGTCTACATCATCACGCGACGTCTTAGAAAGGACGGTACATCTGCGACCTATTACGGGGCGAGCAAATTGCTTCCCGTCGTAAAATCCGTTCAAGTGATTGATTAGCATGATGTCTGTCCGAGACTTCTGCCTTCTTCCTTCTCCCTCTCTGGCCGATCGGAAGGCAGAAAATCGTCGCATACGTTCCCATAACGGTAACCCCGATCAAGGATCGACGTTATCAGCATCGGGGCATCTCTATTAGCGGTGTCGTTTCGCCACTCGGTCGAATTACATTCGATCACATTGGCCCTGCTTTTTCCTATCGTTAACGCTCGACGATGCTAAGCGTACAGGGAATTACAAGGCGTCTCGGTGCCGGCACGGGGTAATAATAGTTCTTGCGGTGACAGCTGTTCGCCGTGTAACCGCGTTTGTCCCCGTCGCGTCGCGTCGCGTAGAGCACGGTCACGTAGCTCTGTTCGTCTTTAGCGTGCAAGATGACAGTTCGATTAAAGGCGACGATGTTAGGGGAGGGAAGAGAGCTAATGAGACACGTTTCCGCTTTGCGAAAGAAAGAAGAAGAAGAAAAAAAAAGAAGGAAAATAAATAAGAAGAAGAAAAGTAGTTCCGTACGTGTCCGGTCGGGATCTCGCGAGCTTGAAACCTCGCTACCGAGAATTTAGCGCGACCGAGGATTCAACGTATCCTCGCAACGGTACAACGATAGATGATAAAGCATTCGAGTGGAACACTTACCTTGCCGGTGGTAGCCGACTTGTAGAGCGGACCCATGATAACGTGATCGGTGGGGCAACCGTCCGAGTCAATTAAGACTATCTCGCTGGAGTCGACGCCGTCCATGGCCACCAGTTCGCGTACAAAGATCTCGTACGGGCTGTTCGGGTCGAGGATCTCGAACTTCAACGCGAGAGGATCACCGACTTCGGCGGTTGGTATCGCTTCGTTTCCACTGCGGTCGGTGATCTTCATGGCTACGTTGGGGGAATCGACGATTACCTCCTCGGATAAGGCCGGGGTTATGTCACCGTGTACACCGAGGTCGACCTCGTTCGACACCGTTTTGTTGGTCAGGTCGTACTGGCAGGTGACGGCGAGGCCAAGGTCGGAACTTGTGACGATCGTGTCGTGATGCTGAATCACGACGTCGTTCAGATACCGTCCAAGTCCTTGCTGTCTGATGTTGCATTCCAGATCGTCGTAGGCCATCCGAAGCTCGAATTCCAAGGCACCTTTCACGTCCTGCACGCACGAGTTAGGAGATCCCTTCACGTACACCTTGCCGTAGAACAGTTTGCTGGTCTGGATTCGCGTCACCATGTCGCCGGCACGGCAGTCGATGGTGACGTTGTAGCAGGAGCTCAGCTCGTACGTTGATCCCTCCGGCACATCGAGATAAGGTTCCTGAAGTCAACCAACAATTGCCTATTTTATTGTCTTTGTTCTTTGTAACCACTTAATATTAATTAGACGTTTGACAACAGAGTCAGTGTAGATTCGTTAGCTGAAACACCTAAATATCCTTGTAATATATTCTTTATTTTCTTTTCTAATTGCACTAAATATTTGTCCCTTCAGGAATAAATTAAGGGACCATTTTTAAGTATTTTACAATTTACCGAATGGAATTCTATCGAAGGGTTGGAAATCTAGACCAGGAATTCTGTATGCACTTATACTGATGAGAATATTTGAATATCTCAAGTGATTTTTCTGCTGTTTAAATATTATTTTTTAAATAAAAAGTTGCAATTGCAAGAAATCTTAACGTCAATGCGAAGATGAGCAGCCGGTTATTGTCCCTCGGTTATTGACACAAGGGTTAAGCATCGCACCATGACTTTTAACTGTGCTTTAAAACGTTGGTCATAAACCTTAAATTTCACGCAGCACGTAACGTGATAATACACGCTTTGCGAACATTTTTCGAGGGGGAGCAAGAACTCAGAAGCAGTGGAACTCATTAGAGCGGTGAAACTAAAAAGTATACGTGTAGGAGGTAGGGTGCTTTTGTGTGTTGGTAATTAGCTAATTTAGTGTGAGCGTGAAGAACATGTTTTTATGAAGGAATTGAAGAGACCGTGTTTAAATTAGGAATTCCGAGAATACAATCTTGAGAATATAAAAGGATTAATTTATAATATTAGTTCAGCAATTAAATTCATAATTTTTTCTCACATTTAACTTCAGGAGCTTCTGAATTTTATAGCAGAGGGATCAGAGAATGATCACATTTCAAGAAACTCTATTATTTATTTTCAAATATAAATTTTGTTGATCGACTATTATTGGATGGCCCTTAGGATAGTATAATCAATCGACTTTTTTACGACTACTAATGACTACCAACCACTCGCATATGCCCATAAACATCCTCTATATGTATTACCACCATTTACTACTCGCAAGGCAAATTACCACGAACCCAGGAGTCTTGTTTATCGCGTTATCCGTTAATGAATCGCGAGATGCATCAAACCAGAACAGCTCGCTCATTATCGGAAATATCGTATTAACTGCTTTCGATGACTTCCCTTTACCCGAATTAATAGCCTATTACACGGCTTGTATAATTATTGGAAAGACAGTATAAGTACTTACAAATCTTCATCTTGATTAACCATTATAAGGAAATAGTATTTATATACTCCTTCAATTATAAATGATCCTACTGGAAAGTATAGTTACTAAAAATAACTGGAATTTATGAGACATTTGTCGCTATTCAGAAATTCTAATTCAAGATTAGAAATTATAAAGGAAGAATATAAATTTTTTTTTCGACTATTCGGGTTTTTGGAAGAATCTCTGACAGGTCAGAAGGAAAATGGAAAAGAATCGCGATGAGGTTGGATGTATAAAAAAGCAGCAGTGATTCGGTTCGACGTCAAACGCCAACGGAAATAGAGTGAACTGATTCTTCAACAGGTTGGCGAGAAGAAAAGTCTTTGTCTTAACTTCCTCGGGCCATGGAGGTTCTCCCGTATGCGCAAGCTGAAGAGCCATCCGCAGCCTCGATAGGGTAAGCATCTGCGATGGAAACTCGATTTTCCACGAATGCGCTCTCGGCGAATTGTTCGAGCTGGTTCACGCGTGTGCGATGTAATCGCGTTTACAGAAAACCCACGTCGACCCTTTCAACGTGCTACGTGGGCTGGTGAACTGTGTGGTCTACGATTTCCAACCGAGCTCCGTACTCGAAATTGACGTCGAATTGTTTTACTTCGCTCCCTGAATGAATTAAAGTAACTTCCACCGGTGAAATCTCACGTTGCAAAGTTTTTTATTTTCTGGTGTTTCTAGGGGCAACTTTCAGAACGTTTCTTGTTGAATAATTAACGATGTAAACGTTGCTTCTTTGTTTTTGCAAAATATTTCATATTCTAATTCATAAATTTGTATAAAATTAAAAATTTCACTAAAATTATTATCAAACTAATTATGCAAATATATACATAGATGTTCAGATAATTTTGAAGTGTACAAAGCAGAAATATTGTTACCACTTATGCTATGTAATTTCCACGAATGTTGTAAAGGTAAAGCTTGTCAAGTAGCTATTCGAAAGAAGGAATTTGTTGCTTTCTCACCTGAATATCGGAGAGAGTGGCTCTGGAATGATGGCTGAGACGGCAGACCATGTCGCCGGTGTCACCGTAGTCGTAAGAATGACAACGGAACGGGGAGTTCAAGCAGAGTTCTCTGCATTCTTCGGCGCTGCCAACGTCCTGGTACACGGAATCCACTGTCTTCAAGATACGGCCGTTCAATTTTTTGAATTCGCAGAGCTTCACTGGTTCGTCCACGCAATGATTCTCTAAATAATCGAAGCCTTTAGCTATTTGGAAAGCGTTGGATCCGGCAACAGTTAAGCGGTCCATGTCCGAAAGTTCGCATTGTTTCGTTGAATTCGCGTAATTGGCAGATCTGAAACAGAAATAAAATTTCGTGGTTAGAATAAGAATTTTCTGACGTTACTACAAAAATATTTGTGACTTGGTGTCGGGTACCCGATACTCTAAATATTTCTATGAAGTAATCTGCTAAATTGGCCTGTTGCATAAAGTCTGATAAAACAACGATACCTTTCCACAAATATTATCATAACGACATACTATCGATGCAAATAAAGCGAGGGTCAAATTTCTGGATTACAACGGAACAATACGGGAATTAATTAAACCGTAGGCGCGGCACGTAAAGAGGAATTATCTGGTACTAACTCGAATTCGGGTCAGAAATTGTTGTGGAAGCTGGTTAACGGATTTGCTCGAAATTATACGCTTTATATGTTAAATATTATTATTCTTCGTTTATTTCTGAATAAATAATAGCAGGGAAAAAATGAAAGGGGAAAAGGATATTTTCGTCGTTAAAAACTAAACCACTTTTCGTAACTGTTAGCACCCACCTCGACCTCCTGCACGGCGCTTAGTGCGAACAGCAGGGTGCCAAATTTATTCCACGTGGCTCCATCGATTTTGGATTATATCGCCTTAAGACCTGAATAATATTCATGGTCGGCTACGTTATGATTTCAATATTCTCGGGGTTCTCGTCGAGCGAAAGCCGAGTCGAAAAATCACTGCGCCCTTACGCGGCTGGTCGCGATAAAACGACCCTATTCAATCGAACGTATAGTTGAATCGCCTACAATTCTCCTGATTATCGCGCGATTCTTTTTTTATCACGCTTCCCAGTTGGAGACGTCGTCTTCGTCAAGCTGATTCCACACTTCGTGTTAAAGTAAACGTAAAATTCTTGGAGATAATTGTTTAGTTAAGAAGATAATGTTTATCGTATTTGTAAAAATCAAGAATAAAATAAAAAGAAACTAAAAATTGTTACTAAACGTTTGAAAATTTAATTTTTAGAAAAGGTTCGCAATTTATTATTTGAAAAAAAGAATTCTTTCATTAAAATTGATTTAGTTCACTACTTTCTTTTGAAAATGACAAACAAAAGGAGCAGATCTAGGCTTTACGGTCCCGGTGGTCGTATCAGGGCTCAAGAGCTGACCGATCTTAACCTTAAGCCCTTACCCTCAGGGGTATAGCCAATCAAAGTTGGTATCACCCTAAAGAAAGTGATAGATGGTATCACCAATCAAATAGGGTTTACAAAAAAAATAAAATTTATCAATTTTGTTCTAATTAATCCCTTATTATTTCTGTAGTTAGATATTTTTAAATTAATTATTATAGGAGGAGATCAATTCCTCAGGTAATTGAACTAAAATTAAAACCATGTTCCGAAGATAATTAAAAAGATCCTATCAAAATGATGTTCCACTGAAATAGGACGTCAAAAATATCCCCTTATCATTGCGTTTTCAGTTAGCTAAATGATCTTATCGATCCATGACACAGTAGAATCGCTCGATCGAACGAGATATCGTTCGATGAAACAACAGGTATCGAGATGAAGAATTGATTCAGCTTCGTAGCCGAACCTATCTGCCCGACGCAACGGTTCTCGTTCGTTAAATCAACAAGTCCCGACGAAATTGTTCGCGATTCAAATAATTGGCCGACGATATGCGCGTTCCAGCTGCGTTTATTATTCATTCCGCGCACACGACTGGGGAAATCGCTTTTATCGGGAATTACTTTTATCCGACTCGCTGATCCGGCCAGTGATTGTAGCGCGACAAGATTTACGCGCGGCTACCCATCGTCCGATCGTCATCGATCCTTTAACAGAAACGTCAAACGATATTTCCCGCGCAAATTGCTGTTACGCCAATATTGCCATCCAATCGAGCCATTAATCTCCAAGGCTTACTTTGCTCATCTCTCTTTCGTCTAAATTAATTCCTTTATTTCGTTCTCTTGGGAACCTCGGGTAGGAAGAATAATGTTTACTCTCATTATCATTTGACAACATAATTCGTTTGGGGTCCAACTCAAACCTAAGAGCAATTTTCGACCCGATCCCAACCTAATCCCGACCCGAATTTGTTAATAGTATAATTTTCTTAATAATTATTTGAATGTATATGAAGTGAAAATATTCCAAATTTAACAATTTCCTCTCGAAAAATATTTTATCCATACTCCTCATTCTTCAAATTTCAAAGCATAAAATCCTCCATTTACCCTACCTCACTTTCCTCCAAGAATTTTCACATTCCCTCGAAATTTGCATTTTCTGATATCCATTCATTAATAATTCGTGCATCCTTCAAAGAATTCTATCAAGCCTCAAACTCGACTTACATTCATCCATCTCCATTAAACGTTCCCCTTCCTGTCCGCTTCTATTTCAATGCAAAACGTTCATCAACAAAACGACGCAAGAGCTCTCCTTTGTTCAACGATTCAAAAACCCTCTGTGATTTTTCTTTCCTCGTGGCAGGGTGGAAGATGTACCCCGTTGCGCAAGTTAGGATAAACTTCCAGGGGAAATTTTAACCCCCGGAGGAGATGTTAAATGCGAAGTTAACTTCAACAGAGAGATGTCCTTATTCTCGTCCTTTCTTCAACCCCGTTCCACCCTTTCTATCGAGACAATTCCTTTAAAATTCTACAGCCATCTTTTCGCGCCTGGCTATTTCGAACAAATGGCCAAACAAAAAAAGGGCAGCACGGATCGAGGGTGGGTCGGGGTGGCGCCGGAAACGAATTACAAGTGACTCGACCCGTTGCATCTCGATGAATCTCAAATTATTCGTCGTCGCGTCTAACTTCCATTCGATTCCCAAGGTGGCTCGGTAAAATAAATAAATCGAACGAAGGCGATTTAAAGAAGGAAAAAGGAGACATTTTGTGGGAGAAACTCGAGCATGAGGAAGCAGCATTTAAACAAAATTTCTGACCAAATTACTAAAATTTTTGCAAAATTTTGCAAGATTGCTGCAATGGATGCAGAGATGCGTAGGTCGCAAGGATATAAAGAAAGCAGGGATGTAAGGAATCCAGAGATGAAAAGGAATCTCCATCGAAGTCTCCATGGATGTGTCGCGAACGGTAGAGAAATTTCGTCACGAGCCTGGGGGAGCGATAAAACAAGTGGACGTTGCAGTTGTCGTAGCCACATGGGAGATTTGGATGAAAATAACCGTGCAAGAAAAAGCCGTAAAACTTCGATTGATCCGTGTTAACCATCTAGGATAACGGTCGAACGGGGAAATGTTATAAAAGCGAAGTATAAGTGATCATATGTAATCTGGCATTTCCTGTTTCCTATTATATACTTCCCATCATTTATGCATTCACGGGGCTGGTTAAAAAACGCTAATTTGCATCCGTAACCCCCTTTTTATATTCACGTTCGGATAAGCAGCTTTATTAATGATCCTCCTATAAGAACTGTATGACTCTTTGTAAGCTGGAACAGCTTCATATCTAGAACATTTTTTTCAGGTCGAAATAAACTAATCTGTTTAACGGCTCGCATAAACGCCATTCTTAAGTGTGCATGAAAAAGATATGCTACCGGAATGAATAGCCTGTTTCATAATACAGGAAATATTAAATTTATATTTCGTGAAAAATGAACGGGATTGTTTGGTATGATTTATTGCTTAGTGTTTTGACTTGGTGTAAAATAGATTGTAAGTTGATTAATGTTTTGACTGGTGTTAGGGTTATTAGTTGATAAGGTAATTAAAAATGTGAAGGTAGACAAGATATTTTTAAAAACCATTAAAATTTGGATTAGTAAGTTAAAGAATTTGAATAAGAAATAATGTTTTTTATTTTATAATAATTCTAAAGTAAAGATAAAAAGAAAATTGTAAATACCATCGTTAAAAAAAAAAAATTGAAAAAATTGTAGAAGTTTTAGAATATAATATTTCCAAATTATTAACAATTATTTTACCCTGCCAAATATATCCATGAACTTTGATCATGGCGTATACGTACGACGTAGCCGTTTAAGGGGTTAAACGTAGGTAGTCCTTCACAAGGGTGCGAAAGAAGATATCAGATAGAAGAAAGGTCAAGATCGGTGGAGATAATAGGAAGAAGAGAGGATTTTGGTAGTTACGAACAGTCATGGGATCTCTGTAACCCGTATCCACGTGCTATTACCCGGAGATATACGTCGTCTACGCAATCCCGTGATGCATTGCGCGTTCATCCGCGACTATAGCACGAGACACCCTCGCCATCCTTCGAATTCTCCCCCTCGCTCCATCCCTCTTTTATCCCTCTGTACATCAACTTTTCCCGGACTCGCCACCCTCCTACCGTTCACCAGTCTCTCGCTTTCCCGACAAACAGCTACAATTACGTACACGTGCCAATACATAACCCACCCTGTTGGCCTGTTCTTCCGTAACCCCTCGGCTGAACAAAGTGCACCACCACGAGTCGTTCGTTTACCAGCGATGTTCGCTACCGATACAACACCCACGTCTTTCTTTCTAGTTCTCTTTGTCCCCTGCAATACTATGGTTCCCTCTTCCCTTTTAGACGTTCTTCTTGTACTTTTCCTTTTTCTTTCAACGATGTACGACAGGAGGGAGAGAAAGTTCTTGGACTCGAGGTTTCTCAAGCTGTCGTCGTAATCAAGGAAATGTGACGTTGAAGTCTATTGGTTAGATCGATGTTGTGTTAAGTATCTTCTATTTTCATTGTTTTGTATGAGATTTATTAAAATTTTTACCTTTCAATTGGGAATGACGAGTGCTCAATTAAAATATAAAATTATATTAAAATTGGGGCTTTACTCCAAGGATTTACTTAACATTTGGTAAATTAGTTCCTCAATTAACCCTTTGCTCTATAATATCGGATCACACGTTAGCTTACAGTTGGTATGACAATGATAAATTTTCTACTTAGGAGGAAAATTGAAAAGTGGATACGTTAAGACGTCGTTACAGCATCATCAACGAGGTAAAAATTTGCCGTTGACCATAGTTTGCGAACTTTTAGCAACGTTACTCCTAAGACGCAGCTGGGCCCATATCTTAACTGCTTACTCGCTACTTGAGAAAAGCCCTACGTATATACATCGATGCTGTGAAACTCACGAGGTAGCACCTGTTACACAGCCAGACCGTCGTCGATCGAGCGTGCAGCCAGCTGGGCCACCCTTGCATTAACTTTATCGTAATTACATCGAGCGGCCGTACGTATAAACGGTAATACCGTTGAACGTGGGCTGCTCGTACGTACATGTGTCTCCGCGCGTGCATCGTCGCTGCAACGTCTAATTCCTTGCCACCTCGAGGTGCTTACCAAGTTCCTGGAGAACGACTCGGTGCTTCCACGTGCTCTATTTCCCCCCGTAGCTACGTAATCCTGGCATCGTGATTTCTCTCGAATCGCCGTCGAGAAATATCGTTTCTAACTACCCGAGAATGTAAACGTTCCCCGGTGATTCCCGAGATTTCCCTCGAGTGATTCCAGATCGTGTGTTGCATCGAAACGTGAAATAAAATGAGTGTAAATTTGTTGGAGATAAGAATGTCGAATGTACTGGTGTAATTGCCGTTTAATTAGTTGATCTTTCTGTGATCAAAGGGTGGAAGATTAATCCTTAAAGGGTGAACAAAAACCACAATTTTTCCAATTTAATTTCTCAAATTTTCTCCATTTGACCCCATTTCTCTGACCTTGACAGGGGACGAGACCACTCCCTGCGCGACACGGTTGATATCACAGATGCTTTCACCCGTAGGAAAAAAGTCTAAGGATGAACGATGAGCGTGGGTTGAGTGCGCAAGCATACGGGGCAAGAACAGCGATAATTAATGACGAGGGTTGAAGCCGTGTCGCTTGTACACCCGTGTGCCCGTTTCTAATTAATAAATATCGCCACGGCTAATGAATTGTGGTTCCTACCCGTAGCATATATAACAGCACGGTAACTCCGGTCTGATTGCGAATTAATTACTTATATCGCTTCATTTGCATATGCAAATCATTCGAACCGAGTTGCAGACTCGGAGAAACCGAACGGGCGTGGGAGAAAGATAGAAGAGGGAACAGCGAGAGTGAGAGATAGGGTGGAGGGTTGGTGGCAAAGAGTTTCCGGCTATCATCGCTGCTGTAACCAGTACGAGCATACGATAAAGCGATAAAGAGAAAGAACGGCGCTCTGCTTATCGTGGAATTCATTTCTATCTGGCGTTCTTGTAACAGCTCATGTTAACGACACTCGATAGCCTCGTTATAGCTATAATATACGTGCTTGCTGTAAACGTTCAACGAGAGTACAATTACTTGTCTAACGCCAGCTAATTCTAATTCATTCGAACAACCATTACGGTGTGATTTACGATGTATTAGCTTGCTGCATATCAAATAGCCTGATGTCGAAGCAGAAAATCAGATATTTAACGAAATAAGGATGCTGGAAAAAGGCAATTAATGGTAAATTAAAAATACCATCAAACTGAATATAATAAATACGGGGTGCGGTTCGGAGTTCTCGAATATTAAACTTCTCTTCGAGCATAACAATCGTAACAATTGTACTCTTACCAAACGTTTTATTATAAGATCCCTGCTTTTTCACCGGTGCTAATGAGCACCGAGGGCGAGCGTGGCAGCCATATCTACCGCGACATCGTCAAAGTTAAAATCTACAGCCGGGTTTCACGGGTGCGTAATGCTACAAGAGGTACGAGCAGCCCCATGATCTGATAACGTACGAAGATATAAAAGGAAAATGGAACAAGGGTCCACGGGTAGAAAAGAGGATCGATCGTTCCGGCAGTGGTACGATACAGGGGCTGAACAGCAGCCAGAGGTGTACGTAGATAGAAACAGAGTCGCGATAAAGTCGTATCTCTCTTATTGCTATCTTCGCCGTAATTCTCCCTAAGTCGCTGGCAACGAACACGCAAGAATGGTACGGTCAGCAGCACCAGCATCGAACCAGCAGCAGAGGCAAGCTACACCGTGAACAGGCATCGCCGTACGCCTGTTTGTTCGTGCATGCTGTCGAGATCTCTGCACACCGATGCATACTGACAGGGTATATTTTAATGGTCGGATTTCTGCGCGCATGCACGTCCCTATCTCTCACGGTAACGACGCCGGCCAACCCTCCGAACGAACGAACGTTGTGCAAACGCTGAAGGGAGAAATGGGGTTAAACGGCGGGGAGGAAAGGGAAGATGGAAGCGGAATAACGAAGAGACGAGACCAGGCGAGAAGGATACGCATTAAAAGCGAACGTTCTTTTAATCGTGCCGCGTTTTCGTCCTCGGTTACAACCCGTAAGATCATTAACCCCGGGTGTGTATAAAAGAGGACCTCGAGTTTTCGTCTGTCGTAGCACGCGTCGCTGGGACATTCTCTCCTCCATTGTGCAACACGGACGGTTCGTTCATTCAGTTTCTGCGTACACGCTTCTTTTCATCCGATGCTCTGGCCGCGTAACGAATTATGTAAATCAAATCGGGAAGGAATTCGCTATCACGCACCCCTTGTACGCTTTCATGCATGACGGTGTAAGAGGTATACGGGCTCCTTGCGCCCACTCCCGCATTGCTGGTAACTCTTTTCCGAAAGAAATTTACCTTGGAATTATTGCACGCGAATTACAAAAGGAATTCGATATTCCATAATGCAAGTCTTTCGAATTACCCTTTAACCATCTTTTCTCGAATCACGATTGAAAAGAAAAATTCTTTCCCAAGAAAAATTTCCACTTCCCTAATTAGTCAATAGCAGGTTCCAGCATTTACCCAGGCAAGAACAAGCCGGCGCTGACTGACGGAACAAAAGACAGCAGAGAAGCTAAACACAATACTAGCAGCGGTGAAACGTGTTTTTCTACTTTTCCTCGGCGAAGAGGAAAATCATTGCTTGAGTAGGCGAAGCGTAGCGAACGGTGAACGAACAGGTAGTCAGGATACAGGTAGACAGGCGCGAGGGCAAAACAGTCAGATAAAAGCTTACGTATTGGATATCTAACTGGCAACATTCTCCCTCCATCCGCCAGGAATGATTTACTCGGATTCGCCAGTGTTTAGTTTAAACAAACCGTGATGCCTCGATGGGTATACCGGTTGGTCTTCGCGTGCCACCGTGTATCGTGGACGGCTGCGGTTGCCTGGTCCCCTGTCACTGCCATCAAGTCATTGTACAAGGTGCAGGAGTGGCGAGTGGGGGCGGTAAGACGGGGCCCAGCGGGGTTTCTACCCGTCCAGATGAGTACAGACGATTGCGGGACTACCGGTTGACCAGCAACTACACCTACTGCACCGACCGCGTGCAACGCGAACCAACTGCACCGCAGATATATCGCCGTAACCGAGGGCTGATCCTTATACGGTGACTAATTGATTGCGGTCTACGCGTATTACATTTGCGTTTTAAACGACTGGAAATGTCGTGGACCATTCGGCTCAATCCTATACCCGCGACCTTTCTCCGTGGGAATCCTAATGGAACGATCAATTCATGCATGGACCCGGCTGATTTGAATTGTACGAGCTACCTCGAATCGGCCAATGTAATCCCGGCCGTGTTCATTTGAATGTTCGCTCCCTTTCATTTCCTTCCGTCGTTGCAAATATAATAGTTTCTTCTTTGGTTACACTTTTAATTGTGCTACACATGAAATTTCGCATTTCATTATTTTTAGTCTTATGTATTAATATTCTAATGCTAATAAATTGCAGTTAGAGATATTAATCTGAAACTAAATTTAATTTGAGAAAATTAAATGGATTCTAAATCGAAAGAATAAAATGTATGTTTGAAGAGTTGTACTCTTTTCAAGAGATCAGCTTACAACGTTTTACTTTAACCGTACAGTTTACCAGGAATGTTTTTGTCTCTTTTATTGTTAGTTTCACTCTCTTTCCGTGCTCTTGATCCGCGTCGTTACGTCGTAGATACACGTTGTCCTCTTCCGCTATACTTCCTTCTTCATGAATCCTTAAGAAATAACGTAGAACGAGGGGCTAATGCGCGTTTAAATGTTACAGGAAGTCCTTTCCTTTCCTCTCATCCTGTACTCCGTGTTCCCAAGGAAAAGGAATTCAGTTTCGTCGAGCATTTATGCAACCCCTGTTTACCCTCCGAGAAGAATTTTTAAATGTTTATGAATTTGGTGCTTGCAAATGTTTATTAAATTTATCTTTCATCATTTATATTTTATTTAAAAATCATTTGAATTTAATTAGGAATTGATTATTATATTTTTTAGG
This sequence comes from Osmia lignaria lignaria, assembly GCF_051020975.1. Classification (NCBI taxonomy): domain Eukaryota; kingdom Metazoa; phylum Arthropoda; class Insecta; order Hymenoptera; family Megachilidae; genus Osmia; species Osmia lignaria. The sequence continues at coordinate 11,620,171 of NC_135032.1, read as the reverse complement.
AAATTGCTATGTTAATTAGAAAATAATATTCAATATATTATTTCTATAGGAATAGAAAAAAAAAATGTAAACTATACTTCTATACGTATTTTTCTCAGAGACTATACACTTAGGTTGAAAAACCATTCTTCTCCAATTCATTCAATAAAGTGAGTGGCTGATGATGAATCACTATGAATGGAGTAATTCTCTAATCCGTATAAAAAATAAATCTTCACTGAATAGTGTGAAAGTTTTCTATTTCATGTACCATTCCTTTTGCTTCTGCCATTTGAATGATCATCAAATAGTTATATCATCTTTAATTCATTGTAAAACCTTACAGCGTACAAAAACACCTAAACGTCCTTTCATAATTCATTTCAAACCATCAAATACACCGTTACTATTCTAAACTGGGTCTCAAAAGACCCCAGCCTTTCATCTTTATTCACTCGGAACGAATCAATAATAATTCATAAACCATTATTCAAGTTCAATCAACCCGTAAACATCGAAATTTTATTTTTCATCTCCATTAGTCTTGTAATTATGAAAAATCAGATCGAGATGGTTTAACTAATTAACGTCGGTCTGTGTACGCAACCGATAATCGTCGTCTGGGAATAATACTCGGCTCGGTACAGATCTTTGTATCGTCGATTGCTCGATTTGCCGTGGTAATTGAAAGGCTGGCATAAAGAAACGATGGCGACGCAGTAGCTAATTAACGTGGCTGGCCGTGCATTCGTACGGCAGTGGGGCTGATATACGCCTAAGAAGTTGGAAAGCTTCTGAATCGGCACCAACAGGCGTCGTAGTAATCTCACGGCGCGGCGTCGCGCGATCTTTCCGCATAACTCTGCCCTTCTAAGGAATTTCCGAGGGCGAAACGTGGCAGCCTCGAAGCGGACGATCACCGTTCGAATCTCTCTCGATCGCGAGACCGTTCACGCGGAATGTAATTAACGTTGTTCGAGGACGTTTATCGCAAAAACCAGTCAATTTCACCCGATTCCAGATCCCGTTCCACTGCTCTCATCATCGTTGCCCTCTCGAAACTTTTCTTATTAGCCGAATTCAAGCGTTCGCTTTTCAGCAATTCTGCCAATAATCCTCGCTGAGAGACGTCGAAAGAAATGTTGGGCATTTGGAGATAATTTTAACGATAGCGAATTACCTGTAGGGAGTATAATTCCAAATTTGCATTGAAGAAGTTCAAAATTGATTATTTTGGAACTATACCTTGATTTTTTTTATAGATTCCATAGGAGAATGATTATACAAAGAGCGATCTTCTTCGAAGACGATCGATGTTGAATTCGAAACGGAGCTTTCCACGTTGGCGCGACGCCCACGTGTGAACTCGAAGCAAACGACTAACGATTTTCTGGCCTGGACGTTTATCGCATGATAAATGAGCCGCGAACGCAACGACGCGACGACTTAATCCCTTTGACACGGCAGCATCAGCATGATAAGCATCGAGACGCGTCTTCGAAACGAAAGGGAGACCAGACCGGATTCAGTGTACCGGTTGACAATAGATGCGGAAGCGACGAACCGTAGAATGAATGTTACATGAATATCCAGTCTAAAGGACCACGATTGTCCGAGTTCGTGTAACCACCGGCTGGAACGTGACGGAAAAACATTACTCTCGGTGAATTGCCGTAATTCGTAGGCTATCGTGGCTCGTTCCGCGGAAGACAGATACCACTATTTCTCAAGACATGTCCGCGGATATGTATCTGTCTCTTCTAAAGCGGTGCTTCTTAACAGAAAAGTAAAATGGTTATAGTTACAATTGTCCGACAGCAATTTTTCATTCTTTCCTATTTTCTATTTTCTAAACCGTGTGTCTTAAAAATTGCAATTATTTTGTCGAAGAATACACTATTTAGAGGTTTGCGAGTACCGAAAAATTTGGGCGAGAATTTCGGGTCCCGAATATCAACCGGTGACTGAAACTGCCCTCAGGACTGGAACTCGACCCAAGAGCCACGATATCGCGTGCTCGACTATCAATACTTAATCTTTCATTGCCACCTGAAAAATCGTAGTTCGAAGAAGGAAAAGGGGAAGAAAGGTCATGGAATCGACACTGACAAACTAACGAGGTGTTGGAACTCGGACTCTTAGGAACAGACTGATTTATGGCGCTGCTCTGGATTGCCCTAACGACGATTTATCGATCCACTGCTCTGTTTAGCTTTACCGGTTGCCCTCCTGCTAATTTCCACTAATGTTCACTTTTTAAACCGAGTGCAATGTAGGGAATCGTTGGGAGAGGGGATCGCGAAACGATCGAATCCACTGTGCATTCAAATTCCCCAATGACTGTTTAGTGAAACGTATCGCTGGTCAATTTACATTTTAATAGGTCGCCTGGTCCGGGACAATGTTATACCGTGTCAGCCCATTGCCAGTTGGATCGATGGTCTAACTTTCCAACTATTTCTTTTTGAATCTATTATACCATTTCTCAAATCGTCACAATCATCCTCGACATCAATGACATTCTTTTCCTTCCTTACCTTTTGTACCTTAGTTCCGTAACTTGGGTGCGATTCGAAACGCTTAACGATCAGTCCTCTTTGCAACCTTCCAGAGCCCCTAGTCTCTGTTCCTTTGTGCGGGTCACACATGGAGAAGAGGTGGTTCCGCATGAACGCACGCAAAGTCGTCGTCGTCTATTGCGGAATTTCGAACGCAGCCTTTCAGCCCTCCTCCCTTCGTGCCGGCCCTTTAGCTAGATTCGGTGCGGTCGACCGATTTGAAACTAACGAGAAGTCCAACAGAGACGGTGCCGAGGAAAAGCCTGATCGATCGCGGCCGCCGATTCTGCGTCGCTGAAGGATATACTCCACGGATGGAACGTGACTAAACTACTTAGTCGTTACTTGGCCGCGACGATATCATTATCGTAAATGCCGAGCAGCTAAGACAAATCGCGGCGCGGCTTTTAGCATTAATTAGCAGCAAATTATGGTTCGCCTTGCTAATACAAACGACGCCGACGTGCCATCCCTGTCGAGATAAATCTCTGCGTCTGTACTACGTATGAAGACGTTTACGATGTTCGCCAGAGTTTTTCCCGGGAAATTATGATTCCGGTACCGTTTGCACGTACCGGTTAATGAATGCACCGGTGATTTGTAACGGATGAAATTGTAGTTTGCCTGACGACCGTGACGAAAGTGAATCGTTGCGAGATCAAAGATGGATACGCGATCGCGCTTCATTCCTACCTTTAACGCGCCAAGGAAATATCTCGGAACGTTTATTTACTACGTAAATAGGGATACTCGGGAGGTATCTTCCTTTGTGTTGTGTTTTAACACTCTATGATGGCTGCTGATATTTATCACTTTTTACTATACCTATCTTTTATCTGCTCTATGTATGAAAACTTGAAATTATCAAACATAATTTTACAATTTTCTACTGCAAGTAACAAATTAACATAAAATTTCCCTCTATCCCATAAAATACCTCGGTGAAATAAAAATGGCATCTTGACACGCCAGTGGACACAAGGTACAGAGGATAATCAGCGTCGACTCTTTTTCTCGTCAGACAGCATTACCTGAAATAACCAGGTACGAGAGATCGTTCCCTATGCCAGTTTTCTGATCGTTTCGAAATGTGCGTAGCGCTGCGCGATGTACCGAGAAAATATCCCTTTTTGTCGATCGTTCGTTTCGCGAGGAAGGGAATCGAGCGTCGACGAGTTTACAGGTCGACGGTGTAGGTGGATAAGAAAGAAGCAAAAGCCCTGGTATTTCCGCGAATCAACGGGAAAATGGGACTCTCGACGGATCCCCGGTCTACCGTAGAGACGTCAAAATTACTTCGCACCGTTCCCTTCTATAACATTTTTCCCACCTCTGTCCCTTTCTACCGAACGTTTCTTTCGTTCCAACGATTGCACATTCATTTCGCCAGCTGCAACGTCGAAAGAGATAGACGATGGCTGGCGTTTCCTCCGCGAAATTGTCGAAGGTAATCGAACTGTTCTTGAAATCACCTGGAAACTAACGGGGCGGTAGAAACAAAGGAAATTACGCACGGTATCGTCCCACCGAGTCCTGGTATGCGCTACCTTTGCTGTGGCTCTCTTATCCAGCCCTCTTTATTCAACTGTACCCAGCCGAAGCTACGGGGCGAGCAATAATGCGAGAGACCGCGAGAGAAATCCTCACGAGAGCATTTCTGTTCTGTTCCCTTCTGTTCTCTTCTGTTCTTCGTTAGTGATGGGACGAGAACGTTGCCGGTGCGAAAGGGGGGAAAAGAGGGCCGGTCTTCGTAGTCGATCTCAACATCTACCTCGCCGGAAAAGGAAACGTCCTGCATCGCGAGGACTGCTCTTTACACGAGGATCTAGCGTGGGTACTTCGGCTCGGATGCCTTCCCGGCTATTCCCGCGCGATTTTAAATAACACTTTTACAACTCCTCCACGACGATGCTCGCTGAAATTACGAGCTACGTTTGTCCACCACTCTTTCCCATCCGTAGTCTGTTTGTGTTAATTAATCCTTGGGAAAAGTGAGTACTTTGGAACTGGGGGTCGAAGGTGGATGCAAGTTTTTATGGGTTTCGAAGATTTTGTTAAAAATCAAAATTAAAAATTATATCGCCATTTTCCCATAAATTTCTAACTATTTTTCTTTAAAACAAAACTCTGTTAATACAGAAATAAATAAAAATTTTCTACCATCAATTCAATATATTTCACCATCATTAACACCCAGCTGCAAAGTCAACGCCCTCGTACAGGAAGGCACGGTAGCAAGCTCTCCGAGGATCTCAATTTACTTCCTGGCAAGGAACATCGTACGGTGTTTCTTGTCACAATTTAAAAGGCACTCGATACAATTCAACGCCTACATAGGTAGCAATCAATTGGAGAGGAATCATCATTAGCCTAACCGGCGTGGGGTAAACCTGTGGTATCGCATTATGAACTGTTACAAGGTACACGGACAGGAACATATGATACGAAACTTCCTCGATCGCAACGATAAATGTTCGATAAAGCTGACCACGTGGTTCAAGCAAAGGGGAAGGGAAAACAGAGGAAGAGAGAGAGAGAGAGAGAGAGAGAGAGAGAGGAAAGAAGAGGTAGGTTGCACATGGATGTTCGGTTGCGGTGTGCCTGCCTATGGATCTTGCTGTGCTGCTGCGGCTCCGTACGTAGCCCGAGCACCTACCTAACGTGGCCGTTGTGTGGCTAATGCTCGTTATCTCGACGTGTCGACTATCTAATGGTCCCCTGTAATGGCCGGTCCAGCAATATATTGTCCATTTCTCGCAATGCTCGCGCTAACTCGTCCTCCCAATCTATGGCATTATTCCCGACGGTTATTTTAGCTCATTCAGTCCTCTCTCTATCGCTATCCTCCTCCCTCTTAGCTGTACACGAACGGTACGGTGCTTGCTGCACCCTTTGCTCTACCAGGTGTCCTTGATTCGCCTGGTAGCCCGGCAAAGCTCGGACGATTTGCATAGGGAAATCGCGGGACCTCTTTGACGTTGTTGCACATCGCATCGTATCGCGCGGCATGCAATGCATGCGGTTAGCTCACGACTTCCGCCTGCTACCAGCGAGCAGGAAAGAAGCCGAGGGGAACGATAGCGGCCGTTGAGACAATGCGAAATAAATATTGGGCTATCGAGCCGGCTGAAAAGCTAGCAACGCGAGGTCGTCGCATGGGCGTGACGCACGAGGCCAGACATTCCAGATTTTCCAGGACGATAGTCCAGATTCCTGCTGCTCGATTCGCTCGGGTCGTTAGTCTAAATGGAGCGACGACGTTACTGGGAAAAGAGGGATCACGTTGGAGAAAAATGCCTGATGGTATTCTAGCTACGTTCGCTAAATGGAATCTACCGGTTTTCTTGCAGAGCATGGGGGCTTCTTAATATCTGGGATTACAGGCTGTACGTTACAGGGAATTATTAGGTTCGCTGTGTAAGTTATATCTTGCCACTTTGTTGCTACGAGCAATTTAGGTATTAGAAGCGTGAAATAATTTATTATAAATAAATTTTGAAAAATAATTTGCAATTTTGTGATGTTAATTTAAAATCCATTCGCTACCCTTCGCCATTAATCAAAAATATAATAAATTTTGTATTTTTTTTTTTTTAATATAAAGAGACGTAACAATTTCCTCATAGATGGCAAGCTGTGATAAATAATGACAGATAATAGATAGTCGGATCTAAGTATAAGTTATTTTGAAAAATTAAATTTATAGACCTTCCCTCAGTATTTATAAAAACCTTTCCTACTATGATCACCGTGATTTTCGTAATTATCACCCGTAGGATCCAGAAGATTGCATAATAGTCACGTAGGGAGAGCTCGTCTAAGTGCAGTGTCAAAAGTGTCGTCTTTGATGTCCAGGAAATGATGATAAAGCGGTTGCAGCAGGTTTGATATATACTTTTTCGAAAGTTACAGAGAGGCGAACCGTCTCTTCAGCTTTATTCACCCTGATGTCTATACACGTGGGAGCAGTTTACGAAACTTCACCCCGCTATCCGGCCATTGTCTTCTGGTTTGTATGCAGAAGTCACGAAATTTTCGGAATATCTTCGATAATGAGCGCCCTGTGAATACGTAATTTCCGTATTCCCTCGGCTTTGTAAAAGGAATACGCTTGGTCGCTCCGCTCCAATGTCCCTCGGGGGAAAAATTTTCGTCGACCGTTGCCTTCGCCGACAACTTTCACACCTAACGCGCTTCAACCGGAAACCAACTAAAATCGAGGGATTTTTCTTTCTCATGGAGATTGCTCTGTCTGTCGTGTCTGTTTCCATCGTTAAGCGTTTCCTTCAAATATTCGAGTATAATTTATGGTTTTCTGTTGCTTTTCAAATTATTTTACATTTGGAATTATTATATAAAAATTGAGGAAGCATTGAAAAATGATTTTTTAATTTAAAAAATTATCTAACATTGCAATCCCGAGTTTGAAGCTTTGTCATCAAATCAATTTAATTTTCCAAATTTTAAATTGCATAATAAAACCAACAATATTTCATTTCAACCCGTTTAGATCGATTCCATCTTTTCTTAGACGAAATAAAGGAAACTTTCAAAAGTTCGTTCTCCGTTGAAACGAACAAATAATTGTTGATTCGCAAAGCAATTAAAAACAACGAAGTCGAACGAACGTCTAACGAAGTCAATTGTACAGTTCGCCAAATGAAACGACGCGGAGTCTTCTTAAACCAACAAGAATGAAATTCGAATGAACGGAATGACGCTGGATGCATACAAATGCATCCCCTTTTGTCGAAATGCAACAGCAGTCGCGAATGGTCCCTTGACAAATGAAATTGATTACTCCTCTGTAACCCTCTGTATAAGAAATTTGATAAGCAATAAATTATAAACTAAATTCTGATATCATCTTTCACCAGACACTGTAGTTAAGCGATTTTTAATAACGCGTGAAATTGAATGGAACCCTTAGGCTGTTCTTCATTATTCTCATCGAAATCCGTTATCTAACCCGTGGAGAAGCCGCGAATTAAACTTAATTCCAGGGTTCAGGATAAGTGGTCCGCGGAGGAATCAGCTATTTCGAATAATTAGGATCGAAACCACACCCCCCCTGCGAGACCGTTTAATCGATTCACCTCGATAGCATCGATTTTTTGGCACACGAAATTTGCTGGAGAAAAAATTCTATATAATTATGCGAGCAATAAGATTGCTTGTTAAACGCGTTTCGTGCACGAAACTCATTAATTTTATAGTTTCCCTTTGCTTAGCCGTGTAATCGTTTTTCTTTGTTGCAGGTAAGTCGCACGAGAATGGAGGATCGACGGTTTCAGATTGTCGAAGAAGTCAGTCCGCTTCGGATGGTATGTGTGTTAGTTTATATGGAGACGTATTCGAGACGTATCCCGATGTATTCGTTTCCATCTTGCGACATAAGCTCGAAACGTCGAGCCATCTGTCAGCTTTGCATGCTAAAGCTCCGCTCTGACACTTGCTGCACAAATACGACACTATTATTTTTCCCGTCTCTGGGATGCCTGTTAAAAACGACCCTCGACTTCGTAGACAGAAGCACGACGATAATATCCTCCGGCTTTTCGTCGACTTCTCTTATGGTCGTGAAAGTAGACATGCTTATGTATTAAATGTTAACAACCATTAGTGGCACACTTTTTTATTTGGGTTTTTATTAATTTTTTCAATTTTATTTGAGAACTGTTTCTGAGATTGAGAAAATTTCTTCTAAAACAAGGGATGTTTTTATATTTTTTAGAAACTTAGAATTTTTCATTTTTGTGTATTCTTTGTTAATTTCTTTAATTTCATATCCGGAAATCTGATTCCCCGAGAGACACCTGGGACAATGAAAATAATTCTGGTATATTTTACCTGTGTTATTATCCGAGTATTCAAATGCTTCGGGTAATTCCTCTAATTTTACATAATATTTCATAAAAAATTCGAATAATCTTAAAAAACATCTATGCAACTACATTTGAAAAACATCGAAGAAAAGTTCATCTACATAAACACGTACTTGAGGAGAGAACGGTGCTGTTAAACCGGATCCGTGCATCCCCCTGTGGTCAGCAGAAAATGCGGCCACATTTCCACGTGAGGCGCCCTAATCGTCCACCGTTCCGGAAGAGCACGGGACCATGATCGTTGACCGTGGTCTTGGTGGTCGTTGTCTTCTTCGAACGACCCAGCCTTACGATCAATTCGAAAGGCAGGGTCGTACATAGAACTAGCCGAAGCTTGCATCGTAGCAGGACCAATTTTTCCTCGTTCGGTGGAACGTTTAAGGGGTGAGAAACGCGGCCGGGTACGTACGGTTAAGGTTCGTGCTCGGTATTCCTAGCGTCGTGCAACGAACTACGTGTACAGCGATCGAGTTAGCGATGGTAGAGGGTCCGGAACCGTACGGACGGATGTATCCTGCCAGCTAGATAGCTTCGGTACGGCTGAGCTGGCTAGAAGATGAGACGAAGAGAATGGGTTTTCGAGGTTGCTGAACGAGACACCGGTATGTGTAACAATCCGTGATTGCTGTACCCACTGCTGGCTTCGACGTTCACCTTCGGGCTTCCTCTTTTCTTTCAGCCTGCTCGCGTTTTATTTCTTGTTCGGTCTGCTCGTTCTCTTCCCATCTCCGTCGCAACGAAACGAAGAGGAAGAAAATAGATGCACATCGTAGCCGGCCGCGGGATAGACGTTTGATGCAAAAGCGCAAAAACAAGGGAAGAGAACGCGAATCGAGCGGGCAAAGAACCGAAACGTGCTGGCGAATCAGCCAACCAGTCAACCAGGTTAGAACTAGTCGAGGTAGCCACTATCGAGTTCGAGTCTCATTCAACGAGTTGGCAAACTGTTCCCAACGCTGCTCGTTCTCCCCGTTTCTCTCTGACCTCCCTGGTATTACCACTTGAACGTACCGTGCGCGGAAAGGGGCGCGGTGAGACTCGAGGGAGAGGGAGAAAAAGGCTGGTTCGCAACGCGTTTTCTACCCTCTTGTAACTTTTATGATCCGCGTAAAGCAGCGATTTTCATCGGTTTTGCCTTCGCGCTCGTTGCTTTCTTCCTTCGCTTCTCATCCCTACAGTCGTCACTGCACGGCCTCTAATTAATTCGCGTTCCCCCTTCGAACCTAGCCTCCACTCTCTCTCGTAATACCGAAACACAAGAGGATGCTTGGATATAATGAAGAAAGTAGAAGCCGAGTCTTTCGATTCATTCGAACGTTTCGGGGTTTTAAACCGCGCCTCGGTTCTTCTCCTATTTAGGAGCATCAGCTTTCAAGCTTCCTCAATTCTATTTTGAATAATAATCTGAAAAATAATTATTATTTTCATATTTACTTTTTTTCCACGCGATAAAAGAAGAAAAATTATTCAACACCTATCGCGGCGCCCTTAGCACCCCGGTGTTTATCATTGCGTCCCGGGGCGAATCGAGTTCCCGCCACCGTCAGCGTCGCGTCGCGTCGCTGTCGTCTTTGCGGCTGTTACGCCTTTTTATCCGGTTGTACGGAAAAGGCGATGTCGATGCAACGTCGAGGATGCGGCGGTGCTGCTTTATTAGGTATGCATCGGGGTAGACACGGCGGAGAAAGGAGGAGGTGGCGGTGGATAGAACTGGTGATTCGCAGCCAGCGTTATTAACGTCCAAGCGCTAGAGGCGAGTCCCGATCACATCGCGTTCGTGATAAATCGCCCCGTTCGCTTACCCCGGCCGGCCTCCTTCGCCATTATGTCTTGTACGTTTCATTACAAATTTCCTTTAATGTCGTCGGGGGATGGAGGCACGCACACAGGCGTGCACCGTGTCGCCAGACCGGGGAATAAAGGGAGAAGAATTTATTGTGGGACGATTCGATGGTAGACAAGGCAAAAGTGAATGCTCTCTTACGCTCTGCTGGATATTAATTCTTGTTACTCATACGTAGAACTGGCCGGAAGTGCACCGCGAAAACGAACAGAGGAAGCAGCCCTTTCTCACCCGCGCCGCGCTCGATCGTATCGCGAAACCGGGACAACTTGGAAATATCATTCGAAGACTTGGAGGATCTTACGTTAAGGCTTTCTCAGAGGTCCGCGGTTTATTACCAACGCTTTTAACCCTTGAAGAGTTTGCGAATAATAAATGGTAGATCAAATGTGACTCTACAAAACTGTTTTCCATTCGTACTGTAGGATATTAATTCTTGTTGCTCGTACGAATTGACATGTAAATGTGCCACGTCCGCAGAAACGACAAACAAACAACTGGAACGGTCAGTTCATCTTTCCTCGCTCCCCTACATCGCATTGTGGAAAGGTTTCTCAAACGTATATCTTGAAGACAACACAAGACGAGTCCCTTTGAACTGCTATATTAAAGATGATGTTTCTCATGAATTCTTACTGGATGGTACGCTTTGATTTATTTCTTCGTCGAGTCTGTGTTCTACCAGGGATTTCATAAATCCTGGTCCCAACTCGAAAATTTCATTTCTGACTTTCAGCGGCTGTTCTACGATAGATCGAAAGTAGAATTCAAATTTCACCTGTACCGATGTAAACATACCCGTTCGTCTTTGTTTCAATTCCCTGGACGCAGTATTTTTCCCCCTCTGTCAGCTGACATATGTTCGATTCCACCTTTTCGAAGCAACCTCTTGCCTGGATTTGTGTTTCGTCGATCGGCCCGCGAGATTCAGCGGCGCGTCTTCGATTGCCGGTAAACGAACACGGCGGGAGAAAGTAAGAGTAGTCAGTAGGACGAAAAGGATTCCCTGTATCGTACCAACGACGTATTTACGACGTAGCATTCTTCTCGTTTCCCTTCTTCGTGGTTAGCCACCGTCCGAACGGTATCGTCTTCCACGTCCAGTCGATGCGATGTTCCTGTGTTGGTAGTTTGGTAGCCCGCTTCGAATGCCCTGCTCCCCGGAGTCCAGAGACAGCAGGGTCGTCATTCTATCCATACCACGACATTGCGTACACAATTATCGAAATGGTAGCAGGTATCACAGAGGCGAGGTTGGAATGTAGGCTATCGACCATACCCAGTCAAGAGACCGACCTACGGTAAGAGAGGGGGCCAGAGGAACAGAATAGACAAGGAGCTTCTTGCATCGCGCCAGAGTGGAGAGGCTGGCTAGGTAGATTCACCCGTTTACGTACACCCCTTGGGCTTGTCATGCGGCAGCTATCGGCCGACTGCGATCGAGAGACCGGCTGTATCCCCCAGTGCCACCTTGTTCTCAGCGGCTATGTCGGATCCGACAGGCGTGTGCTCATCGCTTACCACGATGGCTTCTCTCTGTTTCCTTCCTTGTCTACCTATCCATCCATTTACCTAGCCGATCCTCTCCCCTATCCCTCCCTCTTCATCCCGTTGTTACTTGCTTCACCGTCGTACCAGGCACAGTCGCGGCTACTACCAACACTGGGATGGGTTATTTCGGACCACGTGGGTGGTTGTCTAACGAGATATACGAGGAACACGTTCTGAAAGTGGGACAGCTAACTGGAGGACTGGCAAACTGTACTTAGATCTCAGTGCTCTGTCGCGAGTACGCTAGGATGATCAAGGTAATGGCACTGTTATGATCGTACCACAAATTACCACTTGCCTCGACGTAACCGAGACCTGGTTAGAGGCAATGTACACTGGCGGTTCTGCTGGCCTTACTTAGAAGAAACACTCGAAAATTACTAGGCATTATGCTTAGTTTACATAGAACGAATAGGTATTTGGTTTGGTAGTCATTTCAGGGGATGTTGATTCGTTTGGTATGTAATTGGTGGAGTAGATGATAGACTTCGGTTAGATACTCTTAGGCATATTTAAGTCTCCTCCCACTGCATTGCATTTTCCTCTAGGGAATCTACCATGCCCTGTTCTGTATATAAAATATAGCTAGGTTCATTTAAAATAGATTTGATTTGTTTAGTAATTGATAAAATAGATGATGTATTCCTAGGCATATTGAAGTAAATCCCCTTTTCCCCTAGAGAATCCTACCATGCTCGGCACTGTACTTAACACACAGCTAGTTTCTAGACCCACCGATTGGTCATCCTTTTTATCCACAATCCGTTCACTGGCAGTCTTTATTGCCTTTCCATTATCGATCCTCAGGCTGAATTGGTACCGGGTGTATTTATCGAGATTCGTGCAAAATGGTAAACCAACGGAGCCTGATTGCGCGTGTACGATTCGGTGCGACATGTCGTGTAGTAGGTAGCCTACAATGGCGTCGAGTAACGGTGTCGTTGTCGAGGGTGTAAGCTATCCGGGTCTCTCTTTCACCAGCGGTTCCCTCTCGCTCCGAATATTCGTTTGCCCGTGTATTTCCTGCGAGCTAATTGCAACGCGAGCAGGAGCCGTTACTCGCCGGCTGGATTATGCGAACGACCAGTGCCGTTAATTTCGTGCGTGGCCTTAAGTACCTATCCTAAGGATGAGATCGCCCTTCGGTGAAACGTATCGGTATCCTTTTAATGAAGCATTCGGTTTCATGAAACTCGAATAACCGTTTCCGGCCTTTGTACCGCAATGCCGTGATTTCGTGAGCCATTTCACGTGTAGCCATTTCACGATATGCCATCCCCACTCTGGAATTCGTGGAAAAAGCAAACCCTCGACCTGCATCTCTGACCCCTCTCGGATGATTTATTAACACGGATGACTGATGATGAATTGTGATGGGTCCTGACCTTTATCCATTACCTATCATGAGTTATTTTTTTACATCTGACAAATAGGAATTGCCCATTTTTATGGCGACAAATGTTCGGACGATCTTCATCCCTCTTTTGTTAACTGCCTAGCGAAGATGACCCTACAACCTAATACCAGGTCCCTTGCTATAAAACCTGCTCTCGATCGAGGGCTAGTAAAGTTAATCCCAGCTTCAATTACGCACCACAGATATGCCGTTTGAACCGGTCGATATCAGTCACGCGAGAATTCCAACCCCGGTGTGCGAACACGCTCGGTTCAGCTTGAAAATCAGGCTGGCCATCGAGGTAGCCTTTCTAAATGGCCAAGTGCACGCCGTTCAACGCAGCACACGTTCGACAACGAATAGAATCGATTATATCCAGAGGTGGATCCTGGCTGTCTGTCTGTGTGTCTGTGTGTGTATGTACGCGCGAATAAATCGCAGAAATCAGTCACGTACTTCCATCGGCCTTCGGAATCACCGCTAAGCCCTTGATCGCAATTTAACCCCAGGGGCCGAGTAATACCGGATCGCAACGTCCGGGCGATTATCCAACCTCGCGAGAACTGTCTGCTTGTCCTCCGTTCAGCTTGCTCTTTCAGCTCGATCAACGTTCAGCTTCGTTTACATGCTCGCAGGGTGTCGATCGAGGGTAGAAAAAAAAGGTTCGGCTAACGCGAGGGCGTTTTAAAATTGATCTACCTGGTGGCGTTTTGTTGCCTGTCAGGCTTGAAGAACGGCGCAACATTGATTCTTCGCTTGAAATAGTAGAGTTACTATCTTATCCTCGACGCGTTGATTACAGGTCGGAGAAGAATGTTACCTATCGTTCCTTAAATCAATCAGAAAACTTTTGTCGAAAAAATTGTTCGTTGTCAAAAGTTTCTAAATTAAAGAAAAAAAAAAAAAACAAAACTGAAGTAATCATGACGTTCGTCTTAACGAGCCTGTTGGAAACGACATACGCGATACGTGCAATAGCCTCGGGAAGCTTTCCTTGGAGAGCACAAAAGCAGAACACAAACCCTTTCAGTTTTCCTGCCGCGTTGTACGCGTAACTTTTACAGCAGCCCAGCTGTGTAGCCCGTCAGTAAGAAAGATACGCCTGCGGTTTCGCCGTAATAGCCATCGAACGAAACAGAGAATTGTGTGTCTGGCGGCGATGGATCGAAGAGGAAGCTAAGATAGATCGCGAGGCAAAAGAGGAGGCTAGAGACGGGCAACAGTGAAAGGAAACGAGAATAGAACTTCTTCGGGTTACTCAGAGATAATATCATGATTAATGGAATGTGCTTGATGTATAAAGCAGAGAAACTCCTGAAATTGTTCTTCCTTTCGGGATTTTCACTCGAAACTTGCTGCCTTAATGTTTCAGCTAAGAGAATTTTATTAATGAACATCGATTGTCGTCGTTCAACGTTAAGTAAATTAACCCTCGAACGGCGCGGACCACGGAGAGAGCTCCAATATATTTTGCATACTTAGCTCATAATTGAATCAAAATTTTTTAATTCTTTCTAAGGATTCAAAACAATTTTCAATCTACAAAACCGGGCTTTCTTCGAAGGAATGCAATTGTCAGGGCATTCGCTATACTTAACGATTAATAACCGTGGAGCGGTCGGTTTGCTTGTCGTGTGATATTGTTCGCGCGGTGGATTTTCGCGCGGAGCAAGCGTCGATCGACACAATTCCGACATAAATCGTTATGTACACCTGGGCTGTGGCAGCCCTCGCATACACGCTGCAACTTATCGGAAGAAATTGAACAACTTTACCGGATGATCGATCGTTTTGTGCTCGTCGGCGTTAAAACTTTCTCTCGAAACGAGTAGGTGCGCCACCCACGCGATAGGTGGTCTTCCTTATCTATTTTATACCCTTGTTCCATCTCTATTCAGCACCGACCATTCGGTTAATCAATTTTCCTCGGCTTGTTATTCATACGGCGTGTCCCGTCGTTAATAACGAAGCTTTAATTTACAGATCAATAACTAGGTCCATCTGGACGCGTCGAACCGATCGAGGTTTTTAATTAATTCCAGGTTCCATTACATCTCGCCTTGCTTTATCATTCTTTGGCCACAGAATGTCCATCCGTTTCGCGCACGTCCCACGGTCTGGTTATTATATCCGTTCGAGTAATTGCTGTGTTTCTGATTCATCGAGCTCCCTCTTTCAATATACGCCTTTTATTCTTCATCCCCGTCGCGGACCAGGCTACCTGGAGGCCGCAATTAAAACGTCAGTTCCGCCGATCAAATTGCTACGCGTGCACGCGTCTCCCCGGGTTATCCTTAACTCATTAAATTCACGGACAGGTTAAGTACTTTGTGATAATCCGTCCCCTTTTCGTTTTTCTTCGCCAGTTACATCGCCGCCGCTCGGTTATTACCGTGTCAGTTTACTGGGAATCCTTTTTATTTCGATTTTTCGAAGACGCCTGGCTCGTTTCTACGATTTTTCAGCAGGGGGGAGAAAAATGTTGGGACACCTGCCGTGTAACAAATCTTCCTCGAGATCGAGCGTATTACAAGCCCGGCAATGGGTACGTGCAATATTTTGAAGGCTTTTTTTTTAATTACTCTGAAGGATGGATTTATTAACCTTTGACTAAAATTAGGCATTCAAGTTTTAAGATGAAAGACCAGTGAGCAGAATTTCTATGCATTTTATTAAAGCAATAAGATCCTGCTGACTCTTGAAATGGATTCGTGTCAACATTATAATTTGATTTAGTAATACTTTGGTTAATAGAATATCAAATGATGCTTGCATGTCACGAGATAATTAGTATTTGTCAATCAGTGTGTTGATTATAAGAAATACGTGTAATACTTTGACATAGTAAATAGTTAATCAGTAATAAAGTTACTATTGAATCTTATATTTGTGATAATTACTATTAGAATAATAATTTTTAAAGGAACAGTGCAAAATTTAGAAAATGAAAATAATAGTAACCATCTTCAAAATTACAAAGAAAATGTATCTAATATCAAATGCCTATCTTATAGTGCTTTCGACAAATATAGTGTGGCAGTCAAAGTGTTGAAGAATAAGAAGATAGTACACGAGCATATCTACGAAGCAGGCAGAGAAAATGGTAGACCACGAGTATCTAACCCAGCTGGCCAGCGATAATTGCTCATTGCACGCCACGTAGAAATGCCGTTTCCTCATCTTTCTTCGACTCTCTATCCACACACGAGCCACCGATCAAACATTCTTTTTCATCCATCGACTTCCCTACTGCTGTTAGATCGACCTCGACCCTTTCATTTTGCGCGGCCCTAGACGGAATAGTTCGATTCGAATTGCTGATACACCGAGACCGGATGCTCTCGTTTTAAGAAAGGAATTGCCTTTCGGATCGGTCGGCCGAGTTCACGACTTTGTTTTCAATCGACAGCTATCTGCGGCGTCCGGTCACGCAGCTATACCAGCGATCACGAAAGAAAAAGTGACGTGGATGAGGAAGCAGCCCGTGAAACTGTCTGATCACTTGTTACCATTATCTACTTGCTCATCCGCTGCTATGTAACATGGTAAAACTTAGTGCAATTTTATGACATAAAATTGGGCCATTTTTTTCTATAAAATAAAAATTTTCTTTCTTTCAAAACATACGAGTTTTCCATATTTAATAACAAATGATTTATTTTTTAAATATGCATCTAGAAATAGTGAACAACGGCGACAATGGAAACAATAAAATAAATTTATTATTCAATTAGGGTGACAACGTTTTGTTTGTGTTTGATCCTATTAAAAAATAATCCATTGATTCTGATTGGTAATTGCAATGTTGAACATTTGCAAGAGCGCGATACTCCGATTAATTCCCGGGCACAAAGAGACGGTAATCTCAGTAATTTGTCGATAATGCTATTTGCGTACAAAGCTTATCGTGGCATGTATAATTCCGTTTGTTTGAAAGCTACTTCGGCTCGCGGACTCGTCAAGTACACTTTGTAGGACACTTCAACGATTATCAGCCGTAATTTCAGCTCCCAATCGCAGCCTGTCACTATCACGGTATCATGCTGAACGATTAACGTTTTAATTCCCTCGGTTTTATGTTCAACTGAGTTACTTCACCGCTAATGGCAACCCTTTATATTTCGCCGACCGTAATATTTTAATGGATCAAGATCAAATCGTAAGAACATAAATCTGGATATATTTTAAATGATAAAGTGTTTATAATATTTTTCATAAATTATTTCAAAACTTTCTAAAGAATCTTCCTTGACCCCTTTATTAAAGGCTTAATTACAATACTGACTCGCCTATTCGTTTGTCATTAACAAAGATAAATTAGTCTGTGATCCATCAATGGACCCTGTGTATTTCCAAGGGAGGCTCTTTCATTCGCGGTGCACTTCCCTTTCATACTTTTTTAATCCTCCCCGCTTGCCGGGCAAAGCTCTTTTCTTTCTCCCCCTTTTCGCCACATATCCACACACAAGATTTCTCAAGGGAGCCCCTTGACTCCGGGATTGTTGGCGCCTCCGAGTAGTTTCACCCGGTTCCGCTCTAGCAAAAGAGGTATCTCGCCCAAGTTGGCAGTCGTTCAAACGTTAGAACACGAGGGATCGGCTACCGAACCCGGTTGGCCGTTTTCCCTCGAACAATGAATTTCGCACTTATAATTGGAGCTGTTACGAGGGGCGCCGTTCTTAATGGTAAGTGCACGGGAAGCGTACGCGAGAAGAGTGACCCATTTTAGTTGGGCGAGCAGGAAATTGTAGTCCAACTAAAGCACGATAACTGTCATCGGGGACGTGCTGTTACTGCTTAATGTGTCGAACCCGTATTTCGCCAAACAATCAACCGAACCAGAAGACTATTAACCTCTAGTGAAACTTATTTTCCACCTACAATGATGGAAAATAATTTTGACTACATTTAATCTTATATTATTTTAATAATGCAGATATATATGTAAAAATTTTCTAGTAGAAAGTTACTGAAAAAATATTATTTTATTAAAGAATTGAATTCTATCTCTCATAAATAAATAAACAGCTGCAGTCTGATATTTATAATGAATAATAAAACAGGATGTTTCTATTTTTCAACAAGTAGTAGTTTTCACGAAATGTTCAATTTACCGAAACATAAGAATACGACATTTGCAATAAATAATTCAATGGTAAGTTACCACCACCCTCTACCGACCAACATCAGTGAGAATCGCATTCTGAGAACAAAAAATTTCCACGAATATTTCTATGCTCCTGACGTGCAGCGAAGTTTTTCCTCTATCGAGCATTCGCTTCCTTTCCAGCAAATTTTACCGGAACCCCTGTACCTCGCGTCCATCGCTGCTCCAGCGATGTAGCGTGAATTTCCAAGCGTTCACGAGCTGCACACCGGAAACGCCGTTCCGACCGTCTCGCATAATTCGCTGGCGTCCTTCTTCCTGAATATGCCATAACCGAATACATAGAACGAATCGTTGTTCTTCTTTTTTTTTTTTTCTTTCGCATAAAACGAAACGGTTCCTGTAGCTCTCTTCTTGTGAAAGGTCAATTCGTGTCACCCTGATGAAGGTCTCACTGACGTTAACGTTCCGGAATAAAAGCGCCGGTTACTTCAATTCATTCACTCGGCAGCGTACTCGACACTGCTTTGTTTTAAAAGAGGAATTTCCTCGGTGGAACACTTTTATGCAATTATGCGCATTTTAGGTGAAAATCCGAGGGTTTGCTCGCTCGAGAAATTCGGGGAGCCTTGGTAATGTGTAATGTCAACTCGAGGGATAGTCTTTGAAATAAGTATTAAATTAAATACTCGACATAGATAACATTCAGATATACCCCGCCTCTATCATTTTTCCTAGAATAAATTGACGTTTTTAATGTACAACGTCGTAAAACTCAAAAAATGTAACAGCGATAGTGTCTACATTGGATTTTCGAGGATAATTAAATCTTCTTCCACCGAATTTCCCTGTGAAATTCTTCCGTGCCACGACTTGATGGCTTCTTATACGAGCGTTCTCCCCTTGTCAGCTGTATCTACCCCGAAATTTTCGGACGGCAACGAACTTCCAACTTTTTATCTCGTCGCGTCGCGACTGAAACTGAATTCAACTTTCCTTGACATTGATATACGGAGCAACGCCGTCGACTAACTTTCTTTCTGGATGAAGCGGATTTAACCCTTTAAGAACGGCTATTTTAAAACCTGTATTAGCATGCTGGACGCGAAACGAGAAAGAGAAATTTATGTGAATTCATTTTTAATTGGAAAAAAATTAATTACAAACAATTTTTACAAATCATTGATTCCAATGATTTTTCCAAAAATGGCCTAATAAAAGTATATTCGCGATTCAGCTGAGAGCCACACTTGGACAGGGTTCACGATAGGTGAATGCGCCTAGAAACGGGGCTTAACTCGACCCGCGAGCGATACTCTCATTAGAGAAGGGACCTCATTATACGGCTGCGCGCCGCGGGACCTTGCTACGATTATATTACATTATTGTAATTGATTGCAGCACATGTAACTGCGGCGTGATTCTTAAACAATAAACTCATTACCCGGTAACAAGGAACGCCGATACGGCGCGTCGCCAGTAATAACCGAACCCTCTTGTGGCTGGGCCCTACGGGCAGGCCTGAAACGTTCGCAACGATCCTCCAGCGGCCGATTCGCGTTTGATCGATCGCTTCGACCGGTCTCGACGATCGTAAACCGTCCCCAACAACGGCAACCTGCTCTCCTTTCTATTTCTCTTGCTTTCTCTTTTACCGATTCCGCACTGTCTTTTTCCACCTTTCATCGCGGCTCAAACACTCGAGAACGAAACGCGCCGGCATTCAACCGATCTTCGCCGGTAACAAATCGTCCACGTTTCGAGAGAGTAGAATCGTGTTGAATCTAGCTTTTCGCAGAGTTCCACGCTTCGTTGCGTTGTTTGCCCACCTTTGGATATATATTTCCGGTTCGAGGGTTTGCTGCTGATCTTACGGGAAGATCGAATAGTTAACGCTTAGGATGAACACGTCAGAACGACGGATTTCAGATATTTTTATTCTGAATTTTCCATTAAAAAAATTTAATTAATAATAGGATCAACTCATTTACAAGTGGATAATTTAATTGGATTTGCAAGTGGATTTTTTAAACGTAATATAGCGGTTTCAGTACATCAATTTTGAAAAGGTGCAAAAATTGTAGTTAAAAATTTCATCATTTAATATTAACTACTTTTTCATTACATATGATCGTAATTTTCCATTGTACAATCACATTAATTAAATGCACCTTGTTTTATATCCAGACGATGCTTTAATAACGTTTATACCACATTCCGGTTAGATTTAATGAAAGCTAAAAGCAGTTCTTTATGCTTCCGGACCCTCTGTTTCCCCATTTTGTACTCTGCTTGTATCTCTTTACCGTGGTATAATAAAATCCTCATTAATTAGGCTACTAATTAAGCCGACATCGCATTCATTTCCTTTATTATCTTCGATAATCATATTACTGTGTTAAATACGAAAATAATAGTAACATTGTGTTCCCATGATTTATTACATAAATTTCCAATATGTACTTTTCGGACACTAATCCTTATTATTCATACTCATGATTCCTAATTTAATTATATTTCTATATTTTTTCATGGTATTTAAATGATCCATATCATTAAAACATTTTTTAATTCCTCTAATTAGAAACTTCCCTGGGGAAAATGGCGATATAAGGGAAGCAGGAATTCTCATTATCGTAATTTTAATGATATTAATTAAAAATAATTTCGAAACAGAATAACATGATTTTTAATTACTAAAAACATAACAAGTAAATATAGATTCAAATTTTCCCACGCAAACTTTTATATAAGGCATTCTCCCTTCCATCGTCGTCCTTCGCTCGGCCACTTATGGGGTAGGATGGGAGTGGAGGATATCACCATTTTCCCTGGGAAACCCTCCCATGATCGATGCTGTACAATTTTCTTAATGTCATTACTACTTAGGAATATTCTGTAAATTTCCCAGCCTTCTAATTTCAATTTCCCTACATTAATACTCCTCTATATGCTGACTTAATTAGCAGATTAGCAAAAATTAACCAATTCTCAAAAATAATATCCAACCACCAGAAATTATATACTAATCCTTAAACGATGGACACATTTACTTCGACCGAGAGACCCTGAAGCGTTTCCCATTTCTTCGTTAAGTCGAATGACGTTCATACGGTACACGGTGTAACCGGTGTAACGTCAGGGAACCTTTCGATCTCAACGAGTGAAGTTGCAGCAGCCGGGGTTTCGCTGGCACTGCAAAATGTGGCACATCCGTGGGTCTGTTTGAAATCGAGGTAATCACGCGGTGGAAGCCGGGACGGGACGCAAGGCTAGTCAGAACCACGGACGCCTAATCAGCCGATTGTAGCGAGGAAATACCGTTCCCATGGAATGTTAATGCGATCTACACCGGGGATCCTTAGAAACCGCGGCTTCCACTCTGGCAACCGTGAGGCCGAGCAGAGCCCTAAGACGACCCACTTCATCCTCACACGCACGTATCGCGTTGCGCAATAACGCCGTTCTACTGGCTCCTCTCGATTATACGCAACAGTCCTTGCCAAGGGCCTCTTCCACGACCAAAGGTCTTTGCTGTTTTAATAGAGACGTTCTGTTCATCCTCATTATCTCTTCCGCGTTTTCAACTAGAAACTTTACACTACCTGACTCATCTGCAGCTTCTCATGATACCGCGAGTTCATTCTGATGGCTCTTTGGCCAAATGACTGGTGGAGAATTGAATATTGTGGTGACTATTTTCCGAGAGTTATCTCTGTGTTATTATTGTGGAAATTTATGTAAATTTTTATAGGAATGAATTAACATGTTGAATGATGTGGGGGTCACCGGTGGTGATCGTCACCGCAAATTATGCTTGCCTGAATAATTAAAAGAAAATAATGGAAAAACATTATTTTAAACGATATTGCTATTACATAGATAATAATTTCAAAAGCAACTTTTCAATATTTGCTCAGAAGAATACAAGATGCCAGGAACCAAGCAGGAAAGTATGAAATTACAATTTTACGATTCTCCGCCTCGCCTCTATCAGTGGGACCGAATGAAAGGGAAGAGAAAATAACGAGCGAAATGTTATAGAGGATTGATCAAAGTCGATGGTAGAAAGAGGAGGGTGGAATACCGCGAGCCACGTACGAGTCCTCAATCCGGAACTTCATTCGTTCTTGCGGAGATCAAATCCTTGCTCCCCTTTCCACGGTTTCCCGGACACGAACACACAGCTATGCCACTTTTGATACGGTTCCGCCTGGCCAAGGACCTCTCGACCCTGCCTTCGCTTCGGGTCGTCGCGAGCGGCCAGCTGGCAGAGACCTTACCTTTCGCTTAGATGCTTCCTCAAGGTGTGCACGTGCACGCTCCGCGAGCTCACGAATGCGAAGCTTCACGCGTCCCCGTGATATCGCATAAATGCGCGTTCCAGCACCGCTTTCTATCGAAATCGGAAGGAGCTACGGTTCACTTGCCCCCCGTTGCCCTTCCGCGTGCCTAACAGACCGCGATATTTCACACGGCTAATGGATTGAAATTCCTTCGCCTAAGATATCTGTCTTGTACCAACGGAGCCCGCTAATTATCGGATCAATGTATTAAGGATACGCAGAAGGAGTTATGTGTCGTTGGAAATATTACGGAAGATGCAACTCAATCGGAGTGTACAGTGCGGGGCATGGTAGACATCTCTGAGGAATACGGCGATATAGGAAGAGGGTACCAAGGGAAGTTATTTAAATATTTATGAATGTTCTTTAAATTCTCATTTTGAAGATATTAATATCAGGATTAATTCAGAAAAATTAATTTAATTTTTAATTTTTCTTGGAGAAGACTACTATGCTGGACACTACAATTTGCAAAAATTCCAGTATATTGCTAATAATTGTAGTTCTATCGAATAGTATGGTACGTCTAATTGCTATATAATATTTTACTAGAATTTACCCTGATTTTAGATCAACCCCAAATTCAAAACGTCACGAAGACTAATGAAAGTCCTAAATGCAACCGTTATACAGAAAATTGCTTTGAAACAATGGAAACTTTTGCATATTTCTAATAAAATAAAACTTTTAAAGTGGGAGGGTATCAACGATGATCCTATGATACGTTCAGTGGTCCGCTGTCGCGGCTCGTTTACAGCCGACCTGTTCGTTGTTGCCTGCCACGATTATAACACGGTTATGACACGGTTATTTATTAATTAACCTTTATACGCGAACTGCCAGCCGCATACCGGCTACCGGGGAATTTATACCGGCTCGTTTGAACGTCGTGATGCAGAATACTTTATACCCGGCGGGGAATTTGCTACGACGATCCTGGTAATCGTCTGACAATTTTTTTTTTCCAACGGGCGTTCTTGTTTCACGGTTGCTCCCAGGACGCTTCCTTGCAAGAAATATGATGACGGTTTTACATACTTTGAGGGTTCTGAACTGGCCGGGAAGCTCGATGGGTTTTGGGTTGAGTTTCGAACGGGATACACGAAATAATTGTTTCCTAACAATTTATTAGATTCATTATGTTGTGAACTGTTTGATAGAAAAATTTTTATGTTGCAAGATAATAGAATTGTTATGAATCTAATTGGTATGAAAATTTGTCAGTTTTAGATAGAAAATGGGAGGTTTAATTTCATTATATGTTTGATGAGGTTCGATTAAATTTGATTGGTTATTAAGACATTCAATTTGATTTCAAAAAATTAATTGATTTCTAGAATTAAGAATTAAAATTACCATTGATTTGAAAGAGCATTCTATGAAACAAAATAAATCTATCTTTATTTCTGCACAAAGCTTCAATAGCATTTCCATTTGATGCAAATCTTCAAAATGACTCAAAAAACTAAGAATTTCTTGTATTCCGTCCATTTGCATTTAAATATTCACACGAGCAAGAGACGAACCGCTGGACAAAGGGAATCAAAGATGCGGTTGTTTTGCTACAAAAAAATTTTCAAAGAAAACTTATTCTTTCTTGGCATGCACAAAAATCCGCTTAGCAAAATGGACTCTTGACGTGTAATTGAAGCGTCAGAATATTCTCTTTGTGTATTATTCCTCCTGCCTTCGTTCATTCCCTTTCCCCAACGTACCTGGCTAACTTCGAAACCACTCGAGCTCGTTAAAAATATTTCGCCAAAATAACCCACCACTTTGTATGTTTCATGGAAAATCATTGAAACGAATAAATGAACAACGTCCTCTACAAAGCGAATAACCGTACACGCAAAACGAATAAATTCGACCCACATCGTCGTTTAATTAAATTCGAGACTAAAATTCTGAAAATCTTTATTAATACCGAAAAACTGGCAATTGGTTTCAAAAAAGCTGTGTGAAACAATTTAAATTTATTTTGTATTTTCTAAATTTACAAAGTGGACCAGTAACTGTTAAGTTATAACTATTATAATTTTCAAAATAATTAATACGGTAATAGTGTAAGGATCCCATCCCATAATTCATCAGGGAAGAGAAAAATATGATTGAGCAGCTAGCAGGTGAAGAAAAATTCCTGAAGGAATGCAGATTCTCTCCTACAAATTATAAATTTTTATTCAATCATACGTTCATCCGATACGCTTGTTATACGTTCTATTTTTCATAGACAAGCATAATAGGATCAGTTTAATAGGCGTTATTGCACCTAGTTATTACACGATATGAGCAACAAGATTATTAAAGCCTTCACCTGACTGGTTTCAACTTACACACCTGTCTGCGTCGATGATCGCGGAAGACTAATCTCGCGTCAAATAATGCTAATCGTTTTAATTATAATCCAAAAAGGAATATCAGTTACAGTAATCTTCAAAATGTTTCAACAAGATCCTTGCGTGAGGTGCGATATAATTGCGGTGTTAACGTGTAATACTATGTCCCCCTTTTTTTCTCTTCTTTTCTTTTCATCCCATAGCAAGGAGGGTGCAGTGACGCGGGCATAATTAGTCTGACCACGATCAAAGCGTTCCTCCGATGCTTTCAAGCGGACGCAAAGCAACGGCGATGAAAAACATTGCTCGAGGTTGAACAAGTGACGCGAAAAACACGAGAAAAATTACTTAAACCCTTTCGTCGAGGTAACGACGGCGGTGGATCGATAAATAATTAAAAAATTCATCAATAATTTCAATAGCTACTGATTCTTGAATTTTTCGATTTCATGGTTTGTAATAATATGTACGATTATTATTATTCATATCCATGGATCATGAATCATAATCTTTTGTTTCGTATTATTTGACTACATGCATATGTAATTAATTCCTTCATTAATTTAGGAATTGATTAATTGATTGATGTAACACACCAATATTTACATGTAATTACTAATGCTACTAAATTGTATTATTAATCGGTACCTTTATGACATTGCCAGAATATCAATGCATAATGTGACCTGTTTATCCAACAGCCAAATGCATGCGTATTGAAAAAATTTTAAAACTCAATTTTTCCTAATTTTTTATTTATTGTTAAATAATTGAATACTTGAATAGTTGATTCAAGAGCGGTTAAAAGAATTTTATTCCACATCTGGTGGATTCGCGTTACGACCCAACTGTTAATCACTAATTGTCACCGTTCAACACCGTAAATATCCGTCACCGGTGGTAACAGAATCAAACAGAAGCACCGGCATCGATATTGGAAAAGTGTCTCGTAAATAGCCGTTCGGCGAAATGACAGACACGAGAAATCTGGGTGGTCCGTAGCTATTTCTCTGCAAGTTTTCCACCAGGATAACTCGTCCCGCCGGTGTTCGAGCTCGCATGAAACGTCGGGAACGGCCGCTTCATGACCAAGAAACACTCTAGAGTCTGTAGGAGCGTGATGTAACGTCCTCCCCCGATCGAGGAATCCAATAACTGGAAAACGCATTGGAGCGTGTCGAGGTGCCTTCGATTCTCGAACAGCTACGCTCGACGATAGACTAGGACGAGTAAGGGCACGGTGTGTGCGTCGATTCGCGACGAATCACGGCACGGTCTCGGTCCTAGTATGCGGATATCGTGGCCATGACGAAAAGCCAGGTCGCCGGAAACGATCGTTTCCACGAATAGAATTCGCGATATCCGCGCGAACGAATGCATAGCTGTGTCTTTTTTCTACTCACCGGCACAGGAAATCTCTCTCCCCTAAACAGAGCTCGAGGCAGTGCTGTCGCGATGATGCGTTCATGGTTCTTCGTGTGTGGCCCTGAAGACGGTGTCCCTGCACTCTGTCGATACACCAGGCTCGTTCGCATGGTTTCACGGCCAGGCAACTTTTCTGGGCGTAGATCGTGAACACTGGAAATTGGGATTGCGATAGAGCACCTGAAACAAAGAAATATTTTACGACCTGATAAGAGCAATAAAATCTGATCGATTCATCTTAATCCCATTGTTATTTGTCGAAGGCGCAAAAGTGTTCATCAACCGTTTGAAAAACGAGGAGAAAGAGAAGCGTAGGATTTATAGAAAGCGGTACAAATATGCGCCCGGTGTAATAGCTGGGATCAACCTTGACAGTGATAAAGCTACTGCTATATTTAACGGTGGAACGAGACGTTCGATGTGCAGTGGATAACATAAATCCTGGCGGACTTTGATTTGTGGAAATACAAGATTAGCTTGCTGGTTAGAAATTAATGTCCTATCAGATCGTTCGTAGGGAAAGAAAGAAAAAGAAAGAAAAAGAAAGAAAAAAATGAAAGTACAAATATATCAATTGGAGAGGCACACTTGGATTTCAATTACCACGTGCCACTAATGTTCTCCGGAGTAAGACTTCGAACCGATTTTTCTCGGAAAGTTCGCGCACCCCCCCGTTGCTCGGCAACATTCAAATTCAACTTTCCAATTCCGAATTGACGCTGATCAATGCCTGTTATTCTCGCAAGCGAGGGAAAGTATCTCGAGGCAGGCAGCTCGTTATTCTTTGGCTGTCGATCGGTGGGTCGAGAGGGGTCGCGTTAAGTGGCGGAATAATTTCTCCGCGCTCGGGTGTCGCCTGTCGAGTCGTCACCCTTCACGAGATCATAATTAATCTCGCCAGGGCTTAAGCTCGTGAAAGGAGGACGTCGAGGGACGTTTTCGAACGTGATTCGTTGAAAAGTTTCAGGTCACACGCAGGAGGGGGACAGGTAACGAGGTAACAGGTTCAACGGAACACGGAACATCGATTTTCCAAGCAGGCGCTAAAGGTATTCAATTACCTGGCCTCAGCCGACGCTCCGCGGGCTTAATGACTGTAGCTAATTTTAATGAGCGGTGCCCGCGACCATAACGACCAACCAACACCGGCTTTTCTTCCTTCTCCGGGGATCTGTGGTGTCGAATCATTCGTGCAACGTCGTTCCGTAGGAAGATGTTGCTCGTTACGACCTGGGGGGTAAGCGCATTACAGTAATCAACCGGTCACTTCCGGGGATCTATATGCAGAAGATCAGCTACCACTTTACTCGTTGTAATGCTACCGCGTTACCAGTTAATACCGAATCCACCAATCGTAAACACTTCGGTGAAATAGAAAACTGTATTAAAATTAGAGCTCTCTTCATGGTCCGCCATCCGAGCGGTAAACTTCACTATTTCTATGTCATCCGTCATAAATCATTTTTATTTGAAATAAAATTAAAATCTAGCCCATTATCTGTATATTTTATTATTATAAAACACAATAGATTTTTAGAAATATCAGTACAATTGTGCTGATATAAAAGAATAAGGGTAGTTTTCTATTTCCCCCATGTTTTCAATGTTTTTCTCGTTACTTGTTTCCATTACACCTGCCCAGACGCAATCTTTTGCAGTGTTCGACGTTTCCCGATTTCACATCCCTTTTTCCGTGTCACATGCCCGGAACTTAATATCGAAGCGTAGTTTCTTCGTTGGGTAACAGTCATCCACGAAACGAGGAATTTTCGTCCTCGCCGGGTGAGAAAATTGCGGGAAAAATTCCGAGGTGTAGGAATAGAGGGAATCTCCCGGGGGAACTGGAATAGACTGTTCATGGTTATTCTGTAACCGTGATCGTTCGTGCAGAAACATCTGATTTTTATTTGGAAATTAAATTTTCATTTTTCAGATTTATAAAAATTTAGCAAACACGATTAAAATAAATATTTCCAATAAAATAGCGTAAATATAAAATTAAATATTGAAATTTCTATCTCCTTTATCTCAAATCACGGTTTATCGATCATCATGCTAAACGATCAATTTGTAAGTGATGTTGGCAGCTAATCAGTGATCAATTTGTATAATTATATGTAAAAGAAGGGGTGTAGTCATACTACGTGTAAAAAAAGCGTGGTACACGGGATATCGGTGGGTATTGACCGGTGCTATCGTTTCATGTTTTTCACCGTTCGCTTAACCAGCTTCCGCGTCGCTCGTTTCGCTATGAAAAATATCCTTCCCGTACGTACAACACCGCAAACTGCTGTTGAAATAGCTGGACGCCCAAATGCGTGATAAATACCGGTCATTAGGTGCACCAGGGAAGACTAATTCCTAAAAAGGAATTCGACCCACTCACGAAACAGTTGATGCACACAGACAATTTTCTACTTTGCTGTTGGATATAGATTTGGGGATGAAAATAGTTCCAAAATGGCCTTTAAAATAATTTCAAATAGAACTGACTTTTAATAAAATATACAAATTCTCAATTATATGAATTATTTTTCATTTTTTTCTTATAGGTAAAGATTTATTAATTGTAAATAGTAGATTTGCAAAAATCTATTTTGCGATATTAATTAAAATTCCATTTAATTTTCAGCGAATTTTGAATGGATCCGCTTTCTTGTCCCATACATTCTTGTTACCAGCGAAATTGCACAGTTTATCAATAAAACGAAACAATCAGTGAACCGAACCGAAACTGTCAATCTCTGAAAGCACGTCGTTCTGGCATAGTTCCAGTTGCCTCCCAGTTTTCTGCTTTCGTTTCTTCGTCCCGGGGGATGCAGATCCCGTGCAAGATTACGCGCAGTCATAAATCTTTTAATTTCTGCTGGAAACGTAGCAGGTACAAGATTAACGTTGCCGCTTCGAAAGCTACCGTCTTCGCAAAGCAGATTCCGCTCTTAAACGCAGTATCGGAGTCTCGTCTCTCTATTGGCCGGTTATATTCGTGCCGGGGCTCCTTATCGTCAGAACCACCCTACTTTGCTGTACAAAAATCTTCCACCATAAGACGTGCTTAAGAGGACGAAATAGCTTTACATCGCTATAAATCTCTCGAGAGATTTATCAGCCGGCGCATCCTTCTGCCGGCGTGCACCGTAATCTGTCACAAAAGTAACGAAGCTGATTTGCCTCATTTTAATTGAGATTTTTCTTCCAGAAATAAGATGACTTACTAAATAATTCCTTCTGCAAGGTAATATACTCTCTTGAGCATTCGTTATACCAATGGAAACCGGATTGGAAGCAAGCGAGTTGCAAAATAAGGCGATACTCTGTAAGATAATTCATTCATGAAATAGTACGTTTTCTTAGACGGTAATTCCAAGTGGAAATAAAGTTGAAAATATTTTCTTGAGGGTTGTTTTGGTTAAGTATTTTGAATCTTAAAATTTTTATAAATATCAGGGGAATTGATGAAATAAAAGTTCAAAATTTAATAAGAAATTAAATTGAAAATTTAATCCCTAGCAGGGATTTTTAAAATTCACTTTCGTTGCCATAACAGCAATTCACGTTTATCATTTTATCCTGAAACAGAGGATAGAAAGGATACTTCCTGTGGGGGTTGTCACGACGATGAAGGGAAAAAAATGTGGGCGCATCTGCGGTATTATGGGAAGAGGCGAGTCTCACAAAATGATGCAAGTAAACCCGTCTGTGTGTAGCAGCGCGGTGGAATAGTTCGATTTCTGATATACGAGGCGCATTTAGATACGATTCAGCTTCAAGTGGCATCGGCAACGTACCACACTCGCTGTCCCAGCGGCTACATTGCGCGGCCAACTTGATGTATAATCTCGCTTTTCTTTATCCGCCCTTTCTCTAGCTTTTTCTTCCAACCGCGATCCTATTTCTCTTTGTCCGCTTCGACTTCCTTCCGCGAACAAAGCCCGCGAAACCCTTTCTCTAGGAGAACTTTCCGTCTTTGCTTTTGCGCCGCGCATTCCGATACAAGGTGGTCCCGCACTGTTCTAACCCTTTGTAGTCATATTTTCTTCAGATATAGCTAAGAAAGATTTAATATGTTGCAAAGGATCGAGCATGTGGGCCGATTTTTGATAATTTTGTAGAATTTTGATATTTAGTAAATAATCTAGAGATCCACGGTTCAAATCCTTGGTTCCCAACATTTTTATTTTTTTAATGATAATTTGTCTCTTTTTGAATAACTATTACATAAAAATTATCATAAAAAAAAAAAAAAAAAAATTTGGGAACCAAGGATTTGAACCGAGGACCTTTAGATCGCGAGTCATGTGTTTAACCACGGAGTGGATCCATGACTCGCAATCTGAAGGTCCTCGGTTCAAATCCCTGGTTCCCAAAAAATTTTTTTTTTTGTTTTATGATAATTTTTATGTAATAGTTATTCAAAAAGAGACAAATTATCACTAAAAAATAAAAAAAAATGTTGGTAACCAAGGATTTGAACCGTGGATCTCTAGATTGCGAGTTGTATGTGTGAGTTTGTCATATTTCAGTATGTAAGGAGTAACTAACTGTAATTGTTAATATCTTTTAAACAATTAGCCGTCTACCCCCAAAACGGGGTATAGGCGTGTTCAGCTCGACGAACTCTACAAGCTGGCAAAGTTTCATTAATAACTGAGTGTAACACTTGGGTAGTTCTCCGTATTAGATCGAATGTCACCCATTTAGTGTCACGATATATGTACAACACAAGCGGCGCTAATTAAATGATACAATCAACTAGACGTCTCTATGGTGTCCTAAATTAAATTTCAAGATTGCCCCATTCGATGAATGATAAAATCTTTTTCTACCATATCGTAGGTTTGTCCGTGTAGATTAAGTGTTATTATTAAATTGTGCTGTGTAACTGACGGAATCGCCAGGCTGACTTTCAGTTTTGCTCGACCTTCAACTACCTTGAATTATAGATCATTGAACTCGTCGCAGGAACAGGTGTAATTACAACGTCCAGTCCTTCAGAAAGAAAGTACCGTACGTTTTACGTCATGCGTGTAATATGTTTATACAGCATCGTCCAGTAACCGTAACGACACGAATTCACGTTCATCTGGTTCCGTGTTGGACATTTAAAGAGGAATGCGTACCAGACAAAGCAGATAGTTTTGTTTTAACAAATTAAAATACAGTTATGGTTAAATGAACTGGAACTGTTAAGTGATCTGAATAGAAAATTATGTATGTTGTTTATGAAATTTATAATATTATAAAATGATTCTTATTAATCTTCAAGGATACTCTTTTTGATCTGTTTTCATTTTAAAATATTATAAATAAATTTGATGTTAAAATTGCACTTACATGCATTTATGTGAATTTTTTCTATTTCTATTAAATATTTTAAATCCCATTCAGAAATTATAATGTTTAACTGCAAGGAGCTACAATTACACTGTGGGTAGTTTGTACCTCAACATCTCAGTTACCCAAATCATCATGTCCATGACTGTCATTAGACAAATACGTGCACCCTTTTTCCCTACATATCCGATGCTATTTCAAGCGATTATCGTCGTCAGACCACCCTGTACAAAGATCCCCATATATTTATGCGTTCATTTTCCAGGAGCATAATTGCGGCCGGTCGTTACGTGGCCTAACGTGCCGTGTAAAGTTACAATTTTTCAAGTAGCTGGACGACCGGACGTTGCGTAATTGTGCTCGCTTTCACGAGCGTTTTTGGTTCCTGCCGGACAAATAGGAATGGGATCAACTTCTGTATGTACTAGTGAATTCAGTGCAAAGATTTAACTTCGTAGGATACGAATAGTATTCTTAAGAGATGATGTTTTATTTTATTTATTTGCAAGGTATTGGAACCATGCAAAGTGATTTTAAACGACAGAAAGACTTAGGTACTTAAGTAGTACTTAAATAGTACTCAAATAGCACTCGAATAGTATTGAAATGGCACTCGAATAGTGCTCTAACTTAACTGATAAGTAATCTATCTCATTTTCACGACAAATAAGATTGTTTTTCCTCCCGATTCTTTTTTAGTCAAACAGAACATTGATTATTGGACAGATACACGAAACGGTATCATGATTTATTTTTCTTCTCGACCGATTATTTTCGTTCCGACGCCGACTCGCCTTGAGTTCCTGGCTGTTGAAATTGAACCACCGTCCGTTCGTAATTAAACTTTTAATCGTCAGAATGAAATCGATTTTTCGTTCCAAGCTGCTCTCACACTCCGTCGTTACTGTTTCCATTCTGTTTGCCCGTCGATTCGACAGCCAGGTTGGAAATCTAATCGCCGTAGCTGATGTCACAGGTGAGGGGGAAAGTTTAGCATGTATACGAAGGCTGAATAAAGGAAAGTCCGTGTCGTTGAACCGGCGCCAACATTTTCAATCGCCCTTTGCACTCGACGCGATGCGGCCCTCTCTTTTTCTCCGGCTTCTTGTCTGCTCGCCAGACAGTGATGCAATTCGAGGAATTGAACGCATCCGTACTTTTAACATCCCCCATTCTGACTGTCGCGCCTGTCCTCCTCTCGTCACGACCACTTTTCCTTATTCTCCTTATTTCCTATTTTTTTTTCTTCTCTTCAGGGTGCGACACAACGCCCACCCGGTGCGCGTCCACCAAGCCGCGTGTTTTCGGAATTTTACTTTCAAAAAGCGTCACGACACTCGTTCCATTCCTTTCTACCATTACGTATTCCGTGGAATTATTTGTAAAACATTCGGTGCAGCTTCTCTTGACGCGTCCTCGGTGAAAATGTTTTCCATTTTGTTTTTAAATAATTTCATTCTCCTGCTGGGTGTATCATTAAAAATTTCGACATTTTTTTAATTAGCACTTTAATAATCCTTAACCGCTCTACTGTTTCTACTTATAGTCTTGGTAATATAGATAAAGTTACACAGCATACACTGTATACCCTTCCACTATCAAACCCATTTATTCTTTTATACTCTGCAGAACAGGATTACGAAATGGTTTGAAGAGTCTCTTAACTTTAATGTGTCTGGAGAGAGATTTTATCAAGCGCATGAATGTTATTATTCCTGACAGAGGTTTACGAAAGACAGAAATTAAAGCTACTTAACATCTTAATTGTAATCTGAAGCCTTTGGTAAAAATTTAATGGTTCAAGCATGAATACTAAGAGCGAAAGCAAAAATCCATAAGGATTATTATGAAATGAATAATAATAAAGGGGTAAGCATTAAAATCACGAATCAAAGGGTTAAATCTCATTTCCAACCTAACGTTCTCGAACGATTTCGAGCAGTATAGTGTGCAATATTCCGTGCACGTGTTCCTTCCACCAATTCATCTGGAAAATTAGATCGTCACCCTTTCGGACCACGATAATCGTAACAGAGTTAGCGTCGCGTAAAGCTGTCAGATGCAACGGGTAGAATCACGCTAGTTTCCGGTGGGCATCTCGGTTCAACGCGGCGCGGCGACGAAAACGCGCATTTCGGTGTCGTGTAATTGTCGTAAAATAGGTGAGCTCAGGTGGGACACGAAGGCGGTTCCGAGCTGTGGGTCGTCACTTTTTCAAGCCGCATTTACGTCGGGACGAGCACGTCCCACTGGAACGTGTATCTCCGGCGATATGTTTCTAATTTGCGTGCATGCACGGTGCACTGGCCGTCAGGCTTGGCAAGAATTTAATACACGAAACTACAGCTAGACTTCTACC
This sequence comes from Osmia lignaria lignaria, assembly GCF_051020975.1. Classification (NCBI taxonomy): domain Eukaryota; kingdom Metazoa; phylum Arthropoda; class Insecta; order Hymenoptera; family Megachilidae; genus Osmia; species Osmia lignaria. The sequence goes on along the minus strand of NC_135032.1, from coordinate 11,586,052 downwards.
TATGGAAACGCCCGTTCTAGCACGACACCGGATAGACGGTGCTAAAAGTCACGAGCACGCGACCGGATCTGCACGAGCGAGCAGAGGAGCGGCCCAATAACGTAATTACTTTTGGTGATTTCCCGGAAACTGTTCACACTTTCTGCACGCGTCTCGTGTTTATAAATCGGGACCTTTTAATGACGGTTTTCGTGGCTTTTGGGTTGTTTTAATATTTGAAGTACTGATGATTAGAAATCTATTGAACCCACTTAAATAAGTAAATGGAACAACGAATCAGAGACATCAAATTAGCAAGTATAAAAAAGAAAAGAAGATATTGAACAATTACACGTTTCGGTTGCTGCATAAAACCTATACACATTCGGTAAAATTTGTTTAGTCATCGGCTGTAGAAAGAAACCTCTTCATGCTTCCGAATTGGTAAACCTCGAAGAAGCAGAGTCATTCCAGGTTCAGAAGTTACAGGCGATCGTAAAGATACAACCGGTAGTCATTGGCTTCGTCATAATCGGCTATTTATCTCATCTTGTTGCTACATAGGTAGCAAATCCGACTCGATAAATCACATTCAATTGTTTGCCAATGGTATTTCTCTATCAACATAGTTAAGTGGAACTTAATTTTTTAGACCTCCGAAGTTTCCAACATGAATATTTCTAATTTGTAATAATATGGGTTAATTAATTCCTATGAAATTCCTCTGATAATCAAATACCCTAATGATATACAAATATGGGTGAAAACAATGCGAACCATAACTCGAAGAAACAACAAACCATCTCTTAAAGTCGCATGATACATTCAGCCTACGGACTGAAGAATCTTTCCAGCATCGAAATAACATTAACCCCCGAAGAGGTACCACTTTCCTCGCATCAAGTTCCCATCAACAAACCAACCCAGCTAGCATACTCGTTCGTACTCTATAATCGCGACTCTTTTCGTGTGTCCGAAGCGGTGAACGACGAGCATTGCGTGTCGAGCCGTCGCGGAGCGGCGGCGTTGAATACCGAAAGAGCGCGCTCGTTGGATTTCAAATAGCCGTGGGAAGTGCTGTGGGTCCGGATACCTTTCGAATACTAACCAGCAACCTGGATGCACGTACGCAAGGTGGCCGAGCTAGTCCAGCGGATCGCTCGTAACTGAAGCGTTAAAGGGTTTGTTGTCGCGATATGGGTGCCCGCGGGTTTCCTGGGAACAGGCGATTGTGTGCGTGCGACTGTGGATCCAGGTAAATAAGGCGTACAGCTACCTTCCGTATACGCTTTCCATCGCGGTGCAACACGGTCACGTGGTGTCGTCAGACTGGCAGACACACACACAGACAGACACCAGAAGGGGTAACAGAGATAGGCGTATAGAGATCATTCCTGTCCGCTGGAATTTATGGGGTCCGTTCGAACGGCACCGCTACAGCTTGCTGCTGAATTTGCATAGGCGAGCGCTAATAGTCGGAGATAACCGAGGCAGGAAGAGACACCTCCGACGATCGTCCTGGACGACGCCTTTGTGCCACGCGAACTTCCTGGCCCCGTCAGGCAAAATAGAACGAAAGTGATCTTACTGATCAACGTCAATTTTAACCCTTTTGGTAGCAAGAAAGATTGTGGTCAATTGTGAGATGACCAGTGGATGAAAAATAATAAAACCAGTCAAAGACAATTAGGATAAATAAATAATATCTAAAGGAATAATTTCTATAAAAATGAAGGATTTTCTAAAATTGAAATTAAAATTAAAATTTTTCTTCTTTTTATCCTATTTTAAGAATCTTCTAACCCATTACCATAAATCTTCGATAAAAGTTTCAACGAAAGTTTTCAGATCTAATAATTCGTTTTTACGAGGAAGATCGTTATAGTCTCGTAAAACAATCGATCGTTCGTTAGGAATATCGTGCGTAGCATCGTTCACGGCGGACTATTTACTTCCGTTCACGGTCCAAGTGGTTCGTTCCTCGAATTAGCCCGGCATGCTCGTATTCAACGGCGCTGTCTCCTCTGGCGGGACAACCGTGTGTGAAATTGACTCGTGAATTATGTGTAATTTGTCACAGTAGTCAGCCGACGGCGCCGAGCCGCGACTTCGCGGTTATACCGATGGCTACACCCAACGTAAACGATCCTATGCGTGCAGGTTGCCTCACACGAAACTCACGCTTCGATCTGAGCTTCGATCGTGCAATTAATTCAGAACCGTATCGACTTTCAGAATCGAACTTATCGATTGTAAATTTTAATAGTTATTGTTCTCTAGGGAAGCTTATTGCACCAAGTATTAAATATAATAAATGGAAAGTTCATTTTATATTACAAGTTAAGAACCTTAATTACACGAGACCTTTCAAATCTTTACTAAATGGATATTTAGAGAAAAGATACATCATCACGAACATTATCATGGCAAAATTGCACACATCTTTCATTTTTTTCCCCACAAAGGATCACGTTTCCCTTGTTACAGAAAATTACAACACGCGAAAAGTCAGGATAATGACAAAGCGTCTCTAACGGTACGATAATCCTCTTCTGCCGGTTGAACAAAGCGCGAGTAAGCAGATAGAGAGATCTAAAAGCAGTCTGGGATGCATTTTAATTTCACTTTGCCTATGAACGATGGTGGTGGTCGTTAATTACGAATGGACTTCACCTATTCCGTGACGAGTCATCGTCCCAAAGGATGAAAGGGTTAAGCTGTTCCTCGATGAGCTGTGTAAAAACGTTAACATCTCTCGTTAAGGGTCGCCTTGGGCCAAACCGTCCTTTCTTTACCATTTTACATGAAAATTGTTATTATACTTGGGAGCCCATGTTGGCTCGTGCGCGGCCTTATGGTGCTGCAACGTTGCAACCTGTGGTATGCAGCCAGGCCCCGTTATCCAAGGATGCTTCGATGGTGAATAACCCGACGTAACGTGGCGAGTGACAGTAAATAACTGGACAATCAGATCGTGAAATCATTTCCTTGATCTTTCGTTAACGCTTCTGTGATTCCCCCCTTCTCGCTGTTCCCTCTCGTTCTGTACGGTTGAAACTCTGGAATGCGTTCCTTCGAACGAAATCGTCCTCAGGAACGAAACGATGCCTTAATGGGATTTATAACACTACTCGAGCTTACAAACCGAATTAACGTTTTATAATTGAACGATAGTGTTAATCCCTCCGTAATTCTGATTTTCTGTGTTTAGGAGAAAATAGGTAGTTACTTTTAGTATTTGATATTTGAAGTGTTTGTAATTTGACGAGTAAAAGAATTTCTAATGATACAGTGATGGATTTCTATGGAAATTCAAACGTCATCCATACTGCCACATCAATTATAGTCAAAATAATTACTTTATTTCAGTACATAAATTTTGTAAAATAGTAATCAAAATGATATCATAAATCAAAATTTACGTAGCGTAATAATGCGCGCAACTACAATATGTATTTATACTTGTATTTATTAGATCATAAATCTTATTTAATTATTTGAAGCGATGGACGTTCATTATTAATTACTAAAATATCTGTATGATAGAAGTAATAAATACTATTTAAGGTGTTATAATCGTCAGATACCATAACGAAGGCTTACCAACAGAATCAAAATTCTGTTCGGGAAGTTATTTAGATTCAGATCTGATTCGGTTCTCGAGCGTGTAATTTTATGAAACACTCTTGTGTTTTATTTCAAGCTTTGTATACATCAATCGTTTAGATCTGTTGGAGTGTAATCATACGATTCGCGTGCTTGCTCATTGTACAATTTGTAGAAAACGAGGAGACCGTGAACCGGCGCAATTAGGAAAGCATATTAACGCGTTTATGATTACTATTTCCATGTAATTTCTTTGCTGATTCCCTCGTTTCTTGCAAATCAAACTCAAAACTTGTTAATACAAAAATAATGAGTTTTCAGATTTAAACAAATTTAATGTAATTATTTTATAATAATCTGCTCTAGTATGTGTTAAAGTACCATGCCATTCAACGAAAAATGATTAAATAAATGTTTCATTATTATTTCGTCAACGTTACACTTGGCGCAATTATTTTTTAATCTCATAGTCGCATGGATGACAGCAGCTGCACCGTTTTACCAGATTTCGCCTCTCTGCGATCTTTGGTAAGCTTGTCAATTGCGTTTGCCTCGGTTGGAACCGACTTAAGCTTATAATCCTCTTTGATCACCGGTTAGAAGCTAACGGTGGCGCATACGTTTCGAAGTTGCTAATGCCAGCAGCTGAAACCGCGCCAACTCGAATCGCGGAATATTTTATGAATTGCGACGGTCCTCCGGAGATTCGGATAGTCCGTTTCAATTTTCCAAATAACGTAAACCAAGTTGCTGCAGAGAGTAAACGTCTCGAGGCGGTTCCCAGTAAAACGTGAAATTAATTTCAGGATACTTAAGTGACACGTTTATCCTTTCCTAATGCGATTCATTTTTTGATACAATTTTTAATTTCAAAGGAAATTAAATTCAATAACTATTATAGTGGAATGAATAGGTTTCAAAATGATTAATAAACAACTTCCCACAGGATGTCTTCTCCTCTTCAGCAACTCGTTTTACCGTATCGAAATCCCGTAATACCGGAAGTATGCGGGACAAACTTTAAATCTCTCGGACACGAGGCGCTAACTTTGTATCGGGGTACGGTCCGCTCCGAGGCTCCTATCAAAACGCGTGAGAAACTTTTACCAAGGGACCAACACACCCCTTCGGGCCACTATATCGTTACAAAGTTTCCGCGATATCCGTCGCGATTTTCTCTATCGACGGGGGGTGGCGCCTCGACGCGACCCTCCGAACGCTCTTTTATACGCGCAGCCCCACTCGATTCGCGTTTAAATAAAAGCCGAACGATAAGGGTGAAAAATGACTCAGCTGGCAGGCCGAAACGGTTCGAGAGGATCTGAACCTGAAGTGACTGTACATAGCATCCCCTTTTGTCTCTTTTGTTAGGCTGCTGCACCCTGGTGAACAGAATCAATGGGATGTTGGGTCGCGAACGCTGATCGTGAAATATCAATTACTTTCACGCCAACCATCATCCCCCCCATATCTTGTCACCGTAAGACTGAAATCTAAATTAATTCTCAGTTCGAAACGAGTAGAAAGAATAAATTGCCCCCTAGAAAGGATCTAGCCAGACGATATGCAAAATTGCAGCAGTTGAAAAAAAAAAGAAAGAAGCAACGAGACACGAAAGTTGATTAATCGAGTGCTCCTCGTGTTTCGCTTCGAGCGCGTCCATTTGTCACCGATGTTCTCCCCGGAAAGGGAGCTAATCGAACGAAATCCGTTTCGATAGGGGGGGAGGAGGATATAAAAAAAAAAAAAAAGTAGGCTCATCGTTGCCAACGGAGGAAGATTAATCTCGCGGTGGAATCCATCAAGGAGCCGCTTTTAACGAGCACCAGAAACAAGAGCAGCACGGTCACAGAAAGAAAAGTCATTTGCTTCGTCACGTGCTACCTGGAACACGATTATTCGACGACTAATTACCGCGATGTTCGATACCGTCGTGCTCTACCCGGGACGGGGCCCCATCAGCGAATCCAGACGAACGAGGGGGAAATGGGAAGTGGACGGGCAGTTAGGTCGACTGGTAAGACGATCCTATCATCGAGTAACGGGGCAACGGGTACAGAAATTTCGTGATCGTGACGCGAACGACTGTGTCGTCATTGTGTCCCATCGTCGATCATGAACCATGGGTACACGGGACCCTGCGAACCTACCACCGGTCCCGTTTTACGAGAAACAAATATTCGCCGTGCTAAACCGAAGGCCAAGCCGCTATTCTGATCGCGAAACCATAGGGTGCATCGTATCTTATCCTCCTCCGCTGATCTTACCTACATTCGCTCGTGATTGTTCGGATCACGGTTGCTAGCTACGATCTGACGCTTTTGTTGCAATGAAAGATCACTGGGAATGGGGAATAAGATCATCTTAAACGATTATTGTTGAATAAGATAATTATAAATTTTAAAGGCCTTTTTAATTAAAAAAAGGTCCTGATTTGGATTAAACATTTTATAAGTTAATTAAATAAATGAAATGAAAAATTGTTAGCTCTTCAAAAAATCTATCATATTTGATTTCTAATTTTACCACCATATATTAATTGTGATATCGCAGTTTCTTAGAAGATAAGTGGTTTAAAGGTTAATAGAATGTTGCAAGAAAGAAGTTGCACTATAAATAGCAACTTTTTATCTGTACAAAGTAACGATGTTTTTATTGACCTCGGAGTTAATCATATATTCTGTGGTAATTGCAACTTCATGGTTAAGACACAGTAATCATTGATCTTATGAAGCAAAAAATCGTATAAAACATTAAATAGGAAGATAAAAAGACTGGCAAAATGTAGTATTTAACAAACTCGGTAAAAAATATTACAATGTAAGTAATAAATTTTTATTTAGATAAGAATTCTTTCTTCTTTTCTTCCTGGATCATTAATAACTTAATAAAAAATGTAAATTTTTTTGTCTTAAATTTGGCACTCAAACAGAATAAAGACATACACTTTTTTATTTCAAAAATAAAGTAATAAACTTGTAAAAAAGCATCCTCTTATCCTTAATGGAAGGTAATTTACTTTTTCTGAGCCAAAAAAAGAGTAATTTGCTCTGGATCCACTAATTGTCGGTCCATTATTGATCAAACTAATTTTTTATCATCCACATTAAGATTCCAAGGTGTCTAATATTATAAATTAATGGTAGAAAAAAGGAGTTTCATATTGCATATAAAGAGTAAAAATTAAATTAAAATCAGGGCTCTCTCCATGGTCCGCCATCCGAGAGTTCAAACAAAACCTCATCTTTTTACTCCAATTTCTCACTTAACAAAATAAATTCATACTATATTTTTTTTCCCCCGCTACCTCTACCTTTAATTCTTTTAAAATCCAATTGAACCGCTGCATTCCACCTTTTGCTATGGTGAAAGAGTTAGCGGTTTGTCGTAAGAAAGCCGAATGTTTTTTCAAGAAAATCGTCGGACGATGGGGGAGCAACGACCGTGAAGGCCAAAATGCGTGAACAGTGCTCGAATTGTCGCGTTCCATCGGTAATAGCAGCGAAACCGTTCAGGGGACGACATTTTGCCGGTGAATGATCAGCAACAGGAAGCTTGTGTCAGGAAGTCGTCAAAGCGTAACCGTGTCGGTCTCATTTTTAAACGAGTGGGGTATAGAGCGGTCGATCGGCTGATCCTCAATCGCTCCACTGCTTCTTCTTCGTCTCCTTTCATTCGATATTTTTCTTTTCTTTTTTTCTTACATCTCCTCTGTCTTCCTCGAGTTTTCTTCTCTTGCTCGAAAAATACCGCGGAGGCAGGCACGCTCAACACGGTCGATTTCGCGTTACTCGCTCAAAGTGACGCAATTAGTTTTAAAATCGTACAGGTTCGACTTTTATCTGACAGCGAAGCGAAGAGGAAGCAGGAGAGGAGAGAAAAAAAAAAGAATTTGAAATTACCAGAAGCGAAAGGATCTCTCTCGTCGACGTTAAACTGTCGGGAACAAGCGGAGCCGCTCGTCAACTCGAAGAGTTCGCGATAAATGATCGGCAATGCGCGAGGCGCCACGAATCTTTTGCATGTTTGTTACTCCCCTCTTGTCTTGTCCTGTTCCACTTTATCCGGCTCTTTGCAATCTCTTCTTGCCACTCTTTTTTCTTTCTTTTTTTCTCTTTCGACGGTCATCATCATTACATGCGTGCCTCCGCATTCAATTTTTCTGATACCGTTCCCCGGGGAAAAATGAACAAGCAACAACGCCAGGATATACCGGCGGTGATCCCGTTTTTGTTAATTACAGAGCATGGCTGTCGTGCGGTAGGTTTTCGGCTTTATTAACTTTAAATGCATTGCTGAGTGATTCGGTAATTAGAACACCATCTGCGAAGTCCTGACAATGTTATATATTCAGATTAAATATAATAAACGATTTGAGAATAGGGAACGAAAGGTGATTTCAGTGCTTCATAAACGCGACATTATTTCACGCTGCTTTCTTTTTCAATTGGACAACGCCAACAAAAAGGAATTACTACAAAATAGACCCCTTTGTTCGAATTCGTTCCAGTTTGCGAGCATTGTTTTCAGACACACGCGAATCGGCCCGGTACCAGTGAAACGAGTGATCCGTTTGAATTGATCGTTCGTTGATTCGTTTTCACGATGTTCTCGTGGCCACCGTTGCGTTTACCTAGCCTCGAAAATTTATGCACCACCAAGAAGCGTGCACCAATTTTTTTCCAATAATTTCATCCCTTACAAAACATCCAATGCTCCAGCACGTTTTTCGAAGGACAAATATGAAACAATGAAAAAGTTCTCTTTCATTGTTCGAATTCAATTCTGTACAATTGGAAGTATACGTGACTGTGTAACTGGAGATAGTAAAAATTTAGATATTTTTTAAAAAAAATTTTCAATTGTTCAGAAGTGAGAAAAAATAAGTTCTCAAAATTAGGATTTTGAGAATTGTAATACTATTATCTTCAAAACTATAATTTTGAGAACATTATTCCAAATGTTCCCATCTCCGATAATTGCAAATCACCTTTGAAGATCCCCGCCTAATCAAAAGATAGCTCTGTTTTTTCATAGATGGAACAACTCATTCAGCATTTAATTAACGCTTGCAGGTCGGCCACCGACGCATAGTTTATATTAATTACACCCCGGAAGATTCAATTAGTGCATTTCTCATTACACTTACTTACACCAGTATCCATTATTCATGAGGAACCAACCCGCTGAAACTGCCTGACAATGCATCTGATCGTTACAGGGTTATTGTTCTTCGCAAGATTTTCGTACATAAAAATGATCATCTGACGCGTGATTCGCATCGTTAATGAAAATCTCGTTCGAGGTTCATTATCGATGCTGTTTGGATTCTCCTTGTGTCCCGTGTAATCGATAACTCGTTCAATAGAGAACGCGTATTCCGGCCTCATTATCCAACTTTGTAAGTACAAATGATGCTTTCTTTGAGGGCACAATTAACACGTCACTGTCAGAATGAAAACAATTGTTCTTAATATGGCACGTGATGACACTCGTTACTCAAAATATTGAAAATTTATTTGTTTAATCAAATGGCCCAATTCGCTATTTCGACATCTTACTGTAATTCTAATTTTATTAGAATTAGACGTTTGAATTTACATAGGAATCTATTATTCATATTAATAATAATTCCTTGAATTTTCTAATTAGACACACTCATTTTGGATACTCGGAATTATGGATAACAGAAATATTAAAATATTGCGAAATAAACGATAATAATGGCAAACATTGTAAGAATGGTAATAATATAAAAAGGTAAATATCGTCTAGTGAAAATAATGAAACTCCACTAATTACAAAAAATTTATGTAATTTTTTGAAGTTCAAATAAAATATGAAAAATTCTGTAAATACAGCTCAGGGAGAATCTACATTTTCCAATTTGCAAAGCCATCAATTTGTAAAAATGATGGTATTACTATTTTTTTTTTGGAGAACTTTTTAATACACGGTTTCAGGCAATTCCGATCGTTCTATTTTTATTTCAAATTTTCCCTTCATTCGAACGAGGCAACTGAGAACAGCCAGAAGAACAACGAGAACGATCGATCCATTCGTATCATTGGAAATTTCAGTAACTCTCGATAATTCTGTGAGACTCGATTTTATCGTTCGTACGTCGCGCATGACGGTACCTAATATGATTGAAAAAAAAAAAAGCAAAAAGAACGATTCAGCTTTCAATTACCTCGATATCGAACAATTGAAATTTATACGACACAGAGAGCACAGAAGAGAATTATTGCAGTTGAATGTTTGATAGGTTCGCGATACGTGATCGCTAAAGATGTACAGTCTCTTTCGTCAGGCTCGATTCGATGAAACGATGAAATTATTACAACGTATCCCTGTTTCACGGCCGTTATCTTACATCCGCGTTGCACTGCCGGCGTGTGAATATTATTCGAGATCTTAGTTTCGTCGATCGCGCCACTTCATAGGTTAATGCACTCTGCAGACGCGGTTTAATGGGAACCGTAAGCAACTTTGCAGCAAATTGTATTTTTAACGAACCCAGCCAACTACTACCGATCAAACTTTCCGCTACTGCTTTACTGTTAATCCCCCTCTTTAATCGAATTTCATGAAGTTTCGAGTAGATATTACGAAATTTTGAATGTTAGCTGTATTGGAGGACTAGAGAAACTTCGATTTCAACTGACGCGTACAAATTTTGAATATTCAAGTACTTCAACTGTTCAAATTTTAGATTTTGCTAAATACTTTTTTATTCTTCGAATATTTGACTTCTCTGAACGCTCAAATTTCGAATACCTGAATACTCGAAGCACTCATATTTCGAATATTCTTATCTCTAAGAAGAGATTTGTATTAAATGATTCCAGATTTCAAGAGGACACCCTATCTCGTGATATTTTCTTTTTCTAAGTGGAAAATGCGATTTCCGCGTGAAAACGTGCCTTATGAAATAAATTTGATCGGTAAAGAGGTTCCTCCAGTCTGAAGCATGAAGCTACGTGGACTCGCAATCATCTTAACGCGATATCTGTCCTCGGCTCGTCTCGATCTTATTTAAATTCTCGCAAAGTACGAAACGGCGTTCGCGTCTCGAGACGCGGTTGATTTTTCTACAAAACATCCCGACGAAATATCGAGAGCCAAGCGAAAGAGATTTGTCAAGTGCTCCTCGACCTACTATTTCCGTCCCCGGCTTCAATCGAAGACAGTTTTAACCCATCTCATGGACGAATATCGCACCTGGATTACGTGTTAAACTTTCATCGATGCTGTCGTTCATTTTCACGCTCTTTCAACCTCTTTTGTTCTTTTTTTTTTTTTATTGTTACTCTCACCGCGCGAGGATTTCAAAAAAACGAAAGAAAATAAAATGTCGATCTACCAAAGGAAACGTGAAAACACCCAAAGCATTGTTTCCGTAATTATCGTCAAAATCGGAGCTGGAAAAAATTCGTGCAGTGATCTCCTGTCGAACATTTCTGTCTTTTTGATGGATTATAGGAAATACGTGTGAAAATCCATGCAGATAGAGGGAAAATTTCGAATCAAGTTTGTAAAATTATTCGAATATTTGAAATTTTTCTATTTTAACAATTGAACGCAAAATAAATGATCGTATTATTCATTAACAATCGTGAATCATGTTCAGAAGTGGCAAAGTATTTGAAGAAAACAGCTTTTCGGTGTTGGGCCTCGGTTTGAAAACTCGTGAATTTTTTCACAGCACCCAAAATCGATACGCGGGATATTGCGATTCTATCGGCAAACACGGATTACGCTACGCCTCCTCGTATAATCCACGAAATGGACGATTAATAACGATCGAATATACGTACACGTTGTACGGATAACATACGAACCGTAGTATTCAAACTCATAACACGGTCCAATCGAACGATCACTAAATATTTAGATAGTCTCGTTCGATTGACGAGATCTCCTATTTTTCTCCTTTTTTTTAGCCAGTTATTATCAAAATTGTATCAATAGAGATCGTGAACGTGGTCTCTAATTTGCAGTTATTACAACTAATTACTCGTATAGATCAAATAATTAATAAAAGCATTAAACAGCCAACAAATAGAAAAAAATAATTTCTATCAAAATTATGCTTTCAATAAATTAACTCTAGTAAATTTAAAAATTTCGGTCACAATTGAGCCAAAAAGAATTACCTAATTAAATTATTGGATAGACGTAAAGGAAAAATAATTTTCTAAGAGAAATGAGTTTAGCTGGTCAATGCAGGTCTACGGGCAGCGAAAGGGTTAAACGGTACCCGTCTCCGTCATCGATGCGTTCCACATTGTCCCCGACCTCGAAATTCCTCGACCTCTTTCACAAGACTGACCGACCGAACGGGCAGCTACGTCCGTCGTCCGAATATTGTATCGAACCCGTTACGCCTTCAGTCAGGCGACTCACGTGCTGCATAAAGCGGCTACGTCTGGCTCGTACAAACGACACGCGTCCATTTTATCCATCGTACCCATGACCGTTTAATCATTCCGCGGAACTGTTTGCACGCTTCACAGAATTTCCTTATTCGTCTATTGAGCCATACATATATGTAGGATGCGAAAAGGATGGCACCGTTTCAGCGTCGGCTAACCGATCTAACCGATCTACCATGGTACCTATTCTGATCCGTCGCGGAGGACGTTTTCGAAGCAGGATATCGGTTGTCCATCGTGCCAGGATCAAGCGCGAATACGATAACGATTCAATCTTACCTGGGTTGCTGTCGGCGTTCGAGCTGAAGAGCACGCACAGTCCCGTCTCGTAGTTGACCGCCTGGCAGGAGTCGTTCGTCTGACAGGTCTCCAGGCAATCGGTGAGCATCAGCGTACCCGGAATCGACTCGAGCATGTTCGTGGGCGCGCTGTACACGTAACCGGTCACCAGCTCGAAACCGACCATATCTTGGTCACACTCGTCGGAACCGGCGGATGGCCCCGTGTAATCCGGCCCAGAAAGTCCCGAGGGGACCGCGGAAGGGACCGGCTGGTCAGCACCGTGCGTCGACTCTGCGCCCGCCACGCGACCATACCTCGCGATCGCCTGCAGCAACAGGAACGTCGTGATGAATCTTGTCATCGTGTCGCTCCACCTGTCTCTCTACGTTTATCTGTAAGCAGGAAATACAGAGGATTTATTATTTTCCAGGTCTGACTGAATGAATTATTTATTTGTTTAAAAATTCTTTGATGAGGTCTCAATTTTGGAGAAATTAGTATTTTTTTATTTTAACACGAAATTATGTAAAATGTTTGGTATTTGATAAGTTCGTCCTTGTTTTCTTCATATCAAGAAGTTAATATTTCTTTCAATTGCTTTTCACCAAAGACTAATTTAATCCAAATCTTGTAATTTATAACATAACACTGAAAATATTTATTTCACTCTATCAAAATTAAATGAAATGACGGATACACGTAGATATTTACGTCTCGTGATATCTTATAGACAGCTAAAGGACCCCGTAAACTAAGAAATTGGAGATTCACCGTTATAAGTTATGCAGTAACTGTAAATTTAAGAATACACTCCGTTAACTAGGAAGAGATAACATTGATTGTTTCTGAGGAGCCGTTCACTGTTACTTTATCTACAAACAGTATCTTCAATTTTAAACAACTTTCAACTACAATAAAATCGAACAGTCAATAAATTGAAGAATTTCCACAGAAAAACCATCGAAATTTATCAACGTTCATAATTATACACTTGAAACTCCGATACAAAAATTCCATCGAAACGAACGAAACAATTTTTCCACCTTTATATTTTAACATAAAATCAAACACAGGAGGCCTTTTCACGGTAGAGTTTTTTCAACTCTCGTCAAACGATTATTTTTGTTTCGAATAAAAGCTACGAGAAAACAGGGAACGAACAAACACGAACGGTGCTCCTGCGCAGTTCTCTCCTCCAACGCGTTGTTTTCCACCGCGTGAAACTAAATAACAACCGGGGTGCAGTTTTGACGTTATCCACCGAACAGGTACAAAAGCGTCGGCAAAAGTTGAAGTGTGACCGGACCGCACGAATTCCATCCGTACTCGATAAAATACAACGAACAATTTATTCTCCGTGCAGAGACAACACACTCGGCGATGCACCTGAGCGGACGGGAAGGATCCTTACCTGTTGAAATTCTTAAGCACCGAACGTTGTTACCACCGAGAAGATCGCGCAAAGTTTCGTTCCTCGCGAGTCCCAGGCAAAGAACGAGCCGGTCACCACAGTTGAAAAAAAAAAATATCAAAAAAAAGAAAAAAATAAAACGAACGTTTCGCACTGGGTTCACCGAGGGATCACAGTTGACGAATCGCGGTCCCGAGCACGTGTAACCACTTCGAAAATCGGCGACGATTTGCAATGATAATACGGACCTCGCGAGCACCGCGCTGCAGGGTATAACGACGTCGACCGGCTGGCTCTTAGGCACTGGGTACACCTGGCTGAACCGCGGCGCACGACTCTTCCTCGACCGAACGGTAGAACCGAGGAAGGGGAGGGGGGCACTGGGACCGCTGCCGACTAAGGAGGACAGAACGGTACGCACAATTCGATCGCAGGTACGTCACCATTGAAAACAAGCGAACCATCTTTTCTTTCTTTCTTTCACGAGTGTCGATCACCTCCAGCCGAATTCTTCGAGCATTTCGACGTACCCGGGTACCCCCACTCCGTCCGTTGCGGGCAGACCTGGATCTCGTTCACGTATGCCCGCTCGATCGGTTGAAATTCTATTCCTGAGTCGAATGGGGGGCAATGGTTTTTCGGTACCCCACCTCGTGACGTAACCTTGCCGCTGGGACGCCCACGAAATTTATGCGGCCCACGGGACGTCGAACCTGCCGCGGAGGTGTACCTGCTCCTCGTTAAATACCTCAATGGAGCGGTTTTGACAGGGAAAATGATGATGGTTTTTAAGTGGACGTGTTATTTTTTTGGAGATTCTTTGTGATTTATTGGTTTTCGATGTTGAGATAGTGGTCCTCTGTTGGGTGACTGTTGAAAAGTAGTGGTAGCTTTTACGGAAATTTGTCTTCTAGTAGAGATTTTAATTTGATATTCTGAATTGGTAGATATATTATAACACATTATAACGTGTGTCCCGAGTAAACGAAATCGCACGATGTTTACTTCAATCCCGGCAGAGACGTCGCGGAGCGACTCGGCCCGACTTACACAAATACATCGTATTTATTTCCATCGCAATGTCACAATAATTTTCTAATATGTTTCCTCTATTTAATCCCAAAATCTCAAAATGGAATGTTAAAAATACCCAGGGAAATAATAAACTCAAGAATGACAATTTTTATACCATTTGGAACTGTTTCAGTGATACTTAGAAAAGGGTTAAAAGTTCCAAATTCTATTCCACATATTCCGCGTGTTTCTGTGCGAAGAATTCTTTCGTAAAGCTAGAAGGTATGTACAGAACGCACTAACGGTAAGGATAATCGAACGGAGCACATTGCCAGACCACGCATCAGATTGCGGGCACAAGAAACGGAGGTAATTAGGTTCTTTACGCCACAGTAATTCCGTTTCCTTTCCTCTTTCTAATTATACGTCAGAATTATTGTATATATCATCACACTTAATTTAACCCTTACGACCCAATCTTCCATCGCAAACTTTGTTCCTTATTTAACAATACTTTTTTTTAATTAGTCATTTTTTGAATATTTCATTATTTATCTTGTACCCAGGACCGCATTAAAATTTCTGGGACTTTTGAGGAGCTCCTTGGTTGACAAACTTGGGTAAAAAATTGAAATTTATTTTAAATAAAATTGCATAACATTTAGTCCAATATTTTGTGACATAATATAGGGGAAGGCTGGTTGTACCAAATAAAAATTGAATTTTGCCCCCGAAAGGCAAGTTACACGCAACTGTTCTGGTATTCAGCATCTACCGGTTCACCCAGTGCCCTAAGAACTTTCAACAAATGATGCGTGCCGGGTAAACAATAATTACCTGGCGATCTAGAAAACGGAGCGGATGATAAGAGTGCAACGGGGACGTCGTAACCGGGGTAGGGAAGAGGAAAAGGAAGAGATCCCAAAGAGAGCAAAATCGGGTGCACGTGTGAACAGTGCGACCTAAGCGGGCGTCGGTGTTCCATCCGACGTATATATACACACTTGGCCGATTCACGCGATGCTTAGACGCTGTTCGACTCGTGGAACGAAACGAAGGTGTACTAGAAAGAAAGGGAAAGAAGAAGGAAAAGAGAGAGAGACTTCGTAGCACTCGTACCAGGTGCCTATACCATCTCGTCACCATGCTGGAATAACGGTGCCTGGATGTCTCATCGGGTTCAATCGCAATCGGCAATCTTCCGCCGCGGAATTTCGCTAGGAAACGACCATTTTGTCGTCTTGCCTCGTCTTCGTCGATTTACGATCCGGCCGCTATTCGTCCGCCCTTGGAGTACTGATCGACCCAATAGCCCCCTAAGCCTTGTCGTTTCATCCACCGATGCGTGTCTTACCGACTCGTTTTCTAATAAACCCACGCAACCCATGATCCCGATGCGATCGTTTCATTTTATGCAAGGTATTAAGACGTATCACGATGGTTCGTTCGATTTCGACGGAATCGGAATCGGAATCGGCCGAACGCACCGATGTCAAAATAGTACATACCCTTCCTTGAAACAATGGATATTGATCGAATTCGATGTTTAACGATGATCGTTCGGTTGAATTGTTTCGAATCGAACACAAAAATTATACTACGAACTATTTGATGCCCTGTAAATTGGTTACGGTCATTGAACATTGTTACACGGTTTTAATAGCTTCTGCATTTGTAACTAATCGATACGATTCATACATAATTAGCCGGATTACATAACGTTTTATACTCTATGATTACACCAACCAGTTCAGTCACTGCCTCGATCCTGACTAACTAGTTAAACTGGTATCGATTTAAATATTCAGGAAAGATTACAATGTTATTGAAAGTGAATCGTTTTTCTATGTATATTTCCTTTTTTTAGATTATAGTTGGATTTTATTGGTTTGTGTATTTCTAGAATTCTGTTGAATGGGTTCTTGGCATCCTTAATTTTATGTTCGTTAGCGATAGGTATTTGTTATTTTGTTGCAGATTTTCAGTTATTTAAATTTAGAATTATTTTCATAATTATTTGGAGTCGATGATACTTGAAAATTTTGAAAAATTTAATAGACTTGATATTAATGAAGGCCTAATTATTAATATTTTAATATGTCTGGCTACAAATGTCTATTTCTAAAATGTCTACATCTACTTAGAAAATAGAAAATTTCGAGCATAGAAAATCTATTTATTTATCACAAGATTCAGACTGCTCATAAACGTCAAGTAACAGTAATGTCCCAATTATTACAACATTCTATATCCAATGTAATTCCATGTGATTGCTAGCCCATTACTAATGCTCATACTAATGTTGTTTATGTCAGAGTCCTATTTCACAGTGTTCGAATTCTGGTATCAAAGCGAGCAAATAAGATACCGTAATGATAGTTGAGCATGTAACGAGGTTACTAGCGACAGACCAATTGATATTCGTACGTGTAGCTAATACGATTGGATTATTTTAGTGGCCGCAAAACAGACAGTGTATCGACAAGTGGCCACCACGTTGTCTTGTACTAACTGAATCGAATAGACTGCAATTCCGGGTGGAAGTGGTACTGTTAGATTCTATTTATGTCTTTGGAGTAGGCCAATTAAAAACCTTTATCAACGGTGTATTAGTTAATCACCGTGTTAATTGATGAATTTTAAAAATTTCAATATAATTGTAAGCTTTCTCTTGCTATTAGATTTTTTGAAGAACATTTTACATACACTATTGATTAGAAATTTGTATAGACGTCAGTTAATTAATATAATTAATTATTAATGTAGTTAGTATTAGGTTAATATTTGAGTTCTCTTGTTAGAAAATTTCTTCAAAGAAGAATGAAAATAATAAATCACAGAATAAACGATCAGCAAAGACAGTTAAAGCAGACAGTGAAACGTAACATTGTCTGGAATCACAGATTCTCCTAGTCACTTTCTGTAAATTTACTTCTCCTGGTTGTACTGTTAATACTCTTCAAACCTGTTTAGTTTTATGGCATCAATTACGATTCGATGAACCGACGCTATTGCTTGCTGAAGTGTCGCGTTTCTCTACCAACAGTATACTGTATATCTTCATCTCTGATAGGATTAACATAATTCCACAAAGACGTACAAAAAGAATCCTTAAAATATTAGTTCAGCGATACAGTAAAATCCTTCTTTAATTACCAAATTTATTCCAAGGCTGATGATGTTATGATGGCAATTATGCACCGATCACCGATCAAGTGTCATATTCTTTTCCAAGATTTGCATAATTTCATCAGGACATAAGAGAATTATAAAAAATATCGTACTACCGAAATAACAAAATCCCTTGTTAATTACTAGATTCATTTCAAGCTCCCATGGCACTAATTAACCGATCCTCTCGCTATATTGCCGTTTTTTCAACAGAAGCCTAATCTGAGGCGATAATCTATGAAGCGAAATTTCGTATTGGAAGTGACTCGAATACCTGAATACACATTGAATCGCATCTATCGGTTCATTCATGAACGCGGGATCAAAGGAAGTCTGAGCGGTGGCCGTTTAAGTGTCGTAATATTTTTGCCAGCAGGACAGCCGGAGAAATTGACCTTAAGGCCTGGGACGAGCGTGAAAGGAGGACAATTCACGTGAACAAGTGGCCGCAAGAAGGTTGCTGAACGGGGATAAAAGTTTCACGAGGGATCGGCAAAGAAGTCACGAAGTAACTTTGTTTCTCGGTATCCGTAGACGGGCTCGGATGATAAGGTTCAGCAATTTAGCGTCGACTTAGAGGAGGAGGCGAAATCTGTTCTCTCTGTTTCCTTTTCTTTCTTCCTTTCGCGCGGTGTTTAAGTGGTACGAATTAAATCAGCATGGAAGCATTTCCTTACGATGCGACTCGTAACATCCATAAATTTCGCGAGATCGTAGAGGCGAGCGTACATCGCGGACAAGGCATACAACCACACTCTTTATAACCTTCTGCATAACTTTGAGAATCCGCTTGACCGAGAACCAGTATCGAGAACGGCCTTACGCCGTTATGCGATAAGTCGCGTGCCCGTTAAACGTTCGCACCATTCGATTCGTACGTTTCGTTTGTTGTACACCAATGGAATCGCGTGGTGTTACCTTATGCGCGAACCAGTAAATTAAGCAACAAGAAACGGCAAATTATATGCCGACTGTTCAGTTACACGACACGTGACCGCGAACAGCTGACCTCTGAGAACGTTATTAACTCTGGAATTAATTTCATAATTAGCAAGTTGAATTCCGCGGAGGTCATTTGAGAGCAGAACTGAAATATGCTCCTATTGTCGCATATGAAAAAAAGAGGCATTTCATAAGGCTTATGAAATTTCATAAAGTTCATCAACTACTAAGGTGTAATTGGTGCCATAATACAGAGAGGAGTAAGACTTAGAAACTAAATTGGGCCCGCCATCCAAAGGTTAATTAATGATACTATATTTTACCCCATCTTCTCTACTTGAAAGCCTAACATCAGCATTCTGTCGTTAAAAGAAGTAAATCTTCCAAAAGTAGCGCAATGATTTGATCTTATCTACATGAAACTGTACTTCTTCTTTTCAAAGTATCCATAAACTACTCGAAACTCTACTTGTAACATACTCGAATCCCATTTTTATCAATAAACGACGAGCATATCAGAGTGGACCATCCAGGAAAGTCCGTTTCCTTTCCTCTCCGGAAAGTAGGTACAGTTAGATTCGAACGTAACATTTCCATCATTAGTCTCATCAGCCCGAAGAATATTTCGACATATTCCTCTTTCAGGAGTAATTACGACTCCCTGTTCACTGTAGCGTGTTTCGTCCCGTTATACCCGACATTGAAAAACGCTGACCATTTCGTCGTTCTTTCCACAATATTTTTCAACAAACGAAGGGAATGTTCGTTAGCTCCGAGTAGATGAGTAGATAAGAAAGGAAACAGGATACGTGTTCCGGCACCCAATTATCATTAGACTTCATATCTTGGTACCACGAATCCCGAATCGTTTCGACTTGAAAACATTAATTAGCGTCTCGGGAGATGCACCCTATCCTTTGTGTACCGATAAATCGTCCCTTTCTAGGAAATATCATCTCTCTTCTGAAGCGGTCGGAAGAGTAGCAAGGCTGGTTACGTAATTATTCGACGGTGATGACGCGTGAACGCGATGGAAATGGTCGTTTTGAAAGGAATACGAGAAGGCGGCCTTTAAAGCCGTTGCGTCGGCATATATCGGCACCACCGGTTTTCTAGTCCGCCGCTGTTGATCGGCGATCGTCGCGGAATCGAGCCGAGGAGCGTCCGTTAATGGTACGTTCCGCGCGGGTTCGACGCGCTCCGTGCGTCGACCAGGAAAATGCGAAGAGTCGGATAACCAGGAAACTGGTTTATGCGTGGTTACGCTCCGCGCCTCTAAGTGGCTACCCACTACCATCTATAGATGGGTACACGTTCACGGATACTGTTAAGAGAAAGAGAGACCAGAGAATACAACAGAGAGTGGAGACGGTAAGAGAGGATTGGCTGGAACGAAATAAAGCTCTGGGACTGAACGGCGTTAGATGGAACGGTGGCGAACGATAGGGTTCACGAGCGAAGGAGTTAGCTGTTACCTTGGCGTTGCACGTAGGCTAGGATCACGAACGCGTCAAGGTGGCGGGTTGATTGAGCCCGGTGGATGAAGTTCAAGGAAAATGGTGTATAGAATTTCGAGAAGAGGCTATTTGCTTGCACACGATCCACCTGTATTTTGCAATCATCCGTCCTCGCTGCTGATGGATTCGCCGGGGAAGAAGGATGAGCGGTTGGCACAGGGGTGGATAAAGCGTGCCAAAGTAATGCGGTAATTAAACTTTGCTCGTATTACATCGCTCGTGTCCCCGTCTATGCCTCGAGCCACCATCCACCAGCAGAATGTGTCGCGGAGAGATTGATAGCGGTCCCAGCTCAACCTCGTACTCTCCATCCCTGGACTTCTCCTCTCTGTCTCTCCACTTGATCCACCGTCGCCGCGAAGCAAGCACTATTTCGTTTGCCCCGCTACCACTGTGTGTCGTAGCTTTTCTGCTTTTACTGTCTCGCGAGGAACCAGCGGCTGTTATCGGGGACGGTACCAGCAGAGGTGGCGTGTTGCGACTCGTGCGTTTAATCGCGATAACAGATCTTGTCACCGGGACCAGGGAGCGGCATTACGATCCGTAAGCTCGACTCTCTATCGGCCAACTGAGAACGCTTTATTTGCATAGAGGTTAGAGCGCGGACCTAGCCACTGACTTCTCATAAACTTCTTTATTTTTCGATCCTCATCCCCGTCACCAGCGCCGCGCTGACTCTAGATCCGATACGTGTGGATCGTGTACTCGCTATCATTGGATAAGTCTTCTTCGATATCAGCAAATAGAGTTTGGATGATGTGAAACGCAATATAAAAGATTTCGTTTCGATTTCGTTTTCAATTTCGTGAAAATTGCAGATATCATGAACGAAAAGGGGTTAATTTGCAATAGTATCACAGAGTGAACTGGTAAAAAATAATTGTAATAGCAATGGCGATGAAAGAGAGCAAGTCCGTACAAGGTCGTGGGACGGTGTGGTGTCGGGCAGGTTAACCGCGTATAATGGTACTACCGCTCTTTGATTGTCATTACCGTTGTTTTCCGCGTTCATCAGCTTCATGGCTGGCGCGAACTCCGCGTGGGTTTGCCGCGCGGTAGCCGATAGCTGCTCCAAGAAAACGTTGATCGCGGATAAAGGCCCCGGTGGAAACAATATAGCCCAAGTCCTTTTACGTGCTCGTTCGTTCGGCTGAAAATCCCTTCCTGTTCACCCACGACGTTTCAAACGGTTATTCTGCCGTCCCGTTTCGCGAAATCGCAGCAAGAACGTAATTAAAGGGTATACTACGTGGAAGAAAAGCCGCGTTGTATGAAGAAAGGAACGATGGAAGAGGGAACGGTGGCAATTAACTCACCTCCGGTACAATCGATAACCTCGACGAAAACTTACAGAAGGTTCGTCGAACGTAAATCTCGTCGAGAAACGACGACAACCACCGCCATCATCCCGTACTCTACCTACAACTGGTAGCACTTTCTCGATCGTGCAGAATCTACGTTCCCTACGCTCAATTTACCAAACCGAGTCACCGTTCCCCATCCTTCAGTTAAGCACTGAACGTTCCCGGGGAATCTCGAACCCCTTCTTCGTCCTCCACGTCCTCTAGCTTAGCCTCCTTCGAAACTTTTCCACCGCTCGTGTCGCCAGGATGAGAGTAAAAGTTGCGCTCCCTGTGGAAATCTTATTGCTACGAGATCCTTCTGCTTATAACTAAGACCGAGTCGCTTAACTTGTCGGCTACTCGTAAACTGCTCGTTGCACGGACAAATTCTTTTAATCAAAAGTTACAGCACGATGCACTGCCACGTTTGTGTACTTATCAAGGAAACGTACCGGCGATTTGGGGCTACTTTGTTATTCTTATAGAAAAAATTGTTTTTTGAAGCTTCGTGTAGGTTTAAAGTTAGTTGAATAATTCTATTATTGAATTTTCGATTCTGATTTAATTTTACACTGTTCCTTTAAATCAAAATTTATGACATAAAAATAATGCAAAATGGCACTTATGGTATATCAATTTAAAGCTTATGATTTAACAAAAATAATTATATAAAGGCTTCATCAATATCCTTGATACAAAATGGCTGAATTTTCCCTGAAACATTAGCTACTCTCTAATGATTAATAGGTAATAATTGTAGGTTGTAAATTACTTAATTCATAGTTCATTCCACTAAAGTATTACGATAAGACGTTTATGTAGATATCTTCATTAAGTCTTAAGCTATAAATTAAAACACCATAAGTGATATTTTGCGGTACTTTTATGTCATGAAATCGTGTCAGACTTTATGTGCCTCGAAATTAGATATGCAGCAGCCTAATGTGTTAAACTGTTACAGTATCAACCTGATAAATATGGATGATCCTTTTTTTCTTCTTTATACGCAACTCTATTGTGAAAATTACGAGGAACACCGTGTGTGTGGGAGCATTCCGCGAGGTGTAAAGTGGACGTGTTACCTTCTCACGCAACCAAATTCCAATCTCAGTTTATAGCGACCGAGCGGAACAGGTTTCTTCGTTGACCCTATTCTTCTTAATGTCCGTGTCTTTTAAAATTCGCCGGCAAGATGGCCACGCGTTATGCAAATGATTCCGCGAATGATGTAATGGCGCGATTTTGCAACCGTGTCGTTCACTTCCTGACAACACGTTTCTTCAATCCCTCACAATTTTTTAAAAATTAAACTAAAAAATTTCAATTGTACGCTACAATTTTAGAGAAAATAATTCAAAAATTCTGGAACATGGAATAAACTTGATGATAAACTCAAAGCCATCGATTCTTCCTATTTGCATACCAACTTCAAACGGAAAATCGACTTTTCATGGGTGATTTTAAATATAAATTAATCGTTATAAAAGTATCGAAGCCTCTCATTGAACATACATTCTGAAGCAGAAAGGGGTTGTGTATATTTATTAAAAATCGTTATCGTTGGATATATTTAGTGGCAACAAATTTCCAAGTTATTCATACGCGTGTATGAAAATTCTCTGATAATCGAAACTCGTCCAAAGAAGAGTTAGATTGAAATTAAAATGAACGAGTAAAAAGCGCGCGAGAGTCAAAGCGATCCAGCCTGCTGTTTTCTCATATCACCGATCATAATTGAACTTTGTTTTAATAAGCCGCATCAGTTTAATTACAGAGGGGCGCAAAAATGATCCTCCCAGCACGCGTACACAATTTCAGCCGGATAATATCGTAGCTGAACGAGTGATAGGTGACACGTCCCCCGTAGTTGTACGTCAAATTGGCGCACCGGTAATAAGTGAATAATAATGCGCCAACGTGAAAAGCTCTATTAGCGTTGTTAATGTATATCCTCGCACAGACACAGATCAGTCCCTTTGATCGTGCAACATTCATTCAACGTTCCGGCTAATGGAAAATTGTTGGTTAGAATGCAATGAATATCCATGATAGATACTGACAATCGATAAAAGTTGCTGGATATTATTGATGGGAATATGTAATCTACTTTTGCAATTGGTGAAATTAAAATTAAAAATGATATAGTCTGCTATTTTGAAGAATTATTCAACAGGGTGGAGGAAAAAAAAATTTGTATGAAAATATTTTAATAGTGAGGGAAATGAAACGAAATTTAAATTCAATCTATACGATTTCCACTAACATTAGAAAATCATTAATTATTGCTTAAATTGACATAAGTCCAGGCCTCTCAT
Organism: Osmia lignaria lignaria; assembly: GCF_051020975.1. NCBI lineage: Eukaryota > Metazoa > Arthropoda > Insecta > Hymenoptera > Megachilidae > Osmia > Osmia lignaria. The sequence goes on along the minus strand of NC_135032.1, from coordinate 11,562,034 downwards.
TTTAATTTCACAACCATAAATGCCTCGTACTTTGTCAAGGGTTGAAGCATACTACATAATTCTTTATGCCAAACAGGAGCATGCAATATTCTTCTTTTTCTTTTTACGCGGTGAGAAAGAACATTGACGAAGCAGCTATTTGCCGTACAAATATCTCCGTATAATTTTGCGCGATGATAGTCGTTTCGGCGATGTCACGCGGAAGTAAATCCGGCTGTGTTTGCTCGTCTGCATAAACCGCAAACAGCAGTTTTTCTCCCTTACGAATTTCCAAGGGTTTCCCGACGCGTTCCCGTGTTTTCCTCCTCCTCTAATGAACATTTCGGTTCCGTTTACGCGAAATTTGTTTCTTTCGCTTGGCAGACTTTGCGTTTGAATATTTTATAGAGGACAGTCTGCTTCGCTCTTTTCCTTTTTCACACGATTACTATAGCATCTGTTCATTTTAGTGTGCAGTGAAATATAATTCAATAAAATTCTTAGAAAATTTCTTTTCAACCCACCACGACGGACCATGGAGAATGTTTCAATTTTAATTAAATTTTGTATTTCATAAAATTTTCAATTTTCTAAATTTTATACTGTTACTTTAAAAATGATTCTTCCAATGTATGAAAATCTCATAGATCAGTATTGTTAATGGATCTGAGAACAAATGAGCAGTTTTCTGCATTGTGAAGATCCAGCAAGTGGAAAATGTGTAACAGAACGAATGTTTTCTCCTGGCACAATTCAATTTTCTAAAAAGCACTTTATTCGTGCGTTCATAACGCAGCACGGTGGAAGAGCGTAGAATTCACAGGAAAATGCGATTGTCGCGGTGCAACTTCGAAATGCCCGTTGTAAATTCCGAGTTTGCCGTTATTTTCCTTAACGCGGTTACTTCCGTTCTCAGGGAAGGGACGGTCTCGCCCAGACAGAGAGAAATTTCAGCCGAAACCAGGGTGAAATCTCTCGGTAGGAAATCGTATATCTTCGTTCGTCCAGCCTTCGAAATTCCCACGGGCATGCCCATTATCGCTTACGATAATTGAAGCCTCGAAAGAGATGAGAATTTACGCGAGTTACTTGAATCGATCGTTTCGAACTCTACACTTCAGCCAAGATGCTTCCGAGAATCGAAAGACAGAATAAGATGCGCCACTTTTTATGGGTCGAAAACGATCTCTGTACCGTTACCTCGCTTCGAACGTGACATTCTCATCGAATGAATCGTGTAAAAAATTAATGCAGACACCGAACGAATCGTTACGGCCTACGTAGAACGGTTTCAGCTTTGAATTTCTATTAGCAAACAATGCGTAGAATGTCCCATTTAGTTTAATTGCTATAAATATTCAGGATTCGCAACTGAAATATTCAATGCTGGAAATTTATGGGCGACGCTCAAAACGATCTCATTTGCTTCGATGCTCGTTTCTGCCGGTTTTAATGAATGAATCGCATTGCAACGGTTATCGTTTTGCAATGTATCCAGGAGCATCCTTTTCGAGGAAATTAATATTGAAAATTTGCCCAACCAATGTATGGACAATACGATTGTCTCCGTGGGTCGTTATATAAATTACTATTGTCTTTGAATGAAATGAACGTTGGGTAATGGTCAACCCTCGAACGGCGGACTATGGAGAGAGAGCCAATTTTAATTTAATTTTCTACAGCACATTATTTTCATTATCTAAAATTTACACTGTTGTTTGAAAATTATTCTCTCGATAATTTGGAAATTGGTGATTTTATGGTTTTGATCCTGAAAGCCCCCCAAGTATAATAATCTCCTCTCTGGTACAAAAAGAAATATAATTAAGAAATTATCATTTTTTAATTTCGATAGTAAAAAATAAAATTTTCACTATTGGAGAAAATGAAATTTCAATTATACCTTAATTAATTAACTTAATCACGGTGATTATTGAGAAATAATTTCAACGAGCTTGTAGTCTGTTCGACTTTTCAAGGTATAGCAATCTTGAATCAACAACGAGCCATACACGAGGTGCATACTCATTGATAAGCAATCGAAGAATTTGCGATAATCCAATTTACGAGACGGTCCGATTAAACGGACAAGATAGAACACGAAAGGATTGAGGTAGGAATCGGCCGTACAAGGGATCGCCAAGCACTGATGGTAGTGTTATGGTATTCGAAGCACGTGTGTTCACCGCATCAGCATTGCGACCGAGACATTTTTATCGCGTTCGCTATCTCGACTGTACCCGCTTTCCTCGTAATCTCTTATCATAATTCAAATTTCATCAACCGGGAATAGGGGCGTCCCGTGGGGTAACTTAGCGACGTGCAATGCTGTAGATAACCATGACGCACGAACAGCCGTCGATCTTCGCGTGCGTAAAAATGAAGACCGAAGATGGTAGAAAATTCATAAATATTGGGGTTCTTTTAATTTAACAAAAATACTATTCTATGAATTTTTTAAAATTGTATGATATCCTACAAGTACAGATTTCCATTTTATAGAAAATTATTAATAACCACTTTATTTATTATTTTTCTTAATAAATGTTCAATTTTCAATAAAGTATTTGAATAAAAATTTTGGAATTAAAAAGATTAAATCTGAATGATAAATCACCATTCATTGCCTTCGGTTTGTCAAACCTGGTATGCGGACACAATCGACCCTATCTCCCACAAGGGTTAAACGCTTCCCAGGGGCGATTGTATAGTTGCATGCGTTCGGTTGTTCGTCTTCTTCTACAGCCCATTACTCGTTCGTTAAGGAAGAAAAAGAAGGTAGAAGCGCGTGTGTCGTTAGTCGGGTCATAACGATCAGTCAACGAGACGCAAGCGAGGATCAGTCATAGTTGGCTACTTGGTAGCCACGGTAAACGCGTGTGGGTATCCTTCATTAGCGACAGTCCCGCTGTAAGAGCGGCTAATTACGCGGAGGTAAAAGGCAACGGCGTTACGCACAATATATTAACGCCAGCTAATCGCCGGCATGCTGAATTTTTTTTCCACTGTTAGAAACGAACGCCATTTAAATGTCAAAGTTAAAACCGCATCTCAAATTCATCCTCTCTTAAATGTAACACAGAAATTAGCTTCCTTTTTATTTTAAGGAGGCTCAGTTAGCAAATTTTTTGCTATTGCTTATTTCTTTTGCTACTAAATATTATTTTGCCAAGAGACCCTCGAAGGTTTGAAATCCTCCAGGTCCCAGGAATCTTAATTCGCTCCTAAACTGACTGTTATAATACCTTGCATGGCATCTTAATAGAAAAAAAGGAACATAATTTGTCAGAATAGTTCAAGAAACCCTGATGTTGTAGAACTGAAAATTTTTCCCTTCACCGTATAATTCTCCCGACAGTAATCGTTGTTATTTCCATAAAAAGCACGATCCGGCGAAGACTCCATGGCCATTAACCAAACGACTGGTCTTACGTAATTGTACTCTGTTATTAAGAACCTGAATCATTTGTTCGAACGACATACGGGATATTATTCGAAGAACAAAAATTCCCGTCCGAGCGTAGTAGCCTGGTTAATCGCGAACATCTATTCTCGTTTCCATCGTCGTGGCTCTAGTTTCCAAGGCGATTTTGCAACAGTGTTCGCCGCGTCAAGATTACAGGGAGCTGTCGAAAAGATCTGGCTGGATTTTCATAGCGAGACGCATTTTAAAGGCTCTCGTCGAGGAAATTGATTCGCGACGCACGCTGGTAGAAGGCAGGAAGAACTTACCAGATCGTATTTATGATAATAGTAAACAAGGCAGCCGTCCTCTTCTTAGCCCGTTACTTTCCGCTCGAGAACTCGCGGACGTATCGCGTGAAAGCGTCGTTGAAGCTCGTATTAAAGGACTGCGAATGAAATCACATGCTACAGGAGACCGCTTTACGCGGGCATAAATATGTAAATTTCTAATAATACAGGATATTGGAAGAACTAGTTAAGCTGGCCAGTGATCGTTAAAGAAAACATGCGTGCGTTAGGCGCCGCACGCTGTCGTTCGCTTATGCAGCCGCGAAACGGCCGTTCGAAGCTTCTAAACGCGTGCTGTGAATGTCGCTGCCTCTTCAATTAACGAGCACCGAAATACGTAAAACCTATCAACCGGACTGTAAACTTTCGTTTCTCAGCAAATTGGAGATCTAATGTGCGAATCTTTCAACGTTCTACTAAACGTAAGTGATAGTTAACGTGTTTCACGCCGTGGGGGTGATCGGTTACCGGCATCATAAATTTGATATGCCTACTCGAATAATTCAAAGGAAATGATAGAAAAATATTTAGTGGTCTATCCGAAAATTCGAGCACCCGAACAGTTCGCGTTTCGAGCAGATTCTGAAAATTAATTTTCTTCAACAAGAACATGGTATGGTGCGAGAAAAACCTGTCCTATAAATCCACTTGTTCGATTCGAACCTAATTCAATCACCTTTTTTTATTCAACTCGACGATATCAACGAGATAATCGCATTACGTTGGTGGGCTTATCGCGCATGGGTAATCAAAATTGAATATAAAGATCACGATAAGCATGTCGTGGCTGTTGGCTATGTTAGGGAGGAAATTCATTGGATACGAGATGCAACCAATTGACGCTGTCATTAAGCAGGCATTCAAGCAGTATCGTTGACGATCGTGTAAAAATCAATGTACGCAATCATAGTTTCCGAGGAATACGGGAACGAGGCACGCTCGGGAATCTCGAAACCACCTGTAATAAGGAAGTCGAGCAGATTCACCATCGTTAAATCGATAATACCCCGCGAGACAGCTTTCTAACGGAGTCGACGTGACTCAGAAAAAGTAACGATGCCATACAACGCAACAGATTCATACGTTTATGTTCGAAAGCCTTTAAAAAATTTTTATAATTAATAAACCTTCAAATTATAACACTTTTATAGACTGGAGGTTGCATTGGTTTTGCAAATTTTTAACCCCTTCACTATGGCACTCTCCAATTAAAAATTTGTTACTTTTGAAAGTTATAATATAAATAATTAACGTTTGATTCTTATATCCCAGAACCTACTTTGATTAGCCAGAGGGTTGCAATTGCACCCTATGCAGTTTCAATGCAAAATGCAAAGAGAACACTTTGGCTAAATATTTGTAAAATTTTATTAATTGTTAAGGATAATAAAAATTTTTATTAGCCTTGAGTGTGCTGCACCCCTGTATCCATAAAGAAGGATAAACAGGGCTGTATAATTTAACAACCAATTAAGCGTTCTCACGCATTCGACCCTGAATACAAGTTCACTGACCGAATAAATTTCGGTAAAATTCGAGGATATTCTCAACGAAACAGGAAGCGATTATCCCGCTCCGTCGATAAAAGAACGAGATGGAAGGATCCTAAAAGGATCCTGGTTACCGTGCCGCTAATTAAATCACCATTACCTTGAAACAACCATCAGAAAGGATCATTTGATAGTCAAAATAAAAGCGAGTAAACCGGCTCACGATGAAAACGCAGGGGAGATAATCATCTCCTTATTGAATTAATATGGCCGGTGATGCGATAAAGGTCAAGGTGGCAGTGACGTAGTAATTTAAATAGCCCCACGTATGATGCACTTACATGGTGCATACAGTAAGATACAGTCGGATGGTCGTTCAATGTACCCTGCTGCGAGTAATAGAGACAGATCCCGCAGTGTTCCTCAGAGCGGAAATTATATTTTCACGTCGGCCAACAACGGACCGCCGCGCCGCGCCGCGCCGCGCCGCATCGCGTCGGGTCGTATGTGCACGTGTGTTTCACGCAGGTACGTTCGCACGCTCACGCGTGAATAATCCTCGTTGCCGTTGAAACGACCATGTATCATTCGCGAAAGTTTTACCGCCTCTACCACGGTGACAGATCGACGTGCTTGTGTACGTTTACTTTCAAGACACGCTGTTGTTACTTTCATTTGCGAGGAAAGCGCTATGTTGTACGCGCAGGATGTCTCTGAAAGGATCTACAAAGTGTACGGTCGCGTGCAGCTTAGTTAGCCTGGTCGTGCAACAAAGCAGGCAGGATGATGACCAGTGCTGATTTTCTTGATACTTTGCAGGTGGAGAAAGAAAAAATATCATTAGATTGTTTTTTCGGCTTATCTCGGGAATACTACCACACTATTAGAAAATTTCGGATATCTAATATGGTATCGACACATGCGAGTAACCGCACACCCCCATTAATTACCAAAATATTTTGTTCCAAATCATCGGTATATTAAAGAAAATGGCAAAAAATAAAATTATTCTAATATTTAAGAATTTTCAAGAAATTCCATCAATTCAGAGCACGAGGAACGATTTATCAGAGACGGCTAACTGGATCCTTAATTCCTGGACAAGTTCAACGACATCCGTGATCTAACTTTGAAATTCTTCATTGACTTTTTAACCAGGTGAAATCAATTCCATCATGGTTCATTGCTCGCACGGCTCGTTGGTTCATGGCTACGAATTCTTGGCACATTAGGTGAATCGTAAAAAGCGCGTATCGTTCGAATAGTTTGCGCACGAGGGTATCGAGAGGGTAAAAAGAAGAAACCGGCGTTTTAATGTGATATGTCACGCTAATGGGCACCGCACGCAAGGGATCCACCGTAGCAAAAACCTACCTGTACACGTGGATAACGATTTACCTTTCGTAACCGGCTACTTTTAGTCCCGGGTATAATCCGGCTCTACTTTATATATTCATTGTATTCGCCGGTGTATTCTATTCCGTTCTATTCTATTCCATTTCAGTCCCCGCTCCGTTCTTTGTACGACTGTTCTGGCCATTTTAGGAAATTACGTAACTCACCGGGCGCCATCAGTGTTCTGGTGGATGCAAACGACCAACCGTAACTTCGTTACGCGAAAGATGGCCGCGCAATTCGGTAAGAAAAGTCTTTTTCTCTTTTTTTTCTCTCTCTCCCTCTCTCTCTATCTTTCGTTGAAAACTCTGCGCGATTTCCTTGCCATTGTTCGAGCGTAATTAAGTCAAAAGATCTCGCCCCAAGAAGTTGACTCGTTTCAAACCCACCCTTGTTCGAAAAGAAAAAGCAACGGTTCCTCGTTGAACCTGGCCAGGATTTAAGGCAAGTAATCAGAAGCAAAAGAAAATCAGTGTCTTAGCATGACAATGGCCGAGGATTTGCCGCTAATGGGTTACACGCGAGGCTGACGAATAAAAACTGTCCAGCCCTGCTGAGAATTTCCATAAAACAATACCGTTCCGGTATTAATCAGCTTTTCTTGCCGCCTCGTTCTTATACATCCGCCTTGATTATTCCTCTTTATCAACTAGTCCACACACGAATATTGGATGGAACATTTCAACCGAAGACTCTGAACTTATGTTAGCTCGAGATGGAACGTGTCATATCTCGTATTCTGTTCGAAACCAATTTAAATGTTAAAATCACCGGTATGCACGTAAATGGATTACCCTGCGAACGGACAATAGTGACGGTTTCCGGGGAACAAAGTTTGCTTTCGTTATCGATACGCGAAAATCGTGTTTGCAGCCTGCGTTTTCGTTTCATCTACCGTTTGAAGACAAACGTGGATTTTCATGTCCCTCGATTGTGTCACAATATTTATTTTATTATTATTATTTCAAATTTTTGAAATATTCATCATTTTTATGGTTCAACAATTCTTTTATAGAAAATAAGTTATAATAGTTAATTTTTAACTCTTTGAATTCGTATGTCAAATTCAAAGGGTTAATAATTTTTAATAGTTAATGTTAAAGAAATTCAAATTTCTTGAATTGAAAAATATTAACAATAAAATGTTAATGCTCGAAATTTTGGGCCATCGAATCGTATGGATTCTTAAATTCGTGGAATTCATAAATTCAACAGAAAAACTGAGGACAATAATTGCAGCCATCGCATAAACGAATTCTCGGTTTTTGCTAGCGTTATGGCGACCCATTTTCCGAAAGCAACTCCTCCGTCAGGCGGACATAATTATAGCAAGGTGAAGCAAACGAGGGCACAGGGAGCAACCGTACGTCGGGTTACGTGCCTGATATTCGGCTATAGGTATTTGCCACGGCGCCAGCGAACTCTGCTAAATTAATATTCCCGTAGGTGGTTGAAAATCCTGTCTGTGTGCGTACCGATGTGTAGGCGGCGACCTTCGCAAGCTAGCAGAAGCGCACCACGCCCCGCGAGGCAATATCGCGGCCGTGTATTTTGCAATTACGCGTAAATACGGTTACACAAGATTAGAGAGTGAATTAGCGCATTCAATTAACGTTTACTGCCGCGCCGCGCCGCGCCACGCCGCGTGCCATCGCAGTCTGTACACACCATACACACACCCGGTTGCGCACCTATTTCATGGGATTTTCCCTACACCATGTACCGCCGGGCCGTATCGTTGCCTCTGCAATTCCCCGCGATGTAATATGGTTCTTGTTCGAACTGAGATGTCGGAGTTTGGATAATGATGACGGTTTAACCCTTTGCATACTGGAGCTGCCCCAGGGACCTCAATGCATGTTTTTTGGGGGGGATGTTCAATAATTGTTGGTCGTGTCGTTTTGTTAATCTATCTTGTTTCAAATTCAGAATTTTCTTTTTCACCCCTTTCACTTTGCACTGGTGTAATTTACTTATGTATTGTAATACTTAAGTATATTAATTACCAGTTGCTCTAAAGGTAATTTAGTGTCTATTTTTTTTTAAACAATTCGATATTTTAAAAAATATTTAATTTTGAAATAGATAAATACTTGTTGTTTTTCATTCTTACTTTGGGGGTTTGCTTTGTCGCGTGTAGCAGTGCGATTGACAATTTCAATCTATCTTCTCCAATAAACCTAAAAGCGATTGAATGAAAGAATAAAAGACACGGAAGGATGCTTGTGTCAGCATTTGTGCAGCCACGGTGTTTGCACAAATGTTCAGTGTCAAAAATTCGGTAAACTGCGATCGTCCTAGATCCACCGAAAAAAAGTTGATTGAAATTGGTCAGTACGCTGCAGTGACCCGCCCTTGTTAGTGAAAATTTCATCAAGCGTTGTACCTTCGCGAAATTCACCATGAAGCGTAAATGTTTATTTGCTTTCAATTCCTGTGGTTTGGTATTAACCGTCGAAACAATTTAAGAGAGAACTTGTCCTAATTAAATTGAATTTTGATTCTTAATAGTATATATACTGTTATTATTTAAAGTTGAGTCAAAATTGAGTTAAAGTTAAGTTAAAATTGTATGCAAGTTCATTATTTTAAAATTATAAAATTTAAAAAAAATGATCGCTGAATTTAATGAATTTATCTAAATTATGCCACATGCATAATTGAGATAATTTCTGTTAATTTGAGAACCTTTAACTTAAAATTTCCAGTTTGCCAAATATTCGGCTTAGTCTTTACTATGTATCCTGTTCTATTTTAACCACATATGTGTGTGTGCTATGGGTACCTGTATCGCGTTGATTATGCCAGTTCAATAGACTGGCGCAAGCCTATTCATGAATATTAAATCACTTCTCCCTCTCCATTAATACTATTACAATAGTTGATAATTAACAGCCGATGATACATATCCTATTATTTTTAATTAGATTAACACTTCACTTCAGTGTACCCAAACCATCAAATTTCAATTTCAGAATAATTTTCTCATCCCTTTCAAAAAGTGTCAATAAATATAAGCGTTCCAAAGAGAACCATAGATTACCCTAAAGAACTCCACGACGCTATAAAGATACATAATATCGAATAAGTCAAGATTACGTTATAAAATATCTCCTGGAAAATTTCTTTTCGATACTTCCAGGAACTTTCGAAAACCCTTATCGAGTATATATTTTATAAGCTTCTGAGTTTAATGCAAATGGGGAAGATTTTGACTGTAAAAATTCGACAAATACATATTTATTCCATAGAAAGTCCTACAAAGTCACGTTTGAAGATCTATTAAATTTGCAAATTTGTTATTTATGAAAATTCCATAAATAACAATTTTCACTCGAATTAATAATTTTGTATAATATTTGCCTATCAAAATTTTTCTATAATAAAACTCAGTCAATTTTTAACCAAAATATTCAGAACGGTCAGAAATTTAATTCTTAATCTGATATTATCGTTCGTTATTTTGGTAACGCACGATTGCTCGTTTATAATTATCCTGGAATAATTATTTCGTGTAATGGGGATTCGCCAAGGGTTTCGTACGAGTTCCCCACACGAAATCACAGCTTTCTCTGTGGAACGTGTCGACAACACGAGCCTCGACCAAGGCAACGTCCGAGATTATCCTGGACCAGCCTCGAATGACGCCGGTTTAATCGAGTCGGAGGTAATCTAATTCGTCCTTTAGAGGCAGCAAGGAACGAAACCACCGAGAACCAGCCTAGCCAACCCTCGTTTCCTCTGTTTCCACTTTTTTTTTTCTTTCTCTCTGTGCGACGATTTTCTCGCTCGACGGAATAAAATTAAAGCCGACGCAAGGAAGGACTGGCTACCAAGGATCTAGGGGGGGGGACTAATGTGTCTGTGCACATATGAGAGTTTTAACCTTCTTCCACTTTTTGTCCTGTCTCCTTCACCTCTCTTGCACCTCGTGCATTTAAATTATGAAGGTAAAGCGTCACGATGGTATCAAGAATCCTTCGAAAATTATTTTAGGTTTTTGTTTTCTTTTAATTCTTAAATTTTGGAATCATCTAAAATATTTTAATTCTCTAAATTTGCTCAATTTTCTGAATTCTCTAAACTTTCTAAATCTTTTATACTTTGTAAATTTTCTGCAGCTTCAAAGCTTGCAATTTGAAATTTGAAAATTAACTGATTAGAATTTTCACCCTCGAGTGGGTCATATTCTCTATACGAGAGTCACCGTTCCATCGTTCTTGATACCACCATTTTGTTCCTTCTTTTTACACTAAATACAACGCCTACCCACCGGTTCGCTATTTTCATTATCGTGAACAAGATATGTACTAAGTCAGTGAAACGATATATTTTCAAGTTAATTTATAAGATTTTCAACTTATAAAGCTCATAAGTACTCATAACGCTTTTTCATACAAAAGATATGGATCGAATATTCATTGTTCAGCATTTTACCATGGAGAGGTTAATCGTGCAATAAATCGTGTAATCACGCAACAATATTTCTAAATTGAACGTATGTTCTAACCTGTTACGATGCGAAGCTGTCTCCAGCGATGAAAAACAAGCCCAGGTCACTTTTTCCACATGATTTTCACTTTCATTTTACAAAACAAACACGAAACACTGACAACGACTCGCGAACAATGTGACTAACCCACGTGACGCGACAATATGCGCGCGCAAGTAACGCGATTAACTTCACGCGAGTTCGATATTTTTTATCGATTCAAATCGATCTCACTTGTTCTCGCGAAGCTGACCAAGGGTGGCGTCATTTAGTTTCGTGTAAGCAAACAGTAAAGAGTGTTACTTGTCTAACTCGCGAGTGCAGGTGACAATAGTGATTAGAAGTGGCTCTTGCGACAGCAGACTCTCGAACAATAACAACGGGACGCCGGCTCGCAGCAGATTTATCCATTGCGGTTGAAATCACGCTTTGCCTCTGACATTACGGAAGGGCATGGACCCGTACGGGTAAGTGTAGTTCATGCATATAATCGTACGTGTATTCTTTCACACCCGACGACGTTGTTATGTCGATCATAACCTCCAATGGCAACGTAAACCTGCATTTGTTTAGCAGCTGCTAGCTAAAAACGCGACACAATGAAAATATTGTCGCGGTGAGAAAGTACGGTCGCGTCGTGACTCTTTGTGCCTTTTGGAACGGTTCATTCGTGCGACCGTACTTCGTCACTTGAGAATCTTTCGACGATTTTCATAGAAATTAATATATTAGCATGGAAAGTTGCATCTTATTATTCGATTAACAGAAAATATAATTAAAGAAGGATATTATAAAGTTGTTATCGATCGAATTTCAATTTAATATTTTATTATTACCGTCTTAATTGCCATTGGTGAGTTGAAATTTAGGTTAATGAGTCAAGTATCGAGATTAAGCACCAAGAATAGGTGTTATTCGGTTATGAAATTGGTTAAAAATACTCACAATAGTTTTATATATTGTATCCGAAGTTTCAATGTGACTTTATATAATTCTACAAAAACCCATATCAAACGTGAACCTGTAGACACCGTGAACGCGATCAGGTTAGGATTTAGCGTTAGGCGAAGGTGGTTTTTCATGAAAACGATCGCTGGTGCTCGTCCAGCCATGATTTCTTTGTCCAACGCATTCGTCAATGTCGCGTGGCCAAGTCGCAGAAATTTAACCCACTAGAGAAATGGACGGCTTTGTGGCGTGCTATTCACAGATCGGCTATATCCAAGCTCAAAGCGTCGCCTCTGGAAAGCTTCGATTTGTATTCTTACCGTGTGACCCGCCTTACCAGGCGATCATTTTCTTGCGAAAACTCCCAAAGCTAGGATTCCATTCGACCGGCTGTCATCGCGACGACACCAAGGAATAGGGATAAGAATTCTTATATTTGTTTAAAAATATTGCAATCTATGATGGTTGCAACAGATTGAAAATTTATGCATTTCAATCCTATAAATAAAACAAAATATCTTGAATATCCTTGAAGGTCTCAAAAGACAATTTTGTCAAATATTATTTGTATTACAAAAAGCTGTTCAATTTTCAGTAGAAATATCTAAAACTTACTAATATAGCAAACATCGTCGAATCAAACTAGTTCTGATTTACTCATTGTCATTTTCATGCAGCAACGTCTGCCTTAACTCGACGATGATTTACGCGGTGGCCAGTTAACGTGGTAATCTATTCGATGCGTTCTTCTTGCATCAACGATTGCGTTTGCATGGTGCAACATCGTTGCCGGACGTGTACACGCGAGAACGGCTTCCGTACGGTAGCGAAACGAAGATTTACGGGCTGTTCGCATTAAACAGCGTCGGGCAAAAAATCATCCACGACCCGTCGAATTTCCGTGAACCTGGCGACATAAAGTCCGCCAGTTGAAAGCAGACATCGATTCGGTCCAACTTGTGTTTCTATCCCAACACGATAAAGTATTATGTCAAAGTGATTTTATCGGGAAAATCAAATTCAAGAGTCTCTATATTGGAAGACACGACGAGTAAAATAAATTTAACAGCGGTGATTAGTGGAAAGAAAATTACTGGTGAAATGTAGGGCGTGGAACTCATTAGATATCGGGAAGATTTATAAGCACAGTCGATAGTAGTTATCGCAAAAGTGGATTAAAATAGATTTAAATAACGAAGACAGAGGCGTGAATTAATTGTACAGTAGATTGAGGAAGTCAGGTCAGACAGACAGGAGAAAATGGGAATAAAATGGAGCAAAGAATTTGAAATTTTTGTTATTTTTTCGTGAAACGCGACTGTGATAAGTAAAATGACTAGCTGTCAGACGTAAGACGTGTAAAAATGCAATAAAACATTGGTTCGACTGGTTTCTGCAACCGGTATTTTGTGGTATGTAGCTTGCTACCATGGAATACCGGAAATACGATATTACCATCAAATAAGACTACCTTGAGAAAATGCTGCTAATCTATGAACTATATTGCACTTGATGTGTGAAGCGAAATTCAATGAAATAAACACTAACATAGCAAAGATTGTTGGGAATAATTTCTGAAATAGTTTTTCTAAATGCAATAGTGTAGAAATTCCAGAATTCCAAAATTCCAAATTCTAAAATTCTTAATGGACCCAGCCCACCCCAGAAGAAGGTCCGAGCCAGCAAGCCAGTGTGGTTAACGCGTTCACGTCACTTCCGGGTTCTCGAAGGAGTATCGCGAACTTCCTCGATCCCGATCGAAAGCATTATGAATGGCCATGTTCGATCGAGCCATTTTTCCAAGCTGTTCGTTCCTTTCCCTTTGTACTCTACTGATCCGAAACGCGGGTTACTCGCGCGCCGAAGATCATGTCCGCACGTACGCGCGGTATCTGCATGCAGGTTAAATACAATGGAACACACTCCCTTCCTCCTCTAAAGCCCGTGTTCTCGTACGCTGTATTTCCGGTCGATGTAGCCGCGTAAACGTCCACGGTGAACACATAATGGTGGCGACCTTAGAAGTCCAACGTTCGGGATAGAAATGTACACGAAGCAGCCCCGGTGATATACTTGGATGGCTCGATAATGTATCTGGATTGTTTCGCGTGGCAATGCCGCGTACGTAACTCAATATACTAGACTAGACCGTTGTTTCGGGAAACCGACGCTGTTCGTGCGTGTGTTCGCCGACTGTCGTGTATTCTCTTGTAACGCATCAGACGACTGTTTTCTTTGAGTTCATGTAGAAGCACTTCCAGCTGCATACCTCCGTTCAACTTGCATCCCATTCGTCTTTCAAGGTATTACTGCGCTTTGTTACCCTTCTTTTGAGGGTTTCAGGTAGTGGCAGGGTACTTGGCTTAGGTTTTCTATGGTTTCTGATAATTTGGATAATAAATATAGTACATTACAATCAAAAATTCATCAAAAATTCACTCCTGTGAATAATTTCCTTGCTTGTAATCCAATATTCCCCCTCAGGCAATGCTTTTTAATCGTGGTTAAGTAGTGAACAGATATCTAAATGTTGACAGGACTACGAGCAGATTAAGATACCGTAGGAGAATAATTCTTTTAGAATAACAGGTATGGCGATGCTTCTGATAATGCAACTGTTTATCTAGAATGATTTATCTAAAGCACGTTGTTATGCTAGTAGACAGTAGAATTATCTATCATTTCTCGAGCCATCCCCTTTCTACAATTCTTTGATTATCATTTGAGCATTTCAAATATTTCTATAATTATTTGATACCAAAATTCTAGTTACCCTGGAAAATATTTTGAAATAAAAATATCGATTCATCTTTGAGATATTAATAGAGAAACCTCTTTCAAAAACGATGAAAACCTTTTCACCCCCTCCGCTTTTTTTCACAAAAAGGAAATGAAATCGTTATGGGGTGTAACATATTGGCGATTGGGAATTGCGTTGATTTAACGTCACACGCAATCACGGTTCAAAATTCGATACTAGAGCAACAGCCATTAAACGGATGTGGCCTCGTAATTCATGCATTAATATCCCGCGATGCATATTATCGGATGAACGCCATTGGTGTGCGCGAATCAAAAAGTTCATACGCGTTCAAAGTCTCCCTTCAAAAAAAGAGTCGATGGCCCCTGTGACTGATAACAACAAAGCTGTTAATCTAACCGAGTTGAAGCTTGTATCGCGGTATCCAGTTTAATCGAGCAACTTTTTTTTTTCTCTCCTGGTCCATGACTACATCCCTGTTTCTGACACGACTAGGAAGCCAGCTTGGACGAAAATTAATGGCTGAAATGTACGTACAATACTCTGTCTACCTTTCTCTCTTGTACTTATACAATATCATATAACCGCAACCTTGTATCCACATAAATTACGCCAGCCATTTCCACAATTGTGCAAACTTTACGCGAACCCCCCTCGTCCTACATGTACATAGGCCGCGGAAGGGGGTGACTGTCGTTTTGCTCGCGAACTTCCGAACGGAGAACTGACCCCGCGTTTATCACGAATTTTCGACAGTCATTTATATTCCCCGTGTCCGTGGCAAAAAGGAGAACAGCAGTTGGCTTATCCCGTAAGCGAACTGCTGCCGTGTCGCAAAGTTTCTTACTGATATGAATTTTCAGGATGATGAGTTGAAATCAGTGGTTAAGCAGAGCTTTGGTAATGATTATTAACCCTTTTGATTACTAACGACAAATATAGTCGTTCGTCATGGGATTTACTACTTGATATTATGGGCAACTATTTATCATCTCAACTATTTGTATTTCTATATTAGTTAGGGTACCTGAATCCCGATTCGGGTCGGGTCGGGTCGGGTAATGATCGGGTAGAGTTGTAAAGAAATTTTCAAGATTCCGTCCGAAGCCAAAAAAAATTCCCAACCCAACTGCGACTCGAATTTTCGGGTAGCCCTAAAATAGTTTTAAATATAATATGATAATACTATATTTCAAGTAATATAATTTCAAACACGTCCAAATCTACAATCAGGTTGTCCTCTCTACCAGAATACATAAACTGTCTCCCCTGCGTACGATATGGACCCACGGTTCAACTCGTGTCATGGTACTGATAATACAATCCTGTAAGCAGCTGGTACGCGCAGCTTGCTTGGAATCGTGAAATTACCTTTATCTCTAATGAGCTGCGACTCTGAAACGAGTCGCCCACACCAATTTAGTCGTAACGTGAACGATATCAAGCTAGACGAGAGCCATTGGTTCCAACGTAGATGCGGGTTATTTTTTTAAACCACCTGCTACTTGAACCATGATTTTCCTTCAATTCGGTACACACGGTCGTTGTTCCTCGAAACGGAAGCGGAAAGTAACGATAGAAAGGATCGCAACGAACGCAAACGTTATTCAATTTCTCGACGTTACAAGTTAGTCGTTAACGGATAAAAGCACTCGGGGAAATTGCTCGAGACATTTAACGCAATTTCTGGCCAACTTTAAGCAGTCGTCCGCCATGCTGGAACGAAGCAAGAATATTTCATCCGGCTCATCCCGGAAGGCGGTCAGCGAAGTTCCCGGCGAGATACTCCGCGATGAAACACTTAACTATGCCGTTGCATAATAACGCCTTTATTTATTTTGCCCACCCATTCGAAATTCTAATTCCGTTGAAAAAGATAACCCGTGCTGCTTCACCGACACGGACCCAAGGGAAAGCGGTTTAACGGATATTTATTCTTCCGCTAAGAAACGCCAGATTTCTTTTCAACGCCATCCCCTTTGTTTCCCTTTATTCACTTTTAATCTTCAACACTTTCTACTTTTCCCCAGCCTCGTTGTACTTGCCCGTTCTTCGTCAAAGGAATGTTATTCAACCTCGTTTTTCAGGAGTCGTCGCTTAGGTGAAACGGGGTTAGATACGGGACGGTTTAAAATTACTGGAGCATCACTAATTTTTAAATTTTTATTTCTTTAGAATGCTTAGCAATCTTGAAACGCTTGCCGAGCTTTAAATGCCCCTAAAAATATTGAAATATTTAAATTTCAAGTGGACCTATAATTTTGTAGAGCACTGTAAATGATTCCATTATTAGACGTATGAAAAATCTG
This sequence comes from Osmia lignaria lignaria, assembly GCF_051020975.1. Lineage (NCBI taxonomy): Eukaryota > Metazoa > Arthropoda > Insecta > Hymenoptera > Megachilidae > Osmia > Osmia lignaria. The sequence goes on along the minus strand of NC_135032.1, from coordinate 11,544,907 downwards.
ATTATTTAAAAATGATTTGCTTGAGATAGAATGTAATGCTGTTATTTGCCCCCTTTGAGTCAGGTTAAAGATGAAAGTGAGAGACAGTAGAATAGGTATTACCGCGTTTATGGAATGTTGTTAGAAGTTGTAGAGATGATGACTTGCCACTTAAAGTGACTAGTACTTTCATCATCGACTTTCCACCCCCTGTTTGCTAAGCCATCATATCTCTTCTCTTTGTCTCTGATCGTTCAGCGAGCCATTCCGTATTATATGAGAGTTGATCAAATATAAGCAATGCTTTTTATATAACAAAAGAAAGTATAATTCGTTCAGACTTATCATTAGTTATAAACGATCAAAAATTTATCGTTTTATGACTATCATTTATTTAAAGTAGCGTAGATTGCAGTAATCATGAAGTATTAATCCTGTATGTTAGAATATTTTTAATTAAATTACTTTTTCATTAGGTATCCTGTATTTATACCTAAGAAAAGGATAATGTGCATGCAAAGTAATGGTATACCGAACAATGAACACGCCTGAAGGCATTGTTAGTATGGGATGAACTGCAAACGTTGTTTGCAGGCCAAAGAAGAAAAATTCTCTGTCATTTATAGAATACTCCAAGGAAAAGTTATGCAATTAAGAAACTCTATACCCTTCTAAGCATTTGATATACAACACTCTGATTCCTTGGGTTTTAAATTTCAATAAACAGATAACTCGTTATTTTCAATTAACAAATTATTGCAAATAGTTCAGTTCGTATTATCTTTTTGTCACCAGTATTCACTGAGAACCCACCCTACCGCAACGTTTTCATTAGCTCCCACAGTAAGCACCTCTCGGCGACTTTTTTAAGGGCGTAATATCCGGTTATACGTTCGCCTTGATTCCACCGACAGGCGAGAAAACTTTTATCAGGGAAATAATTTCGCGGAAAGTTCGGCGTGAAGTTGCAGGAACAGGGTTCCTGCCCTAGTAAATGTCGTCAGATTCGTTTCCTCGTCGCGTTCCGTTTAGATAAAAGTTTCCCTCGGTCGCGTGTAAACTGGCGCGTGGAATTCCGTGTGCGTTATCGTGCGATCCCATCGACGCGCATTCTGCCGTGTCGTTCGATGGAAATCGCGTTGCCGCGACCCTGTTCCCTGCACTTCGTGCCCCGTGCCAACCCTCCAAAGAAACGTGTTTTTCGCTGTAGAGGAACGTTAATGGACAGTAACGAATGCTTTCAGCGAGGAAAATAGCGAGCCACTTTGAGCAGAGCCGCGTGATGTATCAATCTTTCGTGTGTGGCCTGGAAAAGGAATCGGTTTATAGAATCTATTTGATCGCACTTTGAATCTTTTTCGATGGTCACACTGAGTGACAGGTATTCGGTACTCTCTTTTACAAGCTTTCCAAGCGATTCAGTTATTTTTCAATTTCGAAATTGTTACGAGAGAAAAATTCTGGGCAGTTTGTAATGTTTGTAGACTCCCAATCGAATCAAGCTTTCGTAGAGAAAATGGCGATATAGGGAAGCAGAAATTTTTAAAATTTGCTGTATCATTTATGTTAATAGCGATGAGTTCAAATTTTCCATTTTTTGATCACTGACTAATTACAGTGTAAAATACAATATCATATAAAAATGCCTTTTTGGAATTCAATCGCAATCTTTCACATTGTCAGCAAATATATGGTTAATCAATATTTGCCATCTGTAGCCGATGTTACGTTGTTATGAAGCCAATGATCACGTCGAGAAGGCGAGCAAACATATTGTTGGCTTAATAGACCCGTAAAAGAAAGAGCACGATCGAGAAGGGTACAGGAAAAGAAAAGTGTTTCGCAGGAAAGATAAGCTTCTGAAAAATGGAAGATAACGAAGGCTTAAAAATGGATTAGACTCCCTTTATCTCTGGACACACAACTTGTGTACAGATACGATATAATCCAGTGGTTAACGTATAGATTAATATTTAACTCTTGAACGAATCAAATATGACCATGAGTTTCAAAAACATGTATAATGGTATTTTGAATAATAAAATTAAACAAACAATTTGTATTGTAAAATATTGAAAAAGTTAAGAAAAGAGTCTAAAATTAATTTTTGAATTATTCAGCTTAGATATTGCAACTTTTTAAATCATTTTGTACAATTTAGGAATGAATATTTTTTAAATAATAGACCTTCTTCGAGTATAATACATTGGACAGAAATAAACTGTCGATGACTTAGCTGGCACTATTCCTTAACCATTCGAGGAAAATAAAAATCCAATTCCAGCAAGTTGATTGATTGAATCTTCTTCTTTCAACGCACCATTTTTCACCATGTCACCCTTAAACTTTTCACTCTATATCCTTCGTAGCATGTAAATACAACCGTAAGCCTCTTTACGGTATGGTTATCGCAAAATTTCAAGTTATCCAGATCGTATTCTACCGAATAGAAGCTAATTCTTCATGTTCCTTCAGTGAAGGTAAAAATTTTTCAAGCTTCCAAATTTACAATTTTTACATTTTGCAATACTCATGTCACCAAGTCGTGCGAGGCTTCCCATGCAGCAGTCTAACAAATAATACCCCAGTAATGCTACCGTAGCTATTTAATTGGAAATTTTCTGTTTGATTTTACTGTATCGGTACATGTGTATCGTTCCATGAATTATTAGAGAAATGATTGCGACGCCCGCCGTAGCTCATTAGCCGACGTTGTTCAAAGATCCCCCGACGCGTACCGCTGGTAGCACAACAATGCACGATAGCTTCATCAGGGTCGAAAACAAACTTCGTCAAATCGAACTTATACGCGATCGAGCTGTTTCAGAACTAATCAAGCCCCTTCAAAGGGCAAACCTGTTATCGTCTCGTGGGTCTGAACTCGAACTCATCTGAGGGCTGGGTTAACCTTTCGTGAATGAAAACGTTCCGTACAGCTGCTTGCCGTTCGTTTGCTTGAGGTTCACGTCTCAGTTTCTTTGTTCCCGAAAGTGCTGAGTACATCGAGAGAGATAGAAACTTTTTCAACATTTAACGAAGACGTGCCACCGAGACAACTGGCAATGATGATCAACGTTTCATTTAGTAATTGGATTTTGATTGGATTTTGATCATGAATCATGATTAAGGAGTTTGATCAGTATTTTTGATGTAGATAGATTCATTTGGTTAATTGATCTATTATTCTTCGGTAATTGTTTCTTCGATATTAATACCTAACTTTGTAACTAACTGCATCTACTTAATTTTCTATACAGTTATGTTTTATGTTAAAATGTTTTAATCAACCTGTTAGACGACCATAATTATCCAGAAACGAGGACCACTAAATTCTGACAATTAAAAATTCTTGCAGAACAAGATTAAACGTGAAATGTTAATGTTCCCAGTTATCTTGAGAACGGTTTACATGCAAATACGCGTTTTACCTGAAAAATTTGGGGTAACTGTGTGCGAATGCTAAAAACACCGGGCATTTCGTAAATGACTGCAATAATCCTGCCTGAATATTTCAAGGGTTGTGATAAATATTATCAGAATCATTATCTGCTTGTAATTAAACACTCTAACTGCCAATTATTCATTTTGTATCAACAAATACTAAATTTTAAGCCTCAAATTAAAATCTATTTGATATATAAAATGTAACATTGATCACTTTTATCGATAATTGCAAATAAATGCAATAGAAAGTAATTGATGGATCGTTTGAAACTCGATTTCATTTGGTTTCCTCGGCAAACCTCATCGCAGTACGATTTGCGGTTTCGTTTTCGTTCTAAAAACGCAAAGTATTCTGTCGGTGTACCATTTATGATTCTTCTGGTGATGATCGCTCGAGAAGGCGTTAAATGGCACAACGGTGGGCCCCGTCAAAATGACGCATCGCTCTTACCTGCGCAAACACATGGCCAATGACGCGTGACGTAACTCAATCAATTTGCTCAGCTTCATTCGCATATTCGCCCGACCGACGTTACCGCGATAATGTACGCTGCCGAGTCACGATCAGCCAAGGCTGGTAGAGATGATGGATGAATAGACGTAAACGAAATTACAGGCTTGACGCGATCTCGATTAAGCTGACTTCCATGTAAAAGTTGAAACACGCCAAGTGGCAGGTAAATCTCGTCTCGTCATCCATCGATTTGTTTGTTGCTTCGATGACCAATCTGAAAATCGTATCGACGATAGGGAACAATTAATTAATTAAATTCTATTCAATAACACCTTAGATGCACTGAGCTGGGTGGATTAGGGCTATTGATTCGAACCAAATACTCGAAATAGCCGGGTACCCGGGTATCCTATAAGTTAGAGGCCTAATTGCTATACCATAGCGCACCACCGCTATAATTATCATTTCGAATTTTTATTATATAATATTTTGTAATATGAATGCTCTGCATCGAGTTCTCATTTAACTTCCAAAATCTCTAATCACCCTTAGCGAAAGGGTTAACGATGGACCTGTATAACTTGGATAAACCATGAAACGTCGAAGTGTCTGGTCACCGGAACATTGATAATGAATAATTAAGAAGCAAAGAAACTCTAATCTGCTAGCCGGAGTACTTGGTCCAGGGATTTCATTAATCTTGTAGACTAACGAGCTGAACAGGATTACGAAGTTTTGGTGGAATGATATTAATCGTTGCAGCTAAACTTGCGAGCTCCCCTGTAACCATCAACAACATAGAAGACCATAGTTCGATTCCTACCGTTCGACAGCCTCCGTACTTTTCACCAATTCTCTACACTACGGTATCTGGTTTTTGTCAAACCATTCGTGTATTTAGGGCGGAACTACACGCGACGAAATTCGTATGCCACTGGACGAACAGATAGACCGATATCGGTTTTTGATGAAATCGGGATTTGTTTGACATTTCGCGCATCGAAAGGTACGGGGTCCGTTTGCATCGTCGCTCGAGAATTTAATATGCACGACTCGTCGCCCGAATATTTCACCGATTCTCTGCCAGGATGAGCTTGTCCCCACTAGTGGCCACCGGAAGGAACAAGATTTTATCTTGTTTTTATCCTACATTTTTTACCAATCGTTCGGTTTATTACGTTGGGCCGCGTTTAAAGAGAATATTAAAGGATTTTTCAAATCGTTGGAATATGATTTTCAAGTGGCTTTTCAGCGTCAAATTATTTCAGGAAAATTGAGAAAAACGTATAACTGCAAAATTACTTAATTTTAATCAGTATTTTATCAAGGAATTTTTAATTATTTTCATACCATTGAAAACTTGACTTGACTAATTAAAGAAAAGTCATCTGGATCGCTCCTTAAGGGGACTATCTGTAGGACGATCCTTTTTCTTCAGAAATTCTTTCATGAATACAGTCCCGTTACCTTTGAAATGGATCACAGTGTTTCATAGAACACGGAAATCGTAAGCAGCAATCGATGCACGGAAATTATTCACGCATCTTCAGTCGTGCACACGGAATTCCAAAGCGTACGAAACGAATATACGTCTCGTTAGATGCTTCCAGCAGCTTAACGACAATTACTCTCATCTCTGGAACGTACTTACATTTCTTTATAAACGCGTACGCACCGCGTTCCGAACTGTTAATCGTTCGAATACCTTATACGGAATTATAGCTCTAAGTCCACAGGCGTGCCTGGCCACGTCAGTCAGTCGTGGAATCCTTTTTATTGCCACCTGATGACGCCTCAAAGGAGCACGGATAATAATACGCGAATACCGTCTACGCCTTTTCGACGTATCGCGCCGCGAAATCGTTTTTTTTTATCGTTTTTCCCTTTTCTTTATACCGTGATGCGTCTGTTTCACCTTCTTTCGCTCGTCGTTCGGACATTTTCGCGAGCGTGTGTCCATTTAATGGAGGCCGGTTATTATCGCCTCTAAAAGCTATGCTTTCCATGAAACGATAAAGGTCTTTTCTTTTTTTTTTTTTTTGCAATTATAATAAAACATTTTATCGCTCGTACGTAGATATACTGATTATATTTATTGAATGGAAATCTGAAATCCCATCGCGTTGGATAACACTCGTTTAGAAATCCTCGGTAGATTATCTTGTTGAACCTGAAACTGTAAGTCCCTCGCTAATAACCCATCGGTTGGGAATGCCTTTCCCTCGATACTCTTGAACAAACAGAAGAAAATCGATTCAGACACTTGCATAGGATCTCTCGTTAGGAAGTTAGAAGTTGCTGCGTGTGGATATTCCGTCGACAAGTTCGACGAACGCTACGTTAGACCCAGGAGATGTTATTAGGAGCGAAATATGCGTTACGAGATACGTAAAGGTTATTCGAGGTAACCGACGTCTTATTAGCCGAAAGAGTAAGGTATTACCGGCAATTCAGAACCGGATTTATTATTACTTCCAGAACTCATTAACGAAAATAATCAATGGTTACTTATGACCGTGAACTTGCGATCGCGAATAGAGATAAAGACAGCCACGTACCGTACACGAGATATTTATTCGAAAGACTTTTTCCTCGATGCTGAAAGCTTTTTTCTACGATATATTTTCGTTTATTAGTTTTTGTTTCAAGATCATTAACAAGTAACTTTTCTGCGCGTTACTATGCAAAATTAATGGGAACGATAAAAGAAACGGTGAACGCCGTTGACCGACGTGGCATTTACTAACTAAGTATCCTGATGGAGCTTCCGCTTCAGGTTGTTTTAGCTACCGAAGGGAAACTAAAACAGGTATAGAAATCAAAGTGATGTTCACCAACTGGTTCCTTTATATTCATCAGATTTTTTAATTGAAAATAATTCTATATGATTCTGACTTAGCATTTAAATGCATTTATAATCGTGCCAGGTTGAGAATATCTAAAACATCATCCGGAATTAGTCGTCGATGATTTTTTGTAGATTCGATTTACAATCATCCTTGGGTGCCTTTTCTTGCCTAATCTTATGTCATGTTTATATGTTAATTCCAGATTGAAAGTTTTGCATATTTCGCTAGTTTAATTCAAAGTTTTTTTACAATTGATTATTACAAAAAGAGAGCTCGAACCTGTTTTATAAAACAGTAAAAGCTAAAGCATCTTTAAATATTTCAATATTCTTATAATATCACTTAGAATACTGCAACGTTCTTAGCTCCAGTGGAATATTTCTAGCAATCATTATTTTCTGTTCAAAAACTTTTTATTTCATATACCTAACCTTGGAGTGTACGGGTACCCGGGAAGTTAGGCGGGTTGATGCGGATTCCCGAATCGTATGAATGTTCGGGGTATTCCGACTTCTTCCGGGCGCCAATCTTTCCGAGCTTGCCCGATGCCCCCTGACCTAAATCATCTGAAACTTTTCATTACAAAAATCTCCAGCGCAGAATTGCAAACTTCCAAAAATTCAGCCGTCTTTAAAGAAAGCCAGCAACATTGTGGGCATGATTTACCGATTTAATAAGCGGCCGAGAGAGTTGCATGAATCAGGATCTCAAGGAAATAACGAACGAGCTATCGTCAAGATTGGAAGCGTTCCGATGCTGTTACGGGGCGTGACGTATATCCGGCTTCCTGCCGGTATCATCCTCGAAATAATTCGCGGTGGCCCGGTTGGCGCAAAGTTATGCGCGAGCTCGCGTGCGAGAATTATGTTAACAATGCCATTAAGGCTCGCGTTACGTCCGCCGGGGTGTAATATTTTTTATTTTTCTCCGTCGCCGTTGGACCGGGTACGGGAAGCGCATGCAACGTAGAAAGAGGATGGCCGGCTGGTTGGGTACTTGAAAATTGCGGTCACAATTCTTCGCAAGACAGATATTATTACCGTTTCCAATGGCGAAACGTTTCCATACCGGTGTGCGTGCGCCTTCAATTACGCGAAATGCATTTAAACCCAATACACCTGGCTTACGTTGGAACAACGGTGAACCTGCCTGTTCGCATACTCTTTTTCAACCCCCGTCCCGGTTGCTTCTTTCGACGCTGATAGCTAGAATGATCTCCTTCCTGGGATGGTGAGAATTTTCCACCGCAAACAACGGCCGGTAAACCTCGACGTCATTGTTTCCCTCGGCTACGTTATACATCTTCGTTGCTAAGACAGCCCCCGTGGCTGCTCGCGGCGTGCATTATTTCGCGCGAAGGGATTTCGACTGCAATTTTGTTAAATTACTGAGTCAGCGAAAGGAACGGCACCCCCGCGGAGACGAGAGAAAGTCTCCTGGAAGAATATTCAATTCGACCGGCAGGTTCTTGGGTAGATGTTGGAGGGTAGTTTTCTTAACGAGGTCAGTTTTCATTTAAGCTATTTTGTCGCGTAAAATAAATAAATACTATTTTAACATTTTGTAACTATTTACAGACTAATATTAATTACCTAGTTGATTAATTAAAAAATGATAAGTGGAAGTTTCAAATGAAATGATAACCAATGTCAGGTTCTTTATTGTTTCTTTGTCTCTCTCATTTTTATCCTAATTTACTTTTTTTAAAATTATTTTTAAATTCGTTCAGATTTCATAAAAAAGTTAGAAATCATGGTCTTCCATAAATCTATTGCTTGAATATTGAATAAAATTCCAATTAATTTTTTAATCTTTCCATCAATATTTGAAAGTAATATCAGAATTAAATGAATACGGGAAATCCAATTAATATAAGTATAGAATCTATTGTCTCGCTGATTTTTTGTCTTTTTACACCTATGTGGTAGACCAGCAGCTATGAATATAGATTCGCAATTTTGTGGTTCCAATTCGCTTCCCATGGGATTCACCCCTCCTTTTTTTCGACGTTGCATTTTACATGAATTTATGAAAGGGGTAACATCTTGTAATCATGTTTCACTATGAATCGTGATTTTGAAGGGAGTCGTATTTCCGTAAAAAAACAACGTAAATGTAAAAAATTTATTTCTGTTATTTTTTATGGAGTGTACTGTATTTATATGAATTTACTGGAATAAATTCATTGAAATTTATAACCGCTAGATGAAAAACGATATTCTATAAGCCTATAAATATCTGTGTATACTAGAAAAAGTATATTTTTCATAATAATAAATAACGTTTCTTTGGGCTGAATAATTTTTTATTTGGGAAAGTTACGTAATGTAATAAAATTTGAAGAGTTTATCTGTTCTCCTTTAAAATATAACAAAAGAAATATTTTTTAAATAATTGAAGTATTTCTTTCTAAGAATTCTTTTCGATCCAGTTACGGTAACTCTGAACAAAATTTATTCCTGTAGAATTGCTTGTTCTGCCGTTAAATTGCGTGAAATAAGCTTTCCGTCATTCCGTTCGATGCTTTATGCTTTATTGTTCCCATTACACGATGGTATTTCTCGTTATTTTTAACCGATAGAAATTGATTTATACCTGAAATCCTGCCAGAGACCATACATTCCGTTTGCAATTTTCCTTTGAATTTGCGATCACTAGCTGACAACCGATCGGACTGAAACTGTGCCGGGATGTAAAAGATACGCGTATTGTCGAAGATGTCGAATATAAATTTTATGCTGTCGTGGCAGAAAACCATTGCCTTCGTAACAACTTTGCACCAGTGTAAAACCTATAACTCACCATCTTTTTCTTCTAACAAAACATCACAGGAAAAATGTTTTTTTTTCGTAAACTTGCAATGAAAGCTATCGAAGGGTACTAAATTCTTGAGTTCGGGTGCCCGTTCACCCCTAGAAAAAATGTAATTTTCAAATTATAGGAAAATGTTAAATATTGCAAAAAAATAAGCTACTCTAGTTTATAGAAAACACAGAGCTTTATTTGTACCATTGAAAATGGGGAAACGTTTTGAACGACCTAATACCAGCCATTTATCTCCAACGTTGAAAGACAAAAGATTCACAGTAATCCCATATCGCATAATAACACAATGTCTCTTGTTTTCCCGTAAGTAACCCTGGATACGCGTATCGTCCCATAAGCTGATTTCCCGGCAATATTTCCCAACAAGTCTCGGCGAATAAATTGCTGAACGCAGACGGAATGAGTAGCTTGGAAATCTGGATTTCAACTTGAACGTTCCTAGTCTCATGAGAAATGGTACATCATTTTCCTTCCGTCTAAGCTGGAGCGTAGCAATTTGGAACGTGTTCGTGGTCAGGCATAACAATCCGATTAGCTTAGTCTTGCCTTGGATATCACTACCTTTGCTTTAATTAGTGTTCTGCTACGTAGATACATCTGTTCCTGTCAGGAGATTACACTGAGAAAATTGTTACAGGAAATATCTATTAAACTCGTCGTCACTTGTCGAGAAATAATGAAAGTAATATTTTTTCTAAAAATCAATAAATTCCATATTTCAGTTCCATTCATCCATAGATAAACTTAATAATTGTTTAGGCAAAATATTTGAATAGCGATGGCTGTAAATACCATTCCTCTTTTAAACGAACAAGCCAAACCGTTATAAGAGAAATTCTAATTATTACCATCAAAAGGCTAATAAAGAACCTCTTAAGTATCCGAGGTAATTCGATTAGCTATGGCTAACCAGAACGAAAAGAATGTTCGCATCCTAATAGCAATGTTACTGGAAATATGTGCGCGGGATAGAAAGTTAACGAACCGAATACCCCTTAAAGTCGTTCCCCTATTTTTTTCTTCTCCTTTGGACTCGCCATCACGCTACCTCGTCTTTTCTATCAAAGTGGAAACAGGACTCCCGATCCCTTTGTAGCTGGTCAACGAAAGAGGATCTACCGTCCGTTCCAACCTACCGTAACTCCTCTGTCGTCTACAATTAATCGAATTCGCTCTTTTCATTGGGACTGTCAGTTTCCTATTTACAGGAAAATCGATCGATTTCAAATAGTTTCATCAACTTATTTAGCTTTTCCCATTCAGTTCCGAAATGTTGTCCTATTTCATCGATCGTATGAACGAAAAGAGTAGCAATTATAATACCCACTGTTTATATCCCCGGGGAATCTATGAGAAGAAAACTTTTTTCCCCCGTTTAACGCAGCAAGAAAAGTAGGGGAGCGACCTTGAAACATCGATTCGCGTACAAGTGCTGAGTCAAGGATGTTCCAGCAACGAGCGCAGAGAATCTTTTTCGAGAGGCATTAAGGTGGTACAATTTTCTGAAGATTAAGGACGATTTGCCGGCTGGTTCGGGTGTCGATACCATTAAGAGACATAAAACAGAGCGGCAGCATCAAGAGTAGAGGAGAGTCGGCTCTTTTGCCTGGCCATGAATCAAGGCAGAGCAAGCAGGGCCGCCGTAGCAACCGGTAATCCCCGTGGCCACGATGCTTTTACTTATATGGACAAGTATTCCGTGCGCGCCTAAGTCCAGATGTATCAGGTTATCTAGGTCCTGCCGACACTCAGCTGCAGTCATAGCCGGGCAAACGCGTCCAGTTAGCTTCTTCGTCTTCATCTCCGTTTCCGTGTCTCTTCGGGCACATCGTCGCGGCGCGCCCTGGTCGCTCCTAGTTCCTTCGCCACCGCGGTGATATAGTTATACATTATTCGATATTGCGGCATCACGAGTTCCCTAGGGAGGATATTCTCATTGTATGCTGTGCCGCCACTTAGCAATACATTGCTGGCCTCGGTGGACAATGTTCGTAGACGCCGGGGCAAAAGCGAAGTCACAGCCAGGCAGGGGTAAAGGACGGGATGGTAGGACGGTGAAGAAGGACAGAGGGGGCAGGAGGCCACGGGGACGCAAGTACAATTCAATGTACAATGTTTGAACATTACTTGAATGCTTAATGAAGTCGTGTCTTATATCGAACAATGCCTCGAACCGTTCGTTCGCATCTAAATCCCCTCTATAAACCTGCCCGCGCCCGTCGTTGTCCTGCTTCTTCCCCTCTCGATACCACCGTCCCATTCTCTTCTTCAGCTTCTCCTTTCTCCCCGCCAACCCTCATCTCCCTCTGTGCACCACGTCCTTCTACGTGGCTCTTACTGTCCTACGTCGCCTCCTACCATCCACTACTAGCTCGCCATTATGGTACACCGCTGGTTCTATCCTTCTCTTTCACTCCCGTCCACCTGGTTGATCCCTTGCCACACTCTCTTCCCTCCCGCATAGGTTCCGCTACACCGAAAGCAACATCCTGGCTCTGGCTACGATCTTCTTCCAGTATGATAATACGTTCCTCCAGCCAATAATCTTTATCGCCGGCATCTTTCGTGTGATCTTCGCTTCAACGATGCACGCGGCACGTTAATAACCCAGGCTTATTATTATTTGTCGTACACGGATGCTTTCGGATAAAGATGGCCGTATGATCGGCGCATTAGTTTAGCCCCGACGACTAACTGGCATCCTTGCCGAGGAGATCAGTTTACTCCTGTACGCTGCTTATGATATACACTTGACCCTTCCGACCAGTTGGATATCGTTTCTCAATGTTCTCACATATCCCTCGGGCCCCCCCCTGTGCACTTGATTAATACATCGATAACGTGGGAGGTGTGCAACGTCGCGTAACCACCTAGATGGCCCAGAAAAACCGAACGACTGCTGGACAGCCCTTTGTGTTCACCGGGTACACCGTTAACAGGAATTGGCGTCTTTACGGCAGACTGGACGGTACGCTCCGGACGCGTTTTCTCGATGAAAGGGAACGCCGTATCGCGTTCTCCTCTCCTCCCCTCTCTATGCGTGATTCCTGGCCATGTAAGAAACGAGAACGAACTTGAAGACTCGCCGCCTGTCAAACCTCGTGTTGCTGAGGTAACTCTTGAGAGTCCTTTAGAAGATGGTATTTACGAAGGCTGGTACTTTTAGAGAATGGTACCTCCAGAGGGTACCCTAGAAAATGGTATCCCCAGAAGATAGGTACCCAAGACGATGGTATGCCTAGAGGTGAATGTCCCCAAAGGATGCATCAACTAAGAATGCATACAACCCACAATAATTCTAACAGTAAAATACCAATGAAAACTACCTTTCCCTGTCTACTATAAAGAAGGAATACATAACTCCCAAGAAAACCTTTCGTCCATCGACGCATCCGTCCACGACGGTGATGGACGATGACAGATTCCAGGCATCCTGACTGTCGCATTCTCTCACATACGTACTTTAGACACGAACCTGTTGAAAATTGTCTTCGATGCTGAAGACAATCGGTCTTGTTAAATCGTGACTACGGGACTTCGATCGATATCTCCTTATGGACAGCCCCTCTTAACCTGTCCTTCTTTCGTCTTCCATCTCTTTGTCTTCGTCCTTGATTTCACCTTCACCTTCATCTTTCCTTCCACACCTGGTAGGTCATCTTCCTTATTTTCATACTCATCAAGCTATTTCGTGGTAGCCTTAACGATGCAATTTCAACGATTCCATGATAATTCTTGAAGCGCACTCGGGGGGAAAAATGAGAAGGACAAACGAGGAAGCAGCAGATGGAGGAATAGGAAAATTACAGGTGTGCATAAGCCGAGGACTTGCTCCTTAGTAACGACTGAATTCACCATTCGCGTTCATCACAAGGATGCTTGATACGAGTAACGATAACACTCGCTACAACGCGCGGGCAAAATTCTGGCCCTTAACCTTTTGCCACGTGAAACGGCTCGATGATCCTTCGTCCTGTGGTATTACACGAGCTGAAAAGTATAATTCTGTCGTGATCCTTGGAACATCGTCGTTGCCTGTTCCTCGTAGATACCAGCTGTATTTAATTACACCCTGCTTGAGTATTGATCTATCTCTCCCATTACTTTGGTTAATCTTTGGTTAAATTATTATTAATAATTAAATTTGTGGGTTAGTAATTTAGATGAAGATAAGAATCAACGCTATATCATTTGATCTTTTTTTATTTTGAGGGTTGATAATTCTCAGATATAATTATTTTGAACTTTATATTAGATTAATATCTTTTGCAGTAAATCTTCATTGTTACCGTAGATTGTTACAGAATCGTCGATAAAGCAACATAATAACCCCCTTAGTGAAACAAATCGGTTTTCCATCATATCTTCTTCAGTTACATCCATGCAAATCCCATTGTACAGAATTTTTTATCTCACACTGAATCCGATAATGCTCAACCGGAGGGGATAGAAATCTTCTGTCGTATTTTTCCGTAACGGTAAAATGATACAAGTTATTTTACGCGAGAAATCGAAGAAATAACAAGACCATTGTGAAAGCTACGGGATATGTCTATTTCCCAGCAAGTTACATAAAAATCCACATAAGTTCCACGCTACGATTATAATGATATCCATCGTGAGAAGCATATTTTTCATAATACTTTTATTCATTATTTATTTTCGTAAAATATAATAATATATAATACTAATTTCTTTTTTAATTAAAAAGAAGAAGAAATGTTTTCATCGGAATTCTACCATACCTTTTCAATATTTTACGATCCAATCGACGAGTAGGATTGATATCACCGTTAATTTCATATTCACTCAACCAGTTCCAACGAATTTTCCCTTCGACCGATGCGCAAAGAATTTATGATACAAAAATCATAGCCATCGGTACGATTGAAACCGGGGTCACGTTACCTAGCCAGAAACGTGTTCCTGTGAAACGAGAAGACGTTTCTTCCCGTTTCCCGTGTCACACGTATTTTATCCGTCAATCGAACTCGATACCGGGGCAGAATTCCTCTGGGGATGACGTGGTTAGCGGTCTCCGCTTTCAAATTAGTATTCCTCGTAGTAGGTTGCATCGTGTCGGGAGGGGTAGATCGCTGAAGACTCGACGGAGAAGGTGAAGGGACGTAGGGGGTAATGCGGTTATCTTGTAGCCGAGTATTATTTCCTCTTTCAATAAGAAGCATCGCCGGCCTTTCCACCTTCTTTACTTTGAAAGCCCATCTCGAGACCAGCTTTTGTTCCTTTCTCGCTATCTACCCCCTTCTTTCTTTCTTTCTTTCTTTTTTTTTCTTTTTTTAATTCTTTTCTTTTCGAAACACGACACGCTGGTTAAATTTGTATCTTGCTACTGTCGCATTCATCGGTCGTCACGGACCGTTTTAAAATTGCATTTCTCTTGCAAACGGATCGTTCGCTTCGTTGAATTAAACGATATTAAGGGCAAGCACGTAACGGGGGATGAATTTTTAGCTGATCTTATCCTCGTCGATGTTTCGCGCGGAATGTTCCCATGAAATATCGCGGAATTTTTTAAGAGGTGCCAGTGTTTTCGGGGAAATTGAATAAAGATGAAATTTTCATGCAATATCAAGTATCGGAAAACCTGCTGCATAACGGTAAATAACTGACCGGATAAGGGGACATGCATGTGGACAGAAATTAATCAATCTTTCCCGGAATTTTGAAGTTTCATTGAATTTCTATTACCCTTAGGAAACGATATTAAAAAATCATTTAGTGGATAAAGTATTTTTTTTAATAAATCCCTAAGAAGATATTTAATTATTAATCTTTCATTTCACATGTTTACACGATATAAAATTAATTAAATAGATACTGCCAGCCATTACACCTTGCTACGTAAATTCCGTATTCACTTGCGCAAGGTTCAGAATGAAATTTCACTTGCTACCCGGCTGTAGCCGGTAAAAGAAAGGAAATTGTCGCATCTAGGAAGGAAATGGGTAGAGGATCGGTATTAGCTGGCATTCCATTGGGTCTGATACCAAAGCAAGCTCAGCAAGAGTTCACGAACCCCGTGGCTGATATCCGAAGATGGCCGTGAACTGTTCGAGAGGAAAATGAGACAGATAACGTAAGGGGGCGAATCGGAGAGCCGGGTAAAGGCAACGAGTTCTTGTCGCGCAGCAACAGTAAAACAGGCCAGAGATAGACCGTGTGAGATCGAATCGGTACCGAAAGGATTCCAGCCTCTTTCGACTTAAGGAGTTACCTTCCGGCTACCTTCGATAGTCTCGAAGATGCACCGTATGCTCGAAAAATATAACCGACCGATAATAATCGCTCGACCAATGCTTATGGTCTAGGCCTGGCTCGGGTGGTGAACGAGACTCGGCTCACGAGCCGCCAGCCATTCTTTCAACAAGGTTGTTTACTGGATAATAGAAGAAGCTTTGGGCAAGTTTGGATTCTATCTACCCTTCGCTATCAGTTTTATTCTATCGATAGAGGAAACGGTACGACCGAGCAAAAATATCCACGTATTTTTAGTGCCTCGTTATTTTGGCCGATTCCATCGCAGTGTGCCATTTAACCTGTTGAGGATAGAAAACCTGGTGTTACGATGCTGAGCGAAAATTTATAAAGACATTAAGAACTACAGGGTCTCTGAGAATATTTTAATTATCTAACGATATAATTAGATATTTGAAAATTTTAAGTAATTTTCTTGTTAATTTGTCTGAAGATGCTTTCAGTTTTCCTCTATTTCCTGGGAAAATTTACTTTCCATAGCTACGTACGTCACTCTTCCACTTCTTTCCCTAAGCTTCCAAGAACACGTTCTCAATACGAACATTAATTAAACCTATCTCTTATAATAGAAGTATTCGCTGCTCGTTGGACTACCGTCTTGCGAATAACCCTCTTGCCGGGAAATTTGTGAATGAATATGCTAAAATTTATGATACCGATCAACGTTGAACGCGTTCCTGTATCCCGGAACGATTCGCTAGATCCTGAATGCGACTGAAAGAAGTCCCCCTTCTCTGGTCGCGTTACCGCACAGGAGGACGCGGTAATAATCCAGGTGGACGCAGAGTGCGTGCGTTATGCCACGCAGCTATCGTGTCTGCCCTCTTCCTGCATTCACCTGCACGCACGAGGCGTGCACTCACGTACGTGTATATGGACGCAGGTAAACGAAGTAGCATCGAGGTGAACCGCGGTCTTGCCACGAAGTAGCTGACGGTGGTCGGAAGAACACGGGCCAACCTGGCTCGTAGATCAATGGGACACGCTTCCAGTGTATTCCCGCGACTGTAGGCCTCGATTGTTGTTCATCATACGACTGTACAGGTAAAGGAAGAGATGGGGGGGGGGGGTAGAGATAAAGGGAGGAAGATAGGGCGGAAAAGGACGGCAGAAAGGGAAGAAAGCGGCGTGTGTACGAGAGGCATCAGCGAGGGCAGACACGGGCTAGCAGCGTGTCGCCAGCGGGAGGATAAAGGAGTTGTGGAACGCGGCGAGTAAGAAACACGCGGAAACGGGTGACAGTTCGTGCCGCGGCCATAAGAGTCACGCTATTTCGCCGTGGATTTTTCCTATCCTCTTCCACGTCCCTGTTGTTCCTTCTCTTTCTCTCGGTCCCTTTATCTATCGGATACCCTTCCCTCCTCCAATCGCCTCCTCTATTCGCCTTTCCATCTTCCTCGTTTCGCGGCACCACCAACAACATCCAGTCCGGCGATCATGGTCTCAGATAGAAAGCACGGTTACGAAGAGAAACGGATAAAAAGGAATCCGGGGAGAAACGGAGCGCGCTGAAAAACCGCGAATGTCAGACGACGCGGTGCGCCGTATTAGATAGATCGCTGGACCAGATCGACGATGCGCCTCCTGCGGCGTGCTCAATCAGCGAGCCAAGATTGTTTCGATTTTTGATCGGATACTGGATTACGGGTATCTCTACGACGGTCTCCGCAGCTCGAGCGGAATTTAGGATTTCTAGCGGTGTGTTTGCCGTTCGGTAGATCTGCATCGGATGACTCTCGATCACGGAAAACTACGTCATTTGCATGTTGTCATTCAAGCCGGTCACGTAAAATTACCTCTTTTTGTCTTGATTTATCTGGAGGCTCTGGTTTAGTTGCTCGTTATAGTTAATTGTATAAATATTCTAGGAATTCCTAGAATATTTCAAGTGTTTGTAATGAGAAAAAATTCGATATACGGACGGCGGACCATGGAGAGAGACCCAATTTAATTCAATTCTGTATGTTCTTCATAATTTTAATAAATCATGAAGAACTATTCATATTATAAGGTTATGGCAATATCTATTGAATTTATAATTTAAAGAATTTCTATGAATTTTGGAACGATTGAAATGGAGTTCTTTTATCTTCGGTTTTCAACGCGACGTAACATGAAAAATTGACGTAAAAAGTGTTGGAGGATTTCTATCAGTCAACAGTCCTGAAAGCCTCAGTCACTTATCAGATCGAGTGTTCCGTTCTATGAGTGAGAATCGGATTTCAACCTCAGCACCGATTGCATCCCTTTAACACCGTCTAACTCGCCACTTTGCAACGGGGATAAACCGATTGTCACAGAACGAACGGGAACCTCTTCCTCTCCGACGGAGAAAGAAACGTGGAAGTGATTGGCAGATTAGGTTCCATTGGTCGTTGATGGTTTTACGATGATAGAGGTTTTGTCTCCTCTATCTATCTCGATACCCTGGTTTTACATGCTTCAGAAATTTAGATAAAATGATAAAAAGAATTCTACTAAAATATTTAATAATAATAAAGGTTGTGGATTTCCATATATAGGAAACGTGGTAATTTAAAAATTAATGAAAATTAATATTTTTTGAAATTTTATGTCTAGGCTGCATTAGATATTTGAAAAGGACCAAAGCATAGAAAAAATAAAAAAAAATAAACATAAAAGGAGAAACTATAACTTAAATTGCATTCAATTAATTAATAGATTATTGAACGTTTTCTCATAGAATCTTATTATTTAACCCAGTATATCTGTGCCCTGAGTAAGATGGCTTCCTGGTGCACCTGTTAGGAGAATTCAACGCGGTTTAAAGAGAAAAGTTCCCGGCAAAAACGCATTGCGCTGGATTCTCGGTCGAAGATGCGGGATGGTTTTTGCAACGGGTCTAACCGCGAACAAGATTATCTTGGTATCGAATTCGGCACGAAAATTGCTAGAGGAATTTCTCGTCGCCGTGCCCAAGAAAAATGATCACCGTTTTCAAACCTTAACGTGTAAAACCGCAAAAGAATCAAGCCGTTATAATGCCGACTATCTATTTCTTCTATGATTTATAGTATTCACTAGTGATTACTGTGTTCAGTGTCCTCAAAGTAATTTGATTTATCAATAGCTTTGATTTAATTTAAAGAAACTTTCTATAATACATGAAAAATTTTGTTCTATATATCCTGCGCCATTATTTAATTTTAATAACAAACTCAGTTGGTAATCTATGCATGATTGATTTTAACAATCAATAATTAATCATTCCATGATTTGATTTTCTACTGAATTGTTTAATCTATGCAAAAATTGATTATTAAATAATTTTATTAAATAAATTTAATTTTCAAATTTTTATTATCAGGTGTAACAATTTATGTTGAAATTGAATTTGTTATCTTTGAATCAATAATTCATTATTATTCCATTCACCATACTTTGTTACGTGGTTTGAAATTAAAAATTACAGATTCATAAAAAATGAAATTACACACACTTGAAGTTATTTGCAGTGAAGGCAATGACCAATCGATTTTGAACGTATGATGATTTGTTAGGAAAGCATCGATATGATCTTAGATGTTATTAGAAATAATATTTGAATATTTTGCTATGCCTACAGCTACGAACAGATGAATAATATTTGCTTTATCACATTTTGTCATCTGTTATTTGTACTACCTATATGTAATACCATGTCTTTTCATAGCTCTTGTTCATTCAAGTTTAGAATATCGGAGGGGATTCAATTTCCTGTCTGACTATGATTCTTTCTCTCCTTAAAAGTACAATTTCTATCATATTTCCCTGTTATTTTGAAATTTTGAATTTTTTCTTTTATCTCATATCGCACAGTGAGTTTGTTAAAATTGTACGTAATCAACTCAAACAGTAATTGTTCGCTCCACTAACGTATATTTCTTTAGAAAATATTAGTGACAGTCTTTAAACTGTAGAATCACCATTCTGCTTGTTCAAACTTTGTGTCTTCTTATTACGTTGCAAGTCCCGTGTTCTTGTTTAAACAAAGTTCATTGTTAGACGAACCTGTCTGCTCGTCAGAACGTCTGCCTTACGTACATATACATTCAACATCGTACAAAATACGGACTGTCGTCACGAAATTTCAGGATGTTTCTTGAACTTCGTAGAAGATTCCCTTAAACAAAACTTGGAAGTGCTTTTTAGAGTGCGAATTTATAAAGATTACAGGCTTCTTATTCAATTCTTTCATAATACATTTTTAGATGATAAATTAAAAATTGAACAGGTATTCTATAATCATTCTAAAAATACTATTTGAAAATTTTCAATCTCCTCCCAGTCACCAAGTTAATTAACTTTCCCAGAATAATTCTTAGCATCAAACAATTTATCAATAAGCTTCTTTTTATTACAATTTAAAAAAAAAAACATGAAAGCCGATTTCTCGTCAAAAGGGCGAAAACAGGAGGGCGTGATCGATGAATAAATTAAAAGCGTAATGGCGAATATATTCGCTGCGAAATATTTCGCTTAATCGTCGATGAATGCCAACGTGTCGGGGACAACCGTTCGAAAAAAAAAAAGTAGGAAAAAGGAAAAAAGTGCCAATAGCAATTCCATTATTCGCTGGTCGAAAATGGTTCTACTGAATCATAAACAAAGGCCATCCATATTCATGCATGGAAATAGATTTAGTTATGTCGGGAAACGTATGCTCGGCTACGTGAGAAAATTACGAATATTTCCTGCGAAGCTTTCTTAACTAGCGAATAGTCGGGCACGTAAGCCGGAAGCGGGTTTCAAGCGGAAAACACCGGGATGTCATCGCGTGCGTCACCCCTGCGCTTAACTTAATCTCGCGGACGCGCACGCGAGAGAGCAGAGCTTCGTTTGATGGAAATTTCGAAACTACCCGCCTCGCTGCTGCTTTCAAATTACCTTAACAAAGAACCGCTTCCCGCTCGGAAAATTCTGATTTCGATGGAATCTCGCGAGAATTTAGAGCGCGCCAGACCGGCCAGGTGAGGATTTTTAAAAAATTTAATACTTACGCCCGACGAGGTGACGATATCCTTTTTCGTACAGCCTGTGTACCTTTCACCTGTATTTTTGTTACCTTTTTGTTTCGATACGTTCGATTGGAAGCGGAACGATTTTTTTTTCCTCTGCCCATGAAAATAGAATGTCGATTATGGACTCGCGTTGAATGTATCGATGCACCGTGAAATTTCGATAACGTTTTGTCTTTTTGTTTATTTCACGAAATTTGTTGCGCTAGCAAATGAAATTTTTTTATTTCAATATCGTACGCGTGGCGAGGCTATTAATTTCCTTTGGCTTTCGTACGATTTTTAACTGATCATTCGTTTTAGTTTGATAAAATTCGAAATATTATATTACTGGGTTAATGATAATTTAACACCCCTAATTGATACATAGGTGTCACTTAAATTTCCTTAAAAATACTCTGTTAAACGCTACCCTTGATAAATAATAAAAATAGCAAATAAGATTTATTAAGAATAAAATTACTCGCTAATGAAATTCTTAACACCCTCGATCCAGCATTCACTGCACTAAATTATAAAATGAAACGAGCACATGCCGCATTTCCATTTTCATTGCGGCACATAAACGTGTTAATCAGAAGCTCGTAATATATTTTTCCCAAAAAAGAACTATCACACACGTCCGGCGAGTAATTGAGAGAGTACTTATGCGACTCCGCTATAAATAGAAGTTTAATAGGAAAACTGTCTGGAAAATATTCTCTCGGTGAGGGAAAATTGGTAGAAGTTGCAAGCATACGCTGGTGAATTTCCATTAACCGTAACAGGAAACGAAGAGGGACTGGACAGAGCATGGAAACGGGCAAGATAGAGGTGGAGGGTTCTGGGCCACCTCTAATACCGATCTCTATCTGAGTGCTGGCGGTTGCCTGGTGGCGTAACTACGGCGCAACTAATATCTTGTCCGACGCAAAACCGGAATACTGCCAGGGATTACAACTTGTATTAATTACGGACGACATTACGCTGGTCAGATTAGAAATCGAAGGAGAGGATAGCGAACTCGTGGCAAGGTTTACACGCTTGGAAATTCCTCCATCAATATGCCGACGCTTCGAACCTCCCGCTGCCTCTTTTAATTACCCGCCATGCGAACCAGAGGCTTTACCGTGGCTACAATGAACCATCGTATCGATGAAAACACCGGGAACATTAAACGATATTGTTTGCTTCCGCCTTGTTACCCGCTTGTCATTTATACTTGTCGTCGAGACGGTAAAACTCTACGCCGGGAGTTAAGGTTGATGAATCTTGGAGGAGTTTCCGGAGATATTGATAACGCTGGAGAGCTCGTGTTGTACCGAGGTAATTGGACGAAGAAATTTGTTCGAAAGACGCGGGGATGTTTGTCATGCTGGTCAGAATGCTGCGTTTGCATTTTTGGGTGATTCTGGTTTTTCAGAGATTGGATGTTTGGGTGAACAATTTGAGAAATTAGGTAATCAAAATTTAAACAAATTTTGCAAATGTTTCAAGTAAAATTAGGGGTAATAGAAAAAAATACAAATTTAGAAAATACATTTTTTTATTTTTGTGAAAGGGGAGAAATAAATTTCTTTTTAGCAAAAAAACGAATAGATGCTTTAAAGGCATCAGATTTTCTGAAACGCGTACAATTATTCCAGTTTCTTATACCTGTTCGACAAATATTCAAAACCATCCCCCAATCTTCGATTCTGGTTCCAGCATAATTTCACCGTCAGTTTTTCTATACACATCGATTTTCGATGTTGGCCCATGAATAATGCAGCTATCACGAAACGCGTCGCGGAACAAATTCTAATTGAAGCATCCTGCTACGTACACGTCGCCACCGTATCAACGGGCGTAAGTTAAACGTAATCTGGCTAGGATCGTCTCGAAGATAGAGGTTGGATTATTGATTTAAGGAAACGGGGGAGTAAGGTTGCTTCGTCATGCGGTAGCAATTCCTGAAACCCAACGTTCCCCTTCGTGCTCTGCGTTTCCTCTCCGTTGAACAGAGTCAATTAGAGTTCCGATCCGAGATTTTCAATCTTCAGTCAAGGTTACGTCATGCCAGACGGATAACGAATGGAGACAGAAACGAACGTGTGCCACGATGACGTAAGAGAAAAAACAACGACTATTATAAATGAAACCGTTTTCTTCCCGGACTGCGTAGGCTGGACCTCTTGAACATTTCTTAGAATTTCGAAAATTCAATATATTGAAGCGTGATGTTAACCCTTTAATTAGAAAGCGGTATAAAATAACACCGCCATCATTTTATATTGTGATATTTGTAAAATTAAAACTGCATAATTTATTGGTATATTTCATAATAAATTTTAACACATTAACAGCAGGAAGTCTTCAATTTACATATCTCTCGATGCTAGTGGTAATATATTCAACGCTATAAGCATTTTATCGTTGATGACTCATCGATGACTTAATGAAAATAATAAAATTTCAGTTTATAGCCGAATAACTGTAACTTGTTCTGTTTCTATACAATATTTCGTGTGATGTCATATAAAAATAAGAATATTTTTTCCTCCGAATTAAAGGAAAGTATATTTTGTTGTTTGTAAAGTTCTACCATCTGAAGAAATATTCGTAACGAGTCGACAGGCACGTAGAAACAAATTTTCCTGTAAATTTTCGATTCACTTCCCTTTCCCAGGGAAGGAATCAGCCACTCTCTGCCGTCTGTGCACTTTATAAGGCGCGGCCCTCAATACACATGCATTATACCCCTTCTAGCGTGAAACAGTAACTTCCGTGAAATTTTCCCCTTTGGTATTTCGACGCGGCTAGAGACTCGCCGCCTCGCCCTCTCATCGAATGGCCAATCCGGAAAATGCGATAGACGTTGGAAAAATCTGCCGGCTCAAGACGGATAAAGTCGATTTTCCTCCAGTCAACACACGGTGATTTCAATTTGTGTTGATTTTTGACACGGCAAACAGACTTTTCAGCAAAACCCACTCCACATCTGCCGTCGCTTTTATTTGTCTTTCTTCGCGCCCCGCCGAGCCTTCGGTTCATTTAACACCGACATCCAACGCTATTTATCGCGTTACTTGCAAACTATTTCGTTTACGTTCTCGCTGTTTTTCACCGGCTGCTCTGCCGACCCGGTAAGAAGATTCGATTACCCACCTCCGGAACCACGGTGTGCGGTGCTTTTAAAAACTTGAAGGATTTCAACCGGCGAACCTGGTGATCCGCTTAAAAATTCCGTGAATACATTTACCCGAGTCGCCAGTTCGTTACTCAACTTCGTATAATTGAGGCGCGAAAGTGATGGTCGCTTAAGGAATCTGATTATCTTCTGTTCAGCGCGGAGTTGTTAAATTGTTGAGAAAAACCCTGCATCCATCATTCAGATTACCAAACAACGTACTTTGGGAACAAAGTATTAGATTATAGGGAACGTTTTGTGAAATAAAATCTTTTGGAATGTTGACAAATTTTTATGTGTACCTTGAATTTTCATGAAATTATTTGGGGATGCTTTTATACCAATCATTGAACCAAAAATATATTTTCTACCCTAAATAAAAATGATATTATTAAACGTCTCAATTTCTTTTTTGTTAAAAGGGAGCTGAAGTGTGTAAATTAATGGTACATTAAACTTTTTGTTTCAGGTGAGTGCCCCATTTTTTGTTTTTTTTTTTGCTACACTCAACGACATGGGACTTCTGAGACACGTAAGTACTGTTTTTTTTCTGGTTATATCCAACAGCATGTATAACACAGCAAGATACTGTTTTGTTCACTGAAGTTACACGTGCGCGTTTTTTGCCTTTCGAGGTTTCGTAAGAAACAGAAATACTGCTTGCAGAGAGTCCGTAGTCGTTTCATTTCTCGCCTTTAACCCTTTTTTTTTACGGACTGTTAGATGGGAAAACTACGTGACAAATAAAACGTTCTTGAAGAATTTGTTTTTTGTATCTTAATGTTCTTGGAATTGATTGTAATAGATAATTGAGATCTTTTGACCGTTTATTTGGAATAATGAAATGGTTCCAGCATATTTCTTCAGAAGTTTTTTGTTAGAAATATTTTCTATGGTATTTAATTGATTTTTTGGAGCCTGTAATGGAACATTTGATTGGAAATCAATAAAAGTTTTAATTTCCAATGAAATGTGACATGAATGTTATTTTCCAGTACTTCTATGTCACAAAATAATTTCTGGTTCTTGATATTTTCAAAATTTATTCATTTTATATATAAGAATCTAATAACAATAAAAAGGTAAAATGAATATAAGGGGAATTGTTACAATATTGCACAAAAGGATATTCATCCAAAACCGTTTATTCTGAATAGCTGTGTTTCAAATAAGATAAAGTAAAGAACAGTGGAGATATAAAACTAGAAAATTTCTTTTCTAGTTGGAATTTCTTAGAGATGAAAGAAATTCTTACATATCGCGGATAAAAGTAAAAAAGTAGACCACTGGGAGGTTCAGCAATTTCTTTTCTCACTATCTGCCTCACATTTTTCTTTTATACTTTTCTTAGCTCCAAGCAGTTCAGGAAGGAACTCAACAATGTAGAAAAATAAAAAACAAACTGTAGATGTTTACAGCTATTTACTATTAATTTAGAGATCCACTTCTTTTTATTACATTAAAAGTTGAAATTCTACAATTGTAGAACCTTCTTGGAATACAATTATTAAATATTCGAATTATTCCAGTAATTTTGTTCTCGATACAAGTATTCGTTTAATTTTAAAATTTCCATAAGAAAAAAGTTAGGTCATTATCAAAATGAAAAGATAGTAATCAAGTTTTATGAAATGTCTGACTTTTAATTGGTCACACCCCTATTTTCCATGTGTTGCACGGAGTTCTAAAGATCTAGAGATCTAAACTTTAAGAAAATCAAGAATTTTTTATAATTTAGAAAATTATAATACAGAAAATTTCAAAAATTCAAAATTTTCCATAAAAAATATAAAATCATAAAATAGTGTAAGAGATGAATCTCCTCAGTTTCCTCGTTTCCTTGTACCAAGGTACCCTCGAAGCAATCTCAGCTAATCCATCACTCAGATAATTAACACTACAAGTAAGATTCTAAAGAACACACTAGCAGTCAATCGTTCTTCCCGCGCACACGAATCAGCCCGTGATACAAAGATAACAGCCCGAGGAGATATGTTAAGGCTCAAAGGAGATCCCAAGTAAGTCCGCAAGGAAGGAGCAAGGATCGCGTGTCACGACCCGTGGTACTCGGTAACACTTGCTTGCCAAACAATCTTATCGTCCAGTATTATCGTACAAGTCCTGTCGACAGGTCGCCGAGAATATTAGATATAAGGATATCCATAGATACGAATCTTCCGAGAGGATGCTAACGCGTTAGGTATAACGGTTCTCCACTATTTAGGACTCGATAGGTAAAATCAGCAGGATCTCTTTTCGGTATCAAATTTTTCACCGAACAAGATAGATGAGAAACTATAAAACAGAACCGTAAGATACCCGTATTCATTATCTATTAATCAGCGGAAGCGAGAGCCGAGTGCCGGTTAAACACGTGCTTAGATCCAATAGCCTCGATAAGAAGAAGAATCTTGCCCAATACATAACAATGTTTTGTCTGTGTTCCCCGTGACCATAGTCGTTGACAAAAGAAGCAACCGGATTCACCTGGAATACCTACGCAAAGCGTGTACCCTACACCCGTAGAACAAGCTCCCAGATTAGCAAGCTACCAATTGAACACAAGTACCCTACCAATAGGTGAAACGTACACCTGTGCGTTGTACACAGCGAAGCTTTTTCTTCGGATTGTCCCTTCACACAGCTAGGATTTAGCTGGGACTGCGTACCCAGATACGTGTACCACATCCAAGGGACATGGTCGAAGAAGGTTAGGAGGTTAGCAATTGGGTACACGTACGGCACGCTCGGACGCGCATGTCGATGGACGAACGATCGGTGGGTCAAAGCGAGAAGGGAACAGATAAGAGACGTTTAGATGCAAGGTAGATGTAAAAGGAAGAAGGGAGGAAGAAAGGACGGAAGGTAGAGTTGGCAGGTCACGACCTAGACCGGTCGGTCTAGGAACGGATGCAAGCCACCGGTCGTCTAACTCTCCCACATACATTAGCAAGTTTCTCCTAACTTTTAGCCACGGTTGGACCACGCTAGGCTAACGTGCTGCCCGTACGATCGGATAACCAGCTAACCTCTGCGTCCTTTCATCCTTCCTCCATCGGCTTTCTTATCCTTTCTCTTGTTCCATCTTCTTTTTATTTTCCTTTCGAATCCCTTTCTTCTTCACTGTTTCGTCTCATTTACTTGGCCCATAATCTCTTTCCTTCGCGATACCTTTGCTCATAAGTAACGAAAGCATCGACTTATTCATGACCGAGGCTGGAGGGTGTAGCGGAAGAACAAGGTTGAGGGCGGATACCGAGGAGATAAGTTAGGAAAGGGGAGAAGGAGGTCCGTCCGTAATCTTCCTAGGTACGACGGACCCAGGATACACTGGTGAGAGTCAAGAACCTCGACAGCCAGTGCCCGCGGCCGTTGCCACAATATTTTGCTTGATTACTATCGCTGGAAAAGCTGCTCCACCGACCTGACCGAGACCAGATAGGGTACGGGGGTTGGAATATCCCCGTTTCTCTTTCTCCCTCTTCGTCCTCGTTAGTATGCTAATTTATCGGCGCATTAAATTTTCGCACCCGGTCCTTGATATAGCCCGGAATTTATGTTCTATATTTCAGACTCAAAGTAGATTACCGAGTAGCGCGAGTGTAACCTTTCTCTCTTTCCAACTCTCTACCCTCATTCTTCCTGTATATCGAGCGGTTTTCATCCTCTTTCGATTTAGTTTCAACTTATGCAATCTGTCCAGTTAGTCCGGCTCGACATCCGGAATTCATAAAACGTCATTGACGTAAGCTGATTCAGGATTGCTTTTATTAATTTTACTTTCGGTATTTCTTCCTATTTCTGTTCAATGATCAAATCATTATTCGTAATATGAATAATTATTTGAGTGTATATTTAGAGACAGCTGTTTTGTAATGGATAGGATATTCATAACGCTTCACCAGTGGTTTCGTATCAGCTGAACAGCTGCTGCC
Organism: Osmia lignaria lignaria; assembly: GCF_051020975.1. NCBI lineage: Eukaryota > Metazoa > Arthropoda > Insecta > Hymenoptera > Megachilidae > Osmia > Osmia lignaria. Next base: position 11,516,978 of record NC_135032.1, on the reverse strand, counting down.
CTTAGAGACTATGATTCAAAATAAAAAATTCTCAGATAAACTGGAATTTATGCTTCGATCCGAGACGCATAAAGGGAATGGAAGTTAAAGGTTAGTGCTCCTGGACCCGTTACGCGGAAATCCCAAAGTAACCCCAAAACTACCCGACCCTACCCGACACATAAATTCTTCATATCTACTTATTTGATTATTTGAAGTTAGCCACTTCCACATTCTACAATTTGAAAATTTTTCCTATTTTTATCTGACTCCTATCATGGTCGTTCGTTGAAAGAACAAAAATACAAGTAGCAGCTCGATACTTTAAACAGTTATGTTCCTGGACTGGTAGAAACCGGTAGCGAGATGTTTATACAGTTCCGACACAACATTGTAATTACGAGTGGATCTTGCTCCCAGTTGTACAGAGGTAATGAAACCGATTTCTTGTTCAAGAAAATACACGCGTTACGTAAGAACACGTTGCAACCGGCTAGAGAAACCTTGACCAATGCTCGATCTAAGGTAAACGAATCTCCTTCTATCGTAATCACCCGGTACAGGATATTTCGAACGATGCAAGAAACTAGAAAAACCTTGACCAATGGTGCATCTAACTACAGTAGCCGCTCGATAATTTGCCGCTTACCAAGCACCAGAGGTGGGCTTTTCTAAGAAATGCGAAATTATCGAGCGTTAATGGCATACATATGTATTTTCTTCGTCGTTCATTTGTTTATTCAAGCGGTTAATTATATGGCGGCGAATTATCAAGCGTCTAACGCGAACAAATTTCCTTCCACAATAATTCTTAGATAATTACTTTCTATAATAATCCAAATATAGAATATCTGAAACGAGTTATTCATAAATAATTCAAAAGACTGAAAACCTTGACCGGTGCTAAATCTAACCGGATCAACCCCTTTCTACCGTAACCATCGAAAAGCGGATATTTCGAACGGGTCGATGGTAAACGATGCAAAATCGAGGCATTCCCTCGCCAGACTCTGGATACACGGAAAAATACTGAAACCTATATCGTTAATCAGGCAAAAATTTCCGCGGTTACGTTGTTACGAACGAAGAGAGAGAGAGGAGAGCTTTGGACAAGTGCCAATCTAGCATCAAGGCGGTGTAGCCGCAGCCAAGAGCTGCCACGAACGAACGGGGTAGCCGGCTTGTACGCGATGCTTTCACGGGCCGATTCGTCGAAATCGCGGATTTTTATTTCTTCCGCTCGCTCTCGAAATCCGCCAGCGTGTACACGCCGACCTGCTGTTCCGTCGAACGAAAAAATCCTTTGAATGCCACATCGATGCTTCAACCCCGTGAAACTGGAATCTCTGGCGCGTACTTTCTCCCCTTTTTCCCTCTCTCGTTTCCGGTTCGTTCTTCGCTACTTCCTTCCGATTAAATGGAGAAACCAGTCTGCCAGTTTCGCGCAGACATAGACACAAAGGATGGATATGCAATAACGCGGTGGCTAACACGATCGTGATTTTCCGTGTTCGATTAGAAGGTACTCTTCGTGTTTCCAGCTTGAAAGGTGAAGCTAAATCTCGATGTGTAGCCACCTTTGTAACATCCGTTCGAAAGAACGGTACGGTCAGAGGATGTAACGAGGTGGGGGAGTGAAGAATGAAGAGGAAGAGGAGCGTGAAGCCCTTCGGGAAGAAAGTGAAATACGTTACGATCTGTCTGAAGCCTCTCTTCCGCGGACGATACGTCGTGACTGCTCTCAATAATAGGACTCCTCGCGGTGGGTGGAATATAATACCGAGGAGAGCAGAGGGAAACGAGGGATCGTGGTGCAACGAGGTGAGACTGAGCGGAAGAGGTGAAGAACAGACGAAGCTTTCCTCTTGGTACCGTTATTTCACCAAGGTTCTTATTTACCTTTCTTCACCACGACTCTTCTTCCTTCTCCGCACATCGTATATTTTCGGGGCGGAGGGCTCGATACCGACCTAACCGCTTCGTGATCCACTGATCAGCCTCGCGACGTGCCGTGCAACCTCGTCTACTAAGGATGCTAAGCCGTGCATATCTGCTCGATGTTATTTTTCCGCGTTTAACTTTAGATTAACCAAGGATAGAGGGAATTCGTTTATGTTTTCAAGATTAATGATGAAGAACCGTCACTTGTGACACCCTTTCTACGGCAAAGACCACTTATTTCGTCAAATTTCCTCGCCAAATGGCGGAAAATTGAAGGAAAATTCTTTTTCCTCGAAGATTCGTCGTCGCAGTGAATAATACCGGATTCGGTGCACGAGCTGGGCGGACTGAAATCGTACATTCGACGAGTAACTAGCGCGCAGCTGGCGAACCTTGGAAATTCACGATATTCGCGAATCGACGGAAGTTACCACGTATGTTTGGAAGGCGGGATGGTTTAGAGGCACTTTGAGCCAGTGCGAGCCTGTTGCCAAACTCCAGCTCTCGTTCACCGCTCCGCGCTGAGGTTATTTCGAAATAGGAAAATTATTTCCTCTGGCATTCGGGAACCGTTGACGGGAGGAGCAATGGCTGATCTCCGTGCCACGAATAGTATTTTCTGCAGGTTTTAAACGTGCCATGTACGGTGCATGTTCCAATTTGCTACTGACAAGTGGCTAAATCTGGATAAGTTCTTGGTGATCAGTTTTGTCAAAAACTCTCTAATAAAAACAAGAGAAATTCTTGGCTTCTTAAATAATTAATATAAAGAGGGCAAGGTGTATTGAAAAATATTTTGGAATATTTGCAATTTACAAAACATCAGTCACCATTAAAGGGGAGGAAACTTTTGAAAGCAGATTTCTCGCCGATTTTCGAGACTTCCTTTTCTATATCTATCCTCGTTCGAGTCCCGTATCAATTGCTCTGCCCACCTATGCGGTTTCTAACGTTCACCGTAGTCGCAGTTAACAAGGACGAGCCAATAGCTTGCGATTCCCATTTCCTGCTTTACTTCAAACTATGTATCGTCGACCGATGCATTCCATCTGTCCAACGAATTTATGCAATTCTACGAACGATGTCTCGTTACCAGGTATGCACGATAGAAACAGACACGAGAGAGAGAGAGTTTCGGATGTGGCGAGCACTACTTCATGCACGCACGAGAACCTCGTAAAACCAGCGAAACACGTCACCGACACGAACGCGTGAAATTGATCGCAATTTCGTGTTACAAAATACGAAACGTAGCTCGCCACCATGGTCAAGATTCATAACGAGGATGATTGAATTTCAAGAACACAAGCAACGCTCCACGCGTTACAAGCGCGCGGATACTCGCATGTGCATTTGCGGTCGAACCTGGTGGCCGAGTCTAACCGACGTTGAGAGCTTCGACGCCTGGAATATTCAGCTTGGGGACGATGCGGGTATAGACCCCTCTGTGGACCGTTTTATGCAAAGGATGGCTGGGAAATTTCGGCGAAAATTGCTTTGTAATTTAAGGAGTCTCCAAGCATTGATTCTTGATATATAAATTATGCAAAGTACAAGTGGAAAAATTTTCAATTTTTAATTGGGCATGATTAATTAACTCGTCATTGAGAAATACGAATCAACTCTTCAACCTGTTTAAGATTAAATTTTAAACAAAATATTGAGGTATTCTCAGACAGACTAATTTGCCAGTAATCCCTGTCCTTTTCCTTCCCGGATATCCCTATTATGGAAAAATCTTGTCCAGTGGATTCATCCAACGGAATCCTCGTGACGTACCGCTTTGTAAACTCGTCAGCACTGATAATTATATGGTAATAGTGTACGTTGTATTACAACAATGAGTACACGGTAACAAGACCGATGAAGAGTCGTAGAAGGAACAATGCTGTTAGCATCCTATTCAAGACTCGTTACAGCATACAACGCGACGTTATTTCACGAAAAAGAATGGAACATTATCCGGGCCATCTTCGAAGACACGTTTTCGTACTTACCAAGTTGAAACACAAAAAACTTTCAAATTCCCCGATGAAATTTAATTATGCGCTAACGCGGAATTCGTCAAGGGTTAACTTCTTTAATTAATCTGTCGTCAGGATGCGGGAGTTCATTTCTTCGCTGTTTAATCGCGTTAACACGCAGCGAAAGCGGGCAAATTACTTAGAACGTTTGTGGTATCTCGCGCTAGAATTTCGTATCATGCTCTATAGCAATGGCTCACCCTCTTGCTCTTCACCTTCATTCTCCACCGTCAGCTACCAACAACGCACTGATGTTCCACCGAAATTTCCACTAACTTCGCGAAAGTGTTAAAGCGTTCAAGTTTCGTTATCGCCCACTGCATCGTCTGAGTTAATCGAGCGTTCGCATCCGGGACGAATTCAAGACCCGCACAATGCGAACGTGTCCTTTTGTAACCGCACACGTTAATGAAAGTGACAAAGGGATAGATTCAAACCGAGACATTTGATGGCGTAAGGCGATTCAAAATTTAGGTAATTTTATGAAAATTCTGTATCTAAAATAATTTCTCAAATATTTTGGAGTTATTCCATCCCCCTAGAATATTAATTAAGTAGTGTAAATTAGTAAATTTACTAATTACTCGAGTAACTATAAATGCTTTTGTATTTTGCTAATCCAAGCAACTTACTTGCTCCTGTTTATCAAATATAGAAAATATAATATTTCACGTGCCCTCCTTCTACTTCTACACTGAACTTACGATTCTGCAGCAGAGTTGAACTCTCAAATTTTTGGCCTCCTTCCAATCACTTGATATAAATCTTACATTCCCTGGTGTAATTCATCTATCTAATTCATCGGTGAAAATTGCATTAAATCTTTCAAACATTCCCATAAAAAGAATCCCGACAGGTAGAACATTTCTTATAAACACTACCACAACTTTCTTTCTCTGTAAGTAGCACTTTGCTATACTTTATGTCATCAAATTATACCCTTTCTCTATCACATGCAATATAAGAAACAGTTCCACGAATCAATCACTAAGACATTCCTTCTGAAATCAATAGATGGCAAAAGGAAAAGATGGGAAACGAGGCTAATATCGATACACGTTACGAATGAAGTGCAACGAGGAATGCAACTGTGTTCGCTGTTCTCGTGAAATTCCATTGAAACGCTGGCGAGACTGCGACAGACTGTTAAACGTGTAATTTGCGGATTATTATAGCCGGCCAGTTCATGGGTGTCATCATTGCGGTTCCGAATCTCGTCATCGTCGTAGTAGCCAGTATGCTGATCGTCATTATTGACCTTAGTCGTTAACGTCCACCGCAGATTGTCGCTATCGATCGGTCCACAGGCAAAGAGTAAACTCGGTAGGCACTTTTGCCAGTAATATTCGAGCGGCTGACCACGGTACAATGGACGTTTACCTTCCCTTGTCATCCCCCCGCGGAAGCCTTCCGGCCATGGGATGAACGGTGATCAATAACAGAAGCGAATCTCTCAAACTTGGGCAAACATATGTGCACTGTATGCATGTAAGACTGGCACACAGTGTCTCCATTTTGGCGTTTACAATATATTATTGTGCCTTTGACAAATTTCCGGTTTCTAACCGTATTCTCTTCGAGGCAATCGGAAAATATATTTATTGAAATGTAAAAATTAGATTTAACCCTTTCGCGGTCATTTATCAAATACTTCCATCACGCGATATCGTGTGCTAGATTATCTACCCTTAATTGTGATTTAAAAAATCGCAAAATACACATGGATCGCTTCTACAGATTAGGCATCTACAAACCTGGGGTATTGTACTGAAACAAAAGGGTTAAGAGCCCTCACTTAGTCCTATTGTATTTAGCAATTTGCTCTCTGTATTCCAACGTTGAATTCTAATCGGGGCTCCAGAATTCATTTTCTCTGAGTCGGTAGCAAGTATCATAACATCGCCACTGGGCAATCCCTAGGCTGCCGCTTAACTCCAGGTCATACTGACCCGCTACGTGATAGCTTTACCTAACGGAGAGTGTAATCCTAATTTACCATCAGGTAGCCTTTGTTTTTTTTTTCTATAAGAGGATCGTGTAAATTGGAGGCGAGAAGGAAGCGTGTTCCTGACCTGTGATTAGAAGACCTTGTAACAGAAACTTGGAAATGACTATCATTCAAGTCAAAAGGTATTAAAATAACCCTTCCGATACTTCAAGGAGGTCTTGTAATAATAACTTGAAAATGACTATCATTCAAGTGGTATTAACCCTTCGGCAACAGACCACGGAGAGAGCTCCAATTTTAATTTAGTTTTGTTTTTCACATTGTTCTCATTGTTCTCCAGACTTTAGCTTTTATTACATTTCGAGATTTGTTAGCAGTGGCCATAGGCGAGACCCAGGTTCACGTTTCTTTTTCTCACTTCTGCTCCTTCGTCGCGATAGGCTAGCTACCCTCGTGTGTACCGTGTAAACAGTCCCTGTCACGATATTAACGGATCAGGGAAGATCTCTCTTCCGAGGTCCAGACGCGAAATATTGAACCATGAAGATCCGTCTGAAACCTGTTATGCAATGCACCTCATACTGGTTACGCTTGAAACGTACCAGGATCTACCGTGAAGCTTGTAAATAGGAAGTTGCGTAACCATAATCGAATGGTGCAAAGAGGAAGCAACTGTTGAGTCAAGAATATAGAAATAATAAATAATTCATGAACAAATAGATATTTTTGACTGGAAATGTAATTTCCTTTGATTTGTTCAATTTGATGATTTTTCTAATTTGTCTTCTTTCTTTGAATTTTGAAATATGAAATGTAAAAAAATTATAAAAATATTTTAGATTTAAATTTGAATTGGGGTGCTTCAGATTTTAGCAAAGATTGAATTTCCAGAAAATAGTTGAATAATGCACCAATAAAGTGTTCTTAGGAACCAGTTATTGTCTTCCGAGTCAAAGAGCTTTGAAGAGGGAAATAATCTTGAGTCTCGTAATATTTCGGCCAAGAAATTGCGTAGATCGTTCTTGTCGATCCAGCAGTGCAATAAAAGATGAACAGTTACGCTTCCATTTCGGATTAATTTCTCGTTTCTGTCGCAATAAAGGGTCTTCCTGCTGTTTGAACGCATCGAAAGGGAAAACAGACAGACTCTTTATTTCGCTTCAAAAAGAATTCTTTTCTGACTTCTGTCTCCTCCTTGTAATATTGTAAATTTTAAGTAATATTAAACCAAGGATATTTATCCAAAATATCGAGGAAAATTAAAATTTAGCAATCGAAGGCTGTATTTTCAATAAATTTTCAAACTTACACTCGAGATAATCAACAGTTTTTTAATAAACGAAACGTTGCCCGAGTAAATGGAATCACGTTTCGAGTTTTTTCAAAAGGTGGCCAATTTTGGGTCATAGTTTGAAATTCCACGTGATCGTCGCCGGATTATTCGACGCGAAGATCATACAGATGCGCTCATTAAGTTCACCACAGGCTCTTGGCAATCTAACTTCGATGAGCCATCCACGAGGAACTCTAATTGGCTGACGTGCGCCGACCGCAGATTAGAACTTCTTCTTCACTTTCATTCGTGCTAATCAAAAGCCTTCTAACGATCAGCCGGTCGGCAACGACGCTTATCCGTTCGGTGACTAGCGATGCACGTAAATCAGCGAGGCTCTCGAAACTGCAGCTGCACACCAGGTATGCTGTGATCGCATTAAAATCGGATTTGTCGTCGCTGCGTGCTGGCTACGTAATTTCGTACCGACGCGACGCCGATTTGCGATTTCGACGTGTTACAATTTCACCGCGAAAGTGTTACTTCTCCTTTGACAAAAGCGAACTTGAAGCCGTTTAAACTAGAAATCTAGGAAATTTATTTAATTTCCTTTTGTTACATTCTTGGATATCTGAGGCCCAGTTATTAAACCTTCGAGGATCCCTTGATAAATAAATAAAATTAAATAACATTTAGATCTCCCCTTAATTCAGCACTGCTAAGAATATATGAAGAATAAAATTGTTATAACAATTTTTGGATTTTCCATAAAATAAATCATTATGGTAGAAGATTGTATATTGGAGTAACTTAACTGATACAGAATTTCTACAAATATTTCTAATGAAATTGCAAGAAGAAATTTCGCGAATATAGTTCAGGGCAAACACGAGGAGAAATCAATTTCATCGGGACAAGAAACGCGAAGAGATTGCAAGCAATCAAGACAGGATGATCAAGCGTAAAAATGATGCTCGCACGAAGCGCATAAATTTTCAAATAAATCACGGTCGAAGGACTTTGAGGTCGGATTATGAAGCGCAGAGAGAAGAAACGAGCAACACGTCCAGGTAATCAATTTATTGGAGCTGAGAAACGCGTTTAAATCTGGAACGATCAATCCTGTCCAAAGGAGCAATCGTAATAAACGATAGAACGATCATGTGCAAGAGAAAGATAAGAAATGCTAACTTTAAACTGCAGAAAATTTTTTCCAATAATAATCGTCCAGGTTTTTTACAAATGAAGAACATGATATTAATATACTGGCTGTTTTTGCATGATGATTCTAATGCTCTACTTAATTATATTAATTTTTTCTAACATTTTCCTTTCATTTTTCTAAAATTTAAAATATTTGCACATATTTGTAAAGAGAAAAGATGAATCATATTTAGTTTTTTGGAGTATCATGTAACTTTATATTTTAAGATAATTGAAACTATTCAAATTTTATTCCAAGATTCTAAATTTTTCTGAAATACGATAAATGTCTTATGACGTTACCATCGCTAATCGTCTGGTAGTCGACGCGACGCGGAACAATTAATAACAAGAAGAAGTCGAAGGAGAGGAAGAAGAAAAAGGAATGGAAACGGAGCAGAAAATAGGAAAAACGTCGACGACGTCAATTTTCTGCCAAACGTGGCTGAGTGTCGGAAAGTACACGCCGTCACTCGTGGACAGAACCTCCGGCCGTCTTTTACGACTTTTTAAGAAGTCAACAAAGTTCGACAGCGAGTTTCACACAATGGCCGGCCGGATCTCGCCGTTTTCTCATTCCTTGTCTCTCGAGGGAGGTCCCCACATTGTCTTCCCGCGTCGTCGACCATCTTCCTAGCCGAATGCGAGCCTCCTCTTCGTCGACTCTTTTATGCCGATTGTCCTAGATAAAGTTTCGAAGGCATCCTCGTTAAACTGTTTTGAGATCACTGTGCTGCGGACGTAATTAAGTTCGAAACTCGATGCCCGTTGAAAAAAGTGTTCACAACGAGACAAGGGATCCTTTCGATGGACTAAAAGTTCCTTTAACTTTGATCATTTACTCGTTTCTTTATATAATCTTAGATAGTTCATACCCATCGCTAGGTACAGTGGCCATTCGATAATTTACCACCTTCAAGTAGATCCAGACATCACCATCCATATGGTTACTCAAACCATCGCTGCAAAATAAATAAAAATTCGGCCTTTCTTCATGGTCCGCCGTCCGAGGATTCACCATTACCGTCTTTGCATGCATAACGGTACACTGACAGAAATGATGGCACCTAAATTTCAATAGACAGATACTAATTCCTTCTTCAAAGTATCCCCATATTTCAATAGCATGTACCAGTGCACTTAGGCGGTCAGTGAGCATATCAGTACCCTCATGGTCGTCAGTGGGTTAATTAGCATGGCACGGGCTGTTCATCACCGATCTTTCACTTAGCCCAGTGTCCGTTTCGTCCAGCCTACTCGAAATTCAATATCCTCGACTAATCTCGTTCCCAGTTGGAAAGAGTCAGCCTGACGGCGGATCCCGTTAAGATTCTTCATCCCTTCGGCTGCACTTCCGCAGTCTAGCCATCCCGCGGATGCAGCATTTCGCTAGCGCTCGATGATAGATCACCGCGAACGGCGAAAGTTCGACGATGAATCGGCTTGTCTCTAGTGGTTAACTTCCAAGGGACCGTTCACTGTTGCGTGGTCGGTCGCAACGCACGGCTGCATCGACTAGCCATCGACTGGTTTACTCGAACCGACTGATCGAGGCGTCGTTTCGTGAGCACATCGCCACTAATTCAACCTCGCCGAGTCGATGCTGACCGATAATAATATTCCATTACGCCGGTCCACGGTCGTACATCACCGGTCGTCACGCGGATCGTCCACAACGCGATACCATCTACATGAGGCGTTAATTACGCGCCGTCCTACCGCGTTACACTGCCACTCGTGATATCTCGACAGAACGACTACCTACGGAGACGGTCAACCTGTCCTATCTTTTCCAGCCCTTCTCTTTCAACCTTTCATCGTTCCGATCTCTTTTTACCCTTGTTCAGTTCCATGATCCGGGATGTAACGTACAATTTTAATAGAAAATTGCACGGATATGTGGGACAAATTATTCATCTGTAACTGTAGGTAATTATACTGCAAAAGTAGGTTAGTGTTGAACGATGTACGCAAACGAGTGATAATTAGAGGAGAATCTTAAATGTTGGATAATGCTTGTTTAATCGTTCTAATGGGGTTTAGCGATGTGTTGACTGTCATTGATGAATTGTATTGCAAATTTGATTTATTTGAGGAAATGTGCAACGTTTCATTCGAAGTGCATTTGTGAAGTGCATCAGTCATTTTTCGTATAGATATAAAAAGTATCTGTAGTTAGACGATTTTGTTATTTAAATAAAGAGAATTTAAGGTACACGTGTAACAGAAAATCGAAATAAAGCACAGTCACGTGTTTCATGTGATATTTCTTTTTCGTTAGACAGGTATTCTCCACGGGGCGATAGATAATCTTTTGCTCGTTTTTGAGCTGCAACGGCTCCAATTATTTGGATAAATGGGGAGATCTGTTCGATAAATCGGTAACAATATACCTTTCATACGAACAGCACCAAGATTTTCATATAATTCAGCGTATAAATAATACTGTATTCTATTGTATACTTTTTCAGAAACTTGGTTGATCGACTTGAAAAAATGAAAATTCTCAAATACACCTTATTATGAAATTATTGAAATTATGGAAAAAGCTGAAAATTGAGAAAAAATATTAAGGGATGATTTTACTAAACATTTACTAAAATAAACAAGCATATCCTCCAATTAGTTCATAATCAAATTAACAGAGGCTGGAATTAATTAGTCGAGCTTACAAGAGACTCGTTTACAAAGCAGTTAGCAAAATTGAACGATAACAATTTGTCGTCCTTATCGGTACTGTTGATTTACAATTTTCCATAGACGCACACGTGTATCGGTTTTTTATTTTTATCATCAACATATGTTGCGATGGTAATCGGTGTTTAACGAATGCACTCGTATAACAGCTGTCAAACGGGAGGTAATTGAGGGGGGCAAGAGTAGGGGGATGAAGTTCGATTATTGAAGCTCAGTCAGTCGGACCGTAAACCGGTATAAATTGAAAGTAAATACAATTTAATTGCTTGCATTATTACGCTTCTCGCTGCGAATAAGTTGCCACTTCGGCCGCGAATGAAACGCGGAAGAAGACAGTATCGGTACTCGCGGTGAAGATTTAGCTTCGGTTTTGCCGGCTTCCGGCAAGCAGTGTTTCGAAACGCTTTATTTCTTCTCGGCTGTGTCGAATGCGGCGATAACGGACCATGGATTTCGAATTGCCACGTCACTTGCGACAGCCAATATGTCACGCTACAAGTTAATTTTGTTCGGATAGAACAGAGAGGTCGGTAAACTATGGACCGCGGGCCAAATACGGGCCCGCCTTTTGTTTTTCTACCATTCGTGAGTCGAGAAAAATTGTTGTATAATTTCAAAATGTTAAAATATAATAAGTGTGTAATTCAATACATAATTGAATTACCTAATTTACATCCCTGGTTAATCTTGGAAATTCTATCTCCATTTACAGAATATACGACCCCAAATCCTCGTGTATCTTAGCAGACACTAACGTAATTAAAGGTGGTTGCACAAGAAAAGCACGTTACTAGAATTCGTCAGGAGCAATTCCGAAGTCGGTCGGTAAATGTATCTTGGTTCGAATTCTATTTCAATAGGGTATTCAATTGAGCACGTCTGAAGCTCCGCGGTTGAGAGCGTAGACGGTACTTTGATTGGTTTGATTTCAAGATAGGTAAGTCGCTTATTAATTCAGACGTCGCAGCGATAAACCAAATTATAGGATACGTAGCGCGTGCAAATGCTGGCGCAAGCGTAACGCACGCCTCGATTGACCGGATTCGATACGGGAGGAATTGTCAATTTGCTCCTTTTAACGAGGATCCAACTCGATTATTTCGAACGGGACGGCCCTACCGAATGGAATCGATTTATTTGATCGGCGATCGAGTTTTCGGAACAATTAACGATACTGGCAATTTAATATCTATCGTGTATTATCGAATTCTTACTTCTTCTTTTTCAATGGAATGGAACGCTGATCCGGTTATTATGAGTTTCGTAACATGTAGCGTGAAATCGAATTTTTAATTGGAATAGATATGAAACGGGAATATTAAAATTAGGCGAATTTCGGTACATATTGGGGAGGAAATTCTTTCATTTAATTTTTTACTATTCATATTCAAATAAAAAATGATAATTGATACAAGTTGTACATATTAATTATTTTGCTAGGTGTTTATTTTCAATTCAGTTTATAATAAAAAATGAACCTGACGGTTTTGCTTTGCGGTGTTGTATAATCGGCGACGAGCATTGGAGAACAGAGTGTCAAACGTATAAAGCTATCGAACGAGAAAATGAATAACGCGAATCCGTTCGTGCGAAAAGACTGCACCGACTGTCAGGAGACTTCGTGCCGGAAGAGGAATCTAAACTGCACTTTCGTGCGAGTAAACTTTAAAGAGTCATATGTCAAGACGTCGGACCGACTGTCAGAAATTCCCTTCGGTTACCGTCCCGATAAACCGTTCTTTTATTTTGACGAACGAACAGGTATCTTCGCATCGACGCGATGAAAAACACGAGAAATTATTTTTCAAAATTGATCAACGACAGTTGACTTGTCGCTGTGAATGATCAGCCGAGAAATTAATTAATTGACTTACCGATATGAGGAAAGCGGTTGATTCGATCTCAGATGTTCGAATCCTGCAACAAAAAGAGACATTTATAACAATTAGAGACATATATTAACAATTGAAAATTGAATATTTGCTAATTTATTAATTAATTCATTATTTATTTCAATTAAGAGGCCAGTTATCTTGCAGTGATAATATTTGGGTAGTCATTTCCATTATATCTTAAGCTTTAAACTGATAGCCCATAAATGTTATTTTGCCACACTTTTCTGTCATTAAATCTTATCAGACTTTTTATGCCTCGTAATCCGCCACTTGATATGCAGCAAGCCAATGAAAAGTAGTATATCCGTACAGTAGGTCGTACAATCAGAATTAATAGAGCCATTTCACGAGGGCAAGATAAGGAAAACCCTCAGTATACAGACATGTTTGTGGACACTGAAATAGACTGGTTGCATCGGTCCTATGAAAATCGCGACTACCTTGGAGCGATCACGTCTATTTGAAATGTGTTCCAGCCGCATTAACCAGTCTTATCTGTACGTGTCGTAACTGAGCACCGGGATCATCTATTCCCTGCCTTATAACGTTAGAACTTTAAATATGACTTGCTTCGTGATCACGAACGTGTACAGATTTCAATTGATCACAAATCTTATCGTCCATATAATTAATTGAATCTTTACGACCGCGAAAAGGAATCGTATAATGTGTTCCTAGTTCTTAAATCAAGTGTCATTATTTTAAAAAATGTTAATTTTCCTTTGATATTGCCAAGATCTAATTATGAGAGATAGAGATACTTAATTAATTTTCAAATTTCAATTAAATATTTTCTGTAGGTTTAGGTCACAATTGACCAAGCCTATAAAAATCCATCGTCCAGAAATTAACCGTAGAAAAATTTATCTTGGTTCAAAGTAAACCAAGCAAGAATGTCTACATTAAAATTTTTCAATTTAAAAAATAATTTAGAGTTTAGAAAATGAATAGAGTGAAAAATGAAATTAAATTTGTGATTGCTTCGGTGATCTGTCAATGTTGCCCCGTAACAAAGTAAGCAATCTGTGGTAATGCAATACGAATGATAATTTCATGGTTGGTTAGGAGGATCCGTTTAAGCAACGCTCATGAAACCATGAAAACTCGAGCGGTGCATTATCATCGGGCTAAGAAATAAACGTCAGCGGAAGACCTCGGTTGAACTTTTTAATATGACACATAGCCGTCGTAGCAGCCGTTATAAGAAGTCCGGGCCGCGGAATTTAAATTCTTTTCACAGTTTCACGGAGGATCCGCCTTTAGAGAACGGGCGAAGAGGAAAGAGCAAGCGGGTCGGCTCTGGGGCGTAGAAAGAAATATTAATTCCAGGTTTTTCTCTCGCCCGGCCTGTAAGAAGGTGCGAGACTATACGTGGCTCTCATATTCCAAGTAGCGGAGGAAAGTCAAGAAGCTGGAGAAGACGAATAAATTTCTGTCCCTGAGAGCTGGTAATGGATGAACGCGAACATGGAGCTAATAATATCTATGAGAACGAACTCTTAAATTGAAGTATCTTTGGGACAATGGTCGAGGAAAAGACTTGGAAAGATACTTCGTTATCAATACTAATGAGAAATATTAAATTTATACAGATCAAGATTGTGCACATTTTTCTTATAAATTATGATGCTTTGATTGGAACTGATAAAAATTTATTAGGGGTGCACGGATGTCAGGTCGGGCTAATAATTACCAATGTGAATGAAGAAGAAAAACCCAGTCCTGAATACCACTACAATTACCTAATAATTCAAAAAAGTAAACTATAACAATGATCTACAAAAGTGAATCTTAATAATGGAGCATTATAAAGATGACTGTGATAATAAACCTGCTAATAACATTTGAACTATAAAATTACACAACTCAACCCTGAAATTGCCCATTAATTTCCATGCATTTCCTTCGAAAGTCCATAAAACGCCATTCTTAGCCCTATATCGTACACGGTTAATACGAAGGACGTGAAGAAAAAGCGATAATCAAGAAGAAGTTCCCACGGTATCATCAAAGCAACCACTTAAAATCGTTCCAGAAACGAGTAAAAATCAGTTGAAATAAATCGAAGTGGAATGTTAATAACTGGACATGGATGGTAATTGAATATCAGTATACGCGTGCAACTGTCCATTAGGTAGCTGGCACAGGAATCCAAAGGCAGTAAGAGGATCAATCAGGCTATTCCGGCAAAATATGTTCAGCGGATCAATAAAGCGTCACTTAATGGCTCGTAACTACAGCAAATGTAACGGTAATAACCGTAACATTAATAATTAGTCGCGCGGAATATGTATCGTGCTTCCAAGCGACTAATGTGCCTTGAGAGTATTGCAAAAGGACTATGTTACGATGTCTAGATAGGTAGCATAGACAGAGGGACACTTCCTGTGATTCTGTCTTCGCTTCTGGGCCTTTGCTATTTGTCTAAGTCCCACAGAAGGCTTACAAGACTATTTATCTTCCTTAGAGGAATTTCGGTCGAATAGATAAAATTTTACAAATTGATAAATGTTCCTTCTTGGAATTGGGGTAGGGGGTGGAAGATTAGTCTATATTCCAAGATGGACCAGACGAGCTAGTTACGTCTTTGATATAAAATTTGACTATTTCTAGGTCATTAAATTTCCTAATTTTTTAAATAGCATCGCAAGCTTTAAAAAGTAAATTTAAAAGAATTTTAACAATTTTCAACAGTATTCCTATGACCTGAATAACGTTTCAATAGTGCTTCATTTTTGATCCCTCATGGCGTTTGCTATTTGTCTAGGATCCATTGAGGAGGCTTTCAAAATGATTTGTCGGTTTTTGAAAGCTCCGAACGACCGACATTGGACATAAATCGGGAAACCGAGAGTTCGAACGGTAACCATCGAGATCTAAAATCGTACCGTTTAATCTGCCGATAATGGGCATTTCGAACGTAGATAGATACACATATTTGTCTAGTATGGAGCTGTTTCGTTGCTATCGGTCGGTACTTGCCACGGGATCGAGAGCCTGTTTCTACTTTATTGCCGGATTCGATCGTTTAATTAGACCGTTGAATCATGGACGTTCGATATGATTCGATTCTCGTCGGCAAATGAAGCGTGAACGTTCGATGCTATTCCTCGGAAATACGCTTCGAAATATCTTCGATGTGGATTGAAATGTTGCCATTTGGAATTTTTCAAGATGCCATCATCTCGAATCAAGGACATTCAATTATTATTATTTTTTAAATATTCTTAGCTGCAATAAAATTAATTTTAGAAGCCAAGTATTGACTCAAGTCATTGGGCTTGACAATAATTTGTCAAATTTGTTAATTTGAGTCATGGCATTAATTTTAGGTTTTCATTTTCTTATAATTGCTCTGAATAATTTTGATATATATTTTAATAGTACGTTTGGAGTTATCGTTATATAGGAATAAAAAATATTGCCAATACGATAATAAATCTCCAACGTAATTCAGATGTTGCTACTTGACTTATGGGAGTTAGTGTATATTCAATTGCTGTGTGGTACATCTACCTTTCGGGAATCCCATAACTCGTGCAACGGCAATAGCAGTTCTAACAACCCCTAAACTGTCCAAGACGCGGACATAACGCGAAGAGGAAACCATATAATACAGAAACTCGCGTTTCAGAAGATCGTTTATAGCGTAATCTGTGTCGAGACGCTTGTACCTCCATTCGGTTTGTGACATATGTTCGAAAGAAGCTGTTGCTTCGATGCTTTCGAACGAATGACGAAGAGCATATAGGATTCATTAGCATCCCAAGACCAGTTGTCATCCTCGACACCTTTGCTTTTAATATATTCTTACCGTTTTCATTCTCTCCGATGCTACCGTCATTCATCTTATCCAACGTCTGCTCTATCATCTGCTTCGACTGGAGCAAAGCACAAACGATCAACAGCCACGAATAGAATGCATGACTTCCTCTGATCAGCAGTAAATAATCTGTTCCCTCTCGTTCATTATTCAGTTTAATGGCTATTCGTGATGACTCGTTTCAATTATTTTGGATTTCACATTTTTACAGCCTGCGGGTTGAATGCCTCGACAGTAGACTCTCTTTATATTGTCAGGTAAATGATTTGACCTTCGCATGGATTTTCATGGATATTAGTACTGATGATTCCTTTCTGCTTAAAAATAGAAGCTCGAAAAATGAAAGTTTGAAAAATTTCTCAAAAATTTTACTAAATATGAAGCTTTAAATTAACATTCTATTCCTGTTTATGAAAAGGATGATAATAGGATCCGGCGAGACTCCGAAAGATTGAAAAAAAAAATTCCCCACCCAACCCCGAGCCGAATTTTCGGGTACCCGTCCCCTAAAACAACATTCCCCATACAAACTACATTTCTCTATCGAAAATTGTTCCTTTCGCCTCGGAATACTTGGTAGTATTTGTACGCTTTACACGTGAAGTATGTTTGGTATATCGTGGCTGTTCGCGACGATGAGCGTGCGGTAGTAACTCTATAGGTCGGTTATTATAAATTCCCTTGCAGTAACCGCGTGGAGTAGGTAGCTGCGTAACTACGTACTTGGATAATAGTCTGAAACAAGTACCGCCACGAAAAGGGCGAGGTCAACTTGTCTGTCGCATATTAAAGACACCGCGGATGGGGCCGTATCGCGCTAAAGTCAGGAATGCGCATACACGTGGTAGCCTGGTAAGTGGCTCGTATATTGGAACGTATGTACGTTTGAGAGGTGGTATCGAGCAGGAAGAAACTTCCTTCGCTATTCGACACGAGCTATCTCTCTGGCCATGAAAGAAACACGCAAACCGTAGAATCGAAAACAACGATGCATTCTGTACAGTCTGTTCAACTTCGAACAGTGAGTAGGTCGGAAAGCGGACGATTTTTCAATTCCACACGCATCGTTGCACGGGCGTTGGTTCGCGAAAATCGTGAACGGTCTGGTACGGTCGTGGTCGTTAGTCTGAAAATCAGACCTCGGACGATAAAACGTGAGGAAATTCGGGCGAATATTCGGCACGGGGAACGTGACACGGGCAAGAAGGTTAATAGGAACTGCCTCACGTAGCTCATTCTACGGTTGCACCGGCTGCATATTATTCACGTCTTGGCCGGATGGATCGCGAGCAAATTCATAAAGCAATCCTTTGTACGGATACTTCGGCAAGGGTGGGCCGGTCTTTATGGAAATTTCCCGGTCTGGTGCTCGCCTTACGACCTGGGTGCCGAGGAAACGAGGAAGGAAGACAAAGGGATGTAAAATTTCGGCAAGAATGACTTAAAATATTGCTGACCGCAATTCGTGAAAAACGAATTCTATCCCGTCTGTTCTTCTATCGTGGACCTCCCACGTGTTCAACGATTTCCTCGTCGACCGTTAACAATCGTCGGAAAAAATTACTAACGATCCCTTTCGATCGATGGATAGTTTAATCGAGCACAATTTCATAGCCGTTTAATGATCGGCTAACGGATAGAAACGAATTCCTCGTTCCCGAAGACATTTTCTACGTTCATTCTCTTCCTCCTTCTTTTCTCCACCAACGTGTAATGGAAAATCCATGACGTAACCCGGTTCGAGAGAGGTCTGTTCGATCTGTAGGAGATTCAGTTTTAGCCGGGACAAGTTGCCAAGACGTCCCACTAATTTTACGGTCAACCGCCGACGTATATACTTTGGTCGACAGTATTGAGTCCGTGTGGCAGGTACAAAGCAGCAGCCAGTCTTGTTGTACTTTGCTCGATAACGATACTAAGATGCTTCCGCTGGGAGATCACGTGACGTTAATTATCCCCGAAGTAGTTGCAAACTGCGGTAATGTAATAGGGTATACTCGGCGCATACTTCGCGCGCTCCGAGTACAGAAGTTCTTTCAACGTGTCCGTCAGCAGAGAACCGTTTCTCATAGGAACTTTGTACCGATGCGAATCGCGTATCATTAGCAAACTAAGGAAGTACCTTTGCGTGGATTTGCGGGTCGCTTCGAATGATTTTGTCATTTCTAAAATGCTAATTCAGACAATTGACTCTAATACGGAGAACTACTCAAGTGTTACACTCACTTATTAATAAAACTTTGCCAGCTTGTAGAGCTCGTCGAGCTGAACACACCTATACCCCCTTTTGGGGACAGACGGCTAATTGTTTAAAAGATATTAACAATTACAGTTAGTTACATTCTGAAGTATGACAAACTCACATATACAACTTTCAATCTAGAGATCCACGGTTCAAATCCTTGGTTCCCAACATTTTTTTTTTTTTTTTTAATGATAATTTGTCTCTTTTTGAATAACTATTACATAAAAATTATTGAAAAAAAAAAAAAATTTTTTTCGGACTCAAGGATTTGAACCGAGGACCTTTAGATTGCGAGTCAGGTGTTTAACCACGGAGTGGATCCATGACTCGCAATCTGAAGGTCCTCGGTTCAAATCCTTGGTTACCAAAAACATTTTTTTTTTTTTAAATCTAATTTTTTTTTATTTAATCATATCTACTAATTTCTTTCACAACGACAAGACTAACTCCAAGAATCGTTCGAGCCTCAGGACACAAGCCAGTCCAAGTAACTTACCACGGTTAGAGCCCTTATCTCCACGAAGCAGGATCTTTATCAGTGACGATTTATCGATACGTAACGGCGCGGTGATCACGGGCCAGATCGTGATCCAGTTAGAAAAATAATAATTAGTCGCCGGGGTTCGGTATATAGGTTGCGTTACGAGTTGGTATGCGATTGCCGCGTGCGAGCACTGCCTGTATTCGTTGACCTAGCCGGTAACCAGCTCGAGCCGTTGCATAAGTAGCCTACATAAATTGCCGGCAGACCGGTCAGCCTGTACCTCGAACAATAAAGAGGCCGAGGAAAAGGAAACGTGCTCGACGGAGATGCAGGTAATCGAGTTCGTTGTACACGCGTGTGTGCACACGGAAGGGTAGAAACGAACGTCCGGCGGGGGCGAGAGTTCGCTCGGCGTCGTTCAAATCACTTTGTTACACCTAAGCGAAACGCGGAATGAAAATACGACTGTGACGATCCACGTGTCTTTGATGTAGGGATGGGATCAAGTTCAATATAGTAGGCCTGTTAAGGAATGCCTCATTATGAATAATAATATTAAAAGAATTTAAATAAAATTCTAATTTTGAAGATATTAATTAAAGAATGAATTAATTAGATATTAATTATAATATTAAGAAATAATTAATAGACATTAATTAAGAATAAGAGTCCAGTATTTTGCCATTAAATTAAGAAATTACTGTTATGCAAATATGATGAATAATTATCTATGCATTAATTAGAATGGTGTTGATTTTAATTTATAGGAAAGGTGCAAAATGTAGTTGTCAATCTAATACCTGGCGTATACTTGATCCCATCCCTACTTGTAGGTGGATGTACAAGTACAGGTGGGTTCGGTGTGAGGTTGCTTGTTAGTGTGCGAGCGTACGCCCTTCCTATAACGGTGTTCACGAGAAGCAGTTTTAGCCGGTGATCTCGTGAGTCCTGCAGACAACCGGGACACACCGAACTTGGACACTTAGCCTCGTGGGTGTTATCGAGGAGGTTGGCTTGGTCGTTGCACTTGCGGCTGACCATATACGCTCGGGATACCTTGACATTATACCGACCAGATGACTGACGTCACTGAGTTCGACCGTGAAAGAGTAAGGACGAAGTGGAATTATGTTTCTCTTGGAAGGTTATTCGTTTCTTGCGGTTCGTCCGATCTTTCGTTTGATCCTTTTGTGTATTGAAACTTGAGTTCACGGATATTTTCACCTGATTCACACGAGTGATATTCTGTATTAACCCATTTAACACCACTAGATTGTTGATATATAAAAATGAAATGGTGTATGTTTATTTCCCATTCATGCCCTGATTATTAAATTAATCAGCTGGAAAATTAGTGTAATTATAGTTCAGAAACTGGATTAGAAAATAATCTATTTGTTGCCCTTTAATTTACGGATGATTTAAAAAAATAATAAGTATAACTAATTACTAAAAATAAAAATACCAAATTAATATTATTTCAAATAAAGAGACATCAAAATAAATTTTAGGAATAGTAATTAGTATTAGTAATTAGGGTAAATAAGTTATTTTCAATTGATTTATTTGTGAATTCTGTCGATTGAATGTTTCCTCTGATATAATATTTATTTATTTCAATAATTAAATGCATATGGAATGATCAGAGGTTCTTTAGATTCCTCCACGATATAGGGTTAATTACCCATACGTTTGATCGTAATTAAATTAGAAAATGAATTCTAGCTTGGCAAACATACGAACAGTGGAATACAAGCCTAGCGAATTCATTGAATCAGCAATATTCAGGGAAATGGAAATAATTATACGCTTGGATTAATCATTTCCTGCCCTGTACCGGTGAGTTTAATCTATCGCACTCGAATCGGTGACATGACAAATCACGCGATGAAACTGAATGCCGATGACATTTATCGTCATAAAACAGATCATTTAATTAGAAAAATCTCAAATTATTTATTTGTCTTCTAACCAAAATTATAGAAATATTTCCAAGTCACGACAAGGAACATTAAAAAGTTCATTATCTTCGAATTGCGCTCCACATTTCCGGCCGATAGCCCGGTTGCGATCACGATTACAATCTGACCCAGCCTTTATCGTCCACATCCGTCACGAACGAGGAGACAGACAGAAATTCCGTTCCGTTCGTTCGAACGATCGCGTGTCGGCGAGGCGACGAAATCGAGCCCCGTTCTTCCGGTTTCGAGCGCGGGGGCTTCGTGTCGTTACGTGTTATTTTGGCGCCTGCCCGGCCAGACGCATATTTCGCTCGTTCCACTTTCTTGTCACGAATCCTGCAACCGGTCTACCTGCGAAAGGAGCTCGCCGTTCGCTGGTTTTTGCGCATACCCAGGTATGCACCGAACTGACTCGACTTGAGTAAACGTCGTCGAGGTTTAACGGTACAGGCCGTCCAGATTGGAACCGTCCACAGTGGACTGGCCGTTACGTTTGGTCCCACGAGAAGCTTGCTCGCTTTACGAGGCTATCAAACAGATAAACAAGTTCACGGCCAGAGAGATTAGTCTCCGAGCGGGCGGTACAGGATTATCTTAGCAATTTCTAAGGAAAATGCAAATGAACGCTTCTTAACCCAGCGTGGAAACTACGCCCGTATACCTTAGGATCAACATGGGCGAGGTCCGATCAGCAAGTTTTTTACGCGAAAACCAGACTAACTGGACTAACTGGACAACTCGTCTATCGTTATCGCGATTTTAATTTAGCCGAATATGACACCGATATCATACGGCTAATTAGAATCGAACGATATCACGACAGAGGTCAAGCCCGCTGGTTCCTGTCACACGGTACCAACCTCTCCGGAGATCAGTGTCCAGCCTCTAATTTCCTCCCGTTACCTCCTATCTATACCGTTGTGTCGTATCTCTATACGTGGTCACACTCCTACGCCAACCCTCTTGCAACCCGTTCCCTTCCTGCTCCTTGTGTTGTCGTCGCCTATGACCCGACCTGAATGTATACAACGGGGCCAATAGCAATTACGGCCAGAGCTATATGGCTCTCTTCGAGTACAATGAGACGATCGTTTCGATCGAGTTACCTTGTCTTTGGCTTTTATTCTCGATACCAAAGGTAGAAAGGTATTTTTGGGAACCAGTGTTCTCTAAGTATGTGTTGAAAGGTGTGTCGAATTTTCTAATTTGGAAAAGTGATAGTTTGGATAGGTAATCTTTATTTTGAAAATTCTATATAGACAATTTTTAATCTGTGAAATAAAATTTAGGGACTAGCTAAATTTTCTGAATGATAATTCTTAATATTAAAAGTGAATTATGCAATTTAACTATTATTAAAGCTCTTGCTAATAATAGCATACTTGGAACACTAGGAATAATTCAGCCGTCTCTATGACAAAGATTAATTTCCTCTACTACTATTTCCGTGACTGTCATTTTACTCATTAATCCGACATTGCACAACTAATGCATGTTCCTCTCCATCCAAGAGCTATGTTATCACAATTTTACAAGTTCAATAAAAGAATATATATAATCAATGGCATTCATCATCATTATAATTAAAAAAAATCTGACACTAATCAGAAATCTATTACTGGATAATAAATTATTACCTTCTCTTCTAATTAATGACTTTCGAAATTTCCTTCTCCGAATCAATTTTGACGTGTTGTTTGAATTTAAATTGCCGGATATCAAGAGAATACGGTTTGTTAACGTAATCGTCACGATCACCGTCGAACGGAACATGATCGTGCCTCTTGATGAGATACACCGCAAGCACACGAAGAAAATTGAAGCAAAGTCATTTAAGTGTTTACCCACGTTCCCAATTATACACGGTGAACCCTCGCCACCAAAATAATTATCTTCTGCAACCCGTTACTTGGAATTGACCATCTTACATGACATTTTCTTTTTCACTGCACTATTATGCATACAATGCAGATGCAAGACAGTGTTCTTGACTTAAATAGACTAAAAATTAATTACTTGTCAATTATTTAATAATTATTGATCTTATTACAATCTTGGCAATTTTTAATTTTATAATGATTTGTATTTTTGAAGCGAGGGTGCAAAGATACCAATCAATTTCAATATTTCCAATTTTTCCAATACTTCCAATTTCAACACTTTGAAATTTCAATACTTTCAACTTTTCCAATATTTTCAATTTCAGCAGTTTGAAATTTTAATATTTCCAATAAATATTGATTATATGAAATTCGTTAATTTAACGAATCACCATAAATAGATGGTAAATAATTTTTGGAGAATAAAAAATGACCAATAACTTGAAGTGATCTTTTAAAAGGTTCCCTGTATGTTCTGCCTAGTGTAGAAATTGTAATCACCCCTTTTACATGTTTTCAATTTGCGAAAAACCAGCTTTCAATTCGAAAGCAAGGTGTGTAGGGTTACGATACGCCAATCGCTATTGAAAGCTCAGGAAAAGATTTCAGTTGTTGATTGTACTTGGAGATTTCCTGGCAATAAATCACGAAGAATTACAACCTATTTCAATCTGAAAAATAGTTAAAGTCATGTACGCACCGTAAACCTGATCTCTGTCGCTGTTCTGTACAGCGTTCATAGAATTCTACGTTGATTGGTAGCATTTGCACCTTTTTGTCGTAAATGATTGCAATCTTGGATTACTCGGCAATTTACAAATCGAACCGTGAAAGTTACTTTCCTATTGCGCATTTGAAATTATAGATAATATTGAATAAGGAAATATTGTGAAATAATAGATAACACTTGTTCGAAATAAAATAGCAGCTTCAGCCTGACAGTCACTGTTCTCGGATGACGGACCACAGAGAGAGACCATGAATATTTTTAATTCAATTTTCTATTTTTTATTATATTCACTTTCTAAATTCACACTGTTGCTTAAAAATTATTCTTCCATTAAATGAACCCCATTTTTTCAATTATAAATTTAATTTTAACAGGGGTGTAACGATAATTGTCCTAAGAGGGGGCCAAAATATTTTTAATTAGACCCAAGTCTAATTTTCTTATTATTCCAACAATGGTTTCTGAAATTTTCAAAAATATTAAAAAATTATTTTTAATTTCTCAATAGGGAGTCGACTAACCCCTTTAGTTGCACCATTGATTAATACCCAGAATGTTTCTGATAAATCTTTCCTCGACGTAAAAACAAACAGACCAGGAATTACATCCATCAACCCAACACTGGTTACTGCAAGAACAAACGGTCAAGTGCAAGCAGAAACATGAATTTCACGATTTCGTGGTTGCAGACACTCGAGTGTAACGAGGTCAAAGGTCGTTCCATAACCAAGGCAGTTAAGTTGAACGCAATAATTATCATGATCTTCAGTTGGTTCGAGTTGGCCTTATATTGGGTCGCGAACCCTCCACGGGGAAATCGTGTATTAGGGGCAAGAATGGCGAACGAACGAATCCACGAGCGAGATTTAATGCGGTTCTTATCAAAGAATGTCGAGGTCTAGATGAAACCGATATAACCTTATTCTGACATGTGAAATAGAGCCGCGGTGGACTTCGAATAACAGTAAATCGGTTCCATTCCGTTCGTACGACAATTCGATTAGTATCTCCTGCTGTCCCTCGTTGCTTTGTTATCCGTCCGTTGCCACATGGTATCATTCTTTCGATTTGGTGGTTAGACAGCGATGCAATTGGGATCTTACGTTCGATGCCAGAGATATTCTAATTTATGACGGAAACGGACGAGACCCGAACACACGTGGATTCGACTAACGGTGCTCCCTTATATTTCGCTTGTACACGTTCCATTCGCTACTACCGATTCTATCATGATCGACCTTATCAGTTCATTCTTTTCCTGATCTCATTTTCTAGTCGTTTAATTTGGATTGGCTTAATTAAAAAAAATTGCAAAAATCATTGTTCGATAATGTTTTAAAATTTTAATTTACTATTTTTCTTTACTTACATTACTTTTATTAATATAAAAGTCTTCATTTTTCATAAGAATTCATAAAAATATTGCAATAACTAATATTTGAGAATTATTCAATTTTGGATAAATTCAAAGATCTGTAATTAATAATCTCAAAATTCAAATTAATTATTAATAATTAATATTATAAACTACACTATAGTATATATTATGTATGATAATTGCGTAAGAAGAAATTGAAAAAAATGTTCGTTCTTCAAAGACATTGTTCGACGATACAGCACGTTTCCCATGCAAATAGGTTGAAACGAAAATGTCGGGCAGAAGAGGTCGGTGGTTCTAAACGGAACCGAATCGTGCCTCGTGCCGGCATTAATGTTTCAGTATTGACGTACATTTACGACGAATGGAAAAAGCTTCTGGCCGCAGCTGCAGAGGAATCAAAGAGGTCAAGTCTGGCCAGTTTTCATGAAATCAGAGAATATCATGGCTGGCAAAAAGGTCCGAGGACAAATATTGACCATCATGCCGAGCCAACTGTGAAACGAGTGAGGTAAAACGATAGATAACTAGGACGTTGAAGGTAGAAATCGAGATTATGACAGAATAGACAAGCAAACGAAAGAAAGGGGAGAACTGTGTTGCAGTTGAAACATAAGCGGCTGTATTACGATCGGGCGATCGTATATTAAATAGTATGGAATTGTGTAGAAGAACGATTTTCTGAAAATGAAGACTTAAAACATGGTACACTGGCGATTAAATCAGGCATAACTAGAGAAGTGGTGGTCCTGGGTTCCCACCCTTCCCCTTAGGCGTTTCCGAAGTGAATGATGATCTGGGATGAATTTTAGAAATATAATTTATTAATTTATTCGAGTTAATTAATTGAATCTGAATTAGTTTTCAACTAATAATTCTGAAAAGCATATTCATTAGAATTTTAATTTGACATGAACTTCGAAAATTCATAATATTCATCACTAACCTCTTTAATTAAGGAAATCTTTATTAAACAATAATACACTGATCATTGGTGATATTCATCGGATCTGAGGTAACAATCTTCCTCGAAGCAATGTAGCTTCTTAAAGTATAGATTACCGTTAAAGAAGATCGCTATCTGAATCGATAGACCACCCATGATGGAGTATCACGAAGGGTCGAATAATTTTTTCCACCTTGCAAATACTGTACAGGCAGGAGTTAGATACTAACGAATCGCTAGAAGCCTCCAATAAACTATTCTATCTCGTATTTCTTGTCCGACTATCGCCCATGACTGATAAAATCATTAGAAAATCTTAACTCCTATATAATCATTCTACTATATATAAAGTCCTTTCAGATTTAACTTTACCATTTCTGTTTCAGCTTATCGATAAACGATCTGTTTGAAAGGAGATTTCTTTTCAAATAAATCTAACTTTCAAATGGATAATTGATGGGACATTGAAATAAGTAAAGTTATCGTTATCTTAAGACTCTTCGGTGGAATTTTGTTTCTTTTTCATTTGATTAATTTTGGTGTTTTAATTCTTTGGAAAATAAAATTGCAGAGGTGCAGTTATCGACACATATTTATTCCTCTATTGCAGAAACTAGCACAGAAACTTCTACATCTACATTTTCATTAAATCTACATTCAGTCCCGTTAAATTATTTCTACCGGTAGAAGATTGCGAAGAAGCTACGTGTTGCATATAATTTTCAATAGCGTGCTTCTATTACCCTTGATTTCTGGAGAGTCTACTTAACATCTAACTGTCGGGATCACGTATTCTTGATTTTGATACTTTATACTTCATTATTCATCACATTACCTTCGTGTACTCTATCAGGTACTAATTGCAGTTCGAAAATTAATGATTTCACACTATACGTTAAATGGAAGCCTCATGTGTAATTTCATTAATCATCTCTTATTAGATTATTCAGGGTTGAATTGCAAAAACGACATTAATTCCATGAAGTGTATGGCTGTCAAAGCGTTGAGGCATGGGATACATGATTGATAAAATTCACACCACTTCATGGGAACATAATTGATACAACATTTATTAATATTAATTCCCTCTCTAATACCATAAGTAGCCTACTATGGACCTAACTACACCCTAATCAACTCATCCCCTCCCATCATCCCCATAAAAGAATTCGTATCATCCTACATTAGCTTATTGAAACGCCTCTGATTTACAACCGTGCCTACATCTCAATCCCCCAAGACCACTAAATCTCCCAGAAACTCTTCAATTTCTCCTCTGATAAGGAGGTCACGAGGCGAACAAGGTCACGGGTCATTATCAGTCGAGTTTCTTTCGCGACTCATGTGGAACGGTTAAGCAACGCTGAATTATCCATCGTGTAGAGCGAAGATGGACACGAGAGTTAACCTCTACTCTTAAGCTTGAGACCGCATCAGCACGTTAATGCCAGCAACGAGGTGGAGGAGGAAGAATGGTAGAAGCGAAAGAAAAGTTGAAGAGAAACAGAGAAACAGAGAAGGACTCTTCGCGTTCGCGTTATCTCCGAGAGTGCGCATACATTTGCTCGGTGAAGCAGTTCCGTTTTCTTTGCTTCCCTCTCGCGCGCCATTCTCGACCGGTAGACGAACCTAACTGTTCCGAATCGTCGCGATAATTTCGAATCTCGCATTCGACTCGTTGCTGGTACCTTGGTTACGTAGTTCGAAACTACCCCTCTCCTCCTTCTCCTTCCGCCAACGTCCACCCACGTTAAATCAATAGATAATTCTACGTTATGTGTAGCCGGATGCAACGTAAACGGGCACGTAGCGGCTGTTTAGGAGGCTCGAGTAGCCGAAAAGCAGGAAATAACTGCTCGCACCGTAATACCGGCGACTAAATTTCTCTGGGGTTGAAATTTAAGGGGTAGATTAAGGAGCCGTATTCAGAACACGTTGGTAAGAACGTGAGCACTCTTTCGTACCACCACCACCACCAAGAATATTACCCTCGGTTTGCTTCTGCTTTGCTTGCTACGCTTTTCTGGATTTCCTTGAACGATGTTTCGTGAGAATCCAGAGAACTGCCTCGTTACAATTGCTGCTGTACTAAATCAGTGACAGGATACTGTTTCTGAGTATTATGGTTTATAGTGTATAGGGTGAGTTTAGAGGGTGTCTTGTTGATCAGTTGTTGGTTAAAATAATCATTATTAGAATTTATTAGAACGTGCAAAAGTGAAAAGAAAGATTAGGGATTTTTGTGTGGGAAAACTTTTCTAATCATTTTTCTAATAATTTTCTAACAGTTTTCTGATGATTTTCTAAGGATTTTCTAATAATTTTCTAATATTTTTCTAATAGATAATTATCTAAGTATTAATTTACTGTTATTATTATTTTAATTTTGTTGAATTTGTGCTTTAAGACTTTAGAGTACAGCATAGCATACATTGCTTCTTTTTCTCCTATTTTCACAAATACCAGAGATGACTGAACCATCCTTGTACCACCTGATGTGTGTTATTATCCACGCTTTTCACTATAATGCGGGTAATTTGGATTACCTTCAATGAGAATTAAAAACATTCAGCACTCGCAGAAACGTGTCTGGCCTGTTTCAGGTTGTTTTCTTCCCCCTTTCATTTCTGTGCCTCTCGATTTCACTTTTTCTTTCAATGTTCGCTTATTTCCCTGTCTTAATCCTTCCAGGAATTTTAATAATCCTTTTCTGCGGAACAAAATAAGCTGAGGTATGTTTAACCGTGTATCGCTAATGGAATACATGGTAGAAATGTCTTTTTGTTGAATTTCATACAAAACTAACGGTAATTAATTTCAATCTTAATACGAAAAGTTTAATCAAAATATGTAACATTTTCTGTTGGCAGAAAATATCCGTTAAAATGCTTCAGCTTAGAAACGTAATTCGAAGGTTGAAAAATAAAGAAATCAACGATTGCGAGTCTTTACTGACCTCTTTTATCAGCTTGTTCCTCGGCGCGAGATATAAAAGCGAAACAAATCTTTGTTCGACAGCATCTATCGTTCTTTCCGAAGTATAGATCTCCGGAGCATCTGGTCGCTTCGTCATGGACGAGAAATTCCCAGATTCGAAGTTTTACGCGCTCCGCGGATTTTATGCTCTTCAAGGTATAAAAACGTTGCCTGGCTGTTCGCCTGGTGATTAACGCGTTCTTCTGTTCGTTACTGTAATTTCGTGGAAAGCGTTTAGTGTACAATCACTGGCAGCAAGATGGATGGAAGAATCTTTTTATTTCAATGGAACTGCTTTTAGAAAAAGTAATAGACAAAAAATTGAACAAAAAATTGAAAATGAATGTCATCCTCTGAAT
Source organism: Osmia lignaria lignaria (assembly GCF_051020975.1). Classification (NCBI taxonomy): domain Eukaryota; kingdom Metazoa; phylum Arthropoda; class Insecta; order Hymenoptera; family Megachilidae; genus Osmia; species Osmia lignaria. The sequence goes on along the minus strand of NC_135032.1, from coordinate 11,487,236 downwards.
TGTCTCAAGAATAAGAGAAAAAAAGGAAGGACTATACTGCCCGAATTCAAATGTCCCTAGATTCCTTGATCCATTTGAACGGGAACGAGCAATTTCACCCGAGAGGGAAAATAGAAAACCTGGAAATCGGATTACAAGATCGCAAACGTCGACGGTCGGAGGGTAAAGCAAAGCTGAAAAAGAGGCAACGGTGTTCTCCTTATATACCGATAGGGTGGATCGTCGAATTCCGGTTGAGTAGGCCAGCGAACAGCGAAGCCGAAAATGGTTTTCCCAAGCACTTTTATTTCAAGTCGACGTGACGTATCGACAAGCAGCTCACGTATGGAGCCACACACGCCACGCCTTCCAGAAAGAATCCACTAGTTTTGCGTTGGCTGAACCACGTGAAAAATGGTGTGTGCTCTATTCGTTTCGCCGTCATCCATACACCGCGACGGAAACGACGCTTTTCCTGCGGAGAAAAACCCCACCCGACTCGAGGGTGTCAGACGTGCAGCAACGCGTTCTATATACCGTGTAACTCATCGTCTTTCCTCGAAGGAAGGACGTGATGACTGCTGAAAGACGGCAAACGGTACGTGGTAGGCGAGTGCCATCCTCCCTTCTAACCGAGTTCCTTAATAAATGATCCTATTACATCCGGACCGAGGAAAAAAGCTTCAGCGTTAAAGTGTCTCGTATATATCAGTGCAACGTGAAATTGGATATTTATTGGTGACAGATGGGACACGGCTGTTCCGCGGATCACGCAGCACGATCAATCATACCGTAATACTATACACTTTAGCGGACCGCCGCGTAATGAATTGCATCCGCAGTAATAGCGGGTCAGTGGTGGCAGTTCGTTTGAAAAATAACCGTAATATCATTGTTCCTAGGGGCCTGGCACGTGTGGGATTCCGAATGCCAAACCGTTCGTTCGTGGATACGTTGCAAAGCATACCTATGGAACGTCTGCCTTCTGTTTCCGAGCGTTAGGTATCTGTTTCGACCGACTCCTATGTACACTGGGTGGACCAGAAATGATGATCAAATTAGACTATAATTCAAAAATAATCAAAATAGTACAATTACTTTTGTCATAGGAAGCTTGAGTCTTAAGGAAAATGAATTTTTAGAGAGGGTGTAGTCTGAGCAGAAATATAGCCTGGGTGTAAAAGTCAGCTATCTGTGAACCTGTAACTTATTTTTCAATGACAAAAGAAACAAGGATTCATAGAAGCTCTTTTTTTACAAATTTGTGTCGCAATTTACAAATCACCAGGTATAAACAGGGAAACTGAACGCGCGACAGACTGAATGTCGCCTGGGAATAGAAACACATGCAGGTCCCGATTTGATACGCCGACTGACACATAGGATCACCGTTCGTTCGAATCTCAACGGCATATGGCTGGATACACGCGATCCGATGCCGGCCCTTCGCCGCTGGCATCTATTTCCACGTACAAACCGAGCCCACAGAGGCAATGAGAGCCGGCGATCGGCGATCGGCGGGACCAAGAGTTATCGGTTAAGCTCGTTAAATTTAACTTTGACTTTTCGAGCCACGAGAGCCCGTGGGACGTAACGGTGCCGGCAATGACGAACGACCCGCTGCTTTGAACACAAATCACGCACGCCCCTGGCTCTCGCCTCGCCGAGGAATTAAATGATTCCTCTCGATCTTTTATCGACTCCGATACCTACGCCGCGTAAAAGTACGCGGCGGCTGTCTTCGACCGCGTGCCATTCTTCTTGACCCTTCATGGGGAACGTTCGAGCCATCTTTCTCCTGCTTTTCGCAGCCACCTCGAATCTGTGCCAGGATCGACACACCTGGGATACACCCGACCATATCGCTTTGTAAACTTGACTTTACAATGTGTTCGTGTCGTACCGTTAGGGTCTTCAGATGTAATGAATCAGTTAACTTAGCAGGACTGTACCTAAGTAGATAAATAGGTATTCCAAAGGTCCTTCAATTTCAAAAGTTCTGAAATTAAAAAATTTCCACATCCCAGAAATCTCCAAATCTTAAAAGTCCTGAAATTTTAAAAGTTTCTAAATTCCAAAAGCTCCAATTGAATAGTTATGTATATCAGTCATTCACAGTATCAATTTTGACCCATTATCTCAGAGTCCACTTGTAATTTATCCCTACACCTATATCTACCACTGCAGCTACTGATTTCTTTTAATTAACAACAAACATACCCAAGAATTTCCCTAATTCTCCCTCATTTTCTTATTATTCTTTTAGAATAATTGACATGGTTTTATAGCAATTTAATGTGTACCTCGATTGAGACATCAGCCCGTACCCAGCATTAAAGAAACAGCAACCCACCATTACTGAGAATGATCATCCAGACCACCGGTCCAATCATTACGACCATGGTCGTCGATCATCCAGTATGCTCTGATTACTTTTGTACAAATTGGCCAGCGTTTAACCCACGTCCATGAAGGGTTTATTTAATCGTCTTGAATCGATCCTACCCCTGCTGATGAATATTAATTATACATCATATATACCATGGACTATTATGGTTGTCCATCGCAAAGCGTTTACATTGCTAAATACCAAGTACCCATTGGCAGTTTTGGTTAAATTGTTAAGCTATCATCCTCAGGACAAACATCCTAGGTACACCACTGCTGGTCTCACACTTTTGACCCGCAGTGTAAATCTACCGGGGGCGTGAAAATGACCCCGTACGGCGAATATTAAAGCGATAATGATAGCGGTGCTTGGTGGCAGGCCGATGATAATCGCTTCGCGGTCAATCTTGGCAAGACAGCAGCTAGCAACGCGTGTACCCGCTAACAGAGACCGAAAGGATGTCACGACCTAACCTCCGCTGTCGGTGTACGGCAGCGTCATTAATACGGTAGCAATTTATTACGGCCCTGTCTGACTGGTTGTCTGCTCAGACAGTGTCTTCGGGGCGTGTAGTCGTCCGCCTAGCTGAATCTCTGAAACGACACATGCGCACCCACATACCGGCACCCAGATAACGGGGTGAGAGACGGTGCGCGTGCAAGATAGCAGTGATGATGGGATGAAAAGGGTCTCAAAAAAGGGACGCCCCGAAGAAATCGTGCGAATAGAACCACCCCCGACCGAAAATATATCACTTCTATAGAGACAACAATTGACCTGTACACATTTATTTATGAAAGAAAAATTAATGGAGTGTAGGGGGATGAATGAGAAGATTGCTATTAATTAGCACAGTCCATCGTTCCCTAAAATTTCAAAAATCCTTAAATTTCAGAAATTCTCAAATTCTACAACCCCCGAAATTTTAAGAATCCTCAAATTCCCCAAATGCCCAAATTAGTTTAGTTTTTAATTAGCTACATCTTAGCGTATCCTACTTTTGCAAAGTAAATTTTCAATGTCAATCATATTGGAAAGAAAAAGTTTGGAAGGAGAATACCCTGTCAGACAAGTTTGACCCATTTCCGAGCAAGAAGTCGTCCCTTTTCTCCGAGCAATCACGAATACCATCGATCGTGCGCCATTACGGGCATTGGGACAGAGTCCTTCGCGAAACGGCTGTGCAGCTTCCCGGTCGAATGCTCATCCGATCCGGGAATAATTGATAACGAGCACGAAACTTTCTTCTCGTTTTCGACAACAGGCCATTTAAACGGAAGCAAAAGTGACGGATAGACGGAAAGGTCGGGGGAGAGGGGGGCTACTGTTTGAACTGGCGCATTCCCGGCGTACCCAATTAGACGTTATTCAACGCTCGAACCTTTGACTCTTGTGCCTGGAGAAACTTGGGGGCGGCTTCTCGCGTCTTCCCGGGAAAACTTTGGCCTTCGTTAGTGATTATCGGATGAAGGTTTATTACACTATAATTTACGCCTGCCACGATGGATGTTCCTCCCGTGTGCCGTTTACGTGGTACCAGGGCTGTATCGTGTGCATGTACGTACATGTAACGCCTGTATCAACGAACTCGCCAGAATGTCAAGAACATTGATGCAATGTATCGTGCCAGTGAAACAACGTGAAACTAACACGGGCACCCTGCGGCGGCACACCGTAATAGGTGCAATCTAATTCCTGCACGTGTCATTCGCGTGTCACTTGGCTAGCCAAAGTCTTGTTCCTAACGACAACAGCTCGGCTGCACACGATCGGCCACCGTTTTAGGTCAGTCCTTATTACGGCAACGTTAATAGCCATTGATGGATTTTGGAAGGACAAAGGAGAGCCTGGCTTTTTGATCCTTTGATGAAATTACTTTTGCCCTTTCGTTTGAAAAATGGATGCCATGGAATTTCTTAGAATTTATCAATTTCAATTTTAAATTATTATTTTATTATTTTTTCAATTTTATTAACTGAGGGAAATTTAACCCTGCCATGATACTTGAAGGGTGAATCAGCACAGCAATCTTTAATATTTTGTCTGATCTTTTTGGCTATTGATAGTGGCCTCGATTCTTAAATGCATACTTTAAATTCAGCGACCTATGAATTTCGATGCTATATTTCCTGAATGCTTTGGACAAGGACATCTTTAATGTGATTGGATCTCTGGTAAACTATATGTAAACTAGAGTTTTTCAATCGATCTTAAATCAGAGGAATTATTAGGTCATTCTGTGTACAGGGTGTACATTTATTCCATCTCATTAACAACATTTCAAACAATCTAACGGTGCAAAACTTATGTAAAAAAATATTTGCACCCCTATATGTGCATCTAACATTTTTTTTAACTCAATGTATCAAATATCAGGCTGTTTGCATCGTTGGAAATAAAAACACACGTAAAAACAGTAATTAAGAACTAACAAGCAGAATAAACACATTAACACGTTAACTTTCTACGGCCGCAGTGGAAACAGTCATATCTGGTACAACCTACTGCAACATGAATTTTTAACACGGTCGCTATCAGCGCTTAGTTGGAAATTCGTCCATCACGGAGTATTTTCTTTTTAAATAAAATAATGCAATTTCAGACCAGGCATATCTTCTTTATATTGTACTGTTTTTTAGATTACATAACAGAGTTTGATTTTCATCTGTTTTTATTTTAAATTATTGACATAATTTTATTAGAATTTAGAACTAGTTCAGTGTCTCCATTTTTTAATTATTCAGCTAAATTAAAGGAGTTAATTTTGTTCCTTAAAATTAAAAGCTATTTAATGAGCAATTATAAATTCATTAGCTCTACTTTTTATCGCTTTCTCATCTTTATATTCTCTTTACTAAATTCAACGAATATTCCCCCGAAGGTAAGAAGTGTTTAATTTAAGCATCAAGAATTCAGGGAAGAGAATTATTTTCACGACTTTTCATTTCAATTTTACGTACAATTAAATCAGCAACATTTCTTTCTTCGCGCCACGAACTTTTCACCTTTTTGTCACGCCCATTGATTCGCTTGTTTATTGTATCACCGAATAAATTGCCTAGAACAAATTCAGCGCTCCACTTTTTACGACAGAATCGATCGACCGTGTCATCGTTGATTATGTTAGTGAATTCGAACGGGATTGATTAAATGATTTTACGCGCTGCTCAAAGCGCGGAACAAGGCCGAACGAAATTCACCGCGTAGTAATTTATGTCGTTGGAAGAAACAAATGAGGATACTTCCAGAAATATCCTCCTGATGAACAAATTATCCAGCAAGCGTGTATCACACAGCATCCAATGCATATTTAACAGACTTGTATGCCCTGCAACGTACGTTTTGATTATGTGTGCTATCTATCATCTCCACTGCTTCGGTTTATCTGTTCTGCTGTTGTTCTGCCGATTCAAACTTCCATTTCGTGGAATGTTCTTCCGTTAAATTAACTGATTACAAAGTTAGAATTTTCGATTATACAGTTTCCGGTGGGGATGCAAGCAATTACTTTTAATTTTAGCATCGAAAATTCACGTAATTAAGCAGGAGCCAGGGTGGGGCTGGCCTTTTCATTATTTTAAAACTTTAAGACTGTAAAACACCACAGGATTCTAAAATTCCTCAATTCTACAGAATTCATCAAGATTCCGAAATTGCACAATTCCTAAATTTGAAATTCCACAACTCCAAGATTCCGGAATTGCCCAATTCCAGAATTAAAAATTCCACAATTTCAACGTTCCACAGCTCTACGATTTCGAAATGTAATTTCAGAATTACAAACTCTAAATTTCTGTAGGACATAGCTACCCCAATGAGGACTACTGAAAATTTCTGTTTTCTTTCAATTTATAAAATTCCTCCTCGCGAGTGGAACGTTCTTCGAACAGCTCGAACGTATCTGGTGCTCGTCGAAAAACTGCTTGTTTCAACTTTTGATCCTTCGCTCGTGAGCAACGAGGCGAGTACACTCAAAACGTTGGATACCAGCTGGAGTACAGCCGCGAGAAGAGGGGCGGTAGGGGGTGGTTGGTGTATGGAGGATGAAACTCGATACCGAATCCTGGCGTGATTAACGACGTTTCACGCTCGCTGGATGTCGGTTCGCGGACGCTCCGAAGGATTTGCGACTCACGAGATTTTCCTGGGGCATCGACCTCTCCCTGCTGGCACCAGGATACCACCGAGCCTACGACCTGTGGAAGCTCGTGCACGACTTTCTCGTAAGCGGCGGTCGTTGGAATTCTTGCCCGTAGTAAACACTTTTTACGAGATACTTTGGAAATCTTCATAAATCCGGGAATGTCAAGGCGAATTTGCTTTATGAGGGTTCATCCTTGTCACGAGCCGCGTTCCCAGGGTGTTCCCGCTGATATACGATCTATTACGCGTTCTTACCGTGATTTCAAATTTATTCATGTCGACCGCCGTCTCATTAATTCGCACCCCAGCATCTGGATCAGCGAATCGCTTGAACATCAAAGTTGGGGGTGGAGGGTGAATGTGATAAAAGAATTTCTTGCAGTTATTACAAGGAGTTGGCTTTCATCTTTTTTTAAATCAGTTATAATATTTCACGTTAATATTTCAAAGTTTAATTGCAATTATTCAGGGTACCTGTCAAAGGAATATCAAAGTGTTAATATCGTTGTACTAAAGAATGATAAAAAGAGGCATCATTTTGAATAGTCAACTGGATTAAGGAAATACTCTCAAAGGATTGGTCTCGTTTCCCCCATAATCTTCTTAGAAAGATTTGGGACGGATACATTAATTTTCCACGGTGGACAAAATCGGCCATAGCTTGACCACGGGGGTCAACAAGAACTGTAATTTAGTAGACTTTGTTGAGCAGCGGGTGTTCTTATAAACTTATCGGTTTTCGTTGAACGCAAAGAAAATTGCACAAAATTACCTCGGCGATATACTGACAAGTTGACGGGTCAAAGGGTCACCGATAAGAAAACGAGGGAGCTGTTATTATACTAACTGTACAATAAATAAATAGCTAATTGCAAAATCTAATTATCTTCCAAGTATTTAATGTGTAAAATTAAATTTTATTTAATGGTCTCAAAAAAAAAATTAATAATTAACCCTTGATCACATGAACAAATACCCATTATAGAACTTCATAAACTTCTATCTGAAATTAATTAATTTCCAATCGCAAGTATCACACACAACCCCATATTTACACACAAGAAATCCTCAGTTCCTCCATGTATCATCCATTCAAACAGTTCCCAAAGAACATACTGCAGGATCGCAGGAACGATTCAAAGCATATTTCGATCGGCGGCGGCTGCCATCGAGCGTAGGAAACATATTCCAGCGTGACTTCCGGTAACGCGGCGGTGACACAACGGCGCAAGCGAATAAATTCCGCGTAACGCCATACTTAATTGAGCCGGTGACAGGACACAGGGGGATAATTGTACACGTCCGCGAATGTTCGCAATACGGTATAGGAACGATTGTTCCCGGAACCCGATCGTGCGTCACCGGGATACTATATTCCCGCGGCAACGAACGATAAACTCTTTCACCTCCTCCACCTCCACCTCCTCCTCCACCTCCCTTTTCCATCGCTCCTCTCTCTAACAGAGCTCGAGTTCGGTTCTCACGTAGGAGAGGAATTCTCCAAGACGAATGCTCGACTACCGGACTGCAAGGGTTCTCGCGGCACGGCTAAGCTTCCCGAGCTTGGGTAATTAATGGCCGGCCATTATGGTCTTTAATATCGCGCGCATGAAGTTCGCGCGTACGGTTTTCTGTTACAGCGAAACGTGCTGTGGGTTTTCGTGGTCGGCCACGCGATGAAACCGGTATCCGCGTAACGAAACCGTTCCTTAAGGACACACGACCGGCATCAACTGTTCCGAGGACATTGGCCCTTTTTGTGGATGATATTTGATATTAAATAAAATAATTAAAAAGCAAAAGAATCATCATAAAGTAGTTTAAATAATTTAGTTTAGCCCTCAATTATTTCAATAATTTATATAGTTATTTTATAAAAATTCTCTTCATCTTATAATGAAATATATTACATTTAAACAAATTTTCCTGTTTGATGTTCGATCAATCGATAGCATTATGGTATTATGAACACACGCATGGCACAGGGGATGAAAGCCGCACAGGTGATGCAATCAGCGCATACAAATCACCTGGAAAATAACACCTTGCCAGTTCCCATTGTTGTTCCCGCACACGCGTTATCTTCGAATATCTCAATTATCGAGACGATATAACGGCTGCCATGACACGACCCATTTCTCATCATTTCTTCTTCTCTACACTCGGTCTAACGCGAAAATCTCTGATCTTGAAACGATGGTACTGTTATTTAGTTCTGCATGTGGGACGTACGCGTGCTACGTGAGCATTGGAAATGAAATATTTGTTCAGCAGATGATTTATTATTTTCACTTATTTAAACTGATTCCCATGTGATCGAGCGTTGACAAACTAACTATAATCACCAACATTACCCAGCATGAAGCAAGAAACGTTAATTGGAAGTATCGCTTCCCAGGTATTTTGCGCGAAAGTAAAGTGATTCTGTCGCCATAAACTGACCCCCATGACACGCACGCTGCAGGATCAGCAATATTCCATAAACCGTTCGAACGCGTGCGATCGGACCACACAAGATCGCTAACAGCTCGTGTCTAACAGTCGGAGGAAATAGAACGTCCATGATATGAAATTTCATCAGTTGATACTCTTAGACGAAAAGAATATCTCTACTCCGGGTAGAAACTTCAGCCGTCGTTAAATGTTCCTAGTGTCCGATTCTTTCGGTGGTTTTCAAACCCGATGGGGAATCGTTTGAACACGCGAAGATCGCGTGCGAATTACAAGCGGTTTCTAACGCTTTGCGGTGTAAATCGGAGGACGAGGCAGTATTGGCTAGTCGTCCAGCTCGTTCGTCCATCCGTATGCACGTTTAACGGGTTATCATCGGGAGCCCTCGTAATTCCGTGGCTGGTGTGACAGCTCAGTGTACCACAAATAGGGCCCCCGTTGGATGAGGAAGCTGGTGGAGGAGGAGGATCGTCATCCATATTCAGCGTGTTGAGGATTCCGTAACGCGGAACGCGGCTATCGCGTCAGCACGATGTCACGCCGATTCAGATTTCACCGTAACGACGTTGCCACGGCAGCGTGAAAATCGGCATCCGTCAAGATACAAACCCTATTCTAGTCTAATCGACTAATTCCCCACGATTTCATCCTTCAGTTTTTCATCAACCGGAGTCGGATGAAAGAAGATTCAATCTTTTATGAAGATTGAAATTTCATCAAGATTTTGAAACACGGAAAATCGAGTTTAATTTGAAAGCTACTCGCAAACTGGATCTAAACCTGTGCATAATTCAAAACTGTTCCACCTGAAAAATAAGCTAAAAGAAAAAGAAAAAATGAAATGGAAATCTTGTTACAAGTAGCCGGTTTCTACCAACGGTATATATCACGGTTACAAGTTGAGTTAACTTCCTGTTTTGTACACCGAATTCCCTCTTCTGTTCTGGCGATAAGCAGCTGCTTCGAACGATGACATTTAACTTTCCGTAGAAATTCAATTCATTTTCCATGCCAACTGTTCATGTACACCGATGAAGTAAATCGAGCGAGCTAACCATCGTCAGTTGGTCCAACTCTGGGCACCGTAAATTATTCCCTGCATCAGCGGGTGGAATGTCGTTTGAGAAATGATTCTGAGATGGTTTTATCGCGACACGTTTGTCGACTCTGTTTTAACCTGATTATTCATGCGACTCGTTGTTATGGTCTTGGAACTGCTTTGCAATCTGCTTGATTGAAGATCTTTCAGTGTTTGATTCGTGATAATAAATCACTAATTCAGTAATAAATCATTTCTATACAAAATTAGTAGTAATAAATGGAAAATATTGTTTTAATCAACATTCAATTAACTAGTAAAATAATTAAAATTTTCTCAAATTCTTCAGTATATATAAATTACAGTTTACAAAAATGTCCCAAAGCTACTTAAAAGCTTCTAGAGAAGGTTTTAAGAAAACGTTTGTTAAAATATTTTTCTTCTAAGCAAATGTTTTTAACGTTAAGCGTTTCTCTTTCGTACACGCTAATTGCTGGAATTACATTTTAAAAGCTGCAAAGCGTTTGCCACGGTACTTTAGGCGAGATTCTTTCCCAAATGTTCCCTTTGATAAATTAACACGAAGGTTAATTAGAGATTTTGTCACGAAATGGAAAAAAGCAAGGGTATCTTCTAAGTTGTTGAGTGATAGCACTGTGTTCTCAAAAGTTCTATCCTCGAAAAACTTTCAAGCTGAGAGAATCTCGAATAGAAGAGGGAAACTTTTTACATATTTCGAAGATGGAGGAATTTTATGAAATGTTAACACGTGTTATTAAAGGAATTTATTACAGTCGTGCATCATCTCATAATTTTCAGCTTATGAACGTTCGTTTAATAATTCTGAGGAAAAAAAATCTTTTGCAAGAAAATATTACCATGTGCATTGGAGCAAATTTTCGTTTCTAATAATTAAAATACAGTTAATTAATTTTCAATTAATGTAATGTAGTTGTTGAATTAATAACTCAACAATGAATAATGAAAGAGGAAATGACTGGATGTCTTCGGAACAACTGGAATTGTTAAAAGCAATCAGTCTTTCATCTAGTCATCAGTTAGTCGTCAGACATTCGTCAAGCAAGAAAGCTTGGAAACCATTAGCTACCCGACAATCAGTCTTCAGTTAATTACGAGTTAGTTATTAGATTTAAAAGCAATCAAGCTTCCAACAGACAGATCCAAGTTGTATAGCATTGCGGAAGACATTCAGGCTTTAATCAGTTTAGCGAACGACCGAGCTTAAATTATAGAGTTGCAGGATCCATTTAATTGTCATCAGCCGTTTATTACTTTGTTAAACGTAATTTATTTCATTATTATGCCTGGACGATTTTCAAATGACGGTGACATTTCTTCATTTGTACTACATATACGCAAATTTGCTGTAATTAAACCCTCTCTATTGATCATGATTATTGATTAATACCTTCATTAAGAGTAATTAGATACGTTCGGTACTCTGTTCCATTACATACAATTTATTGAATCATCATTGCAGTTACGATAATAATAGGGTGCATATGTTTTCTTTCATTATTGCTGAATAATTTTGTTTCCTGAGATCTATTATGTTGTGTACCGAATTTTTGTTTCATATCATTAGATAAATTAAGAAATATTATTATATTTATTGAGAATAATTCTTGGAGAGGATTAGAATATTTCTAGTTAGAATATTCTAAAAATTAAAATATTACAATATTAGAATACCTATTACAATACTTTTGACTCCCAAATTCAATTCTGCCCGGAACATCCCTAAACCGCCCCCGAGAAACAAGCACCGCTTCCCGGAAGCTTTTCTTCTTTTTCTCGTCATTTACCCGTTCTCCGTACACATTTTTTCTTCAGGGTCCGCGAAACGCTCGCTTCTCTCAGCACTTTGCCTACCCTCCGTCCCTCTTGATCCCCTTTTCACATCCCGTGCAATTTCCAAGCACACTTGTCTACGCGGTGTCGACGTCGGCGCCGCGGCGGATGGAGCCGAGTAAATGGAGGAAGCTTCTGGATACACGTTTGCTCGTAAAGAGACATCTGAAATTTCTGTGCTCCCAACGTTTCGCCGAAAGCTGGATAGGGGGTGGGAGGGGAATTAATGGCGTGTGCACCGTGGATAAAGTGGCCAAGCGAGGCCGTTGAAAAGGCGTACGCCTGTTCCGTTCCTGACGGTAGGTGGTGCCTGGACAACCACCGGGATGAGCCCGGGAAGCGGGAATAACGACGGTAAGAAAGGGGCAGTCGAGGGTTGAGCGAGCACGAACGTAACTGCGTTTAGTAAACACCGGGGGTAAGTTACGTCGTCGTGCGGGCAAACGACAAAACAAAGTTTGATACGCGCACACAACCACCCCTGCGACCCTGCTTCCACCTCTCTCTTCTTCTGACGCTTCCGCGAACCCTGGACCAAACAACGCGCGGCTAGCCCGCCGAAACTTTCGGGGCGGTTGTTTATCCGCAGAAGCAATTACGCGTCGTCATCGCTCGATTTCATCGCGACCGCACCCCCCGGGTCTCTGACCCAACCCCCCGCGGCTACCGAGAACCGCTGCCTTTTTGGCATGAACGCTGATGTCCGCGATTACGACGAGTTTAGAGGACTGCGTTAGTTCCGGCTGAGGGTTAATTGGAACACACTCGGTCGTGAAATGGCCGATCGCAGGGGAATATTGGAGATTAGAATTGCTGAAATGGTTATGCCTCGAACGAGGATCAGAAACGGATCTTCCGGGAATTCGATGGTACGTCTAATCTGTGCATCTGTTTTAGTTATTTCCACCGATTGTACAGTCGATCGATCATGAAATTAATGGTGTTCGTTTGATCATTCCGCTGTGGATAATCTTGCAGTGGTGGCATGATGAAAAATTCTATTTTTCGAGATTTATGAAAAAATAGAGGGATTGTTTTTTTTCTAAGCGAAATCAATGTTAAAATATAGAAAAATTGATACATATTTATATAAATTTAATTATTTTTAAATTGCAGCGAGAAAATGATAAAAATTTCATGGCATCTCCAAGGTATTCATTTACCAGGAAAATTGCAAGACAAGAAGATAATTAATTATCAAATTACTTACATTCAATGAAAATTATCTGATTAATGCGGCGTACCGATAATGTTTCGATTTGTCTATCAAACATCGAACACGAGTAATTCAGATTCGGGGCTGTCTATCGTTCTTCAGAAGATTGACATATCTACACCGACCGTTCCATAGAATCAATAATTATGTTCTGTTACACCGAATCTATAGAGAACGCGATCGGACACTCTGATAATAACGCTATAACGATGATATAATACTGTATCTAGTTGTCTATCATATCATTGGCACTTGCTTAATCCTATTCTGAAGCTCGCCAGGGGAATACATAGAACGAACAATTATTACCGAATTCACTATTATGCATTTAACATAAACGCAAGCACCAAGCTGGTATCAGCTTAATTCATTGGGGAGCATGATCGTGGCGAAAACTGTTAATCGGGTTATAATTGCACATATTTCCATTTCATAGAAGGAAATCCTTTTTGATTTTCATAATATATTCTGCAGATTAAAAATTTCTAACAATTTCTAAGGCATCGACCTATGAATAGAAATTCTAATTTCCTGATATATAAAATTACATAAAAATTTCAATGGTGTGTTTTGAATAATTTTATAGAATTTTAATTTGTTTTAGAATAGAAAAAGCCATATTCAACAATGTAGTATTTATTGCAAAGCACATAATTGTAGAATTGCAATTTTGAGCTGAACGATTCACAGAGCAGAGAGCAAAGCAGCAGTTAACAGAAATGTCATCATCAGTCGTCTGTCACAGTATCAGTGCGAACATAATCTGATGCGTTTCCAACGTTCAATCACGAGGGTCAGCGGATTTCTGTTAATCATCTGACAATGTTACACCCGGTAACGAAATCGGTTTACCTGGTTCCTTTGTCATTTAACCCAAGCAAAGTACTATTCGACGCGAAATTTGGTACGGTAGAAGAGGATTCTTTTACAGACCACGAAATTACCGCTTGACATATTCCCTTTGTTCCTATTTGACAGACGATTAATGACAAACTCGTTAGAGAATTTCAAGTACTTGTACGAACCCCTTTCTTGTTACCAGAGAGTGGTCTGCTTTGTCAAACTTAAATTAATCTAAATTGTTATATAACAAACAGTTGAATGCTTCTGTTTGATAATCTAGATGATATTTGGAGATAAGCTAATGATATTAATTGCGGTTAATCGTAGAATTGCTAATCAGTGAAAATGAATGGTTTTAAATTTCTTATTTTAAATTACAGGATTTTGATTTTTTACCATAATATTTCATTTTGAAATTTTCTATTATTTCACGTCATTTGAATATTTATTGCATTATTTATATTTTCCCTCAATATTGTCGCTTTTTGTCACTTAAAATTTTATTAAATTTTCAATTAAAATAAAATTATTTCATGGGTAAAATAAATTCCAATAAAATTAAATTAAAAATTTGACCATTCTACGACATTTTCTCTTTATATCTGACTGATTCATCGCGAGAAACTGATATGTCATACACGTGTAACCCCTATTAGCGAATATGTTAATGAAGATCCAACCAGAAGTTCCGAGACCTCGTTACATATTCTCTCTATTTATCTTCCTTCTTTTTGGAGGCTCGTGCCGCGTCGTGGGCGTTTCGAAGACGACTTTAAGGAACAGGTAGCGAGAATTCGCTGGCGCGTATACAGAAGGAGAAGAGGAAACGCCTGTATCGCGGAAGCGTGCGTGAGCGGAGCGCATTTATTGCCGGCGTAAAGTAAAATTACCGGTGTAACTGCTGTTACCGCAGAAGCAGCTCGCTCTTTCTCCTTTCATCTGGCCGTTGGCCGCGTGCAACGCGAAATTCCCATCGTTTTAGTGGCAACTGAAGCAGAACCATTTTCGGTCCGAGACTGCGTAACGGGATTCCGAACCGAGCGTGTTTCCCTCGTCTTTATTTTCGTGGCGCATACTGGATCGAGAACACGCCCGGAATTTCGCGCGTTCCCATTCACGGTCTTACGTGAAGAGCACTCTACGAATCCTCGAACAACGAATTAGCAGCCGGAGGGTCACGTTCCCGGTTAATTGCCGCGGTAATTTTTACGCAATCTCCACCTGTTCCCCTCTATGTTCTGTTTTTTTTTTCTAAGGGCAGATTTTTCGCGAAATGGTTGGTTAAAAAAAGAGAGAAAAAAAATTTATGAGTCAAGGGGGGCACCATTCTTTGAATTTTCAGAGGATTCTATTCTTAATGAATTTGAGATCCTTACTTTGAATTTTAAAAGCTTTGCTCTATCTACTATTGCTAATTGCTATAATGATTATTTTCATTAATTAAACATAAAAATTTGCAGTGGTTTATTTTTTCATCTCAAAACAATTTCTCAAATCGAATCACAATGAATAATTGGATTTTTTGAAATTTTAAAGAGCATCAGTGTTATACTGGTAAGACATGAGAGAAAATTAAGTGCTTAATTTGAAAAATTAAATGATGGCATTTGCTATAATTATTCTCAAAATGTATCTTAACACGCACATCCATGTTCACAGTGTCAGCTCATCGTGTTAATACATAGTTCCAATGCTATTATTAACCTTTCCAAATTATAGATTCTACCTAGTAGCGTGCAACATGCATCTTAAATACTGGAGGAATGTTTTATTTTAAATTCCTTTATACACTTGCATAATAGTGAAGTAGTGCTTAATTTCATTTCATAGTATCTTTAATCTTTGGACGGCGGACCATGGAGAGAGCCCCAGTTTTAATTTAATTTCGTGATAATTATTTACAGTAATGTCTATTCTGTTCCAAATTAATTATAATTTTGCAATTAGTAATTTTTCAACAGAAATTATAAAATTCCTTTCAGATTCCATCAAACTAGTAATTCTAAAAATAGATAAAATCAATCCTATCTGATCTTTCCTTCTTCTATCCTCTTTCGATAAGAAGATAACTCTCGTTCGATTGATCAGATTCCCAAGCATCTGGCCACATTCGCGTGGGCGATATCCCGTTGAACGTTTCTCTAAACGCGATTCGACTGTTATTCTTATCGTGCGATACCAAGGATCCTTGCTACATTCTATGGTGAAACGCTGCCGGCGATATAGAACTCCTACCGAGAGTTCGACGACTTGGTTGAATGGCCTACGGCAAGTTTGACTGTTACTCGCCAGCTGCGTGCACTTTCGCGAAATTTCCCTTTCTTGGTGCTCCACTACTACCCCCCGTCGGATCTCAAACTCTCAATGTACTGTAAGACCGTGATAAACCGAGCAACGGACCTTCCCCTGTTATTCGTCGAGGACTATTAATAATTGGGGGATTACTCGAATTCAGCTTATCGCTCATTGTCACTCCTGAATCGTGTTTCGTGCAGACTGTCATAAATCAGAGGATATTTTAATTATAAATTAAAGTAGAGAAATATTGAATTTTTATAAAAATATTACATGACACTTTTGATATAACAATCTGAAGTTTGAAATTTGCACAAAGAAGATCCGGTAACATTATAATTAAAAGAAAGCAAAAACCAGACACGCTTTCGAATGACGAGGCATAATGATCGAAGATGAAGTCAATGACCAGCCGGCAAGAAATGTTCCCTCGAGACACAAGGAGAAAGAGGGTTAAAAAACGATGAAGAGGAGTACGAGGAAGAAGGAACCGGACGGTTGGAGACTTTCCGTTAGCCCGTAATTTTCGAGTCGCAGAGTTGCATTGGGTGGGTCAGGGGAAGATGGATGTCCCTTTTCGAACGGTTGTTCGCGTTCTGCCACTTTGATGCAAGAGCCGAGCAGTGCGGTGCGGAGCACGCGTTTCGAAAGAGGGACCATTAGCGGAGCCATTTGAATATTTGCAAAGCGTGCAAACTCGTCGCGGAGGTTAAAAAGATGTGTAATATACCGGCTGGCGTCGTTTCCACTCTGCCTTTGAAATTGTCGCATCGACTCCCTTTACCGAACGGGCAGGAAGGAAATCACGGGAGAGCAACAACCACTAGAAAGTTTATTTTCGAGCTTTAACGCGTTCATTTCCATGGTAGAAATACCGATGATATATTCTGAGGACTGTTAAATACATTACTGATTGATTAATTAATTTAGAATTGCAAATATTTTATCATTCGATTCTGAGATAATAATTTACTAAAAAAATAATAATCCATAAATTCTTCACCTCCCACGTAGAAATGACTCATTCAAGTCAATAAATTCCATTTATTATCATTCGACACGTTCCACCTGGTCGTTGCATTCTGAAACGCATGAAAGAGAACCGCCTCGTGTAATGCACTTGCATTTTCGTTTCAAAAACAAGACTATGCTGTCCTTCCCTTTTCAGAAGGGATTACGCGTCAAACGAGCCGCTAATATTTACCATTGACCCTATTTTTACGCTTATTCCGCTCATTAAGAGGCATTCTAAGGCATATAATAACGTTAGTCGTACGAAGGGTTTTACGATTTGACGGACAGCAGGTACCGTAAATTATCAAGCAAGAATCCGCCGATAATCTGAAACTGAACATCGTGGAATCTATGAAGTTGTTAGTCACGCTTCTTGGAGCTGTCCGGCTCGTTGACCGCCTCCTTTTCTCCTTCGACTCGTTATCGTCGAGTAGCAATTCGAGTGTCTTTAATTACGTGCCGGAAACCTGGCAACTGGCCTGATTGGAGGAAAATTTCACGTTTAAGCCTCGTTCCTCCGATGATTTACGCGTCACCTTCGGGCACGAAAGTAATCGCAGTTGGAACGCTACCGTAAGAAAATCTTAAGGAACAGCTATGTAACGCGAATCAAACACCATTGGAATCTTATGATAAATCACCATTGCGATAGAAGAATCCTTGCTACATTCGTGTTATCTTCGAATCGAATAAATTAACTTGTCCTCCTGATATTAACACTTTCGTGGCTTCGGGAAATTTATGAATCTCGTAATTGTATAATTGTTACAAATTTCGAAGGAAAATCTCTGACAGTGGTCGTACGGTGGAACTTCTGTTTGGCGTAAATTTAATTCTCTGTTCCCCGGCTATCGCCTTGGACACGAAATATCATACCTTACGGATTACCCGGGCTACGGTTCGCTTCCAAACTCTCGCGTCGTTTCTAATCCTCTTCGGTCGGCTGCTGCTTCCCGGAAGAGCCTCGACTCTACCTTCAGCCATTTGAATCCTATTCGCCCTTCCGCCCCGGTGGTTTCCAATTCGCGACACTTAACAGATCAGAAGAAGACCACCGGGGTAGAGCATTACGAGGATTTTCATGAAATCATTATTTAGATCGTTTTTGTTTTGCAAGGAATTATAATAAAATTGTATTTTTCTAATTGTACAATAGAATACCCTGCTTAAAATTTTTCATTCTGTCTTCGATACATTCTATTCAAACGGATTTTCCACGATTTTTCCTGCAAACCACGGGACACGGCGTTAACTTTAAAAGCGGGCTCCTCTCGACGGCGTCGTAAACGTCAGAAAACATTCTTCCTGGAGCCAGCTGCAAGAAACGTAATTCGAACGCTTAGCAGATTGAAAGCTGTTACGCTGATACGATGAAGTACTTCCTTCGAATATGTTTTTTGCGCGGTGTTAAGTTTTACCGCTTTTCTTCGGTGCACACGCGAGTATCGTCCTATCGATATCTGACGAGAAAGCTGAATAATGGAGGAGAGGCGCTTGAAAATTTCTGATTTATATTGCTATTGTTACATAGAAGATGGTTAAGATGAAATTTTCTGTTATAGAACAGATTTCTCTTTCAATGAATTTGAGACTTATCGAAATCAATAGGGGTTGTCCATTGATCCATAACATTTTTTATGTTATCAATATTGACTTTATAATTATTGTCATTAGAATTGTGTATAAAATTTAAAATATATTTTCAAGTATGAATACATTTAATTATAATAAGGTCTATATAGACACAGAAAGATGCAGTAAGGGCAGGGGTTAAAATGATCCTAAATTTGTATCCACCTAATAGTAATAATAAATGACAAACATCAGCATATACAGAAGTGTAAATTTTTCAAACTAACGATCTATGTAAGAAAGAGAAATTCTATCTACAATTTCCTAATTCCACCAGCCTTAAGGTTACTAAATTCTGACGTTCCCTTGCAGCCAGGTAATCATGATAAAACGGATGTAAGATTTGCCTGCCACGATAAAGAACAAGACGAAGGAGTTTCTATTGCGATCCTCTGAGCGAATCCACATGTGTATTTCACTAAGGATTTCTAATGCGTAATCCATGTTCAAGGTGAAGCGAAACAACTCCGTTGTAGATTATCTCGTACGCGTCTAAGCTCCTTCAAGCTAACAAAAATTTCGTTCTCTCGAAAAATTGAAAATAATTAACGTAGTTGGCTCAGGAAATATTGCTAACGAAGGGTGAAGAAAAATCATTCAAGATGATGGATGTTAGTACTTTGAATCTTTTGTGATTCTAAGGAAACACATACGTAAACATGATACTTTAATCCGATTCAGTATAAGATTCAATATAAATCAAAATTTTTGGATGGAAGAAAATAAAAATGTTTAAAAATTAATTAATAATTAGATACAAATTTTGAGAATTTTGAAAATTACAATCTAAATCATTTCCAATGATTTTCAGAAGTGTATCTTCTAAAATAATAAAATAATTTTCAATATAATGATTTCATATTTTGATTCAGTGATGCAATTTAAATACTCGAAGTTCACTGAAGGCGACAATTCGAGGCTGGCAAAGGTCGTTGAAAAATATTCTCACGGGACTCATTGTTCGTACCCACGCGGTGTTAATGACACGTAAGATAACATGCAGGCGGGGCGGGAGAGGAAGAGGGCGGAACACACCGGTGAAGGTACGTTTCCGTAGTCGAGGAGTACGAGCAAAGTCTGGCGCCTCGTTACGGGACTCTCTCGATTACGCGAAGGAGATGTGAACAACCTTCGTTTATTGCAGCCGATGTAAATATTACATGCTCGTTAGCGGTAGACGCGTGGCGCCGTTGTATGCGTGAACCCTTGAGGAAATTCCGTAGAAAATGCCGGTACCATTTTCTTTTCTCACTTGCCTTGTTGGTAAAACTCTTCTCATAGGAAGTTAACAGAGAACAAAGTTGCGATACTGAGAATGAAACTGAAGTGCATTGACGTGACTAGAAATATTTTCTGTTTATGGGATTTACAGTCCCATGGTCCATATAGGGACCATTCCTTATTCATACGTCCCATGACCCCTATGGAAGTCAGAAAAATTCAAAATCAGGAAATTTTATATGAATGTTCCTTATTTTCGTTAAGTATAAAAATTAATTCATTAATTCAGCACCTATTTTTTAATTGGATTTTTTCTGAAGACATAATATTTTAAACGTCTAATGTTTCACCACATTTTTTCGTATAAGTATATTAAAAAAATGTTCTTAAAGTTTGACCACTATTTTTTCAACCCTCTGAATATGCATTTTTATGCACCTATTACCATATCCCAAATACCGTATATTTACATTTCAATGCCTCCATGAATATGTATATACGTCTAGTAAATTCTGCTGGGACACATTACTATTTAGACATATTGTCCAATATTTCATTTTGAATATTTATTATGACTATTGTAACAGTTAATGGAATCACCTTAAGATGTATAAATGGTAAGCGAGGATTACATGCTTCATTAATTACAATTATATATGAATCAAGGTTGAATCGTGGTTCTCTATCTTCATGTTTGCTTCCTACCTACGTACGGTTATATACACACCTGCAACATTCTGACACAAGTCAGACTTTTAAATTAATGCCTACCGTTATCCAGTAATACGTTACAACTGCTTTTCGATTCCAATTAGCCAAGCTTCCGGAGATTGTTCCCTCAATTATCGCGGTCAAACATGTCGGGATGCGTGAAAGAACTCGGGGCCCGCCGTTTCGGCTACACCGGAAGTCGAGGAACCCGTCAGGGTAATTACTGTGTATCGCGATCAAAGGTGACCCGAGATCCCAAAGAAATTTAAATTATTGAATTTTCATTCCAAATATTCCTTAACTTAAGTAAAATTTTCGTTTAATATTGCATTTCATATTCATTTGGCAAAAGATCGTTCAAATATTATTTTAAAATATTAATATAAAATTATAATTAAAAATTAAATAAAAAAGCATTGAATCCACTGCTCGATTCGAAGGATATCCGAGAAATAATTTGATTCTCTAATCGAATTCTACCCTCCTCCCTATAATAATACATTCAGATCCGTAAAGTAACTTCAGAATTCCAGAAATCATATCAATCGAAGCCTGTCTAAACAGACTAACCGTGATCGCAGACAATTCCTTGAACAATCAACGGTATCGAAGATAATCATTGGCCAGTTCGAACACCCTGTACTCTCGTTGATCGTCGATTTCGGGGAAGTCTAGTTCCAGTACTTCTCCAAGGGCTGGAACCTTTTCCTGCCCAAGATCACATCTATCAAATGATCATCGAGGCTCGCCAATTATTTTAAAACGAACCACCTTTTATTTAACTTTCGCAAATTACTGTTTCCACCTCCGATATCAATCCTTTTTTCCTCGATCGAGTAACCGTTAATCCTTTCGCAGAATACTCGTCGGTTCGAGTCTCTCTCTTATATGTCTGACGGAATTAAGTAATCCGATGCTCGAACACGCAGGTATCGTTCGTTTTCACCGTTAACCTCGACAAGCAGGCCGTTGAACGAGTCTGTCCGCGTGTTTTCAGTTTGTGGAAAAGAGATCGTTGCCTTGTTACTCCGTGTTATTAATTTTTTTCGCGCCTGGAAACATTGTGCTATCGTGGAAGCTTATATATCTTTAGCGCACCATGATCGTGGGTTCGAAGTAATTTATTAATATTGTTTCGAGGTAATGGATTTTCATAGCATATCATTCCGTGCTCATTCGTGCTTGATTTATATTAGAAAGTGTAACTGGAAATTCTGATTCTTGTTATTCGAGGATGCATTTCATTCTAATCTTCACCATCTATTCTGATCAGTTTCTAATACAATTATTTCATCGTCATAATTAATTAGCTGAACGATTCCGTTCTTCTGATCTGAATAGTTGATTGAAAGGCGTTTTCAATTCCTGTTGTGTATAAATGAAAGAAATTTAACCCCAACTTAGATTCCTATCTATCTATTTAACATTGGATGCCAGCTCTGAATTCCTTAACGTAAAGTTTTAGTCGTAAACCACGTAATAGATGAAACGAGCATTCTGTCTATTAATTATTTATAAGCCATTCAATGTGTGCACTCTTTCCACGCGCATTCCATAGCAATTAGTCGTTGAATTTTAATTCTTCCGGAGATTACATTTCTGCAGTTCGTAAGCGAGCCAGGATATCGTTCAGAAGTAGTTGACATTAATCCTACTTTCTCGAATCGATGCAAATGGTACCGTACGACCTTGTATAGAGATAAGTCGAACAAAATTTATCCTGTATCGAGGTTTGCTGTTCTCCATTGACACGCTTCTCGCGTAGAAATTTATCAACTGGAACAGCTGATAGGATAAAAGCCGTAGCGATTTAAATTATTTACGATAATTTAATTTACTCAAATAGTAAGTTAAAAGCATCAGAACAACTTGTTTAAAGTTGCCGTGGTTATTGCGTGAAGAACAGGAAGCCTTGTATGGCTATGCTTCTCTATAATCAATCTTGCTAATTATCTGGTTAAAAAAAATGAAGAAGAACTTTCGATTCTGCGCATAAAAACCATCCCACCTTCCGGTTGCGAACATTACCTAAAGTAGCTGCTTTTAATTCAATATCGCGAGCCTTTCAGGAATAATCATTATTAATATCATTTTATTTAAAGTATTATCTACAATATCATAAAATTTTCTATACTAATAACCAAATTATCATAAAACAGCTATTAACTATATCATCTACTAATAACACAGAACAATTATAATTTTATTCATATACTTAAGCACTTTTAACACCTCTACCATGACAGTCGATGTGCTAATTATTAGTGTAAATTAACCCTGCAATTATCATACCTATAAACGTAGCATTATTCATTAACTGGGGCGGCGGACCATGGAGAGAGTCCCAATCTGAATCTTCTAAATTTTCCACTGTTCCTTTAAAAATTAAGTTTGAGTCACGATTGATCCCTTAACACAATTATAGATCACTAACATCATCCAAATGTCCACTTCATGGGTTATTCAATGAATCCAAAATCAACACCCAAGTTCAAATTCCTTCACAATAATCCACAACCTCCACTTCAATAAAGTTCTGAACAAACCGAAGCTGTCGCTTACAAAAGACTGTCGAACAGTCATTGAACCGCGAACAAATCCTCTGTTCCGTTTCCGAGAACCGCGTCAATACAGTGCCCGCGGCGAGCCACCTACGATCTATGGGTCTAACGGTGCTAACGGCAATTAATTTCGCTCGTCCACGTGGCACTCCCATTCTAGCCCGAAGTCTTCAATTACGCCCGGTGCGAACGTCGTGCTCGCGTGCGGCCGCACGCTTTCGAAGGGAAAAACGGGCCTGCACACGCACGCACAGGGTCCACGCGCTCGGAATACTCGTACGTAAGAGGGGCGCGAGCTGGTCTCGTGTAAAACGGATGTTCACCTTCCAGAGCGCATAATTTTTCGAGGGAACGAGCGCAATAGGGAAGTCAGCTCTGAGAGACACACGTTCCCGGGAGAAAGAGAGACGTACCTTGCGGATGATCGTAGTTAAAACGGAAAGGAAGAAGAAACGAACAGGAAAGGGGGAGAAAACTGGCAGACGGAGACGGAAGAACAGAGCCGAAGAAGAGTGGTGGTAGATGGTTTGCGCTTCCATGAGACCGACCAGACTTCGGACGGTCTGCTAGGTGTACCCAGGGGGCTATTAACCGTTCGCAAACAATGATCTACAAGCGGAAGTGGCTGCACACTTCCCCGCTGCACCATCTTATCAGAATTTCAGTCTGGGAGGAGATGGAAGAGACGAGTCCCAGGTAACTGGGAAGGGTAACGGGGGTGCGAAATTTTTTTAGCGGGATTCTAATTGAGCTGATGCATCAGCACTTGGTGATAATGCAATTTTATGATGCATCATATGGATATTATGGCACTTCATATTTCATTTCATTTTGTTTCCTTCGCTATTTAACACATTCACTGTTACAGTAGAAAAAAGTATATATAGTCAGACATATTATAATTACAATTACTTAGCATGAAATAATTGTATTTTTCTAATTAAATTTATCATATTTTCAAAAACAGGTGAAATTGGAATTATTTGAAGGACAATAGGAATCCTTTTGTAGTAAAAAGGCTGTTTCTATGGAGTCGCGAAACCGTGGTGAAAATTGAACCGACAGCAGCGGCTGTTTGCAAGATCGTTGGCTTCTCTTTGCCACAAGGTCGCGTTCAAACACGTTCCCATCATCTGTCTCGAATGTCAGAATGTATCTAGGGGTGTGTAGGTTGGCTTTCATCGGAAGGGACGCGAGCACGGAACCGTCGACGTGTAAAAGAGTAGAAGGATAGCCTCTCCTGGCCGATTTAATTTCCTTTAATTGGTCGAATGAAAGCGGAGTTTATCGGAGCAATAATGTCAAAGCGATTACAGTCGTGCTACGAACGAACGGATAATAGAGGTCTGTGTACGGTTACCCGATACGCGGATACGTCAAATTGATTAGAGATGATCATATCCTCTGATAAGTAACGAGGAATCTCAGCTAGGTGATGGTTAATCGAGAGTGACTGGAATAGTAAGTACAGTTCTCCGGCTGGTAATGTGTTCATTAATGATTATGTGCAGACTGATCATTGCTAAGTGGAATGTAGGTAGTTTCAAGGGAAAAGTGGAAAAGTAATTTCATTTCATTTCATTTCTCATAAAATGAAGTTTGTTACAAATGCATTGTTGCATTTATAAAGTGCGAATCCATTTTCTTATTAAGAATGAAATGATACAAATTATAAATAATACTTGGAAGCATTGAAATATTAAATAATTAATAAAATTTTAAAATAATTTTACAATTTAAGGCAAAAAGCAATCTGCACCACTTGTAGATACTTAGAACTGTTGTTAACCCTTTTACTGTTTATACGGAAATGCACTTGCCTAACGATTTAAAAGTGTTTTCCTATTTCTCTTTCAACTGTTGCGTTAATAAACAGAAACAAGAATCAACTGGTGATAACAGCCTCGTTGATCTGTTACTTTCTCAGGTTCTAACGAGGTATTTCTTGCCCGGAAGTCTTACGAGCATCCTCGTTTTCTCGCGTTTAAACGAGCTAGACGAATTCGCGAGCACCGAGAATATTATTCCGATTTCGCTCGAAGCTGAATCCTTGCACATACGCATACAGTTGTACCGTTAGAACGAGACGGTTATAATCCTTTCAGCTGCTCGGTTCTGAGGTTTAAGGGAGAGAAATCTTTACATTTCGTTGGGGATCTTTTTTACGAAAGCCTTGTATCGATAGAAGACCCGAGTTTGGGAAACTAGTGACTTTCTTGAGCTTAAATATAAGGAAATTTAAAATCGTAGGCTTCGTATGAAATTTTAATATTTGAAACAGGACGAGTTTGAAAAATGCGATGTAAGTGTTCAGAGATTAATAGATGATTAGTTAACGAGATAATGAATTGAATAATCCTGCAGTGTAAACGAGAAGTATCGAGCCTATAATTAACTACTTTAATGACTTGACACCTTCAACTAATTATCCTCCATTTAATAACCTTCCTTTCAATTAATTATTTACCTGTAGCCATGCATGCTTTGAAGATATTAAGATGAAGGTAAGCAATTCTTGTGTAACATACACAAAAAGAAAGTAACACTATGTGCAGTGGTTGAGTCAACTTTAGTCAAGGATCCCTGCTGTTGTACAAACAGATTTAATCATTCTGAATCCGTTAGCCAACCATTCATACATGTTTTGCCATGTGAGATATTTGTTTAAACGTTAAAAATAGAATACTACAAATTTGTAATTTTGAGGGGAAATTAAGCAAAAAATTGTGTAACATATTATTTTATGTAATATATTTGCAAAATGAAGAATTCAACATTTTATTTCTTAAGTAATGCAATATCTACCCTAGATTTACTTTTCTTCAGTTCCTTTAGTTCTGATTTAATATGAAGTTATTTTTATCCCTTTTTATTAATATTAACACAGTGTGCTCCAATTTGTCTACTTTTAACTCCACGTGATAACTGTAAGTGTTTCAGTGGTAGATAATAGATTAATACATTGTTATTTCAGGAATTTACCCCACGACTTATTTGTTATCTCTTATTCCCAAGAAAACAACAGGCAGCCCCTAATCTTTCTCTTATCACTCATCGCGTTTCCTGTTGCACGCCGGGCGGGCGCCAAGAAAAATTACGTTTTACAAGGCGCATTAAACTGCTGGAGTACGATTAATTGGCAGAGACCGTTTCCTCGTTAACAACGGATAATTGGATCGAAGGATACATGGATCGTGTCGATCGTGGATCCCGATTCGCAGAATCGAAACGCACGCATTCGCGCGATTCCCGCACGCCAACGCTTTTGTCGAATACAAACGCATTCCTTTGTGTGTAAATTGTGTCCCGCTTCGCTCTTCGTTTTTGTCCCTGTTCAAAGGAAAGAAAACCCGCCACCGTGTGTATTTTTCACGGTATCCAGAACGCGTAGTCCACGACCCCATACAAACGACCAGAAAGCGAAATATCAGATGGAAACGTTGGAAGCCCGACATAATTTCATGACAGAAAAGTGTTGCAAAATTGCACTTGTGTTACAGCAAATTAAGGTTTAAAGTATAAAGAAAATGTCTACAAAAATTCTTTAAAATTATTTTTAATATAAATTGATTGGTTGCTAATTAAAGAGAACATTGACTCATTTGGCAGTATACTAAAGATTGATAAGGTTTGACGATGCAACAAGCTAATAAAATATGTAACTCCTTGAGAAACAAGATGATTATGGTCGAACGTTCCCTGTAATGTCTCGTTTCTCGCTGTTCGTACAAGGAAATTGCTTTTTCACGAACAACCGTACAGCTTCCCTTCGGTTTAAAAGCAGTATTTCACGGATAATGACGTTCGATAGCGGACACGCTGAATATTTGATGCTGCAGGCATCTAAGGATCCAGTCAGGGACATTATGGAATTCTTAAGCTGTCCACGGAACGAGGAGCCTTCCGCAACCTCTGTGAATCGTAAATTGGAACCGTCTTGTAGATTTCAATTTCCGCGATCAATGTAATTCTTCTAATTCATAGGAACGTCGATTAGAGAAACGGGTATGGAAATTGTTTAGTGTTTTAATCATGCGAAATCAATGCCAAATTATAATGAATTGTTATCCGGTTTGCTAAATAATTGGCTTGTTAAGCTTAAAAGTATGTGGCAGCTACATGTGCCAATATATTTTTCAATTTCTATTCTTCCATTTAAACAATATAAGTCTCGATTTACGCGACCTTTTCTCAGAACCAATTTACCATGTAAAACAAGGGTTACCTTTCCAAGAAACGTTTCTGTCGTTCCCTCGAACCACTTGCCATATTTTAAGAAACACTTTTCGCATTAGCGTTCAAGTACAAGTTTCTGTCGGAAAAACTAATTAAGAGTTACCGTACATAAAGTCCACGTTTCTTTCGCAGCTGTTACAGTTAAGGCTACGATCTACGAGTAGGAAATTAACGTGTCAATTAAAGACTGAAAGATGTATGCTCGTCAACTTCAGACATACGATGCAGTAAATAATTGTCCTCTGTCTGATTAAAGACATACCATTGCATTTTCAGTCGCTTTATGGTCAAGTTTCCATTGACTGATTATATGGTACAATTTTTAATTTCTATAGATTACACCACCTATTTTTACTCCAAAATTTTAGATAATTAAAACAAATATTTTAGGTGTTTAAAAATAAGTTCTCAAAGATGTAATAGAAATTTTCAAATTGTTCAAAATTGTCTGACCCCTTAAAAAGGAGGCTTCTTGTTGACCGTTGAACACGTGTCTAAAAGTTTCACAAAAAAAGGTTCCCAACAGTTTCATTATTTCCGGCAGCAGTTCGTCTGGCTCGCAGGCAAATGTCTTATCTCCGGAAACTAGTTCAATTACTCAAAACTGCCGAAAGAGGATCCCCGCAACGCGGTTGCAGATTATGTCGCCGCTAAGTTTCCTGCTATGTCCTTTAGCAACGAGGAAAGTTCGCCAACAGACGAAGGACGATCGACCGGAAGTACCTATCGTTCATTCCTCTCTAACATTCCATCGATTCCAATAAGAATCAACGAAATAAACTCGTCCTCTAAAAAAACGCAAGCACTATTTTTCTGACAGTTACATGTCCCATTGAGTTTTGAAAAGGAAATTGCTATAATTGTAGGTCGGTTAGGGCGTTGATTTATGATGTTGGTTAAGTGGAATAATAACGAAACGAAAGAAGAGAAGGGTTCGGTTTGCGATGAAAATTATATTACTAATTGGAAGGAGAGAATTGATGCACCAGATTGAAAGATAAATGATTAATATCTTTTAATAACAGATGTCGGGGTGCGTTATTTCATTTGCAATATATTTTGAAGTGATCTTAAAAGGATTATTATTTTTAAGAATATTTTCATAACTTATTGGATTCAACTCGGGACAACCCGAATAATTCTGATCGAACTAATTATTAAAGCTTTAGTGCTATTTTCAGAATTTTCTTTAATTTATTCCTTCACTTATTTGATTCAAAAACAAGTGTCCTTCACTATTTTCTTCGCAGTCCCAATTAATTATAATTTTTTGAAAAATACAGAAACACATTATCCGGTAATTTAATTTCCAAAAAGAAACTCAAGTCGTCTGGTCTAATTTTAGACAAGTTAATCCGCTTTAAAAGGTGTAAAACAATTTTTTGGACTTATTTCAGCTTCTGATCGTGTCGCTGCTCCCCATAGAACACCGGTTTATATCAAGGACGATAAGATTGATTTCACAAGTCCTCAGGAACTGTAGGAAGCCCATCGAAGGAAACTAGTTCCGTTCGCAATTTACACGGCTTATTAACCGTGTAGCGTTAATGTTACGTGGCGTCGGGGGCTTCGTTCTGAACGTAGAAAGCAATATCGAAGGTACTCGTTAATATTTTATTGATGCTCCCTCTTCACTCGGATCGAGCCGGTTCCTATCATACTGAATTCTCACGATGAAGATTTATTTTCTGGCTTACGAACTATCCCCGAGCTACTCTCGATGGAAATAAAGGATATTTCCGTTCCGAACCGGAGGGGACAGAGAGACGTAGATAAAGCTCGAACGTCATTTCAACTACTTACACGGATTGTTAACTGTTTCAGCGAACTTCCGTTCAATGAAAAACTTTATCGATAGCCTGTTATCTCGAGACAATGCACCGTAAGTATTCGCCTCCTCTCGACTCTCCTCTGTCATTCGATTAGTCGTCGATGCGACAACCAACTAAAACGATTTTTCCCTTCGTTAGAGTTAAATTCCATTGAATTTTCTTGCGCTTAAGATCCTTTAAGTACCCTATAATCTCTGGACAACTCCGATAAAAGAGATGCTCAACTCGCGGGACCAATTCGTTCCTCAGGACATAATGTTTTTCGAGGAAAGTAGGACGAACAGTTTGTGCCATCTTGAATGCTCGACTTTTATTAGATTTTTATTAGATAAATTGTAGTTTAGATCTGTTAATAGCGGATCACGTACTGGAATATAGAAATGAAATATCTCAAGAAAATAATAAAAATTCAATATTTCCTTTTTGAATTATTAAAATTAGCAAAGATCATGAATGCTGGCAAAATTAATTTCTATTATATTATTTAATACTTTTGAAAAATATTTAATATTGCTAAAATATCAGAATTTCTTGGCAAAAAATTTTTGATAGAAATAGTATTTTTAAATCCAGCACAGTCTAGTGCTTAAAATGAACAATTTTATACAAAATATTCGATTCCACGTTTATCTTTGCAAATGTTTTACCTTTTCCAGACGATCGAATACATCTGATACATATCAGAGGTACTTACATCCTCTTTCTCGGTCGATTAATCAGGGAATCGGAGCAGGACAGGTGTAATGGTACTTGGATAATTTTTCATACCGATTTAACGACACCAGAAATTTTTCCACCTCCTTCATTCGTGGAAGTTACAAAAATTAAATTGTAACAAGATAGGAAATGTGTACTAAATGTTCCTTCGTGTATCCAATCAATTAACGATGGAATTAGAGCATGAGTACGTAACAGTGCTTTTTGATCCCTCGATGATAAAACTGATCCCCTATTCGACAACGAAAATCGTTAGTTTCTTATTTATCGGTTCGTTAACGAGTACAGTTAAAGAAATAGTGTTAGATAATGATTAGTTTCATTAATGAACTATTATCTAAAATCATTCAGAGACAATTATTCAAATGGCAGCTGTTTTTACCTAATACTTGTGAAATTTCCAAATTTTTCTAACGCTATCTCCACCGTCGCTATCCAAGACCGTAACAACAATTCACCTAATTCCCCCGGACAGGCCACTCTTCGACGTTTAATTAACGACTATATCAGTTGTTACACACACACACAAAGGTGCGAAACGACGTGGCTCCCAGTCAGGAACGATAAGATTGATTCGCCTATCCCCCGGTAAGCCTCTTGTAAAACCGTTCAAGAGCTTTAAGTAATCAATATCGTACGAAAACGACGGGACAGGGATGGTCGAATCTCATTACCTTCCCCCTCGGCTAAAGGCCATTGTGCAGCTGAACTTCATTATCCGGACTAATTATTTCAAAGTTAGTCGAACAGTTCGCCACAATGTAATAGCGAAGGAAACGGGTCTAGCGGCGAGAGGTTCGCGGATATACCAAAAAGGAATGAGAAAAGAAGAGGAGCAACTTAACCGAGAGCATCGCATTGGCGAACATAATATCGCCTGGTATAAGGCTCTTCCCTTTGTTGCCATTCATTAAGGTAATTACAGAAACCGATTTCCTCGCGAATACCTTACCACGGACCAAGAATTCAATACCAGGGCGTACACTCGCGAGCAAATGATGTCCTCGGTTCCCATTCCCTTAGGCGTCCTTGAGGACGAATGACAATGTAGGGAATGGGTCCTGATTTTATAGGGCCCTTTTATAGGGCCCGGGAAAATTTGAATTGATATTTATTTATTTCTCGATTATATTATTAAAATTACTTCGCATTTTTTCAGTTACAAAATTATTGATTAAACTCAGCAAATAATAATTTTAAATTAAAATAAGGCACCCTAAGTGGCAATAATTTTTTATTACATTTATAGTAAATTTACGACGATTATTTATATGAAAAATCGCGAATTAATTTTCATAGTTTATTTCGAGATAAGTGAATTGAAGCATGAAACTTCACTGTTTTATTCTACAGTTTGTACGAGTTTTACTGCAAATCGTTGAAAGAAAGATTGAAAAATTGAGGAGAGCTGAAAACTGAAAGCACTTTCTTCAACCCTTCGCATCCACGTACGAGATATCTTGCGAACTGATTTTTACCCGTCCGATGTTTTACACGATATTTCTCACGTTTTATTTTTCTTTCACGCGAAACACTTCAAAATAAGGTGTTACATATAGCTTTACATTTCAATGTCGATAGAAGTACCTTGTTTCTTTGTTTTATCACTTTCAACACTTTCACTATCGTTGAATGTATCAATTTTTAATTTATTACTGCAGCACATGAATATCACATGAATTATTATTATTATTTTCGTACTTTTAATGAAAATTAGTAAATTTTATACACTAACTGTGTAAGTATCAGTAATAATGAAAAATTTATTAATTGATTTTCCAAATCTACTATCCTGAAGGTATTAAATATTTCATTAGACAATTTTTTCCTATAAAAGTTCATATGTCAGCTATAAATCATTCAAACAGATAAACAAAGCATCAAATGGGTATAAATCATTCGTCAAGATATCTGTTCCAAACCGAAGAACAATTGGCACACTTATGAATGACACTCGTTAATCTCCTCCTGATCGATCCTTCAAGAATTTCACTTTAACAGGTCACAAAGAAATTCTCCTCCTGATCGATTAGAACCCCGAGAAGCAAGTAACGTCTTGCGGTATCCGCGCACTTCGAACTTGCCCTTTTGCCAATCAATTATTCCAGCTGGGCGTGAACAGCCGGAAGAGCGAAAATCCTGGCGGAACCGGCCAGATGGAAAATTGTTTTGCCGTCATTCGCGATACGCAGAGTGGGCGGCTAGAAGCGTCGGCGGATAGGACTTTATCGATTTTATCGAGAATACAACTCGGTATACACGGCTCGTTCAGTGGCCGGCCAGACGTGAAAACGAAATGCGAAATGGAAAAAATTTTTTTTCGCCGGAACCAAAGTTGGCCCCGGACCCGCGGTCGCGGTCACCCAAGTTTCGCGTTTAATTGGAAAAAAAATACGAGGAGGGAAGGTGTAGAGGGGATATAGACGGGGGGGCTCTCGAAAGGATCCGATTTAGAATTTTCATCGCGCACCCATGTGCTCCTCCAGGCAGCGCCCGGTTCCCAGCGGGAACGGAGGGATCACCCGTTGGGTGGTAGGTCTACGAAGAGGTCCTCGACGCGCGACAAACCGTCACCGCTCTCACGGGAATTTTCGATTCACGCTTCTTCGAGCCTCGAGGACCGAATAAATCACCCTTTTTGTATTCGACACCTCCGTTTCTATTCCCTGACTACGGTACCTATCCTCCCTGTCTGAACGAAATTAAAAGGCTGAATCCGGTCGCGTGTATAACCTGTCGTGCTGTTGACTCAATCGTGACGATAATGTTACGACAAGAGGCAAGATAGCGTGATCGTCTCGGATCGAGGATTTAACGGGCCCCCTTTTGCTTGTCATTCCTGAGAAATTACGTACCTGGAGAAGATTGACGTGGAACCACGAGGATACCGGGCTGGCTGAGCCGTAGCAGGGTTGAAACCGACCGACCGACGACAAGGGACGCGGTTGCACGCAGGATCGACTGTCGTAGCACTGTCGATGTTGTTTCTCTTTCTTTCTTTCTTTCTCTCTCTCTCTCTCTCTCTCTCCTCTCTCGTCCCTCGCGTGCCCTTGGACTTGAGCCCCGTTCACGGCCACAACCAACACAGAAATGCTGGGATTGCAAGGCGTGCGGCCACTTTTCCTGCCGGTACCAACGGAGGTGGGGGGATGTGCCCGGTTGCTGTTGGCAGGTGGAATGCTCAACATCACCGCAACGTACTCACGAATTATTAGTGCGACGGGACGTTCTGGAAAGGGAGAAGGAGACGAGAAGATAGGACGTTCTGTTCCTGGTGCCGTGGTTCTAGAGGGAGGAAGGAGAGGAAAAGAAGATGGGTAGACAATGGGAGGGGATAGCGCAAGGGAGGAAGGCCCATCGCGATTCGGACGACCCGACGTGTGATTTCGAGTACGTTCACCGGCTTTGCACTTCCGCGGTTTCGCGGTATGAACCTTTCGCATTTCTGCCCTTCCACCTGATCCTTTTTCTATTTTTTTTGGAGGTCCTTGGACCTGCGGCTCGGTCGCTACCACGCTCCCGCTGGCATCGCGAGTGCTACCGGCGTCACATTAATGTCACGCCTTCGATTTCACGCTGATTGCCTCGTTAAGGCTATTGAAAGTTCCATTTTTCATTTCAGCAAATCTTATTTATCATTTTTCAGCTAATAATATTATTATAATCTTGGAATTTGTTAATAAGGGTTGCTCCGAGGGTTAATTTAAGAAAATTATTTTCTAAATTATTATTACTATTTCTTTTTTCATCCTGCTACTAAAATTTATACTTCAGAAGGGTTTGTAAAATCTACTGAAGTTACTTGTACACTTAAAATATCCTTCCGATTCGTTTTGATCAGGCATGCTATGCGCATTCCATTCGAGCGATTTGTGGATTGCGGAATAAATAGCAATGCGAGGGTACGATATCTGAAGAATACGATGAATGGTTCATTATTTCCCAATCAAACCGCGTTGCGATTTCTGCAAATGTACTCTTGACAAGCGTTATCTCCGCCAAACATTCGATTCTCTTAAAAAGACCTTTGTTCAGGATTTCAAATAGGACTATTCCCTGATATTTTACATATTCGAGAATGTTCTTATATCTCTATGGATAATGTGCCATTAAAATTTCAGGTACCATTTAATTGACGCATATTTCGATTCTAATTTCTTCATTATAATCAAATTTCATTTATTATAAATCAGTGACTCTTCCTTTTCTCTTTCTCAATTTGCAATCTCATTTTTCTATATTCATCAATTCTTTTTCACTATTAATTAACAACACATATTAACAACGTTCCCTCGGGATTTACTCGCAGGAGGCAGGCATGCAAATTCTGTAATTCCAAGAAATTTAATTAAAAGGACAAGTTTTGTACAAAGTGCATAATTAGATCCTCGGTGAAACCAGTTTTAAACATCTACTTAAGTAAAAATAGTTTCTTCGTGCAGAAGTGGTTAAGGTTTCTCTATATAAATAAATGTATTCAAAGCGCGCGACTAACGAAAGAAATCGCGTAAGATACTGATCCAGATAGAAAATTGATTCGAGCCCGAGCGTACGGTTTGAAACGTTATCAAAAGCATCAGCTGGAAACGCCACGACGACTGGAATCTCGAAATTCATCCATAATATCGTAGCCGGTGGTCCAACAGCTCGCGCACTTTCGCGAAACACGCTTTTAGCAACACGTTCCGCCAGCGTTTTTCTCGCAACAATTTCATAAACGTGCGGCGCCGTTTTAATCTCCCGACGCGATCGTTCGGCAAAGAAAAGATGACAACCGCAAACCTGATTGCGGGTATCTCGGCTCTCCTTATTTCAATTCTATAATTGCAAAGATCGATCAGAAATAAACGAGAATTTTTCTTATACCGGCCAAACGTGTGAACGCGTGTTAATTCAAGGTTGCATAAAGTGGTCAGGAGGACTATCAGGACTTTCTGCTTTCTTTTTTTATAATCATCCGTTTATAATCATTACATAGTGTGTAATTAGGATGGGTTATGATAATTTTGATATTGCATTAATTATTAGCACTTTCAACTTAGGTGGTAATGGATTAGCATTCATTAAAATTATATGGATCCTTCTACATCTTAATTGGAGGGATATTTTAATTCGATATTTGATTATTTGGAAATGTTTAAAATTGATTTTTTCAATTAATATTTGAATTAATATTCATTTATTATTCACATGGTATAGTGAAAAACTATATTATTATTTTTCCATGTTACCTTGAATATCAATATCGTCGAAATTCGAATTTCAAGAACCTTGATTTCCCTAAGCAAACCGCGAGCATTATTTTCTGAACACCCTCTATATGTGGGACGTCCGTGTAACGCGTGAAAACGTCGAACGAATCGCGGCTCGATATTATCATCGAAATGATATCGTAAATGATTGCCGGCGAACGTGATCCCGTTTCTTAAACCGGGCGAGTATGCCGCGTTAAAATGTAGCGAAACGGATACTATAAATCTTGCCGGCCAGTTCACGCTACGTAGCGCCAGACGTTCAGGAAAACGTCCAGTGTGATCTCGTCTTGGCAACCTGTTCGCAAGCTTTCCATGCTCTCAGGCCACGTAGTTTAACTCACGTTCCTCGCGAATCTCGGATAGTTGTCCGCTCGCAAATCGCGCGACTCGTCGCGTCGCGTCGCGTCGCGACAGGATTTAATGGTCCTGGGAACTGTCGCCGAGCGGGATGCAAGGTTGGCTTGGTTGCTTCAAAAGTGGAGCAATGAGATTCGCGTCATCGTGTTTAAGATGACAGGATCGTGCGCGAAGGAGCAGAGTGACTGTCAAGATACGAATCCTCTTGATAGTTTGGACCTGTTACCAGTGCGTTCGCTCGGTTCCGTTCCGGCGTTGCACGCCGGTTACGCTTCACGTCGTGGCCAACATCCTAACGGGCGTTTCTATTAGCGGCGTGCCTTTGCCTCGAGACGACGATTAATTTCTTCGAGCTTGCATCCGAGCAAGACTCGTGTCTCGAACGCTCGCTGCTACACTCGATAGAACGCGCCGCTGAAGATGTTGTTTCCGGGGATTTAT
Organism: Osmia lignaria lignaria; assembly: GCF_051020975.1. NCBI lineage: Eukaryota > Metazoa > Arthropoda > Insecta > Hymenoptera > Megachilidae > Osmia > Osmia lignaria. Next base: position 11,451,032 of record NC_135032.1, on the reverse strand, counting down.
GAAGAGTCCAGGCTTCGTTTCGTTTGCTGCCTGCTGTAAACGGTACCGGGATATCGCTAACGTTATAACTGTTTTATTGATACGTTCATTGCGACCTTGATGTGACTGAAAATTTATTCAGTTTTTATTTTTAACAAATTTTTTTTAATATTGTTACTGAAAATTTCTAGTTTCTAATACAAGAATGTCTAATTGTAACAAATAATTAAAAGAATTCTTAGATTTCTATGGAAATTCAAGTGACGGGTATAGTTGATATTAGATGCAATTTTAGGTGCCATTTTACGATACTTTTATGTCATGAAATTACGTTAGACTTTCTGTGTTCTGATATTGATCATCTGATAAGATACAACCTAAGATATTGTTTCAGTGCTTATTGCAACATGTTTCATGCTACAAAATAATAAATATACTGCACCATAAGTGTTGCATATAATTCTAAATAAGGATACACCCCATATGGTCCCATAAATAAGGATATGCCTGCAGTTTCTGCAATTTATGAGATTAATACATTCTGAATACGCTCATCCTTTCGCATAATTATTTCTTCAAAAGATTTCATCTGTTATTCGTGTCTACATTGTATCTCGTATATTATCTTCTTATCAGAATTAATCACAAATTATGTTCTTGTCAAGAATTTTGAGTCTATTTTATTGTAAGTAATTAAGTAGAACCATATACCAAATTAAGTTGTGTCAATTCCATAAAATCAAGAGAACTAAATTAATGCAATTAAATCCAACATATAATGTCATTAATCACTATGAATTTCAACGTTTATGATTTCATACAACAGCTATCAAGATATTAATTTCCTGTAATTTCAAGTGCATAGATCTTCACTTATACACTAATAGAAAATGCAAGGAAGTTCGACATGTGTGTTTATAAATCTTTATTCTAAGTCAGCATTTAACTTTTGTCTCCTCTTAAAGGATATCTCTTACGTGCTGCAATTAACTGAGATTGCAGACTCAAACGTCTGCGATTGAAGATCTGGTAATCAGAGGCGCTCTAAGGAATAGGAGATGCAATACGAGACAGTTTCTAATAGAATTATGTGAGTTTCCTCTAACTGTGCAAAAGATAGGAGAATCTTTCATTTCTCTTATGCACATCAAATCTAAATACAAAATAATTATTTGAGCTTCATTAAAATTTAATTAGCCAGTCCTAATAATAATTATATTTATATGTATTTTATTTATTACTGATTGAAAAAGATTCTGGATTTCTATGAAGATTAAATTGAAGCTTTTTTCCAATTTTCTTATATTTTACATTTTGTGTATTTATATTTCATAGATTGGATTCGTAATATTTTTATGAAAAATAGATTAAGATTTCTACACCTACAGTATTTCAAGAAGAATTTACCTTAAACCCATCAATCACCAAAATTTATAGCTATCCAATATGCAAATCCTCAATCCCAAGAAAAATAATTTTAAAGCCCGCGACAAGGAAGAACAGGGAAGATATTGTGATAGATGCACCTTATAAAATCAGCGGTATGAGGCGAAGGAATAGCTACCATATCTCTTGGCTTTATGTGTTTACTGCCGGTACGTGACAAATACTCCAATATACGCGCATCTAAAAGTGTAATTCTCCCGATAAAATAGAGTAAAGCCTATTAAACTTTCATCAGAATCAATAAACCTTAAAGTAAAAGGAAACTGATTCAACTGTAGAACCGTACTATTATTCAATTAAAGTTTCTCTTTTCGATCTTCTCGATACATAATTGTTCCTTTTTCTTCGAATCCAATCTATTTATCAAAACGAATCCATTAGGGCTAGATATACTTTAATAAATAGCTTCATAGGATAGTTGCTAAATGACTGAATACCAGCATAACTCTGTAACCTTATTTCACGATAGGGTTAATATATTCGTCGGTGGAATCCCCCGGGCTGTGGACTGTAGATTGCTTATTCGTACGCTGCTGCAACCGTATATGACAAGTAGCTGTAATCGTATCGGGCTACAGCTCGTACACGTACCACTGGATAATCTAAATAAATATTGTGATATAACAGATACGGTAGAGTAGTCAGTGATTTTATTTGTAGCCTAGGGAAATTACGAATAACATACCTTCGCGCGTGCAAGCTATATACTTCGATAAAAGTGCTTAAAGCTACCTCGTATTTATTAACTCGACCGTAAATGTGATTCTTTTATTCTCACTGTACGCTTATTAAAGCAATCGCATCGTTTAACACGAATGTTTAAACACCAACAGTGATATCTTCAGCTGGTTCAATTTGTAATTAATTTATTGGAAGATCTCTTAATTGCTTCATTTAACGCTTGCAGGGTCATTGTGACACAGATAAGGTAATAAAATACTGTAGACTCTCGTTATATTGCCACATGAACGATTTTATCTTAACATGAATTTTTAAGCATACTAATCATCATTGACAATTATGCATTTTTATCTACCCTCCCTTTTCTAAGTTAATAATAAAATAATTAAAAGAAAAGCAAATTAAAGAAAATTCCAAGCAACATTAACTTCTGGAAAATGAACTTATGATTCTTTTTTTATATTTTGCATATTTTATTTCTGCATTTGAGTTAAAATGACCTTGCATTTATAATACAAGGATTAAATTAGAATTTTAATAATTATTTATATTTCCACAGTAGCATTGAATGAGTTAATAAATATGTATTTAAAGTTCCGTGAAGATTTCTTGAGATATCGAAATGATGTACCATTTTAAAATGGTAGTAATTTTTCTTTCAGCCACGGTAGGATACCTATTTAATAGGGTGGATCCCACGTAAATTTACACACGAGCCATTCACCAATCAACGCCCCACGCAACGAATAACCGTGACCATAATCGCATAAAGCAGAGCCCCGTGGTACGAGGTGCGATGTGCGAACGCGTTGTTAAGGGCGCGTAACAAATGTACGTATGGTTTAACGACCGGAGAACTCATTCCGAAACCCAACTAGAAGGGACGGTTCTGCAATTTGCTACGCGATCTATCCAAGATAAATGTGTCCGGCATTGTTACCCAGTTAGCCAATGTTTTTCATGCAGGAACTCGACTGGCTATGGTGTCGTCGACTATGGAATCTCATAACAAACCGTTTAGTAGAGAAATAAATGATGCAAATAATAATCGACAGTAATTATTTAGACTCGAGTGATTATTGATACTTAATAATTTATTACTCTACAAGTGAGTATAAAATATTTTTCAAATGACCAGTTTGTAATACATTTCATTGCAATGAAAAATTTCTTATTTACTAAAAATTAATTTTATGATTTTCTCTTAATTTAATAACCATAAATGTCATTTCCAATAAACTGGAAATTTTCTTTAAATTGATATCTTTTGACATCTGGAGATGAAGAAGGTAGTATAACGGTATTGAAAATAATACGACAATTTTAATAGAAATGTATAAAATTTGTCGTTTGATGTTATCTCGAGAAACAGATCACAGATATTTCATTAGGACAAGATCGAAGTTAGTTAACGCGATCGTTTTCACATCCGATTTCGTTCCGAACGATTGGTCGCGATATAGTTTAGGACTTTTCTAACGTTCTGACAGCGAACCGTTAGCGAGCGAGTTATAATCAAGACATTAATTCCAGAAGAGACTACGAAATCGCACGCAGGAACGCTTTTATTAAAACGGTGCATTATAGTACGACGAGAGAATAAGAGTGCATTAATGTGTTTTAACAGGATGTATATCATAAATGTTCCTCTTCCCTGATAATAAATGTAATACCAGGTCGGTTGCTGGATTACGCAGCTCACTCGGCAATAATGCTAATTATTCCGTTAATAAGTGCTAGTCCGTGAAGTAGCTTCTCTTTTAAACATTAATACATCAGGATTATAGATGTTGAAGTTCAAGGAGGAGATGCATGATTGTTCCTCTGAAAAGGTTCCCATTGAACAATAATATGATTGATCATTTAATTCATTATTTATCGCGTTTGTTTTATACTTTATCAGTTTAGTATAGATCTTTTTTAACACATAACACTTTCGTGTTAAGTGTTTTTTAAGGGTTTTCGAGAATATTAATTTAAACAAGAGCAGTCTTGTCAAGAACTCAATGCACGCTCCGTTTTTTAATTACTATTTTGATAATTAAGACCCTATTTCTTGAAAACCAACATCATTATCAATTTATCGACTTATGCATTTATGAATTTATCTAGTCCAAAAATAAATATATCAGCCCAAATGGTGCAAACATTTTGATCTCCCAAAAGCCATTGGAATTGTGTTTGTTACACTGCGACACTCTTTACTCGATTTACCATTCCTCTGTATTTTCTGACACTTGATTGTGACCAGCCTGGCTACAATGGTTCCCGCGTACGTCCACCCTTCTCCAAGCAAATGGAAAGACGATAGAATTTCTTTCGGTTCGGGTTCACGCTTGGGACCGTGCATCAAGCTCCCTTTCAGATCGGACACGAGAGAAAATATTTACCGCGAGCGTGATCGAATTTGTTCAATGCCAAAGCGTCGATAAAAAAAGAGAATGAAACAGTGAAAGAAAAATGGTTAGTTACCTAACGAGGTCTTTTGACGCCAATGCAAAACTGTTTATAACATCATTAACTTTCACGCGACGCTCGATTGTTCTATTTTCATTAGTCCATGGAAAACAGAACACGTTGGGTGTCCATTCAATTGTGTTCCAATGTGTGTAGTATTGATTTGTCGGACAGTATCCGCTGTCTTGTGGACACGTACGTTTTTGATGTTGCCAAAACCAACTCGGTCGTGTATGTACGTTTGTATAGCGCTTGGCTTATACACTCCCTCTCTATAACTGTTGAAAAAGCAACCGGATTCTGGTGTAATAGTTTTATCCAGCTTTGATGTCTGTCAACGTTCAATGATTCCGTGCAATGAGGCTGATTGGAAAAAAAAGGATAAACAGGAATCATTGGTTTTATCATTGGTAACTCTGTGGACGGTATTCAACGGCGAATACGCTTTTGATCGGACTTTGGTAAAGTAATCTTCTGTGATCTATTTAATACCTTGGAATCAATTGATTGCTGTTCTTTTATTTGCTTTCCTTACATTCCTGCATCCCTTACATGTCTGCAATCCTTACATCCCTGCATCCCTTACATCCCTGCATTCCTTACATCCCTGCATTCCTTATATCCCTGCATCCTTTACATTCCCACATCACTTACACTGCTGCATCCTTTCCATCTATGCTTTCCTTACATCCATGCATTCCGTATATCACTGCAACCCTTATAATAAATTTATTATAAATACACTGGTTTGAGTAAAGGTAAGTAAAGGTAAGTAAAATTTCATAAGTCCCATCTTTTAAATTCAAATTTAGTTCCTTTTTTCCCCGTCAGAGGGCGCTGTTTCGACGTCGAATCAGCGCCATCTGGTTTCAGAAAAAGGAACTAAAGCTTGCCGAAATTTTGGCCCTCTGGCGGGAAAAATGTGAACTAAAATTTCGATGTCGAATCAGCGCCATCTGGTTTCAGAAAAAGGAACTAAAGCTTGCCGAAATTTTGGCCCTCTAGCGGGAAAAATGTGAACTAAAATTTCGATGTCGAATCAGCGCCATCTGGTTTCAGGAAAAGGAACTAAAGCTTGTCGAGATTTTGGCCCTCTAGTGGGAAAAATTTGAACTAAAATCTCGACGTTGAATCAGCGCCCTCTGGTGGCAAAAAAAGGAATTAAATTTTGCAAAAATTAAAATTATTTTTCACAAGATTTTACTTACCTTTACTTACCTTTACTTACCTTTACTTACCTTTACTTCCCTCTACTTACCTTTACTCGAACCGGTGGCCATAAGTATTTTATTTATAATATATTATTATATTAATAATATATTTATTATAAGGGTTGAAAGGATGCAAGAGATGCAAGGAGAATTCAGGAGTGTAAGGGATACAGAGATATAAAGGGTACAGAGATGTAAGGGATGCAAAAATGTAAGGGATGCCGAGGTGTAAGGAATGCCGGCATATACGAGATGTAGGAATATAGGGAATGTAGTGATATAAGGGATACAGGGATGTTAAGGATGCAGTGATAAAGGGTTGGGCCTCGTGAGGCCCTTAAAGACAAAAAAATAATAAATAACTGAGAAGGTTGAGCCGAGGCCCATAAGTCAAAAGAAAATTAAATTAAAACTGGGGCTCTCTCCATGGTTCGCCGTCCAAAACCCTTTTCTCTACTGCACTAATGACACTGAAATTTAGTATAAAATTATTAAAATATAAAAGGACGTATTACTACGTCATTGCACCGAACGTGTTAATATGTCACTCAAACACAGGTCACATAGCAATCAAACTGTTGAAGCCGCAATTTCTAGTATCGTAAACATTGGAATATCAATTAAACATGATCGTATAAACAAGTTTGTAACTTGTAACGATGTTTGCCAATAACAATAACAATACCGTGCTCAATCAACTTTAATGAAACATTCGGCAGACAGGGAAAGCATTCCCGTTCGATATCCTCCAATTCTTCCTCTCTCCACGGAGATAACGATGCGGCGTTAATTAGTAGCCGGGTGTTAACCATCCCTGGAAAACATCGTATTTCATTTTTCCAAAGAACCGTACCACCACCGTTGCTTTCGAATTTTCATTTCACAAATGCACCGACGTCTGGAAAATGAAAAAGAACACAGGTGCGCCCTATACGCCATACGCGACGATTTCGATATCGATAGTTAACCAGGGGGTGAATCAGCGAAATAACGCGTATCCTGCTCGCCATTACATAGTTGTCCGCCAGACGGGTATTGATCCCAGCCATTTAAAAAATTTCAAAACTCAGCCCTTGAAACCCTAACTTAATTTAAAGGTACACATAAGTAATGAAAAAATCCAGTTCCAGTCCCATCGTGATAAAGAAAGGTTGAGTTAGGTCAGGATAGACTTTTGTCCTAGTTTTAATAATACCAATCGATCCCTTTACGTCCTCTTAATACTTCTTCATTTTCCTGTTTTTGACCGGCTACCGGGCGAGAAAATCGACGGGTAAGCATCGTCGTACTCGTCACAAAAGCCTCTGTTTATGAGTAATTACACGTTTACTGGGGCGTTCTCGATAAATCACAGCGGACCGGTAGTTTAACTTTACGACAGGTGAAAAGCGATTAGCGGCGTGTTACGTTGCCGCTTATAAAGCTAGCCAACGATCTTCTATTTTCAGTCAACTTACCTCCCCGTTTCCTTCCTTTCCCCACCGCCCCCAACGTGTTCCCGATCCTCTTGCCAACAAGGACGTAGAGGGAAAAAGAAGTTTGCCAGGTCGAAAGCCGATTCCCGTTTCGTAGAAGAAACGATCCATCGGTCGCCGAGTAACGAGATGTGTTTCGCGCGCCTCCGTTCTGTCTTGCCGAGCGTTCCAGCCTAATTGAGTCTGTTTGTAATCCTGCTTATGGATCTTTATGAAAGGAAAGGTTTACAGGCGCAACGTAAACCCCTCCATCCATCAAGCGGGAGCGGCAGGTAAAGACCTCATCAGTTCCGGTGCCAGTAAACACGTAGTCCTCTTGATAAGCCCACCGAGATAGAAGCGGACATTCAAGGTGTACTCGAAGAAAAATTCGCATAACTCCCTTTTACCCCCTCGTTCACCTATCCCGGCGTGATCTTATCTCTGTGTCGCCAGATTTATCTGAACATCAAGAACGCATCGCGAGTACGCCTTACACCTCGAGAGCTGTACTGTCAGGTGGAAAAAGGAGAAATGAAGAAAAAAGAAAAGTGGGAGGGAAAGAACTAGCATCTGCCTATTAACCGCGAAGGGTACGGCGAGTCGCGAATTTTTCGCGATGGGTTCACGCTTGTCGGCGGAGACGGTTCGTTACCGAGCTATGCGGAATATTTTTCAACCAGCTTATCGTCATCTTAAAGTGGCGCCGCCACTTTGAAGAATTTGTTGCCTCGTTCGGGTATGCGTGGGCACACACGCGAATTCGCGATGACTAACGTTGTTCCGTTAACACAACTTCGAGGAGCTCGTTTCCTTGTTTACGTTGCTAGTATCCGAGGGGTTGGCGAGAGGAGATTTTCAGTGTAAACTGGTAAATATATTGACAGAAGAGGAGGGTTGTTGTATTGTTGGTTGTATGTACAGTTTTAACCCTTTCGGTAGTAAATAACTCTTTTATTCAAACACCTGTTCCCTTACCTTCGTGTTGAAAATTGCATGTCATTTTATTTATGATTTATAGTGATTAGTGACGAGTGATTAGTCTTTTCATCGTATGCAATACTCCTAAACTTCACAATAATATTGAAGGGTTGCACATCTCACTTAAACTGTAATAACATTTTTTATAAAATATTAATGTTTGACAAATGATTTGTGAAAATATTTTCAAAATTAATGAATTCATGATTCTCTTCAGCAAGTTGCATTATATAGAATCAGAGAGTAACTACCATGAATCACAACTCTGTAATTGAATTAATTAAATCCTAGCCGGTCGACAGAAAATCAAGCATATTATCATTAAAGTCTTACGTAGTCTTAAATTTCGCCTTGCATTCCTGAACTCAAACGATTCAGTCGAATGTCAGGAATTGCATATCTAAGTACGAAAAGATAGTTACCGGTTAAACGAGAAACTGAGGAGTCACGAGTTCTCACATCGAACTAGGTCAATTCGTATAAATCCTACAAACTTCTACAGCACCGTAATTAACGAAATCTCGATGGTACGGTGACTAGTTTATCTAACTAATTGATGTCGTTTCATTAATCCATTAAGAAGCAAACTTTTTTCTTCACATTTATTCCAAAATTTTGTATGTGATTAACTCATTAAAATTAAGATTTGTAATCGTTAAATTTCGTTCTAAAAAAGATATGTAATTGCCTGTTAAGTGTCTAGACGGATCAGATATTTATGATGTATCAGCCATTTACACATTAAGTTATATTAACCCCTAAAGCTCGTATAAAACAGATCTTTAAGTCCCTGAAGTACGTGCTGTTTTTATGGGCAAAAAATTATGGTCGGCATAGAATTCATAAAGAATTACTACCTGTTTATGAGCAAAATTATTCAAGTCATTAATTAGTAATTATGTGGCATTTAAAAAGGCGCGTGAGGAGATCATGAACCAGTATTATGAAGAACCGTCTCTGTAGTAAATTGGATGCTAATTTAGTAACATAAGAGTTTGAAAATTTCTCATTATTTTAAGCGTAAGTATTTTAATTTCTAATTATCAAAATTATAAAATTTCCATTTTTATGGCGAATGACTATAATTACCCTTACTAATGAAAGGATTAATCCTAGTCTTGCAATTAAAATCTGTGACTCCAAAATTCCATCAGTCATCAAAGGGTTAATGAAAACAAATGAAACGTTAATTTTGTACCATTAATTACTAATTTGATCGCCGCGTATTAAGCAATCTCTTTAAGTGATAAAAACTAACTCCGAAGGGTAAGTACTAAGAAAGATCAGTTTCTACGAGATGACACGCGAAGTTGAAAGCCAGTGTTCTTCGCGCGGCCAAAGTAACAAGCGCGTCCGAGTATAATGAACCCAGCGCGCGATAATCCTGGCAAAACCTCACTTCCCGAACTGCGCTTCTCTGGGAGCGAATACGAGGAGCCCTGGCTCCTCGTGAAAGGAATCTCGAGGATAATCTGAGCCCCGTGGTACATTCTTATTCCGTTCCCGCATCAAGCTTCAATGGCATCGATTTATCACGTGCTTCGTAGGCGAACTACTTGGCCCTAGCGTTGGCAAATGAATGAGGGAGACAGCCATACAGCACGAATATCTATGTACACGTGTATATACACTACCTATCAAAAGTTTCTATCAAACCTATTAATACACTTATATTGCAGAAATAACATCCTTTGACAATTAAATTTATTGATGAATTTTAGTAAGAATTAATTTTCAAAATTTTAGCAATTTTTTAATATTCAAATTGACCTGAATTTTTCTACAATCAGCAAAATTATTTCTTTTTTTACAGACACCTCTGGCAATTATTACAGAAAAATATGGAATAATATAAAATTGAAAATACTTGAAAAATTGCTTTGTTTGAGAGAAAAAAAATTTTGTTATAAATGAAACTATTTCAGTTATTTTCAAGGTATTCTATTTTTTTATAAAGGATCCTAAACTTTTGACTGGTAGTGTATATGTATGTCTATATGTGTGCGGACGTGTAGGATCACCATACGAGTGCTTACAAGCCGCATAACAGAGTCGTACGTAACCCGGGGCACATAACTCTGAAAAATCCCGGAGCATTCTGGTACCATCGGGGCCTATGAATGCTAGCCGTGACATCAGCGAACGCGCAATAGCTCTGCTTTACAAGCGGAGTAATGACAAATCAATTTCACCGTGCAGCGTTTCCTGCCTGCTACGAGCAAAGGGGTCCTGCAACCTTCGACGCGACAGAGGCTGTAGGAATAACAACGTGGCAGGGGCAACGAATAATACCTCAGCATCGCCCACGTTCTCCATTTCCTTTCTCCGGTCTGATCCTTCTATTCTTAACCCGACCGTCGAAACAAATTATACTCGAATGGTTAACTGGCTCTCGCGAGGCTCGAACTATCCAATCATCAAGGAAACGTTTCCACTAATTAAGAATGCATTTGATTTTACAACTGTTCATTGTGAATGACAAGAACCATGTCTTCTCCCGTTGATCGAGGATATAGATAAGATTAAACCTATGTTATTTTCTAAGACCGAGGTGTTGCCACGAGCTAATTATTCGCTAAGTCTTCCTGCAGCTAGCAACAGCGTCACGCTGGTTTTTATGCCCGCGTTGCAGACGTTAAGTATGAATATCTCATACCGACATTGAATGCAAATTTTTATATTTTCGCCTCGTGTTCCCGTCCCACGAACTTCGGCTTTTGTTTAGCCGCGTGGGACCCTGCCGAACAGGGTGTCCGATGGCAGGGTTTCATGGAAAAATAATTCCTAATTAAAATAATAATATTGTAAAAATATAGTAATCTTTATCAATTTCTACCTAACCATTTGAATTGTATTAGATTCACTATTCCGTATTTCCAAGTTGTAAGGTGTCAGTTTTGTTAAATTAAATTTCTAGTTAAAAGATATCTTTTCAACCACAGATTTCTGTTCTTTTATTTATCGAACGATTCTGGTACTTACAATTTTACCTATACCCAACGTCCGTTACACATGTGACGCATAAAACATCGGATCCTTTCCAGCACAACAGTTCCAGCCCGATCTCAATCAGCAGTATCGTGGACAATCCTTTTTATTCGAACAATTCGCAAAGACGAATAAAAGTGCAGGAGATCGAATGGTATCTTGGAACGTGTGACCGGTGACCTACGACCCATTGGTCACAAGGCTACCAGTGTGTTTTAAAGGCACGGACTGGTTCGAGGAGGAAAACGGTAGCCTAACGGCACGTGTACACTCGCGGTTACACCATTGACCCCGTTCGACGGCTTTAACCGAATTGTTACACGGACAATTTCTTACAGGATCGAGAGGGAGGCACGCATACCGACGCGAGAATACCCCTCGGATGTAAAGGCTGCTAACATTCCAAAATGCGGAACAGTTATTCCTAGCCGCGTCTACGTTGGTTATTTGACTACGTCCACTGGCACGGCGCCGCTATTGTGTTTGAGAAACATAAACGCCATTGCGGAGGAAAGGTACGGGTTGAATCGGTTTGCGCCGTGTTTCGCTGTAAATTGTAATTGATTGTCGTGCATACTGCCTCTACAGAGAATAAAACGCGAACGAGGAATGTTACTCGCGATCGTGATATCGGTGAAACGGTTTTGGCTTTAGGGAATACTTTGTATAATACGATATGTTTTGAGGGAGAAAATTGGGAAAAATTGACATTATTTAAATTTCTGTACATCCCTCATTATTATTATTAATTTTTGTCAAGATACTAATTTATTCTCCATATTTTCAATTAAAAACAGTTCAGCCAATCTATTTTTCTCCCTCATCTCCCAACCATCACAATAAGCAAGAAACTTTCACAAAATTCCCTGTTATTGGTTTAGTTACGCGTTTCATTCGCGCGCATTCGTTTTCGCGCTCGTCCACCAGCCTTTCGTTCCCCTTTCCTTGTGAAACGTGTTTCTAACGTTTCTTCGATTGAAGAACGTTGTTGCACCTTTGTCTAGCCGCTCCTTCGAAGTGAGACGTACCCGCGGAACGAAATATCTACATGCCTCGTGGCTTGTATTTTATATTCCACTGCATAGAAACGAAACTTCAAACGGGAACGAAAGCTTTTTTTTTCCCCTTTCTAAGCGTGAAGAAGAATTTCATGCCCTGCTCGATACCGAAACGTTGCTACCGGTATTATGCGGAGAAAACAGGTTGTTCAGTGGGTAAGGTTGCTCTAAAAGAAGAAGCATAATATTCAAACCGCAGTACATTTGCGTTCGTTGTTTGCGTTAATCATTTTCTAGCAGGTTTCTGCGGCGTCCTCTTCCACAGGTATGTCCGGTTTAAGCGTGTACATTCAATTATTCCTCGGGCCATTACGAACGTAACACGGATGTTTAGCTTGGGAATCGTGATAACGATTTAAGACCATCATCGTAGCCGAATATTCACCACGTTTTAACGTGCGAACGAAAGCAGATTACCCGAGTGTACTTACGTTAGTAAAGCACCGAGGGTGTATTCTAATAGGCGGACAATGCTTCGCGGCGTGGAATTAGAATACGGAATGTTAACGAATCTAGCGTGAATGTATGCGTGGCTTAAACGTTTCAGAACGATAAAACCCGTGTATGCGTTTGAAGATTGTTGTACATAGTTCGTTAGTGTAAATTCGTAATCAAATTAGACTTTCTTTGGGAAAATAGCGATATAGGGGATGCAGAAATTCTCAAAATCCTCATTTTGATAATATTAATATTCAAAGTAATTTAGGAAAAAATAATATCATTTGTAATTATTACTCATTATTTTATGTAAAACAATATTAAGGTAGATTCTGATTTTGTAGTCCAATGATTATATTTAATTCAATAAACATATTTTTTTTCATGTCTAAAATTGTTTTTCAACCGATCAATTGACAGTAACAACGTTCCAACAACAAACACTTTGCAGTTAAATCCATCAGCAGAACTGCAAACGTGTTAATAGAAAAATGTTTTTGTAAACACTCTCGAATTGTCCAGCGTCACGTAATAAAAAGTTATTTCTTTTTTTTTTTTCTGAAAAATACGAGACTTTACCAGGGCGAGCAATCCCCGTGTTCCCACTCCATGAATGCAAAATTACCAGCAGAACAGTCTGCACTCATCATTAAAACTGGTTCGAGCCAATTTCCACTTGCAGAGGGACAGTCCGCCAGGACAAGCATTTGTTCGTTGGATGGACGATTTGTTGAATAATTCGCGTACACGTACGAAAGCATATGAGATGGTTTGATGGATAATTAATTGGCCAGAATTATTATTTAAAACCTTTCGATTAAGTTCTATTATTCAATGCCAGATAACACAACTAGAGGATAAATTGAAGAAACGTAGAAAGGGTTGAAATTCACGAAAGGATTGGAGATCATGCTAATTTCTTATTTGACAACTACTTTATGCTGAGTACTCTGATTCTAATTTTCTAATTTTCTTCTTATACTATACAGTAGGATTAGTTGAATTTTTGGAACGTGTAAAAAGTATCAAAGCGTTTAGCATATGTGAAAGAAATTTTATTATCTTTCTTGTATATGTATTACGTGCTTTAATAAAAGCGTAACATATTCCTCTTTGACGGAAATACACCGCCCTTTGTTTCCTGTTCATTAATATTCATAATTACAGGAACTCGTTACAAAGTATATTTCCACTATTCTTTTTAAACATAATAATAGCATGTAAAGATATTAAAATATTAATAACTGTACCTATTTTCAAAAAATAATATAATAACATACATTTAAACTTGTTGAATTTATGAAAATGCATATGTCTGATCAATTATTGATATGCATCACTACTAGTATTGGCCATACGTACAGTATCAGTTTTCAAAATAAAAAATGTTTCTTTTTTAAATCTTTTTTAGTTGAAAACTACATTCAGTTTTTAGTATTTATTCTATTAACTCGTAAAAATATATAGAAATTGTTTTTATCGTTTTTAAATTAATTAAATCGTTCTGAATTAAGAGTGTCTGATCAATTATTGAGATATACTACTGCCTATATTAATCATACGTACAGTATTGATTTCTGCAGTCAGAAAATTTGCTCCTGTTAATCAGTTTTAACTATAAATTATATAAAACATTGAATATTCTTTTTTTATATCCCAGAGTAACAAATATCCATTTTTATCATTTGTAAAAATTAACTGAATTATGCTTAATCAACAGCTTCTTAAAATTGAAACTCTTTCCTCTAATCTAATAAACTATAATTTTTCACACTTTCCAATTCCGTTATTGCAAATATAAGATAATTTAACTGCTTTACATACTTCACACGGAAAATAAGATAAGTCAGAATTATTCTTACAAATATGGAAGCAAGGCATCAAGCAGGCTATTTACGAGTATGTTTTATCAGAAAGAATGCACACCGACAAAAATACAGTTATGATATATAACAATAAAATCTTAAGACCAGGATCTTAACAAGATTACTTTTGCAAGTAGTCTATCGCAATGCTAACGACACTTGACGACCAGCTTATATTGCACCACACTCGTAAAATCATGCGCTTTTAAAAATAACTTCCAACACATTACTAGACCTTGTTTTGTTTATCGTTAAATTTATTCCCATCGTCGTCTAGAACAGTGCTTTCTATGGATGGTGGCATTTCTATGGTTTTATCTTTCTGTGCGTGTCTTAAGGTGATCGTTATGTTCTCACGGAACATTTTGATATCCTTGTTTAAAAAAAAATTTAGTCAGAAACGTATCTTTCAGAAATACTCAAATTTTTCAAAGGGTCAGAAGCTGGTAATATCAATGTGCCTAATTAAAGATTAAATAAATATTAAATTTTTATTTACTTAAAATAGGTATTTTTATTAAAAATTATTTCGGTTCATTGCTATTGGAGACTTAAGCAGTTTTTCAAACCTCAATTTCAAACTGTGTTGTTACTCAGTTTCACGCTAGTTTCATTCCATGCAATGTAAATTCACCCTATTTACATTATCAAGCATTAAAAGATAAGCGCTCTTTCCCAACACCTAATAGATTCTATTTAGTATTCAAAAGCAATATTTTCTAATTAAAACAGAGATTCTATTTATAATCAAATCTCCGAAGGAATACCTATACTAATCAATTGCATTTTCTCTGATTACCTTCGTCCTAGCAGAAAATTTTTCACGCTATTTATTACATCAATTTCCTGCGCTTCTAGTTTTATGGAGTTGATCGGTTTATCTTCTCGGGTGCTGTTTTAAAACAGCCATAAATACTGATTACTGGCCACCGGATATTTATGCGTTGACGACTTTTCAACGTATGCAAAGGGTGCATTACCTTGCACAAAATGAAACAAAATATTCAGCATACGTGAATTAATGTGTAAAATAATGGCTTATAATAAAGTGTAAAATGTACTGAAGAAACTAGGGTTCGAGTGTTGGTTATTTTGTTTGGACGTAGAATGCAACGAATGAACAAAAAGTATCGTGTCGGTATTCGTTTATCGAGAACGAGTTGCTCCAAGTGTAAAGTAATTAGACACGATAATCTAATTGCACTACGGTTTAGGTAGTCCATCGAAGTTCGACCAGAATGTGTTAGCTGTGGTTAGAGACTGATCGTAAAACGTTTTCCTGCTACCAGGGTAACTCATATTCAATAATCGGCACTGGTCTGTTTTATTCAAATGCACAAATCTAATAAATCTATAGCTTATGCTTTCTAATATTAATTACTGCCAGGGATAATTAAATAACGTAATAATTGATATTTACAGTGATATATAGATTTGTTACATTTTATTAATCCTTGGAAGGCTATTTTACTCAAAAAGAGATCAATCATTTTTTTAATAATTAAATAAAATTTTTAAAATTATTTAAGCAATGTTCGACAGAAATTCAAAATTGAATAAAAAATTGAATTCCATTAAATTGTCCAAGATCTCTCTGTCATCTCTTACGACATAACAGCACGTTCGAACGGAAACAACGTCTTTCGCGTGATTTATAATGGTTCGTTCGTGTGGAGGCAAAATGGTGGTCTTAGGCGAAAGAAAATAAAAAAAAAAGAAATGAAAGAAACGCACGGGGAAACTCGCATTCGCGTAATGCAGTCCACTCGCATTATGCAAACGGCACGAATCGAGCAGAACTGAATAAAATCGACGCGGTATACCTTATTCCACCTTACTCTGTTCCCGTAATGTATCTAAATGTATTCACCGCTGAGAGATATTTCGCGGATATTTTCGACGGAACTAATGTCGTACACAAACGTGGAATAATTCATCATTCCACTGACGAGACGCACTGACCTTTCCTGTAAAAAAATTCGAGGGTAATGTACCCTGGAATTTGTTCCATATTGTGTTTGCTAACAAATAACGAAGTTACAGAAATAAATAAACAACTAAATAAATATTCCTGATATATTTATGTTGGTGCACTGGTGTTGGAAAATGAAATAATCATAATATTCAGTAATATTTAAACTAAAATTAAATAAAAATTAATATTAAAGGACTAGAATATTAAAACTTAATTTTCTCAATAAAATTATTTCTTTACTTATCTTTACTCGAATTGGTGTTTGCAGATTATTTTTTTATTTAATACTGGGGGAGGAGTGTCAGATTCCTACTGACTAAAACCCCATGGCGACCGACACTGGCGCTAAAGGAGGGCTCTGGGTACCCCATCTCTGGGTACATTGGTACCCATCTGGGGTGCCTTTACTTGAGACACGTGCAAAGGCGTCTGGAGCCCCCACCCCCGACGCCAGGATTTTTATACTAGGATAAAGCAGATGACGTTTGTTCTCAAAGGGTTGTGAATTTGTGCCTCGAGGACGAAGGCATGTCCAGTCTTCTACAATTTGTAGTCACTGGTATAACTGTCGAACGAAAAGGGTTAGGTGTATGCTCGCGCTTCTGTGGTTCACCGAACGAGTTATCAGGAAGAACGCAGCGAGAGGGTGAAGGAGAAAGCGAAAGAGAGTAGTGGCAGGAGGAGAAGGAGGGAGGCTCCTACCAACGACTAGTTACACGTATGAAATAATCTATTATCTGCAAAAGGGGAGTTATCTGGTGCGGGCATTGAATCGCCAAGGTCGTAGTGGAGTCTCGACGGAGAAAGGAAGACGGAAGGAAGGTGAACAGACGTGGATGGAAGCACAAATAGAACGATGAAGAGAGAGAAGTGAGTGCGCGGTCAACGAACCTCCTTCGTGGCTCTCCTCTACCTTCGTACATACGTATCTACGTTGGCGATGTAACTAACGTAGATCGTAGGTACGTAGATACTAAGAGGAAGCAGTAGCCTACCATTCAGTCGACGCTACTCTCGCTACCTTGGTGCCGATGATCTACAGGCTGTTCCTAGAGAGAGTTGCAGAAATCTTTGGTCTTAGGGAACAAAGGGGAAGAGTTATATCGTAATGCAGTTATGGGCAAATCAGGAGTGCGCTGAAGAGCCCATGGGAACTGATGTGCACGCTATATGTTAGCGATGTACAGGTCAGGGTTGAGAAATTTAGAAATTTACGTAATTACGTAATTTGGAATTTTGGCAATTTGGTAATCTGTTAATTTGGTAATTTGGAAATTTGGGAGTTTGCAAATTTGGAAACTTAGAAATTTGGTAATTAAGTAACTTGGAAATTTGGAAATTTAGAAATTGGCTACCCTTCAGTGCCTATCACTGCTGTGGTACAGAGGTAAATTCATCAAGATAATCTTACAGTGTACACGTGTACAAAAATCACCTCAGATGCTAGTGACCATGAAGAATATTAAAATGGAAATGCCCCTTCGTTATCATAAATTTAACCCTTTCGATACTTAAATAACTTTGGATGAGTAGTTAGCCCAATGTACATATGAACACTCTGGTTTTAAATAACTCCAAAGGTAATAATCATGTTAGATTTAAAATGTAACTAGACATTCTGATTCTATGCATTTACTAGAAATCAACTGATCTAAACGATTTTCAAAGCCGTGCATCAGATAGGACTTCTAATTTCCAAGGATACCTGGGGCAATGATTCTTGCGAATGATTACGGGACAT
Source organism: Osmia lignaria lignaria (assembly GCF_051020975.1). Taxonomy (NCBI): domain Eukaryota; kingdom Metazoa; phylum Arthropoda; class Insecta; order Hymenoptera; family Megachilidae; genus Osmia; species Osmia lignaria. Next base: position 11,432,758 of record NC_135032.1, on the reverse strand, counting down.
TTATACTTCCAGACGCCAGATAAATAACAAACCTACGTCAAGATATGCCATCTTTATTTTTGAAAGAATAATTGTAACATGAAAAAGGCTGGAACTTCAAGTGATGCTTCAATGAGATTTCTTTTATTACTTTACAATTCTAATTTCATGCGTTTTATTACCTTTTTGGTTGTTAGGTTTTTAAGTGCATTCTTTAATTTCCAATTCACACCTTAACTGTGATTGAAATTAACGATGCTGTTAATTTTGTTTCGAGACAATAAATTTTGAATTGCTTCAAAAGTTGCATTAACACATCTTCAGTACTTGAAATAATTTTTAAAACATTTTCTATGTTATTTTATCTTTTGTAAATATTGTAAATAAATTCAGTTATAAGCTTTATAATTTTACTTCAATATTGACGAAGATTCACTGACGATGAGTACGAAGTCCCTCCAATACAGCGGATAAAACAGTACGAGCAGTTTCATCTGTTTTTTTACGAGCTTCAATATGAAGGTAGAAAGATTGGAAAAATGAAATGCATATTTTATAAATCTGAAAACAGTATATCTGAGTAAATACCTTTCAACGGTAATGTACGCTGCGAGCAATGTACTTCATTGAACTTTCATTACACACTGAGGAAATATCTCTACAATCTGTTTTCCATTTAACATTATTGATATTTTTCGTAAACAACGTGTGTTTTTATTCTCATTGAGCTTTCAACGGAATTCTGTATTTGATTAATTCAGTTTAATGAGAAATACATATATTGAAAGCATCTGGGTACATTTGTTTCATATTTTCTGGTATGAAAATTCAGTACTGACAATAATTGAATTTTACTGCCAAATATAATAAAAATTAATGAATTAGAATTTGTATGATTTCAACATTTGTTCAATTTGGTATTTTATAATAAAATTGGAAAAATCTATCTTTTGAAGTATTCATTTTAAAATATTAAAAAATGAGGGTTATTCTAAATATTCTGATTAATATTCTAATTAATAACTGATTATAAAAGATCAGTAAAAATTAACAGAAATGTTGAAACAACCTGTACACATGCGTCTGTTAAAGTACCTCACGATGCTTCTTCCTGTTCTTCCTTCTCTCCGGTATCCCCTCAGTTCCTCCTCTTCCACCGCATCTTCGTCACCTTCTTCAAGTTAGACTCTTCGTTTCTGGAGTAGCAGCACCGCGAGCAGGAGCATCCTAGTTAAATAACAAGCAGCTAGATTCACCTGACATACTCGACCGTCTCATTTTCTTTGTCAATGCTCACGGTCGCTTGCCAGTTTTCCCGATAACGGCGTTCGTGGCGTCTTCGATAGGCACCGGACCCAATAATTAGGAGGAATATCGCGTCTGGCTATTCCGCAATGAAACGTTTGCTTTGAATGTAACACCTACGGCAACGTGCCTGTTACAACGTCTCAAATCGGCGCCGAAGATCTTTCTTCTTCCTTTTCTATTTTTTATTTCACTATGTACAAGGTGTCTTGATGATATGGTGAATTTGATTTAAACTCTGGAGCAATTTGTTCAGCATGCTTCTTGTGAAAGACATGTATACTATTGATAGAAAGTTTGAAAATATGTTCATATTTTGATCTGACAAATTATTTAATAATTAAAAGTGTACTTGATTTAATTTTCTAGATCTAGAATTAATAATTATAATAATTACACTTGCAAAAATTTTTCATAAAGAAATAATACTAACAGTGAGCTATGTTTAAACAAATTAAGTGCATCTAGAAAATTTCAATGAAAGAAAAGATTATTCTATAATTTTACTTTTTCCAAAAAATTTATCGTATAACTTATTCTATATAACCCTAATATTTTTGTCTGCTATGAACATACAACAAGGATCCACATTTCGCCCCTATAATTACAACAATAATGCCTTTATTAAAATTCCGTTATGATAATCCAATTGGGACGTCTCAATTTCGGTACACGCAGCTCGATTAATGGGATTAATTAAACTGCTCTCTATTTACCGATAATTTATTACCTTTAGCCTCCCTTGTTTTTTCGATCATACGTGATCGAAGGTGTGAAACACGGATCTTCAACCGATATCGAATCGACGAGAACATGGGGTTAAAAAAGAAAGCAGAAGAATAGAATAGAAGAGGAAACAGCTTTTTCCGTGTTCGCGACGTTGCAGACGCGAAAATGTATAGGTTGACTAGGCACCGGCTAAAGGAGAGCCGAAGAAGTCGAGTAGTAGAATAGTTGGGTCACACCCAAGTATTCTTCGATAAAAGCCCCCAAGTACCTTTATGCTTGTGACTCACACCCTATAACAGAGACCATGTTCCTTTTTTGTCGTACATATAGTTCCCTTGTATCGATACGACAAGGTGGTTTTCATGATACAACGATTTTCAATGCAAGTTATTAAGGGAACCCTCGGTATCACATATAGATGGGATTTTATATTATTTTTGGATGAATTGGTACCAGCTGGTATTATTCAATAAGGTGCACTATTTATAAATATACACTTCATATGAATTAGAATAAATGGAGGATGCAATTATGACTTCTAAATTGTTTTCAATATTAAATTTTTAAAATGTTTTAAATTCTGACATGCTAACATTAAATTTGAAGGGTTAATAAAAAAAGAAAATTATTATAAAACGATGAAAGATTCCACCTTGAATCCATCAAAGATACCTATTATCAAATGTTGTAAATGTGTCATGTACGATGAAAGGTGTTATATACGATGTTGCGAATCATAGTTAAATGTAAAAAACGCTTAATTACCGTGTTATTGGTACTTCTCCTTTTATCTTATATACACCGGCTTAAGATAGATCGGCGTTAACAAGATTCGTTGAACTTTGCTCCGTGCATGATGGATTGATTAATGATTCATAGGATGTAGCAGGTAATTTAAATTTTAATTCAATCATCTGTCATTTTTTGTTGGATCCTAACTTTGAAACCTTGTACTTGAGGGTGATTTAATTATAGACATAAATTGGAGATTACCCCTCGGACCATGGAGAGATCCTCGATTTTAATTCAATTTACCATTTCATATGATTTTCATTTGCTACATTTTGCAATTATTTTTGGAAGTACAATAAATAAATAAATAATATTCATGGGGAAGAAATGAAAGATCGATATCTTGTATCTTACCGGTAAGACCGCGATCCCAATGTTTCACGATGCTGCTGAGTCACGTGTATCGGGGTCTTTTTGCAACGTCGTCGACCGGTACGATTCTCTCGGTGTTCTCATCAAGTATCGAGCGTGCCACGACAAGCTTCGCCAATCAAAACGAAAACATCGGCCGGGTGGATGTGTAATTATGGTAGGACGTTAGGCGGCGGAATTCCGCTTCGCGGAAACACACGCCGCCGTGCTGTACTAACGAAGGTGGCAGTGAAAAACGATGAGAACGCTGCATAGAACCGTCGCCTCGGTCTCCGCTACGGCTATTCTAGTACATAAGTGTAAAGTTTGCTTAGAGCGACTCTTATATACCCTGTCCTCTGTCCTATCTATATGAGAGATGTTTTCTACGAAAGCAACTGGTCAATGCTTTCCAGGTAACAACATCCTGATTTGCTTATATCGATACACTTCTTGTGTTACTATCAGATTTCTTTTATTATTGTGGAGTGTAATTTAGTAAGTAAAAGTATTGTGAAATTGTAATTCTGGCACATCAATTTAAAGCTAAAAGTTTAATAAAAATTTCTATAAAAAGGATTCGTGATAATTCATCAATTATATCAAATAATGAACCAGAGTGAAATTCATATTCTGTTCAGACTTTTAAATTTGGCTTGTTTGAAATTAAAATTGCAATTTCTTTTTTTATGAATGTTATATTGAATTTTTAGTGTAACGGAATATTAAAAAGTTGTTAAAAAAAGCAACTCGCGACAGTAACAATTCAGATATCCACTCGTTAACGTTCTCGACAAATGATCGAAAAAGGCAATCGATGGAATGTAACTAGAAAAATTTACACGTACCGTTTCATCCACGTAGAATGCGCGCCAGGATGAAAAGGAACAAAAGGAATTTTTCCAGTTCCAGTTCACACGTTATCGTACCATTCGCACACAACGTACTTCACATAGAAATTCACTTGCTTCTTGACACTTTGTTGGCGATTCAATGGTACAAAAACGTCCGCGAGTTTCTTGTACATTTGTTTGCTTATATCGCTACAAACCAGTTGGCTGAGAAAAAGAAACTATTGTTGCATAATCGGCAACATTTCCAAGTTGAATAGAAGTTCAATAAAAAGGTTTGAAAAGTGTTAAGTATGAAGGAACTGAATTTAGTTTATTTCATCGTAAGTGATGAGTTTTCAATTAATTCCAGAATAATTTGATTACCTATTGATTAGATAATGCAGGGTTGTTTTCATTAACAATATTCTGAATATATACTATAACAAAGGAACATCCAAAAGAAATTTTTAATAGAAAATGAAATTGTTTTTGTACAATGTACAATGGCAAATTTATTTTAATATTGGGAAGAACATTTCAAAATTAATATTTGATGTAAATACTGAAAGTAATTAAATTTATTAATCTTCAAAGGGAAATGAATATTTAGTATTAATAACTGGAAATATTATAAAATTTCATTTTTGCCCAACGAAATTAAATTTATTATTTGCAAAAATGAGAAGGACCTCAGTACAGATATTTAATTAATTTTGAAGCACAGAATAATGAATGCTAATTCCCTAAAATCATACCATAATTGCATATCAAATAAAAGAATTCGTTTCTGTATTTTTTTTTCGTTTCAATTAATCTTGGATGGAGATGAATTTAATAAAACGGTGTAGGATTAATAAGCATTGTTTCATGAAAAGTGAATGAAACCGATTCCATCCGTATGCAATCCCCGTGTTTTTCTCACGTAATCAAAGTCACGCATTCGTGGGAACGATAATAGAATAAATTCGCTGGAACAATGTCTCGGAATTACGTTAATTGATTCATTCGATCCTATCCTGCGAACCCGGCAACTTAATTTCCCTGTTGTTCTCTCAGAAATCCTTTAAAAACGATCCAGTCACGAACAATCATAGCTGTTCCTTGTCCAAAGATTTGTTTATCTTCAACTGATAAAAATCTGCATTTAATCATAGGTTTCTAAGAATCATTGCTTATCAGTAAACTGATTTAGAACTCATCAAATTTAATTAGGTAAATTTCGAATAAACTTAAGACTCCAATACTTAGAATTTTATTTCTATTTTAAAATTTTGAGGATATTTTTATATTTAAGTATTCTAAAATTTTCTGAATTGGATAAACGAGGCAATAAAAAATGACCCATTGGAAATAAAAATTTGTCTATCCAAATCTACTGATTGTCCATGATTGTGCAAGGAACGAATCATTAATCAAGACATGAAAGAACATCTCGATTCCTCTTTCCTGCACACGACGTGTTTTCAGTGGCAGAATTCTCACTTACTTGCATTAAAAAGCAGGCGAACGCATTGTGGTTGTAAAACCAGGGTCTCTAGTTGTTTCCAGGAAGGTTACCAGCTTCTTCTTGGCCGTTTTTACCGGCTTTAATTGAACGTTCGTACAACTCGGAGGATCCCTCTATTCTTCTTTCGTGGTACTCCCCTTTCTGTTTCGAACCCTGCCGCCCTCGATGCCGGCTGTACGAAACAGTTTATGCCTTTATTGCGAGGATGCATCTGGTACTGCTCGTCGTAAAAAGAGGATATCGGTTGTATTTCGTGAATCTTGGTCTGTCTTCTTCCTAGAAACGATGAATAGCGAGTAGATTCGAAGGGAACGGTGTTTCTTGAAAGTGAAACATAGAAATCAAACGTTTGAGATAGTTTGTTGTAAAGGAGACAATGGGCGTTGAAAGTGTAACAGATTGTTGATATATTGTCATGAGTAGAATCCCAGCATCCGCGTCAACCATTAAATTCAAAATGTGTACAATTTATACACGGATTATTATTTTCTTTACATAGTTGAAATGTGACCATTAGGTATCGCAAATGCAGTTACAAGATGCAAGTAGGAATAGAAAATCTGATAAATTTGCCGCGGAGTTAGAGTCATATTTCGACGTCATCGTTCAAGAAATATAATCCTCGTATGGAACAAACCTATCGAGCTTTGAATCTGAACGTTTCGTATGTCCATCTTAATTAAATCTACCGAGTACCTGGATCTATCAAATAAAGTCATTTGAAAATTGTTTATTTTTTTGTTTAAATGACGTTAATAAATTGCTATTGCTGGATCAATCGAACAGAATCACATGATAACTTCCTTGATGATTTCTTTGATGACTTTCTCATAGCACTAAAATTCACATATGATGTTTGAATATTCATTTGATTATTATGAGATATTTTTATACAATTTGGGTACAAACTATTTCTAAGCATTATTCTTTTACATGTCATGTGACACGCGGATGAATGACACTTGTATTTCCTGGGTGACTTTATTTGGATTTGTGTGACAGATTTCCACAGGGAACATGTCAAAACCTGGACATTTTTCTTTTATTTTACAGTGGATACTGAATTGACATTCAGTTAATTTTTCGTGAGATTCAATTAAAAATACTTTAATCTATTAAGGATCAGATTTTTATTCAGCTTTAATTTGAAAGTTGGCTAATTAAATTATTCTTGAGATTTATTCAAAAATTGAGAATTTGTAGCTAAACCTTTCTTTTCAATTTTTTAATTTTTAGCAATGGGACATGTATCTAGAAATATTTAAAAGATATTGTGAAAGAAAATTCTGAAGCATTTTCTACTTTCTCCTCATTCTATTAAAAGGTAGACACGTCATATAATTTTTATAAAAATGTGACCGAGGATATCCACACTTTACCTCGTTTTACGAGACCCATTTTCCACGCTCTGCAGTGCCAAATAGCATTTTTACAGAATTCATCTAATACAAAAAAAAAAGGAAAGAAATATAAAATCCACTGTTTGTTATAACCGTTTTTGAAAGAACATTTCTCTAAACAAAATAGTGACCGTTTAAACATAGAGTATCTATTGATTGTTATTGCGCAAAATAACACTCTTTTTCGGATCAAAAATATATGCATCGCAAAAAGCCATACGCGAAGGAGTATTTGTTTGCGTGCAGAATAAACGTGCAAATTTTCATGAGAATCGGTTCGCCCGGTTTCCAGATGTTTTTCGCAGTTGTTTTAAAAATATGGTTTTGAGGAAAACGCGTTTTCTTTTAAAAATTAAATTTCAAACTTTAAATATAAAATATCTTGATTTTCAATTTGAACAATTCGATATACAAACGTACAATATCATTTTGCAACAGAGATAATCATAATAAAAGGGTTAAATGGTAACAAAAGACACTCTAGATATCTCATCTAAAATCAGTTCATGAAATTATCTCAACGAGGCCAAAGAAAGTGGACTTTCGTCCATAACACGAGTGGAGTACGATTGCAATTTCCTTATAATCAAGCATTACGATACAATTTTCAGAGCGAGTATACGCTCTCCATAAGGGCGGAAGTCAAGGAACGTGTTAAGTGTCGCGAGAAGGTAGAATCGTGCACTCGAATCTCTATCCGGCGTAAGACGATTGAGAAAGAGGATCCAGCGGATCGTTTAATGTTCCTGTAAGAAACGGGGGACTCGCCTCTGCACTTTCGAGCAACTTCTCGAGACGTTAGATTATGGTATATACCTCGGGTTCGCTTTCCTCCTCTTTCCTTCTTGTTCGTTCCTCAGCAACGGAAGCGGAAAAACTTCTATCTCGGCGGGCTATAACGTAGGTGTGCACCCTCTACCTGTGTTTCCTTCGCGTTGGAACCCTTCTGGCTAAACTTCTGGACCATTAATTTACATTAGGACATTTTTCAAGAGCCACCGACGCCCGTGTACCTTAAAATTGGCCAACTCTTTCTTTTTCACGGCATCCTACCGCCATTTCACGAAAGGAAGAGCCCTCCAAGTTGTTCCTACTATCCCCCTCTCGTCGATGTTACGCTTGAATTCTTTACCATTAAGTGGCGAAGGCGAAAGGACAGGCCATGTGTCGGATAACTTTATTAGCTCCAATGCGTCTTGTTCTTTTATCGTTCGAAAGCGTCGATGCCACTTTTACTGCCTCTCACATTTTTATCGGAATTTTACACCGGTAATGAATCTTTTTGCGTCGTGTAATTAATGGACCAGATTAACTTGTAAGAGGTGAAATGAGGATCGTTATATTTACACCAGGAAGACTAATCTAATAACACTGATGTTCGAAAGTGCTAGGAGATTTGTAATGTAAATTATTTAAAAAATAAGAATTTTTTTTATTTCTTTGCTTTTCATCTTAATCTACTTTGAATGATGATGACCATTCAATGTTTTCTCCAACGTTTCAATGCTTGATGGAGTCTTTTATGAGGGGTAGTAATTTAATACATTATTTGTTTAACATATTCATGAGGTACTTCATAGTTGATTTAAAGATTATTTGCAAATTTAAGAAAAATATAATTGTATGGTTATACATACCCTAATTATGAGATTAATTAATTAGGAAATGGTCCTAAATATTCTAAATATTCCCATAATTTATATAATAAATTATTTTGTGTCATAATTGAATGGTGTAATATTTCTAGCTATAAAGTTACACTTTAATGACGAAATTAATTAATTAGAGGATTCTCAAAATTGAAAATGTCACTATGTCAATGCTGGTATATTCCCAATTGTAATATGTTCAAATCAAAATATTGGATGCTGATTGTGTATAGATTATCATTCAGAGTACGAATGAATAGGAATATTGACAGTCGATATTAAATCGAGTTCGTTCATTTGATAGAAGCTATGCAACTACGTAATCGAGGCTGTTGCGGGTATTAGCAATCGAAACATTCAACCCCCGCTCGTGACGTACATAATAATTTTCTATACTTATCACGATAACACGACGAGCCCATACGTGTTCCCGTTATTTAAATTATCCCTGTGTTCTATCGAAATTCTGCTATACGGTGATTGCGAGTGGATTTGCCTTGATAAATTTCGAACGGGCCAGTTAATATCTATAAACCCTGGTAAAGTTGACTGTTCTATCATTATTATCCTTTGTTCTAATTCGAAATGAAATTGGTATTCTAAATATTTCAATGTTTCCTAGTGTACTGTTAATATTTTTATTGAATCAGGTTTACCTAATGGTAAAAGTACACAGACATCTGATAATGGTGTACTCTATGCAATTTTAATTGATTACGGACAGGAAAAGAAATAATTGGCTCGTTTAATATAATTGAAAAAGCAAATAAGAGAATGGGAATAATGAATGGATCGATTTGAAAATTGTATAACAAATGTATGCGCATATGTAACATTAATGAAAGCAAAGTTTTTCTTTGTGTAATACGTGAATAGCGTTCAACAATTGATTTGAATATAAATTATGAATTATCACTGTTACTGTTGCTAATAAGAAACGTTTAATATTTATTAATACATTCATTTTATATTCAATTCTTCAGTTGCTTCCATTTACCGTTGTCAGAGATCTTATAATGAAAGATCAGTTTCTTCTGAATCCATCATACATTGCTATGTGAAAAGTAATCTTAACAGTACTTTTAGTTTCTCTACCTGCATATGCGAACGAACTAATTACCAAAATAAAGGATAGAGAGAGGAAAAAAGTTTGAGTGACTGAAATTTTGATGAAATCAAATTCAAATATTATATTTCATAAATGTAGCAGTTATGAAATATTCTACATCTGTTTTAAAATCGTTATTAAATCCGTTTCAGTTTTATTCAAAAGAGAGCATATAGTAATTTAAATAAAAATAATAAAAATTACATTTTGCAGCATGTGAAATATTAAAGTTTTACATTTTCAGTTGATTTTTGTATCAAATTGCAAAAAGGGAATGCTTTGATGTAGACATCAAATAAATTTTAAATGATCAACTTTCTAGTATATATGTAGTGTGTTTTAATTTTTCCATGGTCATAATTTGAATTATTTTCTTAATTTTTGAATTATTAATCAATAAAGCCTTTTTTAGGTTTAGGAATTTTTTCATGGTTCTATGGTCGCGACAATCTGCTTGCCAATAGAATTCAAGCACCGTCCACGACCGACCCCCTTTTTAATACGTCACGTGCATTACAAACGATCCTATTATCACGCAGAACGCGTCGTTAAACGTTCTAAAACGGCAATTCCCGTTTCTGTTTCAGCACACTCTAACGGGCCACTGCGGGAAGGTGATGGCGGCGAAGTTTCTTGGCGAACCTTCAAAAGTAGTTACCGGTAGTTACGATCGTACCCTAAAAATTTGGGACCTGCGTAGCAAAGCGTGTAAGTAAACCGTGCCAAACAAACAAACCTAAACTTTTACTTAAATTAACCATTATTTATCGTATAATTAACCATAGGTAATTAGTAGTGTAATTGGCAAATTTTTAAGTAATGAAAATCTAAAATGATTATTAGGGTCATTAATGATCTATAAATTACACCACGAGTCAATAATCGTATGCACCCTGACCGTAATTAATAATTATAAAAAATACCGCAATATTTTCCTTAATTAATTTGAAAAATTCACGTCGTGAAATCCCATCGTCATCAGTCGACAGAGCTCATCAAGCCGATAAGCTTTTTATCGCCAGCTGGATGAATCTTTTTCGAAGTTACTTTGAACCCTGCAGTTTTCTTGTCGAAGGATCGATCTTTTGTTCTTGGCCATTGATGACTCTAACGAACGACGTTTTTCCTTAAAACGGGAGACTCGATAAGAAATTGGTAAATTCACGCGGGAGTACTTTTAGTCCGGAGCCAGATGGGAAGAAAGATTAAGGCAAACTTCCGGGAGAAGTTTCATTTAGATCAGCTTGAAACGAGGCAAGCTTAATTCGATTAATCCTTTCGCTACTTCATCGGTAAAATTCTGCAAAGTTTTTTAAATGAATTATTTTGGCAAACGAATCAACGGCTCGACGGGAATATTTTGTTGCAAAATTTTCATTAGCCACCTGAACTCTTAATGACAATTCTAATTTAGACAATTGGCTTGCCTTAATTGTTCAAAAAAACATTAATTAGACAGTTCAAATAAAATTATTATGCACTTTAGAAAAATATTAAATTTTTATTTCAATTTTATTTGACTAGTATTTAATTTTAAAATGGTGTTAAATTTCGATACAGCGAAAGCTGCTCCTGATCGCAAACCTAGTGTCTGTAAATCGGTTTTCGAAATCAAATACTGAAAGGATTACAAAGATACTGGCCGCTGGAATGAATAATCCTCCTCAAAGTGTACCATTTTCGTTCGATCCAGTTCCTGCTAGAACCAATATTTACAGAATTAACAACACCGGGATCCGTTTCCGTGGATCCTCCTAGTATAATTCGTTTGTAGAAAGGAAGAATTACCATGAATTCTGCTATTTTTTCAACAGCATATTTACGATGACCTGTACGATAAAAAACAAATTTGGTAGCTACAAAAGGTTAAAAGAATCGCGAAAAGCTATCGTGTAACGTCAGTCAGGAATCAACGAAAAATACGTTCGCTGAACAGAACGGCGGAAAATAATTCAGCTACGTGTATATTTGCCCCTCAAACTCTTCCCTGGAACGGTCAACAAATATCGGAATTATTTTGAAAACGGATACCCCCCTGTTAAAATAGAAACGTTAGTTCCCAAGCACCGATATCAAGCCGCGGACACGTGTAAAAATCGATTGTTTTCGCTGTTCGATCGCGTTTTCGATAAACAATATCCTGTTGCAATTGGTTCTGTTCGATTGGTACCGATTTTTCTCTTCTTTATCCATGTAAAAACACCATGGTAATGATTTTTTCTAAAGTTTTGACAAAAAAAATATAAGATACAGATATATTTATTTTGAAATTATTTTGTCTTATGGTTCATTTATATAAAAATTTAAATTTTTCTATTGAGGGAAGCCCCGATTTTATATAATAAGGTAGAGATTATTTATCTTGTGATAACTATACAATTTCATTCATCTTTTCATTATTATAGAAAATTAAATTTTATTTCTATGGCTTGATTTCATTAACTATATGAATTTTGTTAAATTCTGCAAAAATCACCCCTAATTTAAAAAACTCCACTGTAACATTTAACAGTTTAAAAGAACAGTATACCATTTCAGAGCTAAGCAGCATTAAAAAAGTAGAGAAATTGAAGTGATAATTTACTAGTAGGGGGTGAAAATGGTCGTTCCTGCGTCGAATAGCGGACACCTCGAGGCTGTTTCGCCAAATAGGGGTAGCCTTAAGGGTCGAGAAAAGTAAATCGAACGTCCGTGGATGTGGTCAGCTGATATGGAGGCAAGCGAATGAAAGATACGTATAGTTAGGAAATGTATGCGGGATTTACATTCGATCCCTTACGGGTCGCTGACTAATCTTGCGAAACCATATCATTCGAAGGACCGTTCGAGATATCGATTTACTCCCTGATCAACAGTGTTAGAGGGTGGCGAAGGGAAACACAGGGCGGAGTTTCTATTGACAGAGGATACGGGAGATTGTAGCCTGACGTGGCTGATAGCGCGAGGGTTGTATTAATTTGCAAAATTCGACCGATCGACCGTTGTTGAATTTGCTCCTAATTACGGAGATTGTTAGCGTGACAAGGAACTTCTTGGGAGACAGGAGTAAGGGAAGTTTCTCGGTAAACTCGAGGATTCTGATTTTCTTTGGAACTGTGTTAATTCGAACAGATCCTTGCTTTCTATGATTCGAGTAAGGTGTTTTGTTAGGGAAGTTTTCTTTGTTATACGCGTGTCTTGTTCTGTTCCTGTGACAATATGTATTCCTGTTGAAATTGAAGCTCAATTTTACCGTTGTACAATAATTTACTTAAATTGATTTAAAATAAATACAAGTTGAGTTCGAAGGGTTAATACTTATAACCAAAAGGGTGTCTGACACCTCCAAAGCGATAAATGAAAATTCCACTTAGCAGAAACTATGATACCTATAACCTTCGGTATCATAAACCCAGCGGAGCAGCGGCGTAACGCCAGTCACTCGAAGCACCCCATAGAGGGGTGGGTGGGGTTGGCGTTAAAGGTAAAAAGTAGACTCCTTTCGCTAAGTTGTCCCGGGCGGATACGAGCACTCGGCAAACTAGACACGAAAAGGCAAAAGTTCTATTTTTTTTTTCTTTTTTTTATTTCCTCCCCCTGTTCTCAAACGCGTCGAACGAACGCTTCCTTTTCCTCCTTACAGCCTTTTCATTCTTTACACGTCTAAGTATAAAGGCTGGTTTACTGAATCCAACCGCGCACACTTGAAAACATTCTCGGAAATTTGTACGGTACCGCGGGTTCGAGGCAAGTTAATTTCACACGCGTCGAGAGATAGAAGAAAGTAGACCGAGTTGATACACACAGAGACAAGCCGGACATTCATTTCAGTTCCCGCGCTTTTGTCGTGGCCCTACGACAAAATAGTGAAAACCAAGCCCCGGCTAGTATCAGGGAAAGGCGGACGAACGTTTCAGATGGGGTTGGTGGTACAAAAGTTTTGCGCGAATAAATCCTCGCTTCGCAAGGAGCGGACAATGGAGAAGGCCGCGGCTGAAAGCGCGTTTAACCGTGAATTATTGTTTAGCCAGGGACGGTTTAAGACAAAAACGAAGCTTAAAGTGGATCAGCTGTTTTCTATCGGTACGTTATACCTTCAGCTCATCCCCTATCCTACTGTTAACCCCCTTTCGACTGGATGATTCTTACGGTCGATAGAAATGGAAATGGTCGTAAATTTCAAAATACTATGGGATAGACGTCAAACATGTAATAACAGGTTTGTTATTGAATATATTAAATGAATAATAATGGATTTGTTAGTTGGGGTTCATTATATGGTACGAATTTTGTGCCATTAATATTGTGACAGCTAATGAGATTTAAAATTGTTATATAATATTGTTGATATTTCATTTCAAAATATGCCTCTGATACGAGGATTAAGCTTGATACGATGTGTTTAATTTTATCGTGGTAGATGGTCGATTATGAAACATGGACAGTTTCACGTGATTTCATGACAGAAAAGTAGCACAAAATAACACTTATGGTATATTAATTTAAAACTTAAAATATTCTGAAAATATGAATATAAATGGTCCATCGATATTCTTAATAAAATATGGCGGCTCTTTCATTGGAACAAACAATGGACCAGTCAATTTTGATTCATTCCAGAATTCAGTCTGAATAAATCTCTGTCGAAATAACAGATAGAAAAATAAATTAAATATTGATTAACTAAAAAACAATAGCACATAATGAAACCAATTGATAATACGTAAAATATTCTTTCGATATTTCAATCCCATTAAAACATTTTCCCCGTCAAATTACCTCAATATTAAAAAATCTATCAGCTCGTTTTCTGTCCAATTAATCGTCACGTTTTTCCCAATCATTTAAACGAAAACTAATGAAATACGAATTGAAGAGATAAATTTATCTTTCATATTTACGGTGATTCGATCGGAATGAAATATGTGACTAAGAGGCTATTATTCTTATATTGACAGAAGTATTAAAATTCGATCATATGTTTAATTTAATTGTCAATTAATCCATTTAAAATAAAATACAGGTATAACAGAACATTCAAAATGAGTGCTTTTCTGTTAATGCAAAGATTACTATAATAATTTAATACTAAATTAATAATAATAATTTAATATTAAATTACTATGGTATTCAGCAAATTTTGCATCATAAAAATGAAGATCAATATTTTCAAGCAGTAAAATTAATTAACACGCGACAGACGTCGTTCCAATGTAAGGGGTCAATTAAGGATCGTGAAGGCACAGTAATTGATTTAAACACAGAAGTAGTAGAAAGTTAACAAGAAGAACGAAACGGCAATCTGGTTTCTCGGTTTGAAAATTCAATCAGAAACGCGTATCCACGGCATTCACATAAAATCTGCTTACGCCTGTGCAGCTAAGTTGACGGGTATGATGCATCGCCCCGAAGTAATTGGAGCCGGTAATTCCACCTTCATAGGAAGCGTAGAGCCTCAAGCGATACCGATAACCGACGTATCGTCGCGATAAGTTCGACAAACTAATTGATCGTCTAGTAAATCACGCTTGATTTAACGCAAACCAACTGTAACAAAGTAAAATTGCTATTGCCATATAAAATCCGTCATTGTACAAAAGGATCATGCTGACGTAACAACGAAATGACTATAATGATTTATAACCATCCTATAAACGTAACCTGTGGTTCTGAATAATTGTAAATAAATTGAAATTAGGATATTTGTAATTAGGAATATTGAACATTTGCAAGGCAATCTGGTTTAATTTTTGGAACATAGAAACTTTGGAATTAAAAATATTTGGAAAGTTCGAAAATACGAACGTTTCTGTAACAGAGGGATGTAAAAATTTGGAACAAAACTCTTGAGGGATTTAAGCTTTGATGTTCTGAAACATTACTATTGTAATTTTGGAAAATGTAGAATTTATATGTAACAGTTTTGGAAATTTACAATCTGAAAATTTGTAATTTTATAATTTTGTTAAATTTAGGTCCTGAAATATGCTTTCCACTATTCTGTATAAATAAAATAATTTAAAATGCAATATAAATTTTTTCCTCGCTCTGTTTCTATTAATTAATATTCAATGTCAGAAAAGCCTGTCAGCACACTTCCCATTACCAGTTACCGTGAAACTTGATTTATAATCGCGGATCGCACGGCCAGTTTTCACGTTTAAAAATGGAATAGCGATTAAGGACGACGAGGACGACGACGAATCGTACGTGAAATCCTCTCGTATTCGGTAAACGGATAAATACTTCTAATTCATCAAGCTTATTTGTAAACGGTAACGATGATTGCCGTTGCTCGGATCCCGATGCTAATGCGACTGAAGTACGTGCATCACGACAATGAATCATTTCTTGGCGAGAGCGAACGTTAAGCGAACGAGAGCGTAGGTTAAAATGAATGTACTTGAACGTTGCACAGATATAATAGTAGTCCTTCGTTTTTTAAACCTCTTACAACGACGTACAAATTGCTGGACAGCAGTTTAAAATCTCCAAGTGTAATCAAAGACTACATGGTTGAATGTTACACAGGAGGTCATGTAACTGCTGGTAGAAGATGATGATTCTACATTACAAGTCAAAAATATTTATTTATTTATTATTTGTCAGATTTGTATAATATATTTAATGGTTTTAGTAATACAAGGTAGCAATTTTGCATATCCTGTTTTAAGTGGATTGCAGTAGACTCTCATTATATTGCCACATGAGCGATTTGATCTTCTCAGGAATTTTCAAGCATACTAGTGTCACTCTTTCATCATTCTAGCCTGTATTTTTATTTCCTTTCCAAATGAGAGCTTGGAAGCTTTTTCTACCTCTGTAGCCTCATTGGTGGCAATATAACGAGAGTCTACTGTATTTCAAAATATTGCTTTGCATTTAGAAAAAGGAAAATTCTTTAAATTCTTTAAATTTTAATATAAATAGTTATTTAAATTCTATTGGATTTTCTGTTACAGGCATAGAAACAAAATTTGCGGGCTCTAGTTGCAACGATCTCGTGACTTCCGATGGGGCAGGCTCGACGATAATTAGTGGCCATTTCGATCAGAGAATCCGATTCTGGGATACCAGAGCCGAATCTAGTTCGAATGACATTCTATTGGAGGGAAAAGTGACGTCATTGGATCTGTCCCGTGGTAAGTTTCATACATACCAAAGCTTTAATTACATTGATCTTCAATCATATAGAAATACGACATTAACACTTCGACAGCTGCTGTCAAACATTCATGATCATCGCATTACGATCTCAAAATTATAATAGTAATTTTGTAACGTGTGTTATACGTGTATGAAACTATCAATCAACCCTTCTGCTGCATTTTCCATTTCCCACCCTCTATTTTATATTTTCCATTTTCCAGGTTCCATTTCCCATTCCCATCCCTCTTTCTTTCTGTTCCCCCTTCCCTTATCCCTTTTCCATTTTCCATTACTCTTTTCTCTTTCTCTGGTTCATTTTCCATTATCCATTTTGCAAAATTTTCGCGATGTATAATTTATTTATTATTCCTCTGATTCCAAGAAAAATCTAATATTAATGTGACTTTTTGATGAATAGGCATACACATAAACCTATTGCAATTAGCAGTCAATTTTCTACAAATGTACATATTCACCATTTTCAATGAGAAAATGAATTATTCATTCGTTGAAATTAAATTTGTATCTGACAGTGAACGTGTTCATTTCGCTATCGCTCGAATAGATCTGGAAACGAAAGGATATATCAGATACTGTAAAGTCCTAGCCGATTACGATGGTGGCACTCTAATGCTTTTCCTTTATCATTCGCCGTAATACATTATGTATACTTCCATTAAAGTATAATATACCATTCCCTGGGAAATGTTCCCGTTAGATTCAGAATGAAACCTTTCTCGAACGCTTCCCCATAAGATTTATACGTCTCGAAAAGGAATTACTTACTTAGCGGATTCGTCTCGATGCATTTCGTGGCATACCAAGCAATTTTTTTTTACCTCTTCCTTCGTCCTATCTCTTTTTCTGTTCCACATCCACCACCTACTGTCCCTGTTCAAATAACGGAGATTCAGGGAAACTTCTACGCGACGTGATCGGAATGCGATCAGAACATAATCAGCGATTGCTTATTATCTTTATTCAGGCACGTACACGACGGCCCTGTTGTATGTCTAACCGTATTAGTACAGCCAATTTAACTTTAACATAGACGACATGCAAATTCAAGTACCGACACCTGCTTGTTTTCAGATGCAAATTACCTTTTGAGCTGTGTCAGGGACGATACGTTGAAACTCATTGACCTGCGGATGAAGAAGATCATCGGTTCGTTCAGGTGAGTGGGGGTGTATCTTGTTGCGATGCCGCTCTTCGTTGATTAAAATTTGGAATTGTAAAATTTGGAAATTTGGGATTTTAGACCTTGAAATTCTGAAATTCTGTAATTTAGAATTTTAGAGCTTTTGGATGATGTGGGTTATTTTGTTACTGTTTATAAAACAGATAAAATGAAAGATATTACAGGCTTGCAAAGGGCAAGCTGTTATTATTAAGTTGATAGTAGAAATAATGGCCACGATATTCTGCTACCGAAGATAATTACAGTGATCCACTACTGAATACGTGTTGTATGTGACTGCAGTTTCCCATTGAAACCGTTTTTATACAGCAATCATCCCGATTTATTTTTTGTTAGTATAATCAAGTGTCCCTTGTCCTGAATTACAGTTGCGCGAACTAAATATATCCACGATCAGTCACTAAATGATTTTGTAATACATGGTATTACTGTCAATGAATTATAATAAACAGAATTAATAATAAAATAAAAAAATTTTCAATATGATTCTCGACTTCTTGAATAATTTTACAATTCTTTTAATTACTAATTTCTTTTAATGAATTATCACAGTACGTTCCACTAATATAGTTAATTAAATAAGTGCATTGTACGTATATCACAGAGACTCTTGAATCAAAACATTGAAATTAATTACACAATATGTCTCTTTGATTTCTAGTGCTGATGGGTTCAAAGTCGGTTTCGATTGGACACGAGCAACTTTCAGTCCCGATGGACAGTACATAGCAGTTGGATCTTCAGATGGGTCCGTTTTCATTTGGTCTGTTGCCACGAACTTGATCGAAACTGTCCTCAAAAATCATTCGTAAGTAGATCTTCTGTATTAACTATGGAATATACTTTCATATGTTCCATATTTATTCATATTTAATGCATCTATAAACCATATAAATCACCCCTGAAATTCTGCCCACATACTATGATACACCCTATATATAACTTCAATTCTACATGCTATTCTATTCAAACTTAATTACAGAGAAACATAAACGAGAGAAGATAACAGCCTTTAAGTGCAACAAAAAGTAAAACTACCTCTTGGGTCTTTAATTGATCCAGTTTTTTGGATTCTAAAGGGAAATATTTCTTCTGGATCAAATCTTCTTCGTAGAATCCAAAAAAAATTGGATCAATTAAAACCACAAGCACTACCTTCATTTTTTGTTGCACATAATAAAGGTCATTAAACTTCTCGTTTAAATTAATCTTGATTTTGCATCAAATAGATGATTGTTGATTGGTTATAGAGGAGTCTGATAAATAGTTTATGAATGTATTTCATGATCAAGTTTCTTGTCGCTGACAGGGAATTCTTATCGATTTTACGTCAGACAGATAGTAAACCACCATAAATCAACGCGTTCAGAAACTTCTTTATTTTTGATCTGGCAGAAAAATGTTCTAGAAAGAGTACAAGGTGAACCACTTTACATTACAGTATGGAACAACGCTTTTGTTGTTCGTGGTGTAAGAAAGTGGAACAAGAAAAGATTGGTATGGTTTCAAGAGAGAAATTTCTTGGACGAGATCGAACGTTTATACGGTAGATTTGCGATGAACTGCTGAAATTGTTATCGATTTCCTCGGTTAACTTATTTTTTCTTTCGGAAATCTAAATTTTTCATTTTATAGTTCATATACAACCGAAGCTGGAAAATTTACACAATGTATTTTCGAAATTCACCATCGAATTTTCCCATATCTGTATGTACAAAAATTGTAACTAATATGTACATATATACACCCACATGTATCTATTAATATTCTTTTTATAACGATTGGAACGAGCAATAACGATATTAAACTCCGAATCGTTTTAAAATCTATGCATGGAAAAAAGCTGTTAAATTTTATACCGGTATTTTACGGTGTTCCCTCTGCCAATAATGGTAAAACATATTAAAATATAAAAGTCTGATTGCGATATCGTGACTGTTATCTCCATGTACAATCTACCTATTACCCTATCATGTACAGCAATCGAGTCAATTAATTTATTCAATTTGTTCATCGCGTCTTAATCATTCCTCAAACTTGAACTCGATTTTAATTAATTAACACATCCTTGAGCTCCCTCGTTCAGTTTTATTCAATAAATCTGGAATAAAGATACCAATTTATTGGAGCAATGAAACAGGACTTGAGGAAACTGGAAGCTATATGTTTTTCACGCTCATTAAAACAGATCATACCATTGATATAGAATCCTGTTCAATACTCGTTTATTTTTTTAAACATTTTTCTATTTTATTTTCCCACGAATATTGAAATAGAAGATGAAGATGATACTACTGTCACCTATACTATAAGAAATTATTTGACAGCCTAATTAGAAAAATTCCTATCAATTACTCAAAATTATAATTAAGAGATATAATCAAATATTTGAAAAATAAAAATGTTAACAACTTCAATACAGTAGTCAACTTATTAAAGTATCACTTTAATCCAGAATTTCAGAAAATTATCATCTCATTAAAAGATCATCAAGTACCATTCATACCTCACTCCAAATGGCACGACACTAAATTTTCTTTCGACCTTAATAAATTCGTCCCTGAAGAAGATGAGTAGCCTGTTTCTTTCAACGGATTTAAAATTTATCTCATCCGTCCTCGGGAGCTAAATAAGAGGGTATTAAAAGCGCGTTAACATCGAATTAAAAGTCATTCTAAGACCGCTCTATCGCGTGCTATTAAGCTGCGCGCTTTGATTTATCCTTAATTCCCTGCTTCGTTTTTACCGACATATACCTTGATCGTCTTAAGAGTTCACAGAAGCGCTAAAGCGCTCGTAATCTTCACCATTCGCGTTTTGCATGCTCACCATTTGGTTTCAAGATTTTAAATAATGTCCTTGGGTCCATCTTTCAGGTAGGACAGGGACAAGCTGGAACGGTCGAGAAAAATATTTTGGCGCGACCCGATTTCCTTCTCCAATTTTCCAGCTGTATATCTGCGGGCACGCCCGCCCATTTCGCGTCGACTATATGTACATAATATTTTTCTACATGCATATTACATATATATATATGGGTGTATATAGCCGATACATCGCGATATCGCAAATTTATACGGCAGCTTGGATGCCAGCAACTTCTTCAGGTCTTCGATGCTGGTAGCCGCAATTCAAACTGTCACCTCGAGTGAACGAATGCCTCCTCTGCGGAATACGTACGCGTGGCGCACGGTTTCTATTCCATTTCCCAATTTTTAATCTTGCATAATTAATTTTTCAATTTGTGCTCTTGAAAATAATCAGAAAATTATTGTCTTATACTACTGGGGCGCAGTATTTTATTATTGAGCGATTAGGGTAAGGGGGTGATAAGAAATCTTACCCAGGCTAAAACCACCCCTGCCTCAGTAAGCAAAATAAAAATTTTCCAATCAATAATAAAAATTGAAATAAAGTATCTACATTGAAATCCAATATTTTATAAAATGGTATATTTCAAAATTTTGAAAAAACGTTAAGTATTACTGTAAGACCACCCTTGAACGTTGGCGAGAGTTCTCTGCAATTTCAATAATTTTTATAAAACTACACGAGGACATTATTTATATTATTAAGAGATTAAACATGTACCACATGGAATTGAAAAAAATGAAAATATTTCATGCAAATGAATCAACCGACAGTAATTGGATAATCAAACTAATCATCCTGTAGTATACAGGATTATGCAAAATACTAGAACTATTAAATTTGTAACGGTGTATTTACATTCTATGTTAAATACTGTCTCTTTATTATCTGAACGTCATCTTCTTTGAAACTCTAAATAGCATAGTACCATAGACTATTATGTTCATTTTGGTGATCTGTATTATCAGGTGGAAACGAGGTATGATTTGAAAAGATAGCGAATCATTCATGTAGTCATTTTGATAAAATCTTTGGCTTTAAATTGATATATCATACGTGATATTTTGTGATAGTTTTATATTATCAAATGATATCAAATTTTCTATGTTCCCAAAGCAGCTATTTGATATGGTATGAGTACAACCTAATATTACATTAACCACAAGGAAATTATTATATCTATTAACCTTTACTCATGAAATCCTGTATTCTATATCCCTATATCTATCCATAAAATCAAACCACGAGATTAAAAAATCCCTAAATATATTCAACTCAAAATACAACCCCCTAACTGTAACAACAACGACACTCAAGAAACAAGGGTTCTCCAACCCCTTCATCCCAATCAGATCTCCGTTTTTCTCTCCACAATAAAGTAACCCGATCCGAAAATCATCGAAGGGTGTTTCAACATCGCCAGTTTCTCCGTGGTCTGGCGAGGAATAGACGTAAGGTGACGCCAGGATACAAAACGGCGACAAAAAGACGGTAGCCGACTATGCTATCGGTTCTCTCGCAGTCATCCGGCCTGTGTTGATCGCTTTCGCTCGAATTTCACGGTAGACGCGTGATCGGTAGATCCGTTCTACAATTATACGTTCTTTCATCCTTTTACTAGTCGTTGACCGCATCGTCCTCGGCCTCCTCGAGTTTCCCAAGGACGCTCGATCTTCGGTGGTGGTTTCTATGGGAGAGCCCAGCGGGCGGTTGTGTAGCCGGGCGTGCACCTAAGTACCGGTCGTATCGAAAAATAGCTTAAGCACCGGTCACGTAGAAGCTGATTCGGTGAGGCTCGGTTACGCGTGTGCGATATCTCATCGTGTATATGTGTAACGTGTACGTACGCGAGCACGTTTCACTGTTATTACTTTCACCATGGATGGAACCATCGAGTTCGTGGCCAGCAACGTCATCTTTCGTCGTCATCTCACTCCTAGTCGTCCTCATCACCTTCCTTCTCGATCTTCGTGATCGTTCCAGGCCGCATCGTGTAATTCATACGTTCGGCGCGCATACACGCGTTCAGGAATCCCTCGACTAACTTAATAAGCGCCTCGCCCTTTCGCCCTGCCCTCCCTTACCTCGCGCTTCGCGCGTTTTTCCGACGGGGCATCTCGCACTTGGATGTTTTGCGATCTCGTATTTAATGCTCGCCCTCGAAACTCGGGTTACCGGAGTATTACGAAGCGAGATGATGGAGAATTCTTCTGACTACTGTTTTTTTTAAATAATATCTTTACTAATCTAAAATCAATTACTCAGTTTTAATCTTGAAGGCATAAATGGAAACCTTGTCAAATAAAAAGATATATTTTCATGTCCTCTCATTGGTCTGCCTAGGGTTAATTCTAAGGTCTCCGACTTGTGATACATTTATTTTAAAGACAGGAAAAATTTTAGCAGCTTTGCATAATAATTTTTCACGTGACATAAAAATAATCATATTTGCATTATAATTTCGCAAAGCAAATTCAACCTTCCTTTTAAAGTAGTAACATTATTCAAAATGGTATTAAAATGTCCCCCCAATGGAATATATGGGCTATCACCTTGTATAACAGACTGTACCTCTACCGTAGACTATTCATATTGGATAAGGCGTGAGATTCGACCATTTCAAGAAACGTTCCGAAGCAAACCGATGGAATGTAACTGCGAGTTAGTCGCGGCGTTAACTGATTACCATGCACGATCCTCTTCTCGGCCGCGTTCTACGCTGAGGGATGATAAAAATTCCGCGCCCTCCAGTCGGTCCCGATGAAAGCCGGAGTACTGGTTTTACAGCTAACAGGAATCATGGAATCGCGTTTCTTCTGTATTTGTTCTTCGCGTTGCGTGCGCTTCGGTTGATCTGTTGCTTGGGCCATTTTGCCTTTTGCTGTTTCTTTCATTTTTCAACTGGCATTGCTGGTGTAATTTTACGTTCACGGACTTGGGATGAAAAGAATATACAATTGATGTATTCTTTTATGATATCCAATGTGTTACTGTATATTTTATCAAATTTTAAGTAAAGTTTTTATTAGGTTTGTTATTACTTGGATAAATTCACCTCTGGTAGGATTTTGCACATAATCATATTCTGCTGCTAATATAAAACAGTAATTGAT
This sequence comes from Osmia lignaria lignaria, assembly GCF_051020975.1. Taxonomy (NCBI): domain Eukaryota; kingdom Metazoa; phylum Arthropoda; class Insecta; order Hymenoptera; family Megachilidae; genus Osmia; species Osmia lignaria. The sequence goes on along the minus strand of NC_135032.1, from coordinate 11,408,792 downwards.
ACAGCTGATACCATATCAAACCGATGAAGCTACTTCCGTTTAATCAATACCATTCAAATACTTGTTTGATATCTCTGTAATTTAGAGGTAAATATACCCAGAGGTTTCTGTATTAATTTCATAGAAAGAAACATATCCTCAATTACCGATGAATAATGTTAGTTGAATATACCACTAACAGCCTTGACTGGAATAACCTAGTTCTCTTGTTTAATCGAGATACGACATCTCTATAACTTGATCACGGTGTAAATCGTCTTGATTTCATCTTCCATAAAATTCTGTTCGTTTGTACGTTCTCGTAAAAGCTGATTGCCATCTGAGAAGTAATCAAACGCATGTAGTATCGCTGCTGGGCGAACTATAAATTTCTACAACTGTGTAACATCGGTTGTAAAGTAATAAATATTGCTTATCACCGGTACAAATTGCCGAGCAAATATTTCTTTCCTTAAAAAAATTTTGGTTCTTTTTATTTTAGATCAATTTTAGGATTTAAATATTGCAATTTTTCAAATTAATTAAATAACGAAAAAAAAATAATTTAGAGTTTAAAATAATCTTTACAATTTAAAAATAATTTTTGCATATGATTGGCGTCACTAAATCAACTCTTTAAGGTTGAAATCTAACATTTATTATGGGAACAAGCTAATAAATGTAACACATATATCACCGAGCCGGACTGTCTCGAAATAAATCCCTTTTCACGGCAATAAAGCAGCGCAGAGGTGTTTACAAGCGTTAATAGCCTAGCTCCCGTTTCATCCTTTCTCTGTTTGATAATTAACGGTCTAAAATTGATAACCTTCTAATTTCCATTTCAAATCGTCGGATCGTTTAAACGCGGCTAACTTACTTCCTCCTTGGCTAATGGTTAATTCAAGAAAGAAAGAAAAAAAAGTTCCATCGATCCTGAACACCGACTTAGCCAAGGACGCTCCAGCTCACCTTCAGCACATCAGCTAATTGATTTGAAAGGTCGTTAAGCCGAGCAATCAGAATGCGGAAAATGGCAGGAAACGTTCATAGCACAAAGGCTTTTCCCACGTATATCTAGACAAAGCAAAATAGAAAGCCTGACTCGAAATATGAATTCTAAAGAGTTATACAAAATTGAGTATCATGTTTTTAAATTGGAATAAAACGAATACAAATTTTATATTTAACTCTTAGATGAGGCACCAAAATTTGTAATAATTTGAATTTAATTTTAGAATGTTCTATTTTCCAGTTTCTCACCTCCCATCTCTCAATTTTTCAATTTCCCAATTTCCCAACTTTCCATTTCCCAATTTCCCATTTTAAACACCCTAAATTATTCCTTGAATATTACTTTCCCAATATATAACAATCTGATTTCGTAGCCTAGCAAAAGGGTTAAATTAAGATCAATTGTTTGAGAGTAATTTGTAATTTTATTATCCTGTCAAAGAAATAAATTTCGACTCAGGAAGTCATGATTCTCCAACAAAGATACTTCGAATTTTCTGTAACTGATTATTAACAAATAAGTGTATGGTGGGACGTGGTAACAGGACGAGTTATTATTCTTTTCACCGGTAACTGACAGGTAACAGCACCTCGTAAACATTACTGCGCCATATATCAGTCACGCACGCATTCACAACGATTTTGTCTCGTACTTTACGAGAGGTTTCGCTCATAGTTACAGGGCATAAATGGAATCCTAAGGAAGTAGTTCGATTAGTATACTTCGTGAATTTTTTTCAAGTATTTTGCACTTTCTTCGTTGCACTTCCTAGACTACATCTACATGTGTTATTAACACCGATTAACGCGTCAGAGACACCGTTGCCATCCTTACAACAGTATAACAAGTGGCTGACCAAAAGGTGAAAACATCAAATAAAAACCTCTTAACTGCTTCGAATAGGGAGGGACTTCTTAGGGATGGTTGTAAACCATTTGACAAATAACGATAAAAAATGTTATCATTGATTTTCTGCATGTAAAATAAAGTTGCGAGAAAATCATAGTTCATCCATTTCCAACATATTTTTAGTATGCACTTTGAAAATTCAGTTTTCAGAAAAACGTGCTTGCTTAGCATGCTTCGGAGCTCTTGCCCTTACTTGTACGTGTCATCTTCAATTTTCGTCAAATCAACTTGAAAATTTGAAGAGACATTTTTAGCATACCATATTTCAAGAACATGTAAAAATTCGAAAATTCGAAAACTTTCTAAGTATATTGGATCGATTCATAAGTTTATGCAGTTTTCCCAAATATGAAAACTTCAGATTTTTGAAAACGTCAAGAAAAATTTTGTAAATACAAATCATTTTCTTGAAAATTGATAATTGGCAAAGATTGCAAAATTCCAAAAGCTACATTTTTTAAACAAATTCAAATTCATTAAAATAATGATTTAAACTCTCCCTAATTTCCTATGCACTACAGCAAATTTTATTTCAAGCAAAATCTAAGTAACCCTTTTCTCTCTATAATTACATTTATCCCCATCATTCAAGTTGCGACTTTATCTTCCCAGAACCAGTGTAACGCGTAATCAAACAAGGGTTAATACACAGAAATTACGAAATAACAAAAGAGGACACGATAAAAGAAAAATAAAAGCTTCTGTTGCATTCGCTTCTGAAGCTCGTCCACCTTCGTGAAATCGTCTTGATTGCCAGGTAGAGCTGGTGATCAACAGCTAATATTAGGGTACGTATTAATCGAGTATCCCGGACCACACCGGAATTATTGGGTCTCCTAATTGTACGGGTATGATGCACTGCTGGCGATCTAAATATGGGAATCGCCTCAACATCGGCTTCGCTCTCTTCTTCGCGATACAGAAGGGCCCTTTAATAAACCGTGAGCTGTCGATGAGGTTGAAACAGGCAGCAGGGAGACGGCACGAGGCAATTTACGACCCTATTTTACGATCGTTTCGAGCAAATATTTACAGACGTCGTAAACACAACAGTGGCAATTAGTTGATGTATTCATAAATTTCTTGGCTCGATTATTATTACGTCAGTAGAATGATATACAACCGTGTCCTAATCGTCGTAACGCGCGACCATTTGGGATACTTTGCTGTCCCACCTGACTATACGTTTCGTGAATTCGATTAGACCATGTCCATAGCTAACGTATACTCTGTTATTACCCTTTGCCCATCCCAGTTATGTCCTAGCACTTGCTGGCAATCGATAACGTGCCACCTTCAAGGAAGCTTCGAAACAGATTATACATCAACGTTGGTTGAAGATGCTATTAGGTCACTACAATAATATCATTATCAAATTTTCAGGATATTCTTCTTTTTAATAAAAGATGATTAGATGCATTAATATTATAGATTGATTCATTATGAAGTATTTTTAAGTCGTCAAATCATTTCAGATTGCCCATATTCCACAACTGACCATTTGATATTCCAGGTCCTAATAAAATTTTCATCGAAAATCAATACTTTCGAGGTTGATCCCCATTTTTTTTTTTTTAAGAAGTTCCTTCTAGGAAGATATAAAAATGTGCTACACATGTGCCTGCATGATCCCACTGAATCATTTGACCCTCCATACCCAATAAGAAGGATCGTGGAGATAAAGATGACAGTGTTGATAGTTACGAACGCAAAAGACTGGGGTTCGATTTCCCGGTACCTTATTCCCTATTTCTCATGGATTCTTATACTATATGTAGGACTTCTGATGGGTATCCAACTTCCCTTCACGTTTAAGACAGGGGTTTGCTAGATCTCCCTGGGAATGTTAACTCACCCATCTCGATTTCGATGAAACTTTGATATGATATAGTGCTCTGAGAAATACTCCACGTACATTTTTTTTTATCGACGGGGTGAAAATGGACCTTGAAATTGAGGAGTGAAAAACATGTTTCGCGAAGGGATGAAATTTTGCATTCAAAAATTATATAATATATTTTATATCAGGAGTTTATATAAAATTATAATAATTTTATTATTTATAGAATAAGTACCATCAAATCCCCTAAAAATAATCACGTTTTTTCTTCTTTTTATACCCTCACTTTTATTTATAACAACCCTCCAATTTCTATCGTATCAGAACCTAAACAGTCAAAGCATCCCTTAATTGGCATGCACGATTTTTCACTCTATAAATATCCTTTCCCCCTCACGAACGTTAATTCCAGTTCGAACAATCAGGGGTGTAATGAAAATTCAACGTGCTCCCCAAAGGACAATAAGTAGAACGAAAAGACGAACGTAAACACGTCAGGCGAAAAAGGATTAGATTATACTAGATGGCTGTGTCGGTACGTGTGTACGTACACTATTACCAGAAACCAATCTCCCTGGCATTCCCTGATGAGTATCAGACCGATTTCATTGTCGCCTAGCGTAATGAAGCATCGTCGAAGATCAATTGCCCCGTGGCGCTCTTTTCGCCTAACTCGATTTCGTTTCTACGGCAATGATCGGCCAGTCGGCTACGATATTATGTCATTTATCTTTGTCGTATCTTCGTAAGGGAACCGATGCCCAAGCTCTTTATCTGTTCTTCCCATTCCTGTTCCCTTCGTGTCAGGAGCCAGTGCTTGGCACGGATATACCTCGTGCCTTCTTTTCCATCCCCCTACTCGCGCCTTATTTCCTACCCCTCTGGATCCTCTGTGGTTATTGGCTTCGATTATTGACTATCAGTTCTCGATTGGAAGTTAAAGAGCTTGACGAAGATGGCGTGGAATATTCACGTATACATTTGCTACTTTTTTAAATATTACAAAATCAATATTTAAAGAATTAAAAATTCTAATAAATTTATCACGATGATAATTCATTTAAATTGTGGTATATTAATTTAAAGCTCAAGGTTTCGCGAATTATTTCTCAAGAATTTTGGGAAATTTAGGATAATAGTTTCTTGTTAAACGAAGCCAGTGTTCCTTATCGAACATTGATTCTTAGGTTTGGGACACTAACCCATACTATTGATCTCGTGTGACTCGAAGTGGACCATGAATGGTGCCACTAACAATGAGCAGTAGAAGGACAATAATTGGCTCGGGTTAGAGGACTATGACTGAAAGGATGGAGACAGCGTAGAATCTTGGGAATGCTGTTCAATTGACTGCCATAATAGCAATGGGAATTGATCCTGGGGGAAACTCTGATTATCGACTGAGTAGAACTATAGTATGCTGATTCTGCTCCATTGTAACTTCACTTGCTACTTAGAGTAATAAACAATGTTACTTAATTTTTAAATAATTTTAGTAATAAAAGTATTTGTACATTAGAAGAATAATTTCTAAATCAAATTAAAATTGGGGCTTTCTTCATGGTCCGCCGTCCGAATTTCCGAATCCGAGTTAATTTTAAAATTCTATTAAAAAATAATAAATATATAGCTCGTGCCATAAATGGTACGTCATGTTGTAAAGATATAATGGCCATCACCCCTTATTTATTAAAATTGAATAGAAATAGCTGATAGATCATGCTGCTACGAGGAAATTCCCCTATATTAATACTTAATAGACACCTTACATTCATCAGCATGTATATCATGGTTAAGATTACACATCTTTTCATCTTTTACCTGATAAAGATTCTCGTAAAAGTAACTCGGCTTGTGCACCCGAAGTAACGCCAACGGGTGGGTTACTTTTAGCTTTGTAATTTACCTTAATTTCGTTCCCCATGCTACAAAAAGGGAGCGAAAGGCTCCCTTGTTGCGCCCTTATCTTTATCACGGTGTTGCAGCTAATTTCTATGATATCCGATATAATATCCTCGTATTATAGTCCTATCAGATTAGCGTAAATCTCTTCCTCTGATACACGTCGGTGCACGTAATAATCAAGCCGGTTATTTTATTAACCGACAGATTTATCTCCGCTTCCTGTTTAGCTTTAATAGCGATGCAACATTGAATATGTTTCACTTTCTATACCCAGTTGGATCATTGTAATTTTTCAAAAGAATTTAAACCCATTTATAGTACCAGTAAATTAATTTACAAGCGGTGTTTCATTGGTGTTGGTTATTTTATTAGTTACAATTTGTTTCATCTCTTTTTTCTTAAAGTTTCGTTTTAAGACACTTCATAAAACCTTCAACCTGTCTTCGGTGTTTTGAAACACTTTGTGCCTTGGGCACTAAAGACAACTAATACTTTTCATGCTTCTTTTCTAAGCGTTGAACTTTGTTTTCGAAGTTTCCTAAAGCTTTTCATTTATTTTTCATTTCCTAAAAAGCACTGTCTCTTGAGTTAACGTCTGTTTCCATATTTTTCAGTATCTATTCTTTTTCAGATCATTTTTAATATTCCAGTAGTTAATTTTTTAAATGTAATCTTTCTTCTGTATAGTAGATTTTCTTTGAAATTCCGAGTAAAATGAAAATTATTAAAACATCGCATAACTTTCATTACTGCACACAACGTGTCTCTTTGTAGCAACGTTTAAAGATAAGGAGCGGAGATTATGCCCTCGGGCATGAATTCAATAATAAGACTCTTACAAACATTTACTTGGTGTAATTTTATATTACAGTAACGTTGTTTTTCTACTGTTACCATCTATATTGCGATCTTTAGCAAGAATACTGTTGAAAATCCTTTACACGCAGTGTTATCACAAATGAAATTATAATTGCAGCACTGTTTCAAAATGAAATTGCAGTCGTTGCAACGCTAAGAAATGCATATAATTAGTACAGACTCGCTCAGAATGTATATTTTCTTCTTACTTTAATCTTCATTTTATTACGACGTTTATGCTTTACGAATTATCTCTCTACTTCAAAATAAGTGAAATTCTATAATATTTATAATATTTCAAGTGCAATATCGCAGAATATTTCCGCAAAGCTGAGAGAAAAATGAATTCCACGATCCACGACTTCGTGATTCGATAAATCCCCATCGTCTCTAATAATAATAATCATCCCCCTTTCACTGAAAGCTGCTTAGAAGCGCAACGACGCGTCACGGACGCTTCTTTACGACGTCAGGCCGTTTGCGGCCAGGTTTCGAGTCATTTGCCGTGAGAACGACGCCGATCTAATCATCGTGCATATTGTCGTTCTCCCCTGTGAAGCCCGCGAAGTCAACAGTGCGTCAATGAGCAACGCCATTAGGCGCCACTGTTCGTGACCGAGCGGAGAGTATTCAGAATACGCTCGCGGCCAGGTAGATTGATGGCGAAGATACACGATTGTCTCGATAAACGATGGAATTTCTCGTTTCGAATCGTCGCGACGCCTACGCGGCTCCGCTTCCGTGACTCGACGCTAAATACACGGGAGAAAGCAATCGGTGGTCGTGCCCATTCGATGCCTTCTTTCCTTTCGATGCTAACCATGGATTTCCTGGCCAGCTTCTCCTCTTGATTGCATTGCGTGTTGCACATGCAATCGTGAGTTAAACTTGAACTCCGGTCTTATCTACGAGACACGTTTGTGTTTTCGTTACGATAAATTGATATCTGGAGAAGCGGTTCGAGAATGGAACCAGTTTAACCCTTTGGGTAGCTTTCAGGGTGTACGTTATGGGAATTTCCAGTGGGATGGTTAAAGTTTCTTTGTTGTTTAGTTTTGTTGCGAGGTAATGGCGCGGAAAATGGTATATTAGGTGCAGAAATTAATTTGGTGCATTTGGTATTTTTAACCAAGAAAGATCTACTTTGCTCTCAACTGTACGTTCTCTAAAATAGATCTATTAAAATTATTAATTTATTTAAATTAATTATTAAAAATCTCATTAGTTAAATTAATAATTGAAGAATGAGTAATTATTGAAATGTTTTAAATCAGAATTTGGAAACCATGTTAATTATTTAATATAAATTTTCTAAAAGCGTATATTATCTGTTTGGAAATGTATGCAGTAATAAAGAGACTATAATTATTATGAAAATTTAACAAAATGTATTGGAAGGAAAATTATACCCTGCCATTCTGCATTAATATCCTTTTATCATAGCCTGGCCACTAAATTAATTAAAAGGTAAAATGTATCGATTTTAAATTTATTTCAATCTCATTTGTGGCGTGCATTCGATAACTTTTCAAAGCAATTAATTCTGACATATGCATACACCGGAATCCATAGTACTTTGAGTTACATACACACCACTGTGAAAAGATACAAATGCACGTACAGAATTGATTCTGCAGCTAATTCTGCGTGAAAATATATATATATATATCACCAGTGATTTAAATTACTGGAAGTTCCTCATTTACGATTATTTCGGACGTTATTTCTATCAGTTAATTTACACCCAAGGAAATAATCCATAGCTTGCATTTTTAATTTCGTATATGCAGCAATATTAAATCGCCAGTAATAATCATTTCATTTATCAGAAAAATCTTTTTAATTAAACCGATCAATAATTCATTTCAGAAAAAGCAAACTTAGTTTTGTATAAAATTTTCATAATTGTCCCTCCCTTAATTGTCATTGAAAGGAGAGAGGGATATAAAAATACCCTACATGGTATAAAAATTAAAAAATAAATTTGTCATTAATTAAGAAATATGATAAAATATATTCTTCTTCATTTATCTTCATAATTTTAGAAATATTAAAAATGATAACACCTGTTATCGCCTTGTACGTTATAAATACATCATCCAGAACTTTTTCTTAAAAAATCGAGGCAATGTCCTCATGAAAGCGACAGCGTTTGCTCTCACAATGAACGATTGCATCTCATGGTTAGTCGTGTTAAGATTCTCATTTGGCCGTCGGTGCAAATTTATCGCCCGAAGGCATCGCCTACGTCGACTGTGTCAACAGGTGGTGCTCATCATTTTGCACTGACATATTACAAAGGAGCCACTAAGTATGATAAAGGATGCATTGCCAAAGAGTAAATTGACCAGCTCCTGCCAGTTAAGCGAACCCCTCCCCATATAATATCTATGGAACAGAGTGTTTTTATAATCATGGGCCACGATAAATCTCGTGCTTTTCAATCTTTCGTTTTAATACGCGTCCCCTCGTCGTTGCCACGTAAATCATCGTGGGTAATAATTAGCGCCCACGTACGAATTTCACGTTGACCGACGCTAATAATTCATCTCCTATGCGACACGTAGATCGAGAATACTTGCGTAGTGATGGGTCTAAACTAATTATACATTATATTAAAATTTGGAAAAATTTGAATTCTCTACGATTTTGGACTCGATAGGTATTTAATATTTTGATACTTAATATTGGAAAAATATTTAATATTTGAACACTTAAAATTAGGCAATTTGGTAGTTTAGTATTTGGCTGCTTAACATTCGAAAGATATTTAATTTTCAGTGCTCAGAATTTGTCAAGCTTGATACTTGAGATCCTACAAATTAAAAAATGATCAAAATTCCGATTACAATCAGTACATAAAGGATGGTGACATAAAAATTTTACATCGAAAAAGCAGATTGACATGAAAATGATCAATTGATCGATGATCACGAGTGCACAGAAGTTCCATGAATTCAATTTGATCCCATCACTACTTATGCGCGTAGAAATATGCAGACTGACGTTTCGTGTTATCGCTTATCATAACTTGATGCATCGCTCGCGTAGAGAGAGGTTCGTGATAAGCTTTTAGAATTATAAGAAACGTGTTCTGTAAGCTGTGATTCTTTTTAAAAATGATATTTTAGCAGATGTATACCACATATGATAATTAATAACACTGATGGGAGATTACGAGATTGTATCATAGTTTTTGTGCCTTATCATTAAGCAATTTAATGAAGAATGTAATTCTTTGATTAATCGGTTAGAGCATTTGCTAACTACGAGTTTATTTTATTTTATGTTTGCGTTGACAGCTGAGTGGTGGAGTTTAATATCGTTTCTTGTACTTCGTGTATTTAAGATTAGATTAGTAGCAGCATGTTAAATAGTGATAATGATAGTAGCACCTGCTTATTACCTAATAAATACAGCTGCTATCCATGTGAACAGGGAATTATTTAGATTAGAGAATGTTTCCGATATTGTTCCAGTAATATTTAATGAAAAATTTATTTTGATTTGTAAAAAGAACTGAAATGAAATTTTTAGATAAATACTAAAATAGCTACATCTGCACTTTCATTTTCATTTTATCATACCATCAGTGTATTAAAAATTAATTACAAACTATTTCAACGAATTTAATCAAAAAAGCAAACTAGTATCTATAAAAATTCTCGGCCATCTAATATTCTCTCCTTCCAGCCAGAACTTATTAAATTTATTTTCTCCTAGAAGAAAAGTTTCAATCTCACGGGACCAATCTTATCATACAATTTAGTAAGCTTACATAATAGGGTATAGTGTTTAATTCTTTCAGGCGCCATCACTGGAAACTTGCTAAAATTTTCTCGAAACAGCTTAAGTAATCCGGTTAAGATCTTTTTTACACCAGGAAGCACCTTTCGGTATTATTCTTTTCAACCGACAAGGTACCATCAACGGGAAGAATAATTGTTTTTAATTAATCCCCAACGCCGGCTATATAAACGAGATGCACTTACGTGACAAAATGGAGGAGTTCGCTGTTCTTTCTATCCCGGACAATATCCTCTTTCTTACGATCCTTATGCTTCGCGTAAAGCATAGCCCGCGGATGAAATCTGAAATCTGGCTTGGAACGTGTTCCAGCGGAACGAGCATATCCGTCCGTTCCCCTCTAATTATTTCATACCGATCTTGACAAGGTATCGACCTCGATTGACGTTTACGTGTTAATTCCGCGATGGGTATAATTGTAAATGCGTCGGACAAGAATTATTCGTTGCATAATCATTTTTAATGCTCATACTCCCGTTTTTTGTACTTTATCCTACCCGCAGAACGAGTTAATTGTCTTTTTATCGCTGGAAGGTATCTTTTATTTCGTGCTATTTTTTTAAGTTTTTATGTTGAAAAGAGAATTATGAAATTGGGAGAAATGTATATTTTCCTGTGGTAAATTGGTTTTGCAAAAATGTTGGGATTCTCATTAATTATATGACTTTTCTTTTCCTTTAGTTCACGGTAACTGCAATTACTAAGTTATTATATTTTTTCGTAAGTTTTCAAATACAAAGAAGCACGGAAAATTTATTTTTCTTATAATTTATTATTTTTTGATAATAGAATAGATTACCCTAACAAATTATTGTCTATAATCGTACTCATTTCAAAGCAATTACAAAAGAAGAATATAATCATATTAGAATAAGTGAACGAAATAATTCATCGATATTTCTTCAAGCATCTCGCAGTTTCCTCGTTTTTCCTCTCAATTAACAGTCTATTCCGGCCACACCCGTTCATTTTTCCCAGTTAAACGGCATCGCATTAGCTCGAAAAGGAGTCAGGAAGGAAACGAACGAGCAAAGTGAACGCGATGCAACGGAAAGAATGGAGAAACAAAGGGAGTAACCGTACAGTGGCGAAGTAACGGTTGGAAATGCCGTTTGAGAAAGCTTATTTCCACGCTCCTTCGGCAAAAACGGATAGGTCTCCTTTATCACGCCCGCAATAACACCACGTAGGTAGCTGTTCGCAAAGGTATCTGGGATACGAACCGAGACACTTCGAAAAATATCGTCGTTGTCGTGGTTGGCAGCAATGCCTGCGGCGACGACGGCGGTCGTCGTGCACGACGGGCGGTCGTCGCGACGCACGTTCCTTGCGAACGCTTTTTCTCTTTCCTCGCTTGTTGTTTCATCTTATATGAGGTTCGTTTCTCCTTTTTTTCCTTTTCGAGAATAAAGTTTTCGTATATACTCGCAGACACGTCTATCAAATGTCTATACACTTCAACCACTTCTTCCTTTGGGTCATTTCATGATGAGATTATCAATTTTTGATTCTACTACCTTAATAATTTTTTATCAAGAATAAAAGATACAATTTTTTATCAAATTGGGAAACCTAAGATTTTTGAACTAATTAATTTTCGACCCAAGTGCTATAATAACTTTATTGTAGAGAATAATAAAATGCAACAAATGACATAAAGAGAAGTGCACAAATTCAATAAAATTTTTCAAAATGAAATTGCAATTGAATTTGAAATAATATTTAAATTTTAATTATTATAATAAATTTTGTACGTAGCAATGTTCCTATTCAACCTATTTCATGGTAACACCATGGTGGTACTGAAACTCCTCGTCCATCACGAGGGTAGGAAAGACGAATAACGCATAAACTTTCTAATCGCTTTCTCACGAATCCAATTTTCTGTCAGCACATCATTTCAGCCGGTTGTACTTGACCTTTATAGTATTTCAAAATATACTGCTCCTTTATGCCCGTTGCGCGTAGTTTTACTCGCGACGCCATTTTCAGCGCGTTTGTCCTCGCGCAGAAACACCCTTTTACGATTCCACGGAGCCCCGTGAATCACCCACGGGAATTCTGGTTTTATAGTCCTTTTGCTGCACCAGCGAGCCCAGCTCGGACCAGAAAATTACGCGCCACTGTATATTTTCGCATTCAAATGAAATCTTTAACGAAAGCGATTTAAATCGTCGCGGATTTTCGTGTACACCCCGATCCGGCAAATCGTTGCCGTTTTTACGCTTTCGCGATGACGAGAGAAAAAGAATAATGTAAAATGACCGTGATATAATAATTTTTCTTTTTTATTGCAACCGGAGAAACTTTTATCTCACTTTTATTTTCTTCTAATGGAAGGAAATGTCTTGTCTTTATGATAGAAGCTCTCTAAAATTTATGTACTTATACGTGAAATAAGAATAAAAATATCAGAACAATACTTGGAAATAATTTTTACTTCAATTATATGTAAATTTAATCATTTTAATGATCCGTAAACGTTTTAGTAAAAATTAATTAACTCGTTATTGCCTGAGTTAATCTCATTAATATTCTTTTGTGGCAATAAAAAGAAATATTGTTGATAAAATGAAAATGAAAATAAAAATAAATCCGAATATCTCAATATAAAGAAAACGTACTTTATTTCAGCCATGTAGAGTTTGACCAAGAATTTTGATGGATAGTCTGCGGTTTCCGGTCGAGACCGGAAAACTCATTGGACAACTCGGGTCGAACATCTGCGCCGCTCTTTCGATCCGGTGGTATTCGAAGGCAGACACGAGTTCGAGAAGACAATGTAGTCGGCCAGTCATGCTAATTAAGATTGCGTCTGCTTCATCGTATTACGTCTATTCACGGTGTCGAATGGCAGGAGTGTATGCCTTCGCGTATTTACCGTTCGCTACCGTTCAAAAACAATGGAAGAACGAGGAAACAGAGAGAAAACGGTACGAGCAGCTATAAAGGAAAGGGTGGCCGACTGAAATCAATCGGCCCGGACATATTTGCATCCGTTGCGTTGTCGGGTCTCTTTTGCCAGAGACGAATTCAGGAAGCTAACGAACGTGTGCGTGGCTCGACTACCGATACACACCAGTCATGGGAAACCGGTGATCTTTTATAACAGTTAGTCGGTGGTCGACCGGTCCATTACGATCTGAAAACACAATCTCGGCCCATAATTGACCTCAAATTACACTCGCCTCCAGGGGAAATCGGTTAATGTTGTGCGAAACACCGACAAGTTAATTCCTTCTGTTTTCCTATCGCGAGACTTACTGTTACATGATCCTCTCATGAATTTCAGGGGAAAAAAATTTTTAGTTTAACCGAACAAGAAATGGTAATGATAGGGTTACCGTTAGTTCACCATTTCATTCTTTCGGTGTGAAAGATTCCATGGTGAAATTAGACTTGGTTGGTTGAACGGATAATTGAAGGAAATGGGTAATTTTGGAAGTGAAGAGGAAACAAATTTTTATATTGTATAATTTTATATATTATGATGAGATTTTAATTATCACGTTCGTATGATTTTAAAAAATTTGTAAATGTATCCAATTGGTTTCAATAAAACCAATTTTGACTGAATTGTAATTTTTAAATTAATGCTATGAGAAGATTTACTATCGATCGATTAAATTATATTGTTTCAGGGCTGTGGTGACAGCTGTTTCTTGGCACCTTCACGGCACCTACCTCGCATCGGTGGACAGGGCGAAAACGGTAACAGTATGGGGCGACCATGTTTGATGGGTCTCGCGAGTCAGGAATAAAAGATTGTTTCACGAACGAAGGTCAACGCGTTCTTTTGTGCCGAGGTGGACGTTTGCGGGATTGAAGGGTGCAGTTGCAAGCCGCGGAGGTATCACGAAGGACACACCGGTGCAGGATAATAAAAATCAGCGGACGGTTTCGGCGCGCAAGGTTGTAAACGATATACCGTCTCGAGAATGCACAAAGCGAAGCAGATTCAGCGATGCTCGAGATTATTGTTGTACATAAAACTGCGCTGATTGTTGCCCCCCCAGGTTGTAAAGATTTCCTTTTTCAGGGTAATATCTGCGCGCCCTAACAGATTACACTGTCCAACGGGTATTTTATTTTACAAAATTCAATGGGTTTTCTTATGCATTAAACTATCCATTCATAATTTTTAGAAATTAGAAATTTAATCTAAATAATTGAATAGTAGATGTGCAAATTAATTTAGTGTCTTAGAGAAAATAAAATAGCAATAAAAATTACTTTAATAATTGAATCTACCGTGACTTTTTTAAAATAAATTTTCGATAAACAAGAAAAGAAAAGACGCAAAATTAATTTGTACAAAGTTTATAAAAAAATACCCATTGAATTTAGAATAAAAAATACGATTGTTTGGACGGTGTTATCACAGTTATCTTCTCGAGATTCGCCCATAAGAGACCATTTCGCGTTTGAATCGTCCGCGTTGTCCATGTTGGACCATTTCGCGGGAATCTGGTTGCTTTTGAAAGAAATAGTGGAACGTAATCGTCGGATGATTAATCACAGGTCAGATTTTTTGCGTGATAATTTAACAGGAAGTTTTAAAATCTCTGGGCGCAAGCAAAACCAGTGAGCAAGTTTGTTAATTGCCGAAGCAGCCGTGAAATCGAGTCTACCCCCCGCGAACTTCTCCAACGTCAGCGAGTTTCGAACGTTTTTATCGTAAGTCTGACTTAGGATGGGATTGGATGTATTCGTTGAACGAAGATGCACAATAAAGTTTTAATAATCGATGCCGAATACGAAAAAGAGTGAAACTGAACCGATAATTACGGTTTTCCCAGAAAATTATTATTCATACGCAATGGATTTTAAAAGTATTCGTTCACTATTGAAAGAAAAATGAGTTTTTTTTTTAAATGGACCAAAGGACATGAATTTCTCTTTCAGAAGATAGGATTAGTTTGCTTGATGATGATTTTATGTTGTTTTGAAAAAATTGCAATGAAAATTAAAAAGGTATTCTTTTCATTTCCATTATGAACTTAAATAAGGAAATTATAAAAAGCCATTTTCACTATTTGCTTCATAATTTGAAGACTAATTGCAATTTTTTTAAAACCATGAAAATATATTATTTAGTATACTAACTTTAGTATAAGAACTGACATTGTTTCTTTATTTTCATTATTATGTTTTGAGCATTATTCTGATCCCCTTCAAGTTTTACTTACACATTGTTGGATAGGAAACTAACTTTTATCATTACTCTATCGATGTCAAAGTTTAACACTAAACTTAAAATTTGGTTGTGAATTAATAAACTAAGTATAATTAAATATAAAACACTAATTATCTATTAAGTTGAAAATTATATAAGTTGTGTTTTTCTGTTATTTTATATTAATATATAAACAAATAATAATTTTCTGGAAAAATGTTAATAGTTCAATTTTACTCATCATCTTTGTTACAAAATATTGGTTTAATGAATAACATACTGAATATCGTTTTTGTTGCAATAAAAAATAAACAATGAAAATTGCGTACGAGTCATTCCATATTTAAAACATTTCTTCTATATACTGTAAAAAAATTATTGAGTTACTATATTGAATTACTAGAGTTACTATATTATTATGGAACATTTTCTTCAAATTTAAATACTAAATAATAGAATGTCCATTAATGACTTTAATGCATTCTACAGGTGCCACCAAGAATTAGTATTATAAATTCAATTCTAATATTGCTAAAATTACATCGATAATTCTAAATAGCAAATTTAATAGTAAAGTTATAGGATTAATCCTTGATATTCAATATAATTCGAAGCCATATTAATCATGGTTATTACTACTGTGATAATTAACATATTAATTGAATTTGATATTTCATAAATAAAAACTAAATCATTGATCAATTATTTACATAAAAATAGCTAATACTCGATTTTCAAATACTCATTTGAATTTAGCTGTTCTGAAATTATATAGGACACGAATTCAAGGTTTATGAATTTGAAACAAGTGAAAGAGCCTCTTAAATTACCGTCTAATCGTAAATTTGATTGTGTACACTGATTAAAATGAATGTGATTACCCGTATTTTCCCGGAAACTCGGGATTTCTCCAGTAACGATATGTAGATTCTCGCAAAAGTCGTGAACTTAGTAGCCAGCTAGCTAGTTTCGAAACTGGGTGAACACAATAAACATTCGCGATGTATCCGCTTGCCACAAGAAATTTCGTTCAACTTTCCGCGATATTTCGATTACCTTAACTTCGGCTTGATTGTAAACTATTATTCCAATGCAACTTTAATTCCACTGTTCTCGAAAAGAGTTGATCAGAATTTAAACTCCCAATACTATTAACTTTGCTACCTCCTTTCTATGTATACTACGTAAGAGTGTTTCTAAATTAGAATGAAATTTTTATTAGAAGTCTCGAATTTTAGAATTACAATTCATTAAATTTAATTTAGATAATTATTTTTCATCATTCTTTTCTCTTTTTATAATGAAGAAGTCAGAGAGATTAGGAAATCAACCCTTATACTGAGGATACTTGGTGAATCTCGGGTCAAACATGACCCAATAATAAAATTTTTATTGTAAATATTTGCAAGTAAATTTCTGTATCAAACTTTTATTCAACTTGATACTTCATAAAATTACTAATTTACAAATTGGAATTTAATAAATTATACAGTAAATGCAAATGAACTAAATAATTCTAATGTACAAAATTATTCTAATATGACATTAATCGTCAAAGTGTAGTAAATTGAAAAATTATATACACGTATGCTTAATGATTTACCACTTTCACTGCATCAGCCAATATGTTAATTGAATCACTAGTAACAGGCATGTTTAGTGCGGTAGGAATTAATAGGGATTATTCACGCTATTAAGGATCAATTATTTAATCTAATACCTCAATTTGCTGTGTCAAATTATTAATACGAATTTCATGGTATTCAACACCTTTTTTCTTCATTTTTAATTGAATTAAATTCAAAATACCAATCTCTTGTAATACTCCCGGTAATCAATATATTAGGCTGATCAATGTATCAATCAATGCCTTTTCAACTCATAAACAGATATTTCCCTCTGATTTATTTAATAGTGACTGAACGTAATCAATGTTACGTAATTATAATAATACTGTTAACACGATGAATATGGTGGCACCAAGAATTAAATATAAATAAAGGAATAATTATTTTTTTGAATATCATCAATAATAATAAGGTATGGGGTGAAAAGCTTAATTAAAAAATACTCTTTTAAGAAGTTAATAATAGTTCAGAAGATTTCAAAATTCATGTACCATTTCACGTGGATTGACTCGTATGTTCATAATTTTTTTTTTTTTTTGAATACTCAGAATCAAAAAAGAAACAAAAAATATTTTCTAATCTATTTTTAAATCACTAATCCTTGGTTTATGCACTTAAGAAAAAACAATGCCACCGTACAGCACAATAATTCTAAGTGGATAGCTTGTAGGAGTATTCAGGGCCGAGATCAAAGGACTTAAAATTAAAAAATTAAAAAATACAGAAATTTATGACAACGTTTAGCCAGTATACACGAGCTGCCAACGTGTACAGTTTTTCATATTTTTGATACGCATTTTTGTTATTTCGGATACACAGCGAGCAAGCACACACGACACTAATACACATCGTCAACGTGATCATAAATTTCCTTAATTCTAATATTTGTATGTCTTGTTTTTTTTTTACCGTGTCCTTTGATCATTCTTTATAGTAAGTCTTATTACAAAATTCTGTTTTATGGTTAAGTTCTATGTGGTTCTATGGTTTTGGTGTATACGAGAGTTGCTATGAGTTTACGTTTGTTTGAAGCATCATAGATAATGATATTATTTTTTTAGCATGTAAGATTTTTCTAAGCTACACTGTGCTCGAGCGTAAGATTAAGTTTTTAATACTTTGAACTTCGTGATTTCGTCGGTTTGCCTAATTAAACTTAGATTTTTCTACCACGAGGTCATTTCTTCTCGTCATTTATCTTTTCGTTGAATCTACTGCACCCTCGGATGATCTCAAAAGATATACGATTTACGACCCACTCGCGAAAGTTAAATAATCCTTCCTTTCTTTTTCTTTTTTATAGAAACCGATAAATATTAGTTTGTAATTTTTCAACATTACAATTTATTCGAGAGTGGGTCGGCTATTATAAGCAATTGCGTCCAACTTGTTGCATAAATTCTTTCGTCTCTTGGAAAGCATATATATTTTTATTATGTTCACATTCTACGTTGATTTCAACAAAAACATTGTATACATCGTTCACATATGTAAATATATATATAAATATAATAAACGTTTTCTTCTTGTATTTTTTAAAATGCACCAGTGTTTTCTATTTATTCCTAATCAACCTGTCAAATCCTTTTAATAAACAATATACATTTAATTTCAAAATTAATACCTTTTTACACCTAATATTTATTACTAGTTAGAGAAGGAATTATTAAAATGCTGTCTTTTAAACAAAGTATTTCATTATAATAATAACTCACTTTGTAACCCTCTTAACTACAATCCAATTTATAAAAAAGTAAGAAGATTAAAAGAGAGAAACAAAATTAACGTTTTTCTTCTTTCATTAGGATTATCTTTTCTTCTGTCAACTTTTTTAACCACTCAAACTCTGAATTTTTAAATCCTTTTCTTTTACAGATACACTAAAAAATAAATAATAAAATTAAGTGTGAATAAAATTTTTCAACGAAACATTCTAAAATTCTTTTGAATTCTGAAGTTCATCTTCAGGATCCAATTTAAATTTTCTTTCCTTTTATTAAAACAGGATTAATTTCAATAACAGCGTACATTTTTAAAAGCATTCTGTTCTTGTTTCTAACTTTCATACACTTCCTTCTCGGCTCAGTATTTCCATAGGGTGAAAAAAGGTTTCTTTGTTACGAACGACAAAGATCCACGAAAAGGGTTGTTATCCGAAGATGTTTCTGAATAACTAGCGAAGAACCGTGAGGGCCGCATTCCTTCTTTCTTTTAAAAAATTCCAAATGTACCACCTACACTCCGACAAGACTCTGATTTGCCATGAAATGAAAGGTTCTTTCATGCTAAAGAGACAAACCGCACCGTGCTTTATCTCCTTGTTCTCCCCCCTTCTCTCCCCCCATTTCAAAATAAGCAAGCAACATTTTAAATAGACCATCGTCTACAGTCGACTCTCTCACCACGCTTTTCTACAAAGAAGAAACTTCCTTGCGAATCACCAGACTTTGGAGGTCTATGAAAGGTGTCTTTTGTTAGTAATGCGCTAGATTTCTTTTCTTAAATGCCATCCTAGTGGAAAGCACGAATTAACAGGCTAAATTCAAAAATATGAATTCTGCGCAATGAATGAATCATTCAAAATCAAATATATCATAAAATAATTACTGCAAAATTTCTTTAATAAAATAAAATTCGACTTCCCACTTTCGATCGTGAATTTTTTCCCCTAATTTCCGCGCAACGAACCCGCTATGTTTTTCCAGGACGTAACAATTGATTACAGCGTTTAGCCGGTAAACCACGGGAATCGAAGCGGGCCACTCGGTCGAGGGTGTGCATGTGAGTGCGAACGGGACAGGGCGGTTGCACACGTGTACAAGGGGGTGCGAGAGAAAAATTTCGGTGGCCCCAGATGCGGCGGTCCGATCGAACTTTAACGTCGTTTGTAACCGGCTTCCTCCCCCGTTCGTGGTGGCGCATTCTCACGTTCCATTGCGAAACTGTCGAAACTGTCGAATCGCGGACAAAGGGCGTATAATGCGAAAGTTCGAAACAGAGAGACGCGACCGGTGCATGAGCGAGAAGAGGAGAATCGTGAATCGGTCGTGCGATACGACACAGCGGAAGTTCTTCGACCGTATAATATTCCACGTACGAGTTGTCACTTCGCGACCGCATTTCACTGACTAATGAGCGCTTTCGAAAGCACGTTAGGTACTGTCAGACACACGCTCTGTTATATCACCCAGCTTCTGTGAAGGGATCTTGATACATGCACGTGAACGTGTACGACGGGCAGCCGATTCTACCGGCGGACTTATCATCCCTCTGGCATGGATTCGGGAAAAGGAAAGGATATGACAAGGAGATTACGTGGGAGATTTGATGAAATTATTGGTGTGAAAACTGGTGACCCAGTAGAAATGAATTTCTGTTTATAAATTTACCTTGATCGAAAATTTTAAATTCACCATTTTGTTAATTAACTTGCTTTGAAATAAATATCAATAATTAAGACCAGTGATGGTCTCTATATATTGCCATTTTCAAAGTTATCCAATCAAAAATGATTAATTATTAAATATTAAAAAAATAACTTTATCTTACTAAGATCAGTGATAAGATCCTCCTCTCCCTATATTGCCATTTTGCTCAGAGAAGATTATTGTACCCCCACAAGTACTCGTATTAAGAATTACCCAGTCAGATTAAAACTTATTGTACTTAAATTCCATTTCTACTCGTAACACTTTAAACTCGACCAATCAACCTACTCCGCGAGCAACGAAATCAATCTGCAACGAGCAGCCGCACGACGTCCATCATCGTCACGCTTAACCGTGAAACATCCGTGTTATTTATTAATTTCTTAGCCTGCCTCCTAGCCAATCGACGACAACGGCCTGATTTGCCTGGGCGGTAATGTCTTCCGGTGATTGATTGCGTTCCCTTCCTTTTACAATATTTAATGACTCCTCCACGAGGCGCTATTAACGGCTCGCAGCCGGAATGATGTTTAGACATTATAGAACGAAGGCATCTCGCAGCTTGCGGTTGTTCCTCGTCGACATAATGAGCGGAATTTCAGTAATTCAGACGGAAGGAGGGATCCTTGTATAAAGGAATTAGACGAGTGACAAATTAACTCGGGACTCGAAATGGTCTACTCCGTGAGATTCAGGTAACATCCCCTTATGTGTACGTGGCAAAAGGCTACACACGCAGCACCGGAAACGTCAGTTTGTCAACCAGGTAAGAGAACTCGGTGCAAGCTTAAGCGTGCAATGTTTGTCCGTTAATGTAGAATCAGCGTCTGTGAGATCGCGAATGCTTTCGCGTGCTCTCATACGGAAATACAAACTACTCCGGCCGATATTTTGATTGAACGCGCCTCCGTGCCCCCGTTGCCGAAAGATTTCTATCAAGGATTCTGCCGCGCTGAAATTCAACGAGTAAATTGTCACATCTTGTACCCTGTTTCCTTCGAATATTTCATTTGTTACGCTTGAAAAGATACATTTCAGGGGAAAAGAAGCGGCTTGGATCAAGTATGTAAAAATAGTAGATATAATAAAAATCATAAATATTAACTATTTAATGGAAATATTACCCCTCGTTACTTAACTTTTTTAATCTTGAAATTTTCGAATTCTTTCAAATAATAACAATAAGAAAATAAAATACACATTGTTTCTATTTTCTTTTTTTTTCACGGTATTGAAAACAGTTTCGATTTCGATGAGGTATGTTTATTAATGCGGGTTGAAAGCACGGTTAAAAAGTGGACGATAAAATTTGTGTTTCGATGCTTTCAGAGTGCTCGTGAATTTATTATCGCTTTTAAAAATCAAAAGGAAATATTGCGTAACGCAAGCGTTTTATCTCGTTTGGAATTTCAAGCGAGCGTAGATTATTTAATTACTTAATCGTTCCTACTGCAAAATCCTCTTTTTTCCGATTACCCTTTCGTTTATCATTTTTTTCGGAACTGTAATTATTTAAATCAATGAAATATAAAACTTCACACAATTTATTTTTAATGTAACAGCAATTTAATATTGGAAACAAATTCACAATAATAAAATTATTTTAAGCTTTTAAATTAAGCAGAGATTAATTATAATGAAATTCTAAAAAAATAAAATAAAATAATAAATTACTTAATTAATGATTAATTATGAATATTTTATTAAACTCGTGTAAATCAAATTTTCGTTTACTTTGATAAAATTTAATTTCTTAATAAATCTTCTATGGATCAAATATTTATGAAATCTGATTCACGATCTTTATCTTGTTTCAACTGTAAAATCAAATTAAATTAATCAGATAAGGTCATCATTTTAAGGAATACGTGGATAGATAGGTGGAATGCTATTGTCGTGTACGCGTCAATCAAATTTAAAACTGAATAATGTGTGTCGGATGCAGTTCGTTCACTTGAACACGACTCATCCATCCGGTCTTAATTAACCTAACTGTCTGTGATATCCACTTGTATCCGGTTAAATGATCGTGATTGCCAAATTCGTCGTAGGATTGCATCGAGTCATTCGTGTTAAACCAGTCACATTCCACATGGTGGACGATTAACATTGCTGTCATAATCGCTATTAAAATCAGCCATTAAAATAGCTTTTGAAATCAAGTTTTACTACATCTATAGTTCTATCATAAATAAAGGAAAATTTATTACTAATGAATATTAATTTCTCATTTTACATTAACCTTCAAATAGTAATAATTTAAATATAATTTTAGGCACTGATTGATTTTTATTTTAATTTGATTATTGTTTGCCAATATGTATAGGAAACACTTCTTTTGAAGAATTTGTTTGGGTAAAGGATGACCCAGTTCTGAATTAACCGTTTCATTTATACTAATGAATATGAGTCAATTTATACCCTTTGCAATAACATAAAAATTTTTTAATAAACATACAAATACAAGTGCTAAAAAAAGATGGAAAAAAAAATGAAATAGTGATGAGTTTTTGATTCTCCATATTTGTTTATTCCTAAAAATGTACTGATATCGTGAAATATACTGATATTAACTTCAATAACTAGAAATATGAAACGAACGTTTCATATTTTTTCATTAGTATTCGCTGGTTTTTCCCATTTTCGAGGTAAATATATTTCAAATTTGTGAGTGATAGGAATTTCAAATTATTAGTGTAACTTTAATGGCATGTAATTAAAATTTTCTTATATGGCAAAATTTATTATTTAATTCACTAGACGATGAATTAAATAAAAATCAGAAAACTTATAAATTTTCATATAATCAAATTTAAATTTATGTACCATGTACATTTCATAATTATACAGACTTAATCGTTGATAATTAATTGGAAAGTTTATAACATTAATATATCGTATTTATTATTTTTCTTTTCACGTAGCTTCAGGTACATTTAATTTTGAAGTTGGTTTTTAATACCACCCACATGTATGTAAATGATATGGCAAGCAACGTATTAAAATATGCAAACTAGTTTTGATCTCAATGCCACTTTTTCCTAGCATCCCCCTCGAAAATATTCTGGGAAGTGTCACTAATGCGTGGATCATGAAAGAAGCGACAGAAATTTTTCGAGCAGGTCCCTTTTTCTTTTTTTTTTTTAATTTCGCACGCTCTCGTGTGAGATATGCAGTAGGTTCTTGCATAACTAATTTGAGAAAAT
Organism: Osmia lignaria lignaria; assembly: GCF_051020975.1. Lineage (NCBI taxonomy): Eukaryota > Metazoa > Arthropoda > Insecta > Hymenoptera > Megachilidae > Osmia > Osmia lignaria. The sequence goes on along the minus strand of NC_135032.1, from coordinate 11,385,041 downwards.
AGACCTACAAATCCTGCGAACCGTTATGCTGCACAATTTCAACAAGCACCGGAGATCAACAGAGTTATATGGAAATATTAATGCTAGGAAATCATTGAAACTTCTGATAAAATAACAACAATTACTTACTTCCTCTAGAAACTTTAAAAAATTAATTTTTAAATAATTTAATTGAAATGAAATATTGATTTATTTTACTTTGCTTTTAATACCTTAAATTGAATCTTTAAACAAATTTTGTATATTTTTAATTTAAATTTAAAAAAAATGATAAACGGAACCGATTTCCCATTTATCAAAGTCTGAACGTGACGTTTCAATCGGAATCGAAAGAAAGAATTCGAAAATTTCTAGCTTTTCGATCGAAAGTTGGAGCTTTCTTGAAGGGAAAGCACCAAATTGAAGGTGCTAAAGTAAAGCTGTGTAGAAATTGTTGGTTTCAAAAATAGCGAAAGAGTCACGTTCTCATCACGAACGCCACCCACGTCCCTGTTCTTAACGCTTCGTCGACTACACGTTTTCACTTTCTCGTGGCAGCGTTAACTAAAGAAAATTTTCGAATTACTTACTTCAAGAAACTTTACCCGCAACGTTTTCACAAATATTGCTTTCGTGGAAATCACTGTGGTCTTCCTATGAAAAATAATCAACCTAATTCATTAATTTCATTATAAAATTTAATCCATTCACTTTACTGCAATTAGAAAATTATGTCATAGAATTATTTATTTGTTTATCTAGAATTAATGTGCCATAACGTTATTTATTTATTAATGGAATCATCTGAGCTAAATGTGCAATTTAAGTAGTACAAGTCAATGCATAGCGTTACATATTGTAACAGTACCAGTAATAAGTTTCTACAAAAATAATATTTCAAATCATTAAAGCGTAATTAAAATTTTTAGAGACATTGTTTGTGATGTTAAAATTCCATATATAAAATATACATGGAAAGAAAGCATAAAATTATTATAATATTTTCATAACTATGTCTTGTATTGTAATAAAAAATATTGCAAATATTTTAGTATTGTAAATAATAATGTAAATACAAAAATAATTTAGCTGATTTTACTGCAGAAATTACAATAGCAGTCATTTAAAGCTAATACTAGTGATACAGGTCAACCATTAGGCGTACAAGTTAGTGGCTATTGATACAACTGTGAATAGGGTGCATATTAGAATGCACCTAGTATGAAGAACATAAATTTTGCTAAATACACATAAGTACTGCTTATAATCAAGCAAATCGAAGCAAACGAAGTGATGATAACGTGTGTGCATGTATCAAACGCGAATCTGTATAAATTCACAGGTCACAGGTGTTTGTGCGAAACACGAACGCGAACGTTAAAAGGTTAAATCGAATTCTTTAGTTGGTATTCAGCAGAGCGACGGTCTAGAAAAACGCATTTCAAGTTTCATAGTGGAATGGATTCCATTATATTATTTGTCGCAACAGCATCTAAATGCGCAGAACGGTTTATCAATGAAAATTGTCACTTTGACAAATTCATAGAAAATAGAGGCTTTCATTGTTAAATATCGTTAGCTTATTTAAATATGTATAATTAATTTTAAAATAGAGTATAAAAATGTCAATTTAAGATTATTTCTTTTTAAGGGAATCGATTGGTCTTTCTGAAAATGTACAAGTACCTGGAGGATTGAATCCATAGGAGAGTGGATTTTACTGTTACTCTAAAGAAGATGCTAAAAAACGGTTAAAAAGATGCATTAGAGAATGGTAATTTATATGTTAATGAAAGGAAATCAGGAATTCCGCGGCTAGCGTGAATTTTGTTGAAAAATAGAACCACTTAACGTATCTAAAACGAGTTTCATCCTAAAAGCAAGAACTCGGTGAATCTCAGTTTACTGTAAAAATAGTTTCTATTTTTAATAATAATAATTATTGTACCAATATGATATTTTATTATTTAAAATAAACATACTTGTCCATATGAAATCACTAAAATATTATATTTCCTTCTTTCACAGAGAACATTCACCATCCCCATAGAATAGCATTTACCCTTCCCATACATTGCAATAAGGATTTGAAGAAATCACTGAAAGGAACGCATCAGAACAGTTACAGGATACGTTCCTCTGAAAGGTAGTTGAAATCACGATGAAGAATCAATGAACCTTCAAATTCAACTCCATTTCACCACCTCTATAAAGCGGCATCTATCCCTGCCACATATTACAATAAGAATCTGAACAAACCATCAAAACGTACTCAAAATTGCAATGAAGAATCAATGAACCTTCAAATTCAATTCCATTTGAAAAATTTTCATTTGACACTAAAATAAAAAAAAGCTATATGATATAATATTTCGGTACGTTATTTTCAATACCATTTATTTGAAAATGTAGAAACAGCAATTTTTAAAAATTAATAATATCATTTTTTTATTGCAAATTTGACAAAAGGAGTAGCTTTCTTTTCGTGTTACAATGAAAAAGTTAATTGACGGACAATTTCCATCATAAAACATCATTTTTTCCTCTACTTTTGACCACCACTGTACATTCCCATCACCAACAGTCTGAATCACGCCGAATGCTCAATGAACCTTGAAATTCACCTTCTCCGCGAAGGAACTTAACATTCACGCAGTCTGTCCGGCATGTGCCGTACATCCCGGTCGAGTGGTATGGGAAGGATATCGATATTGAAACGTAAAAAAAGATTCAATCAGTCGCGAAGTTTCATCGCCAATCAATCACCCCTTACCCCCCATGGAAAAGCTAGCAGCCGGGTGGCATCGAAGCTTTAGGACGCGGAAAGCTCTGTCGCGCGCGCAGCCCGCACTGGCACGGCCGATCGCCGCGACGACGACGACGCTAAAATGGCCGAAGGGGCAAAACGGGGCGACCATAAGAGAGGGGAGGGCAGGGGGCAAGGAAGAGTACGAGGCGACATAGGAGGGTGGGAAACAGGGGGGAGGGGGTGTCGAACGGGTAGGGAGGAACGAGCTTTCGGGTTGCAACGACCGAGTCGACGCACTGGAAGCTCTGCGTGCTTGCGGCGGGAGCCTCAGTAGCCGCTTGTACGTCGACCGGAAGAGCTCTTCTTCGCGTCACGTCGTCCGGAGGACGCGCAGCGCGCCATCGACCCATAGATCGAAACCGTTTCCGTTTCCCTCCGTCTGTATGTGAGTGTCCGTGTGAATTTTTTTTTTTTTTCCATCGCGCAAGTTCGTCCGGAAAATTTGTCGTTCGAGTGTTAATTGGTTAATGGATTACCAACGAACCATCAGTTAAGACAGGAAGTGACGGGAGATGAACATCGAGCTGTGATCTGTGAATGTGCGATCGAAAGGACAGAAACGTGGACGTCATGAGAGGTGTCACAAGATATCGGGGAACCCAACTTACCCCGTCCGCGACCCTTTTCGTCATCCTCGCCGTTTTTGTGAGCGGTAAGAAATCGCCGCCCCGCGCGGCGCCGTGTTTTACCCTCATACTCTGAGATATACATTTTTCAACCCCTGCTTAAGAAACGACATGTGTCGACGCCGAGACGTCGATTCTCTTCGGGACGGGGGGGGAGGGGGATGTACGAACGTGAATGAAACCTCGGAGGAAAGGTTGCTACTTTGAAATTGTTGATGACTAGGAGAGGGATTGTTCTTCGAGTGCGAACAAGGTTTGGAATCCGGCATTGTTTATGGAGATGGATATCTCGTGGAAAGAGCATCCCTGTGTTTACGTTCTTCTTGAATTAAAATTGAATTCGAGAGATTCATTTGTCAGTGATTTAGGGAATGGATGTTTTATGGATATTGAAAATGTTAATCAAGTGGTTCGTTCGGATTTTGATGAAATTTTGATGAAATTTTGATGAGGTGTTGCAGTAGGAGGAATATTGGATACCTCGTTTTCGATATTTTTTTGTGTTGATTAAAGCCAGGAAAGGTTATTGATGTTGCGAACTTTGATCTGTGGGATTCATTTATCAGTGATCTAGAAAATGAATATTTAAAAAAAATAAGTAGTCCATTAAGTGAACCTAATCAAGTGGTGGTCCATCCCGATTTCATGGAATTTTAATAAAATTTAGCGGTCAAAGAAATGTGTTTCACACAACTTTCTCTTGTCTTCTAATGCTTAGACCAAGGGGATGAAAGTAACCCTCAAAGTTAGGGGATAACAAAGTGATTGATAACTGATCAAAATTCGCTATCTCGTGTACTTCATCCTAAGTTCAATTTTCGCAAGAAAATACTCTACCACTTCGTTGCAGTAGTCAGAGTCATCGAAAGGTCCGACTGAAAAGTTGGCTTAATTCAATTTCCACTCTCTAATCTAAAAGGACCATTGTTTTCTATAATAGGACCATTGCTTTCTGGGATCTATTTTCAAATCTAAAGAAATAGAATAGAATTTAATATAATTCGAGATTTAAAGTAACTTTCACAGGAGGATAATAAAATTAAAAGATTGTGAATAATCCGACGTGGAAGAGGAAGCTCCGTTCGGGAACAGTGCGGTGGTTGATAATTTATCGAATTTGTTCCCGCAAGTATGAAAATATTTAAAATATAAAACTTCATATTTTTAAAATATGAAATACGCGACGATAGTGAAACTGGAATTTCACAACCCCTGTTGCGATAAAAATATTGAAATTTAATTTAAAATGAAAGTGCTTCGATAAAGAATGGAAAATTATTGGAGTTTCTAAACAAATTAAAATTCTTCCTATAATTTTGGACATTTGGATGAGGCGTTGAGATATTTAATTTCGCTCATTTAAATTTAAATTATTTCTCATCTTGCACGCAATTTCGCTTCTCGATTCAAAAATTCCTCGCATTTATTTCGCGCGCTTTTCGCAAGCGGAAGACCGACGGCATCCCCATCGATTTCCAAAGCAGTTCATCATCGCGGGAAGGTATCGAGGCAGAAGTTTTCAGAGTAGAAAAATCGGTGCCAGAGTGGTGTATAACCGTGTTTCGCCTCGAGTGTACACGTAACTCCGGAGATTCAGGTGAAATGGAAACAATGGAGACGCAGAAATATCTTGGCGCATTATTTGATTTCGCGAAAGCTTACGTGTACCAACGGAACTTGAAGCCGCGCCCGTCAGATGTCCGTAGTTTCCGGAGGAAAGGATCACGGAGATGAAGAACAGAGGGGTTTCTATTTCGAGTTCGACGGCACGTCGCGATTCCGTTCTTTCGCGTCCGACCGGCGAAATAGGATTAAAATGGTTTTTGCCCCACGATATCGAGACGAGAATTCTGGCCTGAGGGAAAAACGAATCACGTACCACTCATACGTGGTTAGATTCCAACGCGACAAAAAGCTTCCAACTTATTTTCAACATCGCGAAAGGGATGCCAGATCGAATTTTTTTTTTGTAGAAACGATCGACGCTTCTAAAGGTTGTTGCTTTATTAAATTTATTTGGGAAAATCTGAAGAGATTGAGCTGTACCATACGATACGAAAATTAGGAAATCGAAAATTTAAATATTCTTTGATATGGAAAACCTCTGAGGGGTTGTTTTTGAAGAATTTGTTAAGGTAGTGGTGAATCCATTGGGGAATATTATTTATCATGATTTAGAATATAGAATGCACAACAAGATTCTAATTTATTTTCAATATCATCAAAGGGATGCTAGATTTTTTTCAATCCCTTTTCGAAGGGATCTCTGCTTTGTTAAATTGATTTGTGGAAATTTGAAAAAATTGGATCATGTTAAAATTAGGAAATGGAAAGCTTAGATATTCTTTGATATGGAAAAGCTCTGAGGGGTTGTTTTGAAGAGTTTCCGACTGACTATCAATTTTTGCAAATTCAAAGGAATGATATTTTATACCATGATTTGAGGCATAAAGTAACTTTTATGTAATGATGTTGAAATTGAAGAATAACTTACACAGTTTCTCGACCGACGGAAATCTTACTGGTTAGTTTTAATTTATTTCCGCGAACTTTTACGTTCAATTAATAGAATTAAGCAGCGAACGACAGGATAGGTCGTGCGAACGAAATTATCTTTCTCGATCGAAGTATACAAGCAAATTTGTTTATTAGTCTGAAATTAATTTACGAGACCTGGTTCAAAGACTTCCTTTGCTAATTTATACTTCGTCCTTTGAACAGGAAGTCACACCTTCCTAACTTTCCCAATTTTCTGATGAATTTTTAGCGACGTCAATGCTGCTGCTACTTTATAAATTATTTACCGAATGTTGAAAAGATTATTAATTATGAATTATAAAGTACATAGAACAAAAAGAAAGTCATTTTAAAATTCTTTTAAACTGAACATAGCTAAAGCAAAAGTAACTTAAATGAATTTTATTTTATTTGTTTATTTCATTGAACAATATTTATTTATTCATATAGACAAGTTAATAAAATATTGCTGAAACAGGTTTGTAAACATACAGCAGATGTTACCGAAGCATCGTCAAATTAACCCGTCACTCTGAAATGCAAGTATAACGTTTGATAAACACCGAACGCTAATCGATAAATCAATCGAGCTACGATGAAACAATAATCGAATCGGATAGGATAGGAAGAGAGGTGCGAAATTACTCGCCACTGTGAGAAGACGTCGTTAATGAAAGTCTCGATAAAAATACGAAGAACCGTTTTAAAAATAACGTTGCTCGCTGCTTGGGAAAACGTTCTGGAGCAACGTGAGGTGTGAAAAAAGGAGTAATCTCATGATTGTCGTTTCAAGAAGATAGAAGAAATGGTAACTGAACTGGATAAAAGAAAAAGAAATCTAGGATTCAAGTAAAGAAACTTATTTAATTTATATTTATGTTGTTGATTTTATTATTCTTTCATTAATTCATGCAAGTGAATTTTTATTGTGATTAAGGAATTTTTCTATTTGTAATTTTTTCATTTCTAGTTTTCCCGTTCATAATTTTTTTATTCCTAAGTTTCCTATTTTTTAATTTTCTTAATTTCTTCCTATTTCTTAATTGGATTTGTAATTAAAAAAGAGCTCAATTTTATAGTGTATTTTTATAAAAATTAAATCTAAGTGCAAGTGATCACCACAGTGTAAAAAGTGTAAAAGTGCAAAAAATATCCTGCCACGATAAAGAAAAGGATTTCTATGAATTATCTAGAATAATTACTGTCATCATTATCACAGCAGCATGCAATTGATGGGACGCTTCGAGTATAGGTTTCGACGCTTTATCAAAGGAGGATCAAAGAAACAAAGCTCGTCCAGGAATGAAGAGAGTCGTCGTGTTTCGTGCTTTGAAGAAAAACACGATCGAGTTTCGAAGATACAAACGTGGCCAGGAACAAAAGTCACGCTTCAATCTGTCAGTGAGGATAAAAAAAATGATTCTTCTTTGTGGTGCGTACCCATGAAGAGTGTCACGCGTCCTGACAGAATCCTCGTGGAACAGAAGCAAAACGAGACAAGATGAATCGAGCTCGCAAAGAGAATGAAAAGTTTGAAGGGGGACTGTGAATTGTTTAATCGACGTTGAAGAACTTGGTTGATTTGATGCTCAGTGAATAAAGTGTTAAACCAACTGGGTCAGGAGAAAATTCACTACTGGATATTTATGTTGAATTTACCTTTAAGAAAGTGTTTATTATCAGAGGTCTCTTATATAATTGAAAAAAATATCATCAGTGAAATTTTATAAATCGTCTATTATAAAATAGTAACAAAGTTTTGAACAAAAAAAAAAAAAATTAAAATAAAATTCCGGAAATAAATTTAATATAAAGAAGAGAAATTTAAAAATATTCTAACAATAGGCAGCATTAATGTTAGACTTATTAAAGATAGAAAATTAATTAAATAATTCATTTGTATTCAAACTTGAAGCAATCGTATATTGAATAGTCTAAAAAAAACACTCCAATTTTTTCTAATAAGCAAGATAAAATAAAAATAAGTTCAATCGAAGAAGTATAAGAAGCTTTAGAAGGGATGGAACCAATCTAATCACAGGAAGAGGAAAAAGTCTGGTTAATTCGTTTCACATTACATTAGCACAGTGCATCGACACTTAGCAAAGATTGGAAAAGTATCGAGACTTGGGAAAGTACGTATCTTCTTCATCAACTATTTATGACAAACTATTCGAAGCACGAATACTCGTATTTCGTCACGCGATAATTTTCATTATCTCATTCCTCAATAGAATCACTTCTTTCATAGAACAATCTCAATTAACGTTAGAATCCCTCACTGACTATCACGAAAATTTAATTGCATAATTCGTGGGATATTAGTGTCAGTTTCTTAAATCCATCAGATAACTATGTCAATGAAGTACAATCTTATTAAAAAGATCATCGTGCTTAGTGAGTCGCAAAGAAGTTCTCCTTTATCTTGACAAAAGGATCAGTGGAAAATGAATGAAACGATCCAGTTAAGAACTCGTATTTCACACCTCTTTAATCGTTCCTTACCCTACTCTACTGACTTCTCATTTATCTTTATTCAGCCTTCATACTGGCAATTTAAAAGATATCAATTACTGAAAATTATCATTAGGTACTAGAAATTTAATTTGATCGAGTAATTAAAAAATTGCAAATTGGGACATTGGGGCAATTGGGAAATTAGGCGTATTAAAACATTAATTTATAATTTATAGCGTTAGTGCCATAACGCTATCATCATATAGCGTTAATATTAAACCCATACAAACATTCCCAGATTTTACCTATTTCACAATGACATATCCATCAAGGAAAAATCATTTTCCGAAAAAATCTGTTATCCGGCGCGGAAACGAACGATTCGGACGCGTAGCGCGGCTTAATTACCAATCAGAGATCGGTCTTTTAACGTGGAGGTTAACTTTAGCTGGATTTGCACGACGGCATAATTAAAGTGTCACGCGACGAGCAACGTTGATAGCGGCGTAAAAGTAAGAAGGCCAAAGTAACGGGTGCTCGCCTTTGTTCTTCGACGCGAACCGAGGGCTTAGTTGTGAGAAATTAAGCAATTAAGCCGCGTATTTTACTACCGGAGATCCGAGTACCGAGCCTTCCGATCTAAAGTCGCTGCTTGCTGCCGACCGTGAGTAAGAACCTGCTGTTATTAAGATATCGCGAAGATGTGTAAAAGCGGCTCTCTACGAGATGGATAAATGAAAGAGCAGGCTGAAGGAAGAAACTAAGGATAAATAAAAGAAAAATGAGGTTCAAATGGGTTGTACTCTTAAATTAAATTCCATCGTTTATTGGCTCCTTAGTGCAATTATCAATAAGTTTCCAGAACGGCAGTTAATGTCTTCCTTTGCCGACAACCGGAGAACCTCAAGCGGCAATTAGATGCCTTTGTTTCGTAATTAATGAGAGCATCGTAATTAATATTCTGTTTTGCAATACGTTGCAGGGTAAATGTTGATAATGATTGGCAAGGAGCTTGAAATTTTGTAAGATAATTGTAATTAGGCAAAATATAATTGCTTCAAAGTAGAATTAAAAATTTTCTTATTGAATTATTTGAAAATTTTCAACTCTCTCACTGGTAGTAAAATAATTAAGCGAAATTGAAAACAACAACATCAGCAATAAATTATCACAGTTAGGTGAAATCGGATAGCCCGAGTTGGAACAAACAGCGACTTTTGGCTGGACGAAATAATCGGCTCATCAAAGCGTGAAAGTATAATAACAATTCGGAAGCTTTTCGCCTTATATGAAATCTCGTTTCACAGGAAATTCCCAACAAATCCTATTAACCTAATTACATAACTTGCTTAATAGCGTGTCTCTCGAGCTGATTTCAGCGAAGAAAGCACACCTGTGCCTCTGATTCGCGGTAATTCGCCAATCAATAATGCGATGTTCGACATTTCAACACCTGTAATTGTATCTGACGCTTATGTATCAATTGACGGATTTCGAAACATGATTTGATGACATAAAAGTATCGCTAAATGTTGCTCATGATGTGTCAATTTAAAGCTTAAAATTGAATGAAAATTACTACGTAAACACTTTGTCAATTTTATAATACAAAATGATTTCTAGTTAATAATTAGTACTATCTATTAAAGAATATTCAATTTTCAATATATGGTATTATCAAGAAAAAGGTAAAAAATTTTTATTGAAAATTATTCTTTAAATCTTGTGTTCAAAGTGATTTTTATAATTATTAACTACACCTTTACCAAAATTCCCCTAACGAAGACACACAAAATCCGAAGAAACTTAAACAACAGAGGGTTAAATACATTCGAAAGGCGTTTAAAAACTTCAAGTAGAAAATCCTGTCGCTTGTTCGTCCATCTAAATCGTTTTCACCCGACGTCGGAAAAACTCGAGACCGAAAAGAAAAAGAGAAACTATGGCAGTGGATTCGCATCGTGACGAAGAATCATCCCCGTCTTTCTTTTTTTTTTCGTGGATGGAACAAAATTACTCTTGCATCTTATATAAAGCAGCTCGATGTTTGTGTTTGCCTCGATTCATCGCGAGCAGAGCGCGAGCGATAAGGACGTGACCGCCGTAAAATTATGCTCCCCCGGTCCTCATTATACGAGAATAATGTTGACGGAAGGAAGAGAATAACGAAGAAAGTTACCGTTTGTATTAAACTTTTGATAAAATGCCTCACGGTGCTTCATAGCTGCCGGAAGCGAGACAAGCGATTCGTCGCGTCAAACTGTATTCTCGAGAAGTTCCACGGGAATCGTTAAGGACAGAGTGTTCATCATTTTACATCGCCGATTCGATCAACCTGCCAAATTAAAGCGATATAATTTAGATATTTAACACGTTTAACGTCACAATGAAAATTTTTAATTTTAATTGTCGACCTAAACCCTTATTCAATTATTGAAAATTTGAGATGACCAGAACTGGCCCACACACCACTGTTTGGATAAAAGTAAGGGTCCTTCTAAGGAGGTCTAGTGTTAATTAATTCAATAAATCGCCGCCTAATTGATAAAGACAGTAAATGAAATTCAGCAACGAATCCAAAGGAAATAAAATAGATAATTCACACGGTATTCGCATGCTAAAGAGAAGAGTGAAAGCAGAGAAAAGTGGATAAGGAGAGAATGAAGAGAAGGGCGAGTCAGTGGCAGGGTCTTCGAGTGTCATAACCTCGATAAGCCGTTGCTGATTCCAACGGAAGTTTAGCCACATTTGAAAGGAAACCTCCGGGATTACCATTACTTCCGAGTGAAATCCTTTTTCCAAACAGCGATATCGCTCCTTACTGCTTCGAGCAGAAGGGGAAAGAGTCCGAGGGGAAAATATATAGTGGGTCGAAATGAAAACCGGCTGTCTGAATAATCCATTTCAATTTGCAGTAAACTACTTGCGAGGGAACGATAAAGAAATCACGGCGAGCTGCGGAAGAAGAAGAAGAAGAGACGAATGGGAGTGGAACAGGCCAAAAAGAGGAAAGGTTTCGAGGAACAATTTCGTGTATAGATCAAAAGCAGGAAGAGCGTGCGAGAGAAGACGCAAAAGAATTTATCGGCCACATGTCTGAGTTGTGTTCGTTCTTCACCGTTGAAATACAGCGTACTCGATCTTCCGATGTACCTGGCTTTCGGCCTAACTGATCCAACCAACCTTTCGTGAATGTCTACGTTTCCGCTTGATAATGGTTTATGCAGCTTGAATTGCGATCCTTATGTGCGTGAACAGTGGGATAAAAGAAAAGAATGTTTCACTTTTTTTTTTTTTAGAAGAGTATCAAAGGGAAAGGAAATTGCTTCCTGATAAATGGATAAAGAAGAAGATGAATAGAGATGTTAAACTTATTCGAAGCTAAGATAAATAGATTTATATCCTATCTCAGCGATCTCGGACGCGCGGACCATGGAGAGAGCCCCAATTTTAAATTAAACCCTTTACGAACGTTCGGCACGTACATGTGTCCAAACATAATTATCATAGTAATTTATAATTCTGTAGATACTTATTGCGTGATAAGTGTGCAAATGTAGAGAGTAAACATATGGTTTGAAGGATGAAATTATTACTTCTTTCACCTTAAATTAATAATACCCTGTTGAAGCTTAGGAATGCTCCGTTTTCAAAGGGTTAATTTTCTGTTTCATATTATTTTCGTTTTCTAAATTTTTCACTGTCCCTTTAAAAATTATTTATCTGCTCGCCATTATAAATATTCATCAACGAGATAAATCATACAGCTCTCGTTTTATTTGTTCAATAAATTATCACATACTGCCATTATCAGAATGGAACAGCTAATAATCGCGTTTCCAATTTTTATCGTAAGAATAATGGTTCCCCGGTTGGAAAGGTGGACACAAACAATAGAATGGCTGCATCGAGATTACAAACAGTAGCAGGTCCGATTAAATCCATAAATACATGAGTTACGCTCGAAATTCGAAAATTAAATTAGAAAGCGTAATTCTACGCTGGATAACCGTGCGCCTGTTTAATTATGTGAAAGAATGTTTGCGGGATAGTCATCTATCCAGGAAGGACGAAGGAAAGACAGCGGGCAAGAATATAAGAGAGCTGGAAGGAAGAGGATAGAACAACACACAAGCTGAAGCAGAAGCTATTTGTCTTCGGGGAAGAAGAATAAGACCAAATAGAAAAGAAACCATTCTTTAGAAGCTCTGTCTGGATCGCTCGACCTATCGTCGCCTTTTTCTTTTCCTGCTTATCAATGTGCACGAAGGCAACTAATTTACGATTAATTGGACAAAGGAAGTGCAAATATGCTACTAGTAGCAGGTTGAAGAACTCGGCACAGTATTTATACTTTAGGGGGGTGGAATCGATAGCAGACTGCTGATAAAATTCGAAATTTCCATTCATCCAAACCAGGCAAAGTCCTGTCGCATTTTCTCTGACATCGACGCGGACGCCATTCCATCGAATCAATGGACCATCCATCTGGTGCACTTATCAATTTACTAAACTGCAAATCGATACGCGAATATCCATGGTTGATAATATACCTGACCAGCGCCCAGTTCCCCATCGATACGTAACGATCTTTAAGGTATATTGAACCGGCGCGGCGTCGCGACGTCTCGACACCAAGATTACCGGTGTTTATAGCTTTTTCAAAAATATTTTCAAGAGGGTAGGAAATTGAAAATGGTAAATAACGATGTATGTAGGACATTTGTTGAATTGAATGTTCCTGTTTTATGGAGTGTAAATTAAGGGTTGATTTTGAAATCGTAGAATTGTCTTTGGTGCAAAATAATATTTAATGTAAGGATTATTAAATAAATGAGTTACATGATCCTTTCTTGTACAAGTCAAGAAAGTTAAAAATTTTTGTGACGAGGACCTTCAAGTAAGTTCAATAGAATGGATAATAGAGATAAGAATTTTCATCACTGGAAAATTGCTTTCCCAAAGATGGGACTTGAAAATCCCATAGAGCAGTTAACTATTAGGTATACGAAGAGATTTTCATAATGATAAAACTTTTGGAGGTTTAATAAAAAATAAAAATTTTGGCAGTGAAGATTAAGATTAGTGAAGCTTATTTTAATAATAAAATAAAGAAGAAAGAAATATCTAACAATCTGATGATATTCAATTTAAATAGCCCTATATAATAAAAAAAGTTATGTCTATCTATTATGCACCATCTAGATCTACTTTTTTCGTGTTCCTTGAATATAATTGGATCATACTGAAACTACGATGGAGAAAGTTCATCGAGAGCTCTATTAAAACCTTGGGACCGACATTTATATTCGCCTACAGCGAACTATCGTTACACCCCCGACAAATCGATAACCCCATTGACTTCGGTCCATTGATTTCGTTCGATCGTCACGTATGAAAAGAATAGAAAAAGAAGTTGGTTCTTTCGTAATAAATATCCAGCGGCACAAATTTATCATCTCGCTCGATTGACTTTTACGAGGTAAGAAATACCCCCGGTCGTTTCAGATTAATTGCTAGCATTAATTAATTTTAATAGCGCTGGGACAGGAGCTTCTGAGAAATTGGTGAACAAATGTTATTGATAATAACCTTAATTACATGTAAGCTCAGGGAAGAAGTACCATGGAAGGTGATGGTTTACGATCGGAAGAGAGATATTTACCCTTTAATATCTTTAATCATTGGTTGCGATTTCTCTGGAAATTTATGAACTTATGCATTCACTTTTATAGGATGAAGTATGAAAATTATGTTCTTTTATTGTTTACTGTATGAAGAAATTGACACTTAAATTGGTGACATTATTTTCTTTGAATTCCTTTTTTCAAAGTGGAGCAATAATTGTTAATTATATTCAAATGTCTTCAATTTTTATTTAATAATGATGGTCTATAAAGTTTGATATGTAAAGTTGTGCTTACATATCATGATACCTTGCTAGCAGATATCGATAAAGTATCCACCTGTCACTACACTTCGGCAAATTAGAAATCAATATTCGCGGAGTTTCGCGATTCTGTCCTCCTACGTAACGATCTTGAAGGATCTGTCGTCGTGGAGCCGTTCATCAATCAAACTTATTTGGAATTCCATTACGGGGAACTTGCGGTAATTAATTTTGCCAGGCCACCGATATTTTTACAGTGTCACTCGCACCCTTGTGGAACATTACCAAGAAGGTTAAACCTAATTCGATGCTCAACCTCAAGGTCTGACAGTGAGTTCCATATAAGTTTGGAAAATATATTTTTATAATTTGATTTTAAACTTTTATAATTCAGTTTCTTGATAATTCAATCTATAATTGCTTATAAAAAGAAAGTATTAGATGTAACAGGAAATAGAAAATGCTAGCTACTATTTGAATATTGAAACAGGATTCTTCTTCATTTACACGATTTCCAGCAACGTAAATAAGAGGTTTTGCTTTCAAGTTTTCATCATTAGTTTCAAGTTTCCACCGAGCAGAGTGTTTCTGATGTACAGCAATTATAAACCGGATATTATTTCTTATTATAATTCAGCCAAAAATAACATAGGTGTTCTTGACAAATTACTTACTGAATTTACATACGTGTCGAAGATATATGGGAACTTGGATCATCATCATTATTTACGCATTATCTTGATATATGTGACACATAATTAGTTTTTTGACAGATAATCAATAAAAACCACAAGGAAAATATTTCTTAAAGAATTGTGAATTTAATTAATATTCTGTACTTCAAATTAAAGGGTGAAAACTTTTATACGTGATCAACGGTATGTTAAAACGAACCAAAAAAAAAACCAACACAGTGTCAGTACCGAGTAGCATCAGTTTCAATTAATGGTTCCATTTGTGTTTCGGCTCGTTTGTTAGGCAATCAGCAGCTTGGCAATCAATCTCATTCCCCCGGAACTAGCCGACTGGACTGTTAAATAATTAATGTCGAAACTCGAGCAGCAACAATGCACCCCGGTGACAATTGTTGAATACAAGGTAATCCTTTGAATCTCCAATTGTTACATGTTCGAAATACGATTTATTAGGTGCACGTTAATTCGAGGCATTTGAAATTACGATTGAGTTCGACATTTTAAGAAATTAGACCACCTTGATTAATCAGAAAAAATACTGCAGTTTCGGGAATTTATTTCCATGCACGAAAAATGATTTTCATGTTGAAAATTTGTTAACACAAATAAAAATAAAAAATAAAATACCTATCTTTAGCTTCGTAATAAAGTTTTAGTCAAAGAAAATATTTTTATAACTTAGAAATAAATTTTCAAAAATGCAGAATTCTTTCATCAGACCAAGGTATTCGAACCCTGTATCGAAAGGGAAATGAAAAATATGTTTGAGGTGAAAGAAAAAGATATCTAGGAACCTGTTATTGATCTATCCCTTGCTATGCTGCTTTTTACCTTTCGTGATTGCAATTACATAAGATCGAAGGATCGATCGAAGGAAATTGTTGAACGTTAAACCACATTTCATCGTGGATGTATCCGCGGCAGCAACCTCCAAGATTGAAATTACACCCATTCGTATCCATCAAACGTCAAGGAAACGTAACATTTCCCGTTACACGTGGTGCAAGCTCGATTTATCTTTTCGATAGGTCCAGAGAAGCAACGCAACGATTTCGGAAGCGAAACCCTTCGGTCAGAGCTTTGATCTAGATGCCTGTAATTCTTTCGTAACTTCTATTTCAAATTGATCTGTTCTCGAATTTTTTGATCTTTAAATTTTTTTAAATTATTTCGAAATTACTTTATGACTCTCATAAAAAGATAATGATAAATATTTCTAAAATAGAATAGATAAATAAATCTAATAAATAAAAATATCCTGAAAATTGATGCATGGACAAAAATTGAAACGAATCACCCTCTCCCTCGATCCGTTACCAAATACATCTCCAACTCAATTACCAAATCAAACAGTCCATTTATCAAGATTAAAGTATATATAAACCAACAAAAGCGGATAAAAAGTTTCGTAAATCCCTTTTTTCCTCCTCTTCCATTAACAGTTAGGGGGGTGTGACTCGATTACGTGTTCAAACAGTTCACCCCCTGGTCGCAGGGAATCCCAATCACCCTTGGCCAGCCGCAGTATAATGGTAGAGGCTACTGGAAGTTAAGTCATTTTTCGCCGAACCGGTTTACGGTGTCAAAGTTCTCTTCGAGAACCGGAGGATCGATAACCCGGGTTTGGCTTCGCTAAAAGTCGACGTCTCTGATCCTGGCGAAGGAAGCAAGGGGGGAATCGTCGGTCTGAGTTTCGAGGAAACGATACCTGTTAAATAACGTTTCCTCGTGGAAACGCGGACGAAGATGCCGGGCAAATTCGATCAAGTGCGCTCACGTAAATCCTCGTTTCCGTTTCAAGCGATTCCCTAGTACGGCTCAACCCCCTACGACCCCCTCGCCAACTATTCCATCGGGATGATCTGCGTAAACTGGATTCGAAACTCGAAACGTTCCGTTAATCCTGTTGCTTGTAATTCACCACGCACCGTCACGAATTGTGACATTCAACCTGATCGACTCCGCTTGACGGGGATCATTGTGAAACGATCCTGTAGCTTTGTTCTGCCATTTCGAAGTGGACTTTGCTAGGTACAGTAACATTACCCCTACTTTGGTTGGTTTACTCGGAGTATTAGTTTGCGCAGGTGCCATTTTAAGAAATTAGTGAATGCAAATGAATTTATTTTGCTACCATGAAAATTGGTAATTATATTGGTTCATTAGTCATTTCAGTTATTAGTCATTTATAGTTATTTCATTTTCCAATCTAAATTTTCTACTTGAATAATTAATATTTTCTTAGGAAATTAATATAATTAATTTTTACTTTAATTTGAAAATTCAATTATTATAACAATTAAAAAATTAAACAATGTAATACATTAATTAACAGCAATTAAATAATTGAAAAGTTTGCAATCTACATATTCACAGAAAATGAGCAGAGAAGAGTTTCAATTGAAACCTTTAAGGGAGGAAGAAATTATTTAATTAAATATGTCTGTATGTTGGAAACACGAATTCATTTTCATGACGTTCTTAGTCGAGTAACTAATTTTAAAGCTATACAAGTTCATGAAATCACTTAGCTACTTATAAACGTTTCTGCTTTGCACGCCAGTTGACTCCAAACACTTTGAAAGCTTTATAAAATCAATTAAGCGCTCCTTTATGCTTACAGTATTTTACGTTACGTTTGAATGAAAGTAACTCGGGGAGAAATGCCTGGTGATGTTTCCTTAGTGGTTTAGCTAAACCGAGAAAGTTAACTGAATTGATTCAAAATTCTTCCATTAAATAAATATTCCACTATTTGAAAATGTAAAATCTTACAAATTTTTAAAAAATAAGGAAATTGATTACTTTTGTAAATTCATATGAGGAAATAAATGAGTTTCCATAGTGCTACGATTTTGTCGGAATAATTCCGATGAGGTGGTGTAATTTACCGCAGGTGAATCAGACCAAAACAAACTTATTTTACAACTTCCCCTTGTTGAGTAACACTGGCTAAATGAGTTACTGGTGTTCCTGTGGATTTAGGAGTTTAAAGGTCCCAGAGGAGGGACTCGGGGACCCGCATTTCCTAATAAACGTTTTAACGATTTCCTCTCGCTTCTATCGTATACACACAACCAATCAAGATCTTAGATACAGGATATTGAACGATCGTGTTAACTAACAGCCAATTTACAGTGATATGAATCTCAATAAATCTTTAGAGATTTATGAAACTACCCCTAAAAATTTTTTAATTCAAATACCTGTTATCCAAATTCAATTTTTAATTCATTAAATATTATACAGATTCATATTTTACTATTTTGAAATTTATTTTTATTTTTAGCCCAATGGTAAGACCAAAATTTTATAAATTAACATTAATATTTTTATTTAATTTTTATCCCTATTTTTCCAAGTTTCTAAAATTACACAGACATCTTTTAAAATCACAATCAGTTTCCCATGGTCTAGAATTAACATTCTAATATCAATTCATTTCAGAAAATGAACAATTTCCTTAAATTTTACGATCAACCATTCTTAAAGACGCGTTTCCCACGATCGCCTGTTTAATCGCGTCCGTTCAATTTAATCCACAGGTTTTGTGCAAAGACACCACCTAATGTTACGATAAAATGGAAGGAAAATTTCAGCGCAACTGACTTCGCTCTCTTTGTTACTCGCCCATTCAAACGAAAGACTTTAAAAGCATCAGTTGAATGGTAAGAGTTCGAGATGCATCTTGCAAACAATCTTAATTTCGTATCTGGAAAGCGGTAACGAAATTTCCCGGAAGGCTGCTTCTATAAAAGCTTACCAAAGGGAAAACTAATAAATCATTGACGATGCGTCAGTTTACTTTGATCGTAAATCATCTTCAGATAGGTACATTCTACGTTCTTCATTTATTTCAATTTCCTCGAATACAATTCTGCGGTGAACAGCGGAAGACTAACCTGCTGGATTGAAATTAAACGGTAATCTTTGAGGCATCCACTTAATGAGCTGAAAGAGAAGCGAATACCGTGGACATTTTTTAATACATTTCCAACCGTTGTACCGGCTGTTTTCAGGAATTCGTTAGCGCAATGGGTCTCGTTGGAAATACCTTCTAAACGAGATTAAACAGAAGAATCTCAGAAATTAGCATTTCTCGTTGCTCGAGATACCATATCTCGTGTTTCTATGAATCGTTGGTATTTTGGGGACAAAGTATTTTAATTTGAAGAAGAAATTAAGAATTGCACCGTTACCGCTTTAACTACCACCTTAGATTCATTTAAAATTCCTTTAGATGCTCTGATATTTGGAATCATAATTTATTTTTTAATCTATCTTGGGTAAGAAAATTAGACATTAGAAAAGTATTAGAAAAATTAGAAACTTAGGCATCAGAAAATGTTAGAAAAAATTAGAAAATTAGACATTAAAAAAGATTGGAGAAATAAGGAAATTAGACCTCAGAAAAAGATAGAAAAAATAATAACGTTAGAAAAAATTAGAAAGCATTGGAAAGTTAGAGAAACTATCTAATGCTGTAAACATTAACATAGGAAACTCGTGTACACCTACAGTACTTTTTTTAGTCGAATTCTTGGAATTGGAAAATAGGAACGACGTGATTTCCAGCTAGATTGGAAATGCATTCACAGACGGTGCCTGAACGAAGTTACAGGAATTCGTTCTCCACCGAATAGCCGAGAAAACTTTCACGGAAGGCGTTACAAGTTCAAACGATGTATTGCATCGTCGATGGTTCGTTATAAGCGGGCGAGTTTCCTCTTTCGATTCCTCGAAAGACATTAAAAAAGAAGGAGATCGGACAGGAAAGGGGTTTGCGACGCATTTTCCGCACAACGATTGAAAGCTGAAAGCCAGAAGGCTTTCAACTTGATTACCGAAACATTCTGCATTGCTCGTACCTATTCCTATGAAATTGTAATTTTAAACTTATTTTCATAAAAAATCTAGGCCATAAATTTTCAAATTAAAATTTCACTTAAAATTTTCTATCAATTTAATTAATTACCGATGTGATTATTAATTTATCTATGCATTCTCTATTCTTCACAAGTTCAATTATCCATTTGCTTCTTAAAATTATTGAATCAATTTTATTTGTATATATTATTCTAAAGATGACTGGTTTTAATGAAAGAAGTTTATCTGTTAAATATGAATTAGATTGTATCTTTTGCTTGAATGATTTCAGAATATCTGAGCCGGATACTGGCATTGTAGATAACATTAATTGATTCGTTAACTGCTACGATTTTCATGTTTACTTTTACTGAATTTCTTAATTATGGTATCTGCACTTAAGTAGTATTCCCACGTATAAGTATCTTAATAATATTTCCGGAATATCTTAATCGCATCAAAAAGTTAAGTAAAACGTTTAAAAATATTCAAGGATGTAATTTTTCAGTGTTCAGATCTGTTGATGTAATATTTGGTAATAATTATTAAATAAATTATTTTATTTGAAATTTAATGAAGTTTAAATATTATTTCTCAATCTCAATTTTCTTCCATAATTTTCAGATTGTTAACATTAATAAAGTACAATATTTGCTGAATGATAATTCAAATTTTACAATAGTGCCAAGAATCCAGCTCTTCCTTTTTAATTATGTATGAGATTCAGTTCGTTCTTAAGTCTCATCACTTTAACTTGACTATTTCCTGTGAACTTTATAAACTTCGCCCTTTTGACCCTTTATCCTACGGGTTAATCGCGAACCAGAATACATCCCCCGTATGATATGGATATACTTGTTCGATGGCGATTTACGATTCCGGGTTAAAATGGAATGTCCCCAGAACATTTGGCTAAACTTTCGTCGTTACCAAGGAGAATTCCCCAACTTTGAATGGCTCCATCGAGATATTTAAAATTCGATTCTTCTGAAAAATGGGAGCATTTGCGACCACCTAGCTCATTCTTTATCGTCGTTTCGAGCATACTTTACAACTATTCCAACCAAAATTCGATTTTATTATGTACAACCTGAACACGTTTCGAATATTCCTTGGGGTGAACTTTGCAGTGTTAAGAAATCTTGTAGACACTGTGTCTGGTTGCTGATCTTTCAATCTTAAATTCTTCAAAATGGATAAGATTTGTGAAGCATTCTTATTGTGAAATATTTGTATAGTAAATGATACAATTCTTAATCAAATGATCAATTAAACCTAATTATACTGAATTCCTATTATTTTCTTATCAAGTTCTCTTTAAGTTAAAAATATATTTTTCTAAAGTTATGTTATTATGGCTATTTTAAAAATTGTTAAACATATGAATGAATACGTGTCATTTCCACCCCTATGATTACACCATTTAAACAAAATACGATCATATTACAGTTATCGTTTTCCCTGCTAACTTTCTCCCAAACGATTCTTAGAACCACCCCGTAAAAGCAAGTCTCGAATTCTAAACTAAATCCAGCAGTTCAGGAATATCTACGTATACCTCACATGACCGCGTCATAAACAGCAAGCGCGGCCGCGCTTAACGTTCAAAATTCTCGATTTACCCGCAGAAAATTCGGCCATGCAGCCTCGTAAAAGTCATCGTTCGCCTCGTATTTTTCGTCTTCCCTCTTTTCCTTCGTTTTAAGGAACGCGAACGGTTGCTTCCCTCCTGAAATACGAGCCTGCTCGAATTGATCGTGCTTCGAGCTTAAAAGCTCGAACGCTAATGAAGATGGTAGTAGAACTACTGCACAGTTACATATAATTTTCTGCTGTTACCGGACACAAATTTACAGCAATTTAGAAATATGTATAAATAATTGAATTTTGAAAAATTAACGTTCCATGTTGACATGATTTCAATTACTGGAGGGCTCGAAAAGTCGTCGATAAATTTTGTTTTTACCTCGACGAAAAGTTAGTGGACGACATTTCGCGAAATACACACGAACCGTCGCGATAACTTGCAAAACGTTCGCGCGAATTTACTTTACCTAGGCTGCACAAACGTTTCGTGCAATTAACACGGCGTTTCGGTGTGTGCACAAAGAGAACTAACGACGCGAAAAACGGTCGAACAGTTAGTCGAATATTCGCTTTTCTATGGTGACAGAAGAGTTGCGCCGGAAACTTGCTTACCGGTCAGCTTGCATAACGCTTGTTACAATTACCGTGTTTGTAATAGTGTTAATTCGGTACAATGTGTATAAAGTGGCATATAGAATTTCATGACATAAAAGTATCTCAAAATAGCAATTTTATACAGTATATTATATCAAAATAGCAATAGCAATGGTATATTAATTTGAAACTTAAAGCATTATAAAAATTATTATGTATCAATATTCTTAACAAAGATAACAAATAAGCTATTTTAACAAAGGCAATTGTAAGTTGTACATTGGTTATATTTATGTTTAGAATCAGCCATGTAGTTGTAAAAATATTGATAAAACACTTATGCACTTCAAGCTTTAAATTTACATATCAGAAGTGTGATTTTGCCATACTTTTATGTTATGAAATTATACCAGACTTTCTATAGAGCTTTTACTAAAACGAACGAAATACGATGTCATCGTGTGCATGATAACGAACCAAAGAAAGGAGATTCTGATAAAATTCTGATTTGTCATCGTCGATGACCGACGCTACTGGATTTTCTTGCAAAATCATTGAACCGGCTAACACGTCAAATATTAATCCGCGTCGAAAAAATTCCGATGTCGGAAAGGTCGGGGTGTAAAAAAATTAACGTCATCCCGTGATCAGAGTTGAAATAGCAGATTTAATTAAATTCCAATCGGGTGGCTTTCGATTTTGATTCGATGTATTCGAAGCATTGCGCTGGTTTCCGGTTCAATTGTCAATGTAAGATAGTGAACAAAAAAAAAAAATGGAAATCTCCCTTTGGGCGTAATAATTCCAGTAGGTTTGTTCTCTCGTTATCGCCGCTGTTTGGCAAAATAAAACGGAACAAAAATTCACCATTCGCATGAGAACACTTTGGGAACGTTTTGTTTCGACGAGTGGTTGTTTCGTGTAGAATCATGAAACGCTTGCTGCGTTATTTTCTTCCAACCAACAAATTTAATCGTTCAACAATTAGTAGAGGGGTTTTTCAACCGCATATATGTTGTTCACTAACTTCATAGAAAGTGAATTTTCATTTTCAATTTTTTGTTTTAAAAAAATATTTATTTTTTAAATTTTGTACTAAAATAAATCCCATAATTTCGAGGTTTAAATATTTGTATTTTGATATTGATCAAATTTGTAAAATTTACTTTTGATTTATTGTTAAATTAACTGTGAAATTTTCGATTATATTTTTTATATTTAAAATATAGTATGATTTTTTTTAAATATCACTGGATATATGTACTCTTAATCCTTTATTTTTTCTTCCCCTTTGTACTTTTTTATCTTGTAATTCTTTGAGCTTGACTTTTTCACGCCTTAATTCTCACCTCTTGACTTCTTGATTCTATAGACCTCTTTAACCCTTATCTGGTATTCTTTGATTCCTTTTGTTAGATTTTCTGGCATTGACCTTTCCTTTATCTCCTGGTTCCTACTTTCATATCTTCTTCCTTTTATTTCTGAGTCTCCTTTGAATTTCTTAGCGAAGGTATCATTTAAGCTATTATTACTTATTATTATTTAAAGTATTGCTTGAAAATTACTTTCATCTTACATTTTATGTTTGAGACTAATTTAATTATATTCATGTTGGTTTTTCATTACTCATTAATACCAAAAAATAATTAAAATAATATGCTTTGGAATTCCCCTTTTTAAAAAATTACCCCCATTTTTTCTAATTTATAAACTGCAAATTAATTCTACCCTTACCTATGATTCAATCAATTCAACGTCACACGACGAGCATTTTCCCCAAAAATATAAGCACTCAAGATAAAAGGCTGTCGAATAGCAGGTATAAAGGAGACAGAAAGAGCTTGGGAGATTAATTGAAACACGGGATATTCGATTTCATTGCATGCCCAAATCCGCAAGTGATTGTGGCATGGGTGGAGCAACAAAAAATAAAACGAGGAAAAGAACAACGATACATCGTGCTCTCTGACTGAGCAATTTTCTGTACGTGTAGCCGACGAATAACGTTTAATTGCCACGCGGGAAATTGGGACAACGTTGGTTGTCAGCTACGTCTCGTAACGCGATTGCTTTCGTTTCTCATCCCTCTCTTTATTTCGTCCTTCTCATCCTGCCGGCGTGTTTTTTAATTAAACGCGGCTTCTCTGCCCGTTGCTACAGAGGTAATTTCGTGTGAAAATATAGGAAACAGTGGGCAAGATCGAATGATACGATACGATTCTCTAAATTGGGCCAAGATAACCTGACCATTTCCTGTCGATCGCGT
Source organism: Osmia lignaria lignaria (assembly GCF_051020975.1). Classification (NCBI taxonomy): domain Eukaryota; kingdom Metazoa; phylum Arthropoda; class Insecta; order Hymenoptera; family Megachilidae; genus Osmia; species Osmia lignaria. The sequence continues at coordinate 11,360,755 of NC_135032.1, read as the reverse complement.
TTACCATCGTTTTCCATGGGCTGAATTAAAGAGAGAAATGTTTTAAGTAATTTTTATCGCTATAGAATTAGAAAAATTTAATAAAATTTAATAAAATTATTTATTAATATCCAAAAGTGTATCAAGTTAAACTAGGACTGGAGCCCGGGGTTGTCAAATCTTTAAGGACTCCCTTGGTTGATGAACTTGATTAAAAATTGAAATTTATGCTAAATAAAATTAAAAAATTTATGTTCTAACCTTATCTCAGAGAGATACTTGAAGATAGCAACTATAATAGTAACCATTTCCTCCGGAAATTGATAAGTTATATAAAAAGAATATTCTAAGAAGTAGTAAGCTTATCTTTAAGAATTGAACATAAAAGAAACTTGTCTAAAAAGTGATAATAGAATCATTCTGAAACGAGGTCGTTAAATCAGCTGCCTTAATATTGTGTGTACCGGAAATGAATTCTATCATGCAAACCGGATGTGAATTGCTGGAAGACAATTCGAAGCTACCTTGTAATTCAGACTGTTCGAAAGCAATTTAAATTCTCCCTCGGCAAATTCAAATTGCTTTTGCAGATTCGCGTCGTATTGTGTTTGCATTGCACCGCGTAGTTTGTGCACTGCTTCTCGATGTGCAATCTATTTTCTATAAGCTAAGCATTCAACTTAATTTCACTTGGAATTCATTCTTAAAAAAAAAGATTCAACCCTCTACGTTATTATTTTCATTACTGATCAATTTTTTATATATCGATCAAATTGAACCATTTATTTTGATACTAATTATTGCATTGCTTACTAATTTGACTTTATAATGATATTAAACTAGAAATTATACTGCGATAATTCGGAGCAATTTTAATCTTCCATTATAAAGTTTAATCCTATTGTCTCCGAGTTATTTCGCTATGGTTCTTGACTACTGTTATTACCAATTTATACGAAATGATTGAAATTCATTATACGAATTGCTTTGTTTAGCATTGCAAAATATTTCGAATAAATCTGAACAGGTGTACTTGTGTAACAGGTAGATGAATAAACGTTCATTTAATTTTTCATGGGTTTGGAAGAAACATAATATTACGCAAATATAGTGGAATCTGATAAAAAGAAATTCAGTGACAAATGTTATAAATTATAATTTTTTTAATTAAAATTCTTCAATTTGGAGATTTATATAAATTCTAAATTTTCATACTGAATTAATTGCTTTTGCAATATAACTATAATTATTAGATCTGTTTTCAACTTATTAACCTTCGGACGGCGGACCATGGAGAGAACCCCGATTTTAATTTAATTTAAGAGCCTACTGTGTCTAATATTAATGTTAAATATAAAATTTTGGCACACAATTGAAGCGCATCAAGAAGCGTGGGTACCGGAATTCGAAAGAATGCGGGGGCGATGATAGTCGACTCATTACGCGAAGCTCAGTGAATCTCGAGCAGAACCGCAAACGCGTGCAACGATAAATAAACGGTGCAAAGAGACGTAACAACAGGAAGAGGCGTACTCGAATGCGGAACCGCGGCGAGTGTACAGGATATCAAACGCGGCAGAAAAACGTGGACAACTCCCGATGGAACGTGGAACAAAATCGTTAACTCTACCAGATGATCGAAAGAAGTTACCATACATCGTACGAGCCGACGCGTACGGATCTCGTCATTTTTCAACCACTTCTATCGTCCTCGACTAACGGCCACGGAAAAACAGACGATGTTCGTGTCGATGATTGCGTTTGTTAGATCGAAATGGGAATAACGGATTCGAACATGTTTACTCGGATATTAATGTTGTTGAAATGAGCAATCAAAGTCCGCGATTGATGGGTTTTATAGATTTTGGTGTAGATTATTGGACATTTCCGGAATTTGTGATTTTTGCAATTTTATGGTGATTATTCGTGGAATTATAGTTTCAATTAATTTACACCGAAGAATAATTAATTTTCGAACTGTAATTAGTGTCTTATGGAATGTTGGAAATATCCGAATAATTATTCTCTTTAATGATTGCTTAAATTTTTCCATAAATAAGGTGTGCAAATATTTAACTCTGTTGAGGAATCTCATTAAGAACCAAGAATCTGATTTTACAATAAAATATAGAATAAAAAATCTCAAACATTTCCTTGGGTGATATCTATTTAATTTATGACAATATTTTCATTTCTTATTTAACTATCATTGAAATTTTTCCATAAATGAGATGCACGCATATGTAACCTCATTAAGGAGAACCTCATCAAAGATTGAAACGTTGGTTTTATAGTAAAATATAGAATAAAATATCTCAAATATTTCCTTAATTCATGTCTATTTAGTTTACGATAATATTTTCATTTCTCGTTTAACTATCTTTCAAATTGTTCCACGAATGAAGTGTATAAATATTTAACCCTAACGAGGATCCCATCAAGGGTCAAAACGTCAGTTTTATAGTGATATGTACAATAAAATATTCCAATGTCTATTTAATTTATGATCAAATTGAAAATATTCCGTAACATGTTACTGATATCAAATAATAAATTTAAAAAAAAATCAAATAATGCTCTGATAGATCAGCTTTAATCAGAATTAACTTCACTACCAAAGATTGTGAAAATTACGAAAAATGAGAAGAATGTACATCCTCGTTGATGTATATACACACAATGTTATGAGGAAGCGAGTACAGCAACAATAGCTGTACATTATGCTGACAGGGTAGAGGGGATAAGGTGCAATCCCCTTACACATCTATGGACCCCATAGTCAACAATGAACTCATATTCTCATGTTTTCTACGAGACTTCCCACCTTCGTGGTTGTTGAACCAGACTTCCACGGCTTTAAACCGTAAACTCGTCTGAAACCATGCTGTTCTATGTGCCAATCGTCACTGTTAAATACGTATTCGCGTCGGGGCTAATGATACATTTGCATGTGGGTGGTCTCACTCGACGAGTTGTTCCGGAGTCGCTTACATGAACAAAAGCGAGAGAAAGTTGCCTTATGTGAACTTTCTTTTTTAGGATAAACACAAAAATTTAACATTTTTCTATGCATGATACAAAAATTATTCACAGAATTATTGTTTGAAAAATTTCAGAACATATTTATCAATTAATAATTTTACATAAATTGCCGAATAAAATATTTTTTATTTTAAACTATTAAATATATAGAAAATTATGATTTTCAACTTGGGCAATAAAAATAAAAATAATACCGATTGTGGTTCGTATGCACCTCGATTTTTCGCACACGAACAGGTAGAAATAAAATAGTAATCGATGGTAGGACAATTATTGGATGAGAGCGTTGAAGAAAATCAAAGTAATGCGTTTCGATTTCATCGATACCGATAGCGAGTGGTTGTATCAATTGCGAGTTGAATTATTTTCCACGTTTCAATCGTACATTTTGTAATATCGTCGACGAACGATGGAATTGATATTACGTTTGCCGCGAGCTACTGTTTTTTCCTCGGGATATTGTGACAAATACCTGTCCGTTTAAAATGTCAACGAGTGTCGACAGCGAAACAAATATCAAACAATTGTAAAAAAAAAAAGAAATCTTTTGTGATATGTGACCTATATCACTTATTACGAACACATTTTTAATTAAAGATATTTGTTCATTTAAATTTTAACATAGGCGTAACTAGAAATTTTAGATGGGGTGTTAGCTTTATTAATAGTGTCAAATGTTTAATATTTTGCAGTTTGCAAGATTTGACGAGAAAATCTTAGAATTTTAAAATTAGAAATTTTGAGTTTGAGAGTTTGAGAATTTGAGAATTTGATGAAGCTTGGAAAATAAAAATGAATAGAGTCTAAAAATAAATTTAAATTGTCCCATTTCCCAAGGATTAGAAAATAGAAAGACGTCAAGATGAATGTACAGAAACTCCTAGAATGACTTAATATATCAGCGAATTCATCCCCTTCAGTAACAAGTGAAAACCGACAAATTTCAGCTGCGAGTCTTTCTTTCTTCTTCTTTACGTTTTCCCATCCCTTCGCATTTTCACGGCAGCCAGTCATGAAAGGTATATACCCGGGTAGAAGGGAGTAAATCACAACCGTACACAAACATGCCGCACATACTTGCGAAGTTAAGCTCGCTCGGAGCTGGGTTTCAGCTGAATCCGGCCGGAGAATGATGGGTACGCGGTTGCTTGATACCGGAGAAGAAGACAACAGGGAATTGGAAACTCTATTGTGGCAGGTTTTCCGTCTCCCGCGTGTCTGGCTCAGATGTATGTGTTCAATTGTTTCTTGACGTACCTCCGGTATGGGGGGGAAAAGTTGTTTAATCCGGAGGTAGCAACATTCGAACGAGAATTAAATTTCTTTCAGAGACATTCTGCTCGTTTAGACTTTCCTTTTCTATGAATGAAAGATAAATTTTATGGAGTTCTTTGATAATTGACATCACAAATTTAACATAACTGAATAATTGAATGAGAAGGAATTTTTTTTTAAATTCCAAATAACATTAATTTCTAAAGGAAGACTACTTTTTAGGAGGTCCTCTTTTACTATATCAAAAAATATTTCTGAAATATATTCAAATTTTGAAAAATAAGAAATGATATATAATCGTTTGATAATAGATACACTTTTTACCCATAGCTCGAACAAAAGAACAATTCTACGAATGAATATCTCTATCAGAATGGAGATAAAAATGCAATGAAATAAAAGGAAATGATAGAAAATGTTATAAAGCTTCTTCCATTATAAACATAAGAATTGTAAGTCACATTACATCGACCTACTTTTTTTCTTCCACCAACGTATTTGTCTCCCATTGCACCTACACTTCGACTTCTTACATTTTACCCGTTAGGGAAGATGACGATTTCATAGCAGGGGAGAATGAAAGAGACGGATAAAAAGCGAAAGAAAAGGACGTCCCGCGAGGTTATCAAAGAAGTTCCTTCAACGATTTGCTCGAAACGAGTTCCTGTTCCATCCACGATGAACTACTCCGCGTCATACGTGCTCTGTTTTTCCACATAGTTGATTTATTCTCGTCTCGATAACAAAGCTACCTTCAGCCACCTTTGAACATGATCCCGTTGGACATGTTTGGATCGGGGAATGTCGACCTACTCTGGTTTCACAGATTTTTGTTCGCCGAAGACGTCTCAATTTTGTATTTATATACCACACCTGTCTCGATGAATAAGAATCTTCGAAATTACAGAGTCTCGAGTAGTCTCGTGAAGTCTCCGAATACATTAATTATTTTAAAATCAAACATATTCCTCATAGGATGTATAGATTTTGATTTTAGTATAGTGAATAAATATTTATTTTCTATTTTCTAAAAAGAAAAAGATATCACACGAATAGTGTATACCACAAAATTAATAATTAAAACTTAAGTTAAATTGAAAAATTGAAAAACTGTGGAAATTAATATGTTGAAAATCAATGGAAGAATACAAATTCTTCGGTGCTGAATGAAGTTCCGTGCATTTGTGGAAGTTTATCGAATCACCTATTGTTGTTTAATGTAAGGAAGTAAGCAACTATTGTGTACGAAGGAACAAGGGAATGTTATTCGGAAGAAAGTGTTGTTGCAAACGGTTAACGCAGCTTGCACATTGAAACAGTAAACTTCCTCCCAGAAATAGAACAACAATAGCGTAATATAGATAAAATTACTGGCCTGCACCCGTGTATCCACAACGTGGAAATAAATCTGTACAATTAGCGCGTGCAGTTATCTGCGTAAGAATGGTACGGTTGTTTGCTTGAGAATATCATTTCCGGAGTGCAATATCTGTTTAGTTTGCCTGTGAATTAACAAACGCCCCCTTTTCTTTAGAAAAATCCTAGACAAAACCTTCTTATACAAATTAGATGCTTAAAAGGGTTTATTAAAAATAAATATTATCTACAGATATTCTCAGGAATCTCTTCTAATTGTCCCAATTAGAAAAATTGTAATTTTCGTCATTTCAAGTCATTTTCAAGTGTTTAAGTACTAAAGAAATATTAAAAATTTAGAAAACCTAGAAAGTCACCCATAATTTTGTTTTGCACCCTTCTTACCCCTACCACAACTACCCCTTCTAAATTTCTAAATATCGATAAAAATAAATTTTATCCTAGAGTATTGTTCCGCCAAAGAACTCCTTATAAAATAACGATAAAACAGAAGCACCCTACAAAATTCTTTCTTAAAATAATTCAATCCCTATCCCTATATTCTCAAACGACCAATTTCTCTATATCCTACATTATTAAAATCAAATAAAGGGTAAACGTCTGAAAGGAATCGATCACCGTTACCCGAAATATTTCATTGCACAGTAAATCAAGGAATAAGCCGATCAAAACGAAACGACGAAGGAAATAGGCACGATTTAGAAAGATCCTCGTATATGGCCAGACGACGTGGGCTACTTAACCGATATATAGCCGACATTCGTGTGTACATTTTATTATAAAACTTTTTACGAGTATCGTATAAAAGTTCAAGACCATCTTAAGGACTCCTATCGCTCTGGACCGGCTTCCGTTTTTCTGATTACTTGACCATCGTTCTCCGCCACGACCTCGAAAACTTTAAACATTCAACAACCGTTTCTGAATCTTGCAATATTAACTCAGCCAGCCAGCGGATTTCCATTGGAAATTAAATACGGATACCGATATCAGTCGATCGTAACGCTTCCATCTGTTGGATTAAAGGATCGAGTTCTAGTACCTTCTGACTACCTTCCAGACTGAATCAATGCTGATCGCTGAAATTAATCCGTTCCTAAAGAATCTACGTGTACGATCTGTAAAAGTGGATGGTTTCTTAAGAAAGTCGTATACTTAAGCTTTGGGGAATGAGCTGTTAACAATTTACAATTTTTACATTTACCATTACCCTGGAAAATCACATTCTGATTTCTCTATATCCAATCCAATTTTCAAATTATCAAATTCAAAAAATTGAAACTTCGATAATCTGGAAAGTTGAAAACTTAGTATTTCCTATACCTCGTTGCTGCACCCTGCACTCACTTACCTCAGAGAACAGAATAATCACGACTGACTGAATATAATAACCGTTTAAACATAACCACCTTACTTAGATTTCCCTAATTGACCGAATTATCTCCGCTAAAAAGGACTAACGAAATCCAATTATCAGGGAAGAGGAACGAGGGTACGTTTACTGTCGAATAATAACATCAATTATGGAAGCTTTAAAGCAATTCCAGCCAATTAAGAGTAATTTTAGGACAGAGCAACATAGAAAACTGTGGCCGTCCCAGCGGATAAGCGTAATAAATTGAAATACTTCGTCTTTCTTTTGATCCTCAGACCATAGACTGCTCACTATGATATTCTCCTGGCAACAAATATTTTCAAAGAAACCTTTTTCCACTCGGTCTTTCTCTCTCATCTTTCGCGAAACAATAAAAAGCCGCCACAACCGACGGGGTGGGGGAGGTTTCATTTAGTTGAGTTCTGAAGAAAGAAAGGGATCTCATTTCAAAGTACAAGCTCTTTACGCCTTTGGCTTTTCCGTCTTCAGGGCCGTAGGGGATCTTGCCAAGGATATGCATAATGCTTTGGAAGACTTTTTTCACTCAGGACCACAGCCTTGGAATTATATATATATATATATATATTTATATGTAAGTAATTAAGGCTTGATTAAGATTCAACGAGAGTCACCTGCTTAAAGACGAGTGAAATCTTCATTCAACCGAGTAATCGACATATAGAAGCAATTTATTTCGTGTGTGACAGGGCACTGAAGTGGCTGGAACCAATAAAGAGAGAAAATGATGCACGCTACGGTAGCTCTAATGAATGCCTGGTTAATTTCTTGACGCGATGTAAATTAAATTTTATGGACCTTTCGCGGGTATTAATCTGTCGAAGGTGAGCGAGGGATCCTGATATCCACACTCAATTTATGTTTCTATCATTTTATTTGCTTACTTGACTAGGGATTATTCTAGGGTGTCAGGTCGAAGAATTTCTAAACTGATTGTGATTAACTGGTTGATTTCCATATTGAAAATTAAGAAACATTAATTCTATTGTGTAGGACACCTCATTTTTAAATTTGCAAATATGATAATGTAATTTAAAAACGACTGAATAATTTTAATTGCCCGAAAGTGAAGGAAAGAAAGCTATTCAAAAACTTAGAATATTACACTATAAGGCAAAAATTGAGCTGACAACTAAAATTCCAGAACAAAGAGAATATAAAAGCGTGTTTCAGTGTAATTATACTGTCAAGATTTATATTTCTTTATACTTTTTTAACACGTACATACTACATCACGTTAAAAATAGTTTCAAACAGAGTTTAATTAACTTTGCAGAATAATTTTGTAATTTTTCTGTCAAAGGTTTTTGTAATGTTACTGTCGATTGCTTCCTGTGTAAAGTTTTTAAATTTGTGTAATGTATGAATTCTTTTCTGTCATGAAATCATGAGAACAACATCGTCTGTTTGATATGTAACAACCTAATACTGTTTATTGCAAAAAAAATCTTAATTATACACAAAATCAATTATCTACAAAATTTTCTATAATTATAAAAAATTTCTCTTCTATTAGAACAGAAAGTAAGGTGTATAATCCCAATAGTCTGTGTTTAACATTAAGCAGGTTCGATCGGGCGAAAAAGATGGCAAAGTGATTGTGAAGGAAAACGATTTTGGGATCCAGGCTACGCTCGCCCTATTATTCTGGCAATAATTTAAGGGCAAGGGGTTGATATATAGGTAGCGAGTTTATGTGACGCTATTGTCTCGGGGTAGTGTTATTTATGGGACGGTTTCACCTTCCAAAAACGGAAGATGCGTGTTCCACGGGCCGTGATGCGAATAACAATCGCGCTGGGGCAGTAATTAAGGATTAGCGAGGTGATTAGCGAGGAGCCGGTATTTAAATCTCACTGGAACGATCTGGCAAGTGAAATGTGTGCTAGCTCTTGAGTAGAACAAGTGATTATCCTTGTTGAAGATCCTTGTACGACCTTTGAACCTACCAACCCTAATTGCTCCAATTTGACCTTTCTCTAATTAAAATGACACATTTAAGGATTTTTTAATAGGCATAGACTATTTCAGATTCTATTCTTATGAAAAATTAAAAACAATTTTCAATAAAAAAGAAATTAAAGCACAGCAGCTAATTAGTGTTTTAGAAATAATTAGGAATTATTAAAAATACTATTATTTATGACTTAGAATAATTCATCTTATGTCAGCTCATTATTTATGTAACGAATTAAATATTTTATTGATAATTAGTAAGCTTTGATAGGGAAGGCTCATATAAACAAATTGAAATGATTATAATAATTCTAAAAACTTGAAAGGTAAATGCAGAAGTGTAATGGCACACATAACATAGATTGTTATAGTGCTATAAATATGTACTTAAAAATACACTTCACTGCTGTTCCAAGAGCATTTAAAATAAGAAAAGAAATATTAGGGGCAATAATACCATCATCAGTTTCTAGATCCTAATCAAATTACTGTAGGACGAGTTGGATAGAAAACTAAGAGAATGTCGTCCAATTAACGAAAACGATTTATGGAGAAAACTTTTCGAAGGCTGCGATCAGATAAGATCTGAAATATTAAGAAAGTTAATTCAACCGAGCACTGAGAATCAAAGATAAGAGAATATATAAAACGATTTTAAGAAATAATTTCTATTACGAGTGATTAATATACTGTAATTCAAGATGTAATCGTGTAATAGAAAAACGTTTCAGCTACTTATTACGGATCATAACTATTCAGTTAATTTTCTTCATAAACTATTATTTCAAGGCGATATCAAACAGAAATTCCCATTAAAATTACTTGATATATTATCAAATTTAGAAATTACTACCCTTAATAAACTTATTTATTACCAATAAAGAAGAGCTATTTTCTGCAAAATAATAATTTTCTCACCTTCTAAATAACTTCTACTCTGAGCCATGCACCTTACTTTGGTTAGCGATTAATTACATTACAGATGCAATATCACACTGCCATACCGCAGCGTGAATAATTAACAAGTAACGCGTCTGTGTGAAAAACGGTTAATTAATGAAGGAACTTCGTATACACCAACGTTAGTTGAGCACAGTAAATGCCACTCACGTATATCACGCGTTGATCTTCTAAATCCACCTTCAACTCACGACAGATTTTTGCCACCCTTTAAGCCGAAATGCCGACGAAACGGACCAACTTTTCAACCCGTTAGCGATAAATGAAATGAGAGTTCATTATGTCTTCCTATCACGACTCTATAAATATCGTTATAGGCGTACACATCGCATATTCATCCTGTTGATAGTTTAAGCAGGTTCAACGACGAGCAAATAATTGTTTGGAGGAAGTTTAGATTGAATTAGAAGGGGAGAAGGAGGCACGGAAGTTAAAGTAAGCAAAGACACCCAAATTGGAACCCTAAAATCTATAGCAGTGAAAGCGTTAATCTTTTTACCTAATTTGTAATTTTATTAAATTTTCAAAGTACTAAATACCTAAAGTTGTGTGGTCAAAAAAATTTCTTTAATTTTTCTAATTTTTTCTAATTTTTCAGTAAGGGGTCAGCTAACCCCCTAGCTACTGACTTGACCTACTCTATGCTCCTATGATATATTCTCTAAATAACCATATAATCAGGTTGCTACTATATATGCTAACGAAATGTATGATGACATTTTTGTTCCATCAGGGATCTCAATTTACAGAGATAGAAAAACGAGATTCTCGCGAGAACGAAACTTTTCCGCAATTGGAATTTAGCGTGGCAAAGAATAATCCGGATAATCTTGTGTATGCCCATTAGGCGGTAAAGCTTGAAGTCTTTGGTGCCATTAGGTGTGGAAAAAGAAGTAAGCCTCATAGTTCCCCGCGGAGATATTTAAAAGTCGACGCCAATGCCGCAACTTTTTCCCTGTCCCTTTACGCGAATTCTCCGGTAATCCTTAGGTCGGCTAACGTTGATGCTGACGTTGGCCAGTTTACGCGAAAACTTTCTTAAGCACTTGTCCGTTTAAGTTATCATAGGATAAGTGGTCGCTGCTTAACTCATCCTTGAAAAAAAAAGGGGGAAGCAATCCCTCGTTCGAAGGAAACTCTTTTTTCCATTTAGAGAGCTGCTTTACCGCTAAGGGTGCAGCTATTTCAAAATAAGCGTTGAGTAGGTAACTATTGAAACTTTTTTTCATAAAACATCTAGCTATCTTTGGCTATAATCATCATTACTTTATTAGTCATTTTGCATCTTCATTAGCTGTGAAAATGGTAATTAAGGCCTAGGTGTAAATATTTTTAGATTAGCCCTAATTGATACAGAATGTGTAAAAATTAAAAAGCAAAATTACTACAGTTTTCTAAATTTGGAATTTTCACAAAATTTTCTAAATTTAACTTTTTACAAAATTTTAGAAATTATTTTGGGCAAAACACCTAAAACCTTAATTAGAGTGTTATCACTTCTATAATTAGTGAATGTTACTGAATGAAGAAGAAGAATTAATACTGGATGAATAAATATCTGATATTATTTCAGAATGCATATTTTGATATTAATGGAATTATAGAACTACCAAAAAGTTCGAAACTGATCGATTTAGTAGAATTTAGAACTTCAAGTTGAAAACTGACAAGGATCGTTAGAACCTGTCTGGCTATTCGATCTGATCTAATGTTCGAATTAATTGGATCTGTAAAACGTACTGCTGTTAGGATTACATTAGCCTCGAAACTTGTTAACGTATGGGAAACGTTGCTAGAACTTATCGAACATTAGCTATTATGGTCTAAACAACCACATTCACGAACTTTGTAATAACATACGGCTTACGCGGTATTACAGCTTATTCAACGAGTTGATTGATGAAAGTAGTTGAATTTGTAATATTGATGTTACTGTTCTATTCTTGTTGTGGCATAGAATAATTTCAGCAATGTTCGAAAGTCCAATCTTCAATTAAAACTTCATTTCAGATTATCAATCATTCTAATCCTCTAAATTTTACAGCATCTGTTTAGCTATTATTTCTCTAATATTTCAAAATATTTTGTTTCAAAATTTCAGTGTTGGACAGTCAAAGCCCTGTTATTTTTCTGATATTCAAAATTTCTATTTCTATTTTTCCATTCATTGAAGTACATCTATAAAAATAAAAAAAGAATTGTACCAACTACTGCCACAACTATTATCCAATATTTCTATTTTTTTTAAAGAGGAAGAATCTTTGGAGCAATTTTCTCAATGCCACACATTTCTTAAGGGGTTAATTTCAGAGAAGGTTTGAGTTTCGTGCTCCTTGGTCGGTTAGAAAGCATTAAAGAAAGCTTAGAAAGGGAAAGGGTGGAAAATGGTGTGGAAAATGCGTTTCGTTCCGCAAGTGGATTTCCCACCAAGTCTACCTTACTACTCGACTTTAGACAGAGTGTCATGCGACATTAGAACAGGGGATTTCTGCGAAGAATTGAATGGCTGGGCGAGAATTGATGAACAGCCCTCTGATACTTTATTTTAACCTGCTGTTCACGTACTTTCACGATATATCAATTGCCACTGACAGCAAGAATTGTAAACTTAAAACACTTTTTCGATAAAGTTGGTTATATATCTTCTTCTGCTCATTGAATGATATTTAAACACCTTATTTTACATCATGCAATTTATTAACAAGTTTGTAGTAAGATATTTTTTGTTTTATTAAAGAAAAGTATGGTAGTAGGAAAATTTATAACTCAATAATAAAAACCTTCAAATTTTAATGATACGTATTCAAATTAATTATACTGATACCAAAATTAAATTTATATTATGATTATTATCATGGTATTGAACTAGCAAAATATCTTACTACAGTAACTGGTGATTAAATGAAAAAATTAAAGTTAAATTTGTGTTATTAAAGAAATCTTCAAACTAATTTATGTTAATTAATGACATGCTGGTGCAATATCACTCACCCTCTGGATCATGATGCACTCCTGTAGAAGAACCAAATTCAAATTTAAGGGTTGAAGTCATATTTTGAAATCTGGATTTCCTATTAAACATAATCAAAAAGATGTTAATTGTAATATCAATTAATCTAAGAAAGACAAAGGGGTGAACGACTTATCAGGTTCATTAATTAAGAAATGTATGTAAAAAATTTCCCTAAATGAATACTAAAGAAATGATCTAAATTTATTTTAAAAAATTAATGAAAGTGGAAATTGATAGGGATAAGGGGTAGTTAAAGACATTCTCTATATTAAAATATACTATATACGGTATCATATTAAACTCGCGAGAGAAATTTTGCAGCTTGACATAAAAGAAATCGAAACTTGGCATCGACTATTTTAATCCAAACACAGCTGGCAAAACAATGGTCACATAGTTTTGTTTGCAGGTGTTCGCGGACTTACCAATGTATCTATCGATATTCCATTGGCCGTAGCAGCTGGTTCGACCGTCAATATGACCTGCAGATACGATCTACAATCAGACACTTTATACACAGTGAAATGGTACAAGGGTCCTGAATTTTTTCGATACCTACCGAAAGAGATGCCACCGATCACTGTTTTCGGAGAGCTGGGTACCAAAGTCATCGTAAGTATTTATTTTCCAACACCATCACGTTCTGTTTGAGAAACAAACAACTGTTACTACAAACGAATACCATAGTTTCTAGTACGTGGTAATAGAATCGTGAATGAAATTTGTTTGTGAATAAAATAAATTAATTTTCTTTTCTTCATTTGTTTTCCAGTTTATTTATAATTCTACTATAGAAGTGATTAAATATAAACAACTTCATAATCCGGTGAATGCTACTTAGAGAATTGTCTGTGAATTGTTTCGAGACAGAAATACCCTGGGAATTTCTTACTTATTAAAAGTTGGAAGGCGATCTGGTGCGAATCACGCTTTACATTCACACCTGATGTGCAATCGTTGCAAAGCAGGGAAACAGAAGCAAATTTCCCAAATTATATTTCCTCAAGTTTTCCTAAGCGTTTGAAAGTTTGTTAGTAAGAACCATTTACGTACTGGTTTATATAAATCTACTTGAGAAATGACAACTTGTGTACCTTGCCTTTGAAATATATAAGAAAATAAATTTCTGATAATTCTACTGAATTAATCGGAAAATTAAATTTTCAATTGGAAAAAGTATTATTTATCTTTTTAACGAAATGCTAAGTGCATCTAACAGAAGAATCTTATAATTAGGTTTCTATGAATATAAAATGGAATTTTAAATAAAGTATTAAATTTAAAACCTGGAAACTAATTATGGATCAAATTTTCATTTCAAATGGAAAATTATTAGTCATTAAAATTCGAATTAACAGGCAAATTTATTTCATTAAATCTAAAATAACAATAAAAATCGAACACTCTTAATTAAAATGTTGTGGATAGCTAGAGTTAACCCAGATAACGAATAAACTATTATCAATATTTAATTACCATTTCTCAAGTAGCCTAAGAACACAGAGTTTGTCCTAACATACGAATCCTATCGTTCCTGACTCGGATGTTAAAATTTCTGTTCAGCATTCTAATTTGCTAAAAGGGTTCGCAAACAGAGCTGACCAAGCGATATATACCGGATGATCTAGAAAGAAGGTTGATCAATCTGTTGGAAACTTGTTGAACAAACATCTCAATGCTTTTATTGATTCTCCAACTTATTATGTATCTTGAGTTTAGAAAACGTACGAGTAACTGTCTTAATTAATTAAATACTTTCTGTATATTTAATGATTCTGTCATACAAATTTCCTTATTAAGCTACAAATTGATGTACCATAAGTGCCATTTCGTGACACTTTTTTATCATCAAATCATTTCAGACTTTCTATACAACAACCATATAAAATACTTTCTATTCGATTTAAAGAAAACGTTCCATCATTTCCACAAACCATACAAAATTACTAAAATAGAGTTAAAAATCTCTGGAATTATTATTAAATTGCAAACGTCCAACTGTCTCGACGGCACTTTTGTCGAAAAATGATTACTTTCAATTTAACTGTACAGGTAAACCACAAATCCGTGTAGCTGAGTTCGTAGAGGAACATAGCTTTCTTTCGTGCGCAAAAAGGAGTAACATTCCTTGATCCTAGAAAAACATTTCGCTAGGTATACAGTAGGTAGCGGTTGCACACGCTGTTCGCGTGCAGTCCAGATCCATTAGAGAAAGGAAAAAGCGTATACACCAGAAAATCAACGTTTCGACGCGAGTTAAAGATCTGTTAAAGTCTCTACGTGGAAACACGAGTTCCATGTACAATACACACACGAAACGGCACGATGGAGATCGACCAAACAACCAGAGAACCGATCCCCTGCACGCAATGCTTTTCCAATTAGATTTCAACGGTAGAAAGTACGGACAACCCTTGAACCGATAAATCGTAGTGGCACACCTACCAATGGTCAGAGAGAAATTAAAGGATCCAGCAAAATTTCTACTGCTAGCTAAAGCTCCAGAATTTCTTGCTTGGATTCTAAAACCTGAAATAAATTTTTAACTTTAGAAGAATTTCTTGAATATTTCACTTTTCTTTTATTTTTCTATTTTATTAATATATTAGAACTCTTATTCTCCCATTTTCTTTTTTTATTTATTAAAATATTCTACTATATAGAATTTATGATTTATAAAATTGTAGAGGGTGCAAATAAAAGCTTTTCAACTGTAAGGAAATTTTCTGCATTTACCCCTTTTTTTATAAAAAAAATTATGTTATAATTTAACGAATAACACGGTAAAAATTGCAACGTTTACTTTATTTGATAAAGTATTCTATTATACACTCAGCAATTATGAAAGATGTGAAGTATTTAAGAATTGTAAAGAGTGTAATATAAACAGAAACTCAAAGCTTTTTAGTTTAAAAACTGAAATATGAAACGAGTTCTTAAAGCTCTCTTTTTCCATTAAAAAGAAATGTTGTTTTCCAGTTTGCTGAATGGCACAGTGAAATATTGCAACGTATATTGCATTTATTAAAATTTTCTATTATGCAGTCAGGAATTATGAAAGGTGTGAAATAAAAGATTGTAAAGACTGTGGTGTGAACAAAAATTCAAAGCTTTTCCCTTCAGAAAACGAAATTCCCTTCTTTTTTTAAAAACAGCTTGTTTTATGATTTAGTGAGTTCTGTAATTATGATGATTAAAAGTACTAATTACTTTGCAAGTATTATAAAAATATCCACAGAAGCTCGAAATCAAAATACAAAGACACCCACAATTTTATTACAACAGACATCCTTTCTTCCTTTAAAAGTGCATTTCTCAGTTGACTGAATGCAACTTTTATAAGGTTCACCAGTATCTCAATGTTTTTCTTTTTGTTCAAACACTGCAATAAGGAATTAACCATCTCTTCCCTTCGCGTTTCTGGGAAATTAAAAAATTCCATAGCACCAATACCTTAGTATATCCGAACAACTATCTCAGTCCTTTTATTCGAGAAAAAGTAAAGAAGAAATTTCAAATATCTCAGAAAATATAGAATAACATGGAAGCTCGATAAACATTATTTTTGAAGAATAGCTTATGAGAGAATTCACACCGCGAGTACTAATTGTAATTTATACGCTGCCACTGGCAACATGTAATTAATCGTTGTTGTGAGGTATTGTTTGTCGTGAACGAGTGAATGTGCGAGTATGTCAAAGCGAGCAAGTGCGATCGATTTGCAATAAATGGTACGCGTTCTCATCCACTCCATCCTGTGATCATCGATGCTGAATTGACTAAAATTTACATCGATAGATTACACTTACGCGGAACGATTGATTCCCATTACAAGTATCAATCAATTGTACCCTTTTGAAACGATTGTGAAAGTATGCCGATTAAACAAGTTAATTGTTGAGCAATTCATTTCATCATTTGACAAATATACTGATATGATTACCATTTTGTGACGTAGCAGAAAGTATTTATAGTGGAATATCAGAGATACTTAGAAAGTTAAAAATTCATTTAAATCCTAATATCATATTATAATAATTAATCAATAATCAACAACTAATAATTAACACAAACAAATTTCATTCCAATTCTCTGTTTATGGAATAAAGTTACAATAGTTATTAGTAATAATATTATTAATAATAATCAACAGAAGTTGATATAAACAGATTTAAAACTCGCAATTAAATTAAGTTTCCTTGGGAAGAATGCTACGTCCCCGATTCCCGTGCTTCCCTTTAGGTGTTCCCGAGGAGAATGACGATGTATACAAACAGAGAAAGGTAAATAAGCATTCGAATAGTTTCATGAACAGCTGTATACAAAAGCTGCTCAATAATTTCCTACCATATAATTCCCTATTAGAAATTAAAAGTTTTACATAAATAAACGAACTGCAAAGAAATGCATCCATGCCAATGACGCTTGATAATTTCCCATTTCTCAGAAGAATCCCCTCCAGCTCCAAAAACTGAGACATTATCAAGCTGTTACAATGGTAAAAGGACATATGCAATAATTGACATAAGCTAAACACGCAAAAGATGAATTTTCCCAGCTAACACTGTATCACGTCTCATTTCAGAGGGAACGAAGCGACGCTCACCATGTGGTTCTGAAAGACGTTCAACCGGATCATAGTGGCAAATACCGTTGCGAAGTATCTGGCGATTCACCTTCGTTTAATACCTTAATAGTCTCTGGTTACATGTACGTTGCCAGTAAGTATCGTGATTTTCTTTTCTACTCGAGGAACAGCTGGTAAGGCACAACAAGAAAGCGAGTAATATCTCGCGATAAAAATGACCGATGTCGAATAGGAGGAGAGAAAAAAAAATTAATGGAACCATTTTCTTTGGGTTGTATCCTCTCCACACAACACACCATGTAAAGTTGCAATTATTAAGCAATTTCACAAAAAGAAATCGAGCCACGAAGAAGACATTAATTACCTTCGATAGCATGGTACAAATAACCCAGCCCTAGGGGATAATTTGTTTCTGGGAACATTCAGAAATTGTGCAACAGTGTAACATTAGTGGTCGCTTAAAAAAACCAAAAAAAGTATAAATGAAGTTCTCCTTGGAATACTGCACGCATAAATCATCCTATCCTAAGGGTTAAAGTGCCTAGTCCATTAAGCACATCCTGTTTCAGAGTTAGGTAAATAAATTAGCTAGATCCTTCCTAATTACCATGCTAATAACGACGATTACTTCGATCAATCAATGATCACATTTTTATAAAAGATCCCTAAGGAAAATGAAACCTACGTATCGAAAGTGATAATACAATCACTGGAACTCAAAAGAGACATCTCCTCGGGTGATCTCATTAAATAACCCAAATACAGTTCTTTCATTGAATCACCTATTATCTGGCGACACTCTTAACCGAGTTACTGTTAATTACCCAACTTCGATCCAGCGCGAATAACCTTATTCCCTTTCAAAGTTGTTTCCTCCTGATACCTCGACGATGACCTTTCAGCATGCACTGTTAACTTTCGATAAAAACGTTGAACGAGCCGCACGAAGTTCAGCGATAAATCTAGCAGGCCATTCGTGAACCGTTACTTTTTCATTGATTCGCAATTGGCGACACGCCTGTTCCGACGTCGTTTCATTAGAGGAGGCGAAACCAAATTCGAACTTACAATTGGCTTTTTGGTCTATAATAGACCAAAATATTTAGACCTTATAATATTTTGGTTGGCTTTGGTATTTATAATTAACTTTACAAATTAACTTGGTGCCTTTAATATTATGCTTTCCCAATTTCTATTTTGGTTTTGAATATCCTCCCTCCCTCAAGGGAGGATAATAATTATTTTAAAAATTGGTACTACTATGATTTTTGAGAAATAAATTTTTAATTAAAATAAAAAAGGCATCAAATTGATTTTTAACTCCTTAAGAGAATATGAAAATAATAATGAAATATTGTACACTCACCCCAAGTTGGGGATCCGTTAGATGAGGTCCATTTTGGGTGCTCTTTCTTCGTCCTCGTTGATTATCCTGCACGGTAAGCTGACATTGTCTCCGTAATGGCGGACAATTAAAACGTAGGGTGACGAAAGGAACAGAGGAGACAAAGGATAGAGTAGTTTCCTGGGGTCTCGTTCCCACCGTCTCGTATTCTCGTTTAACGACGCCACAATCACGATAGCGATTCTTCTTTGAAGAGACCAGGACGATTGCCTCTTCTTTCCGATCACGGATCGCTCGTAAAAGCTCGATACTGGATCGATCCTTCGAATCTTGACTTGTATCCATCCCTCCTCGCCACTCGATTCTCTTCCTTTTTCACCATTCTCACGGGACTGGATGATCGTCCATAACATTACTAGACAAGTTCAAAATGGTAATCTCCGATGATCGTGTCCTTGAGAGGATGCGGGACGAAGGAGTTGGCTATATCAGGCGGAAGTCATTCAGCTGAAGTGAGACAATCGTTTGACAGCTCGGGGGAAATCGACTGCCTTCTGTGGATGGTATAATGATCCTTCGGGATGTACATGACATGTTATGTATACAGGATACGACGACGTGAAGGTCCTTTCAATTTTATTCGACAATGGTGCTCCCAGCCTTCTTGCGGCTTAGAGGGATAACAGTAAGAGTCGAGCAAATATGGTAGCAGAAAAAAGTTGAAACAAAATCAACTGTCTATATAACAGTGAAGTTGCTATAAAAGTTTGTTTGCCTCCTTCTAAACTTGGATACTATTTTCCAGTTTTTGATCATATGCAGTGTATAACACTAGTTCAAAATTATGCGCAAACTTAAGGCACAAAATCAGATTTAAAACGAAGTGTTATATCATTATTCAACGACACGAAGTAATTTTAAAGTCAGAGGAAACTGGAGCTCGTTGAATATTTGACCCAGTATGAAAATTAAATGAACCTCGTGATTGAGTACATATATAAATATACAGTGTGTTCAACGAGGGATGGTAGCTGGGACGATTCTGAACAACTTTTTCCTTTACCAAAATGCTCGTTAAGGCTTAGTTTTTGAGTAATTAATAAAATACACCGACCAATCAGAGCGCGCATGGGGCGCACGATCAGCTGTGAGAGTGTCGGCTACGAGAACCGCGCTCGACCGATGCCTGGAACAAACTACACGGAACTACGTCGCGTCGCGTTGGTTCGTAGCCTCTACTCGTGCGACTGAGCATGCGCATACCCGGTGCGCTCTGATTGGTCCGTTGTATTTCATTAATTACTCAGAAACTAAGCCTTAGCGAGCATTTTGGTAAAGGAAAAAGTTGTTCAAAATCACCTCAGCTACAGGACCCTCAAAGGATGCCAACCCTTAGCTGAACACCCTGGATAAAAAAATCCTTTCCAGACAAAATAGAAAATATTTTTGTGATTTTGAGAAGGGAAAACGTCTGATAACATTTTAATTTAAAATGCATTAATTACAATGTCTATAAAATCTTACCAATCATAACTCGACTCTTTAAATTTTCTGAAATGTAAGCTGCATGTTCATGTTTCAAAATTTCTCAGCGAATTCGCCAGCTCTGTTTATCGGGGTCAGTAAACGCCGCAAGAAGTCGAAATCTCGGCGAGAAGCGCTTTTCAACGCCGGTGAACAGCGGACTCGAGCGTGCAGCGATGCCTCGTTGGTGTCAAAGCGTTTTTACTGGCGGGTTCTCTGAGAAAGAAACGTAAAAATGCAGCCACGAGAAAGCGTAACAGTTATCCAACGAGACAAAAAAGGGACGCTATATCGTCCCTGACGTGTCCCGTTTCTTTGTTGCTAACAGATCCGATAAATTCCAGATCTACCGAATGGAGATCCCCAAGTTAGAGTGGAGAAGATACGATACGCGGTCGGGGATACCGTACGTGCAAACTGCACTGTTCCTTCAGGAAAACCACCAGCGAATGTGACATGGACTGTCAATGATGTGCCGGTACGTTGATGGATGCAGAAACTTTCGCGGAATGTTCGCCTGCTACTCTCGATAAGCTGTCATCGTGACAGAGATCGATATGTTGGTTCCTCTTGCTTGCGAATTTCGTTGGTTTAATAGAATTATAAAATATTTTTAAATATATTCTTTGAATGAATTATATTATCTTGGGAATCCTGACCTAACTGGATGGGACGAGGGTGGGTCTGGACCTATCCAAACATGGACTGGTCCCCTTATCATTCTGAAATTCCAGAATTTTTAAGGGATCCAGCCCAAATCTGAAACTAAGATAAATTACTTTTAATAAATATGGAATATTTAGATGGGTATGTTATTAAATTCTCTAATTAGTAATTGCTTTGCTTTCATAATACAATTTTCCATTTCCCTAAAATGGAAACTGTGGAAATATTACTTAATTAGTGAATAGAATAAAATGTAAAATTTTAATTTTGAAAAATCACAGAAATCTTGCGAAAATAGTTTCTCTCATTTTTCACAATATAACACAAACGTTTTTTAAATGGGTAAGTTAATTTCCAGGAAAAAAGCAATTTGTTCAAAAAATGTACTGGATAATTCTTTCAATGACCTAGCTTAAATACAATTTTAATGAAATTGAAAAGCAAAGCAATATTTTACAAACTACTTAATAAAGGAATACCTGTTTGAAGGTGAAATAACTCTGTTTCTTAAATAATCACAAAGCTACGGCTGTTATCTGAAATCTATGAATTGAATGAAAGTTAATTGTACACCTGGATTGACGTAATTAAACGAAAACAAGAAAAAAAAAATATAACATTGTAGTACGATGGGATACCGTTATAAGTATAGAGTATGGTTGCTGAGGAAATTATAGTTCGACGGCATTCTAATAACAACTGACTTCATTTAATCCAGAGCTCGCACTTTGGTGCAAACTGGTAATCTGAAACGGTTTATGGATCTCTTAACTATTCAATGAACATTGTAGTTATAGGTGAAAACACCGCAAATCATTCACAGTTTTCGAAGAAGGCATTAACGCGTAAAAGAGAAGCAGGAAGTATTACACTGCACTTTCTGCACCTTCTTCTTCCGCTTCTCTTGTTCCCCAAGCAACACATTAAAGAAATGATCAGCTTCTTGAATTTTTAATTGATTCGGAACACTGCAATTGCAATGCTATTTCCAATTAATATTCCAATGTTACAATTTTTAATTTACAGAAAATATTATTAGTTTCATGAAGTATAAAATTACAGTACCACAGATTTTGACAAATGTTTCGTATTTTTCAGGTGAATTCCAGTTCCATGATGAACAAGATCGATGACAATCAGCAATTAATAACTATGGCAGGACTGGATTTTGAAATAATTCCGGACAGTTTCAGTAACGGGAGATTGCATATTGTTTGTCATGCTAATGTTTTTCATTTATACAATAAACAAGCTGATGTTCTCTTGACCGAGGAACGTCCACGTTTGGCATCTGTATTAGGAACTCGAGAATCTTCTTACGTTGGTATGTTTCATGACTTTTCTTTCATCTGTCTAATGAAAGTATTATAATTAATTCATACAATTGCTTTTACTTTTTCTAATATTGTTTGAAGTTCCCAGGGGTAAACTGGAAGAATTTTTCAATTCATCGACATTGCAGCAAGTTTAATTAAGGATCTAATGATCTACTAATATTCATGGATAATTGATTAAGAACAGTAAATTTTTAATTAATCAGTGTATTAATTAGAAACTGAGAAGAGATTAAACTGGATAAAAAATTATCGATGTAAATTTTTCAAAACTAAAGGCATAATTAAGATAACGAAATAGTGATAATTAGTACTCTTATTGTTAGTACTATCAGTACATGATTAGATTACTCATTAAACTAACTATAATGATGTATCTAAAATGTCATAACATTAAAAAAAAATAAATATATTTTACACCTGGAAACTTCAAATAGAAACAACTCTACTCTGTAAATTTACAACATATATAATTTATGAATAAAATATAATTAACACATCGGAAACGTAAAGGTAAATTGAATGAAAAAACTTGTTGAATGAAAACAAAAGAAATAATAAATAAAAACACGACGAGTACTCAAATGAATATTATGAGAAACAAGGAAGCATATAAAATATTAGTAAAGTAAATAAAGCTGAACTATTTATCACATAATTACATCAATAAAAATTAATACATCAGCTGTGAAACTGTATTTATTTTGCAAATTTTTTTTCTTAAACGAAGTGTTACATCCATAATAATTTGAAATTCATTTAAAGATGAAACACATTTTTATAAATCTACCAGACAATTTAATTCTTAAATTAAGTATAATTTTATAAAGAAATCTATTTTATGGTATGTTTTGTTAGATTATTATATCTAGCAAAATTTGTTACTAATACCTGCATCTCTAAACTGATCTAATAATTCTAGTTTTCAAAACTAAAACTAAGCCATAGATTATATTAAACGAAAGTAAAAATATATTTCATTGCTTTCTTGTTTCAGGGGGTGCAGCGAAACACATCGGCGGATGGTCCTTATTGAATATCGCAGTCATGCTGACGCTGTGCAATTTAAGATAACATCAATGAACCCGATTATAATGCATGTGACTGTATCAAGAACCGGAAAGAGGGAAATTGTTTGTAAAATTTTGAAATTATTAAGTGCGACGAAAATGGGGTGGAGCGAGAAAAATGAATCTTTCGTTAACATAATAAATATCGATCGTATGTTATTCGTGTAAATAGGATAAAAATTTAGCGAATTATTTAAGTGTAATTAAGACCCGCGCTGTCTCGTTGCAGCGAGACGAATTTATAACCCGACTAACATAATGCCATAATATTATGTATTAGATCGACGATGTGTCGCGCCAAAAAGTATTCGAACAATTGTTTGAATACTAATTACATCGTGTTTTCTATTCTCCGACAATGATTTTGATACCTCTTCTGTAACACCGTAGCCACCGGAATGTATCTTATCATCATGTTTCTAGGTGAAAGCTGTTATTGTTTGTGAATGAAGTTTTATTTAAATGAAAAACAAATAAATGATTCACCTTTGTTATTTAATCTATTCTTGTCCCTGAAAATTCATAATCATCCTACTTAATCCTAAGAAATAATTCTAAATCAAGCACCATGGACCGGTTCACTCTATATACTAATAGATAAAATTATTCTTTATTATTCTTACAGCTGCTATACCAGATAAAATCCTTTAATAATTTATCAAAGCTTACGTAATAGCTGTACATAACAATAGCTGTTGAATTGAAAATTAAATAAACGATTTGGTATCCCCTTATGGCTATGAAATTTAATTAATCTCATGTTAACATACAGCATAATTATCATCCAAATTTAATAGTGAAATAGAGACTGAGCCCATTTAATAATAGTATTAATGAAAATTGACACAAATAATGAATAAATTGCATTTAAAATGTTTAGTTCAAATAACCTGTTAGTATTTTACGTATGTTCTGATCCCTCTTTTTGTATTTAGTTTTGAAGTTTCATTTCTATCGTATCCACTACTGCATCTCTGACTTTACTCTTCTCAAGTCCCAGCTGCTGAATGTTTTCTAGTTGCGTAGTGATGTAACTCACTCTTCTTTCAAAGTACTCCTTTGCATCTGATACATTCTTCTGTATATAGTAACCAGTTCCAATGTCAAATAAAACATTACTTGTATCTGCAAGCTTGCCTACCACATACATTGACCCAGTTAATGGTACAAGAACTTCATTACCTGCAACAAAATCATTGTTTATGAAATAAAATTCATTGAATGTATCATATTTCATAACCTGAATCACCTTATCAAAAGCGAACAATTACCGTGTATTATAAGAATAAATATTAATTGAAACTCACCCTCCATAGCTGGAGTAATTTTCTCCAGACATGATCCAGATTCTTGGAATTTAGTTTGTGCTATTTTTAAGGTTTGCAAAGAATCTTGAAAGATACCGAGGTCTAGATCCAATTGTTGCTTTAACGACGTGAGTTGTTGGAGATTTAATGTTGTCAGATCAATTTGCTGCAAGTGCGGCGCCTCTGACATAGAAACCTCTGACATTTTTAATAGTTTATTTGAAACACTATTACTTCAAACTAAGTCTTGACACACGTTCCGATACCAAAAACGGACAACGCTGGAGACATGAGCTCGCATAATAAATGGCTACTACGGCTACGGATACGAATAAGTAATTCCTATAACGGCCGACAGGTGGTGCAGACATATTTGTATTTGGCGTACAGATTAATTTTGTATCAACAATCAGATATTTTGATATAATTGTGCTGTATATAGCTGTGTTTTAGTTTAGTAATATTCTGTGACTATTGTGTGATACTTTGTTCAAATCTCAAGATCTTTTGGTTCAAGAAGATGATAACGCACCTGCTACTAATTTGGCTCTCTCTACGAGGTCAGTAACATACACTTCCCTTTTAACTTTATCATTTTTGAAGTATTAAATGCATCACAATGCCGTAATTTAAAGCGTATAATCGTGACAGAGTCTATAATCTTTTTACGAATCGTGTGTTAATGAAAAAAGTGAGCAAAATTAAATTACAATTTGTTCTGCCACGCTGCCGCCAAATGGCGATAACGTTTGTAGGTTCATAAAATTCTACTTTTTATATTATCAATTTTAACGCTTCAAAAGAGCCGTGTTACTATTATTCTTGTTATATTGAGATCGCAGGACGTTCTACCGGCGCTAATAAAGTGCAAAAATCATTTATTTTAATTAAAATAGGCGTTTTATATTTCGTTAATTTCTGCATATACCACCAGGAGGCAGTGGTACTACCATTTCAATACCCGTGTTGATATGAAGTTAGAAATGATATAATACAAAGACTTGTGTGATTGCTTCAACTTACAAACAATAAGATATTCTTTTGCAAACCTTGAACACATTATTCGATTTTTTCGCTGATATTTATTATATGAACGTTTCCGTTACGATTAGCATTAAAGTTCCGAAGCATTTCGAAACTTCTCCCAATGGCTATGATTGGTCAATCCATTCAGCGTCTTCTTATTTCGACCAATCAGATTCGTCGGTGTGTGGGTGCGTGCACAGACTTATAGCATAACGCAGCATTTTGCTTCGAAGCTTCGTTCGTTCTGCACGCTTCTGTAACAGGTGAGATTAAATTATCTTCAAATATTAAATTAAATTGTCTTTCGAGTGTCGAATGTACAAAAAACAGAAAGAATAGGCGAAGAGAAGTCTGGATTCCTGATTTTTGACATTAATTCGAGGTTTTCTTTAAAAATACATGAGTTGAAATTTTTCGCTTTTGCTATGAATTCACAATGGGATTGGAACAGCAGAATTTGAATTGTTTATTCTTTATATCAATAATTTCTTGAACCATTGATATCTTATGTTATTTTCTACTTTATTTTCTGTATTTTGGTGTTTTAAGTTGAGAAAAGTAATCTTAACTTTATTTCAATATGGCGTCGATAATCTTCAATACCTTCCGGCGGGAAATTCAAATGTCTTACTTATTACAGCCATGGTTCAGGCATTCGTATTTGTTGATTATCACAATTCAAAATTAAATTTGATACGGTGATTGACACTTTTAATAATATAATATAATATAAATATGAATATAAATGATAATATAATAACATGCAAAATTGATTAATGGTAAAGAATTAAAAAAAATTGGATCAGAACTTCATGTTTTGACGAATAAGGACATTTTTTGAAATATTGATTCTAGAAAGTGTGTTCTATTTTGTTACAGAATTACATTCGAATAAAGAATAAAACATCACAAGCGGAACTATTAAATGAATCTTCGTCAAAATAAACGTAAGTTTTATTATTAAGTAGTTACAATAAATTATTATGGTAAATTTAAAATGTCACAAATGTATTATGTATTATTGTTTTTTTAATTAAAGAGTTGTCAACCAATGCCTGTATGTCACACTCTACCTACTACTCCTACTACTGTTAGCTTAGGATTTTCAGCTTCACACGGTAGGTGCATTATTTCTTTGCCCGTATTCATTACTTATTAGCCTGAGCTCATCAACAAACCATGGTGTGCGTTGTATGGGTAAGGGCGGTGGGTACGGTGTTAGAATTAAGGAATATTACAACGATTGACAAACGTATTAGCGTATCGTGCATGATGTACATACGATCGTCATTACCGAGTGTGATGACGATGATTCGCAGTTGCGAGGTTTTGGAGGAGTCTGTTTCGTAGTTTAGAGATACATTCACATTTGACAGCATAGATAAATTTTTGTCATTTAAATGTCAAATGCAAATGTATCCAAACTCACACGATTGATATCAATGATTGACAAAGTATAGGAAATTTTTAATATTCTCAATTCTAGCTTTATTATACACGTATATTTCCTTTTTTAGACAATGTATTTCGCAATAAAGTTATATTATTTGGCTATGTTATATCTTTTTCCGCAGTAAACCCTTAAAAGCTAGACAAATGATGTCTGTGTTTGAATATTTGCTAAATAAAAAGAGCTCTGTAGAAAATAAAGTTAAGGACAAAGATTTTGAATAGTCAAAAGTATTCGAAACGTAGTAAATTTTTTTGTATAAATTCTAATTAGCTCTTAAGGGTTGTTAGAGTTCAGATTGTCGAGCGAGAGCACGTTTAGTATTGTCTAGAACCTTTTAATTACATTGAAATTCATTTTTCCATTGATCCCACGTTAGACAATGGTGTCTACAAAAGCACATTACGTCATACCTTTTGTCGAGTAGCAGATCAGTTTCAAAGAAACATTTTAAATATCAAAATTAAATTATGTTACATAAATTAGCTTCTAAATTTTCTTAATAAATGAATCCAGTGAATTGAATCAAATTTAAATTCCAACTGGGTTATTTTGAAAATCCAAATATTCAATTTAATTGAATACCAGTAGAATTCAGATTTCGCCTTTGAATATTTAAATTCATTGAATAATTTGAAAGATTTATAATGCAAATGAGCGAACATTACATGGCGAATCAAAATCTGATCCGCTCCATGACTCTTTATATTTCTGTTTTGTGTATACTGTTTCTGAGGTAGAAAGAGCGGAATCCACGAGGAGACATCGAGCCATTCTAAGTTTTGGAAAGCAGCGAGTATTTCTTATATTTTCCTAACAAGGAACGTACGTTCTCTAATCATTCCTTTAGCTTTGTTGATTGAGACGAAACGTGGAACTTTTCGGCTTGTTTTCAACGCTTTATAGCTCGTTACGGCTCCCCATTCGTTTCTTCTTTTTTAAACTTCTTAATGACTCTGCTTCATTGGTAGGCGTTAACGAAGAGAACGCTACGACGAAAGCCTCGGCACATAGAAAGAAATACAGCACACGGACATTTATGTACTTTCTTCACGATCGGTCCTCTAATTGTCGTCTAGGCTTTTTTTCTTCTTATTCGGTCAACTTTAACCTCTTGCCTTATATGCTTAAACAACAAGATGCAAATCCTTTTTGTTTAAGAAATTATAAGAATTTTTGAGAAAGAAAATTTAAAATGCAATAAAAATAATAAAATTTATCTGTTTTATTTTTATATAAACAAAAAGCTACTAAGTAAATGATAGGTTGCTTTTTAAAACAAGTTAATAAAGTTTGAAATTTTTATTTTTATTTTTTGTTGTTCAATCTTTTTAACGTGGTGTGGAGAATTTGAAAAAGAATTATTGTTACTTTTATTTTTGCAACGTTTAAAACTTCTGTTTAAAAATCAGATTGCAAATTTTATTAATTAGATAAATTAATTTTTAACAATGTATCCCCAATAAATTATGAATGATCTAAGGCAAGAAGTTAATGTTACACTTCTCTAACTTTATCAAACTTAATCTCTATTCGCCTTATTTATTATTGATTATACTACTGTATGTCCGCTACGTAATATAGACCACAAGATATTTCATATAATTTTATTTTATATTAATCGTGTGTGGAATATTAGAGACGATGAGTTATGAGTTCACTCAGAAGTAACTTTACTATTCTGTTTATGTGAACACTGAGATTTTAGATGAATTTTACTGTGCAAAAGTCTTAAATTATATACAACAAAATCAAATCTTAATTTTCGTCGCTTCTAGAATGTGTTTGCAATTATTATTAATGACTCAATTTCTTTGAAGTTACATAAATGAATAATGAATTATTAAATAGAATAGCACAAACATTTTGTGTATAACCTTCAGACTAAATAATTTATTGGAGTGGTTTAAACAAGTACTAGGAGCGGCTTATTTAAAATAATTGCATGCCTAGCTTTTCAAGTCGTGAAATTTTCCTTTATTACCTTAAGAAGTTGTGGAGGAAAGAATTCAATAAAGGAGTAATGAGTTGTACTCATGAATTTCTTGATCCATGTAAATTTGAAATATAATAATGCGAAGCTTGATGGATAATAAATGAAAAAGAAATCCAATATCTACGTCAACCATTTTGAATTAAAAATATTAATAAAATCATATTAAAAGTTACATTAGAATTCAAGACTTTTACACAGAGTGTATATCGCCAAGTTCCTCATTTTCAAAGATCAAGTTTTGATCTGCTTCATGAAAATAGTATTCACATGTTATACATTTATTGACCTTTTATCTGAAGGTTCCAAAAAATTGACATTTCAATAGACAAACGTTACTCCCATCGATTTTTAATCGATCGTCTCTGTTCGTTTCTCTTGTGAATATATACCGAGGAGTTTTAATTTGAAAAAAAAAAATTATTTTACAAGCTTAGTGTCGTATATAATGCATCGATCTAGAATCGAAATAGAATTAAAGAACAAGAGAAAATAATTCAAAATAAATTGCAGCTATTGGCAGTGAATTTCGAAAAACATATAAAGCGCCAATGTAACTAAAAATTAATTGATTGTTTATTACGAGTCGTATAAAATTTTGTTAGCTTCTTGTGTCTCGTAATTTTCACTCGTACCAAAATCGAGTCTGTTAATCAATTATCGACAATTATTAATTAAAGTAGCCACTGCGAAGCATTCGACGCGTTTTAATTGGATCAAAACGCAATCAATATGAAAAATTATTACTTTTACGAGTGAATCGTAATCCACGTAAACTTACGCTTTCGTTTCCAGGTAAAAAAGGTACAAACGCTTGATAATGATTAAATCATTGGAAATATAAACTGTCCCTTTCCATTACTTAATATAATATTGCATAAAAGCTGTTATAAAAGTAAGCTTATAATTGTACGTTTATAGCAATTCAAGCTTTCATTCTTGATAAAGTAACTCCATTTTATGGCTTTTTTGCGCAGCATAGATATTTAAAAATATAAATAACTTGCAGAATGTGACGTTTGATTAAGAATTTCAAGATGCTTTGTTTATTGATTAATAATTCCATTATGATTGAAAGCATGTTTGATTATATCAAAAGCTTTCAGCGTGACTAGTTTCATGAGACCGATTTGTATTTTTCGATGGTGTTTGTTGTTTTTTAAAAAGCATATTCTGTCGAAATTTTAATGATGTTTACTTTATAAAATTGCTGAAAAGGTACGAAGGTGTAGTGTTCCGATATTTTCTCGTGAAAGAAATATCACTAACAATAAGCGATTCGTATACACATATAAGTAAGGAAGATTCATAACAACGCGACAAATACGTGTTACGTGTTGGAATGAAATACTATACTTTAGAAATCCATGGGGGCTCATATGGTTGTACGTAAAGATGGCTTCTTTCGATTAAGGAAAAATTGAAGGGAAGTTATGTTATCCTGAATAAAAGATAAATTAAATTCTTAAGATTTTTTTGGTTTTTTATCTTCAGATAATTTTATCACGAGTTTTAGTATAGATATCCAAGGTTTTTTTATCTGTAGCAATGCACCAAGCTCCAAAGTGCATTCAGAATGCACTCATGGTCGAATTAAAAAATCCGATGGGAGGTTCTTCTCCCATTATTTTCCCATAACCAAAAGAAATCACCCTTGCACACATATGTACACAAAGACAGTACCAAATCTAACAGAATTCGGAGAAAGAAGGCCCGTGTACGAGTAGGCCACTCCAAGGCAGTGCGTTTTTGAATAATCCTTGGTCGTTTGGTACTTCTCCATGATGAGCCACCCCGTTAGTTTCGTTGCTCGCAAACAATATTCGTCTACCTTTGGAAAGATGAGAAAAACAGTTCGTGCTATAAGTTCGCAGTGCATCTGACTGCTGAAACAAAAAGAAATAGATAATAATGAAAGCTTCTTCCTCGACTCGAGAACATTCACTGCGACACAGCAGTGTCTTCCGTCGACATTTTTCTAATGTTTCACTTTTGTTGTCTTTCATCAGGAACGATACGATCGTTCGTTTAACTAAGAAACTTATGCGTATTTCGAACGATAAGTATTTGAGAATTGAACGTGTTTAATTTCGTCACGTAACAATTCAAATATTGAAGCGCTTATCGTGTCGATTATTACATGCAGTACGCACAGATATCTAAATCTAGGGACATGTACAGTGTCGGATATGGTAACCTATTCCATAGGAAAATGGCGATCTAGGGGAAAATAACCTCACCACATGTTATAATACTTCAGAATCGTCATGCATGAAAAATTCTCAAGATTCTATATTGATATTAAAATTGATATAATTTTACATTATTAAATACTATAAAATTCAACATGTAACTAAAGAATAGAAGCATTAAATGAAATTATCACCATTAAATGATTATATGTGAATGGTGAGCCACTTTTCCCTAGATCGCCATTTTCCCACTAGGGAGGCCTCCATGCCCGGCGTTGTACACACGTTTTCCTACGTGTTGCATATTTCCCGCAAAAAGACTTAACAGATACTCATACATATACATTATGTACATCCGAGAATGCTTTCTAAAGCTACACCAGCGCGTTCTATTCTTATATACATACACGAAGCTCGCTATAGCGAATCTTCTTTAGAGCAGTTTGCATCGCAAACTTATTTTTATTGTCCAATTTCACCATGAACCATGGCGGTACATAAATGTAATTCGGTAGTATTTATGGAAGGCCTTCTTCTTCGTAACACACGTTCCCCTACTCCGGTTACTCCTTACGTCATGTGGAGATCACCCTTCAGTATTCTCGTGAAGGTTTTCTTGAATTGTTGATTGGCCAGAGCGTAACAGAACGGATTCATCGGACTATTGGCGTAACAGAGGAAGTAGGAAAACATGAATAGATGCTCGTTGGTACACGGCGGCGTCGAACAGAAACCTTCGACCAGCGCCAAGATGTGATAGGGTGTCCAGCAGGCGACAAAGGCGCCCAGGATGAAGGATATCGTCCTGAACGCTTTCCTAGCTCTATTTTCCGTCCGAGATTTTTGTCTACTGATCAATGCATCCCTCCGTTGCGTTTTCGTCTTCAAACGCTTTCCAATCGACTTCACGAAGTCCCTTCTGGATCCTCCTTCCTCGCGAGGATCCTTCTTCTTCGACTGTTTTTTGGTATCCTTCTCTGGTTCGTTCATCGTCGTCCCAGACATAGTAGGCACCATACTGCCGCTAGACGAAGAGTTTTGTGGAGGATTCGCCTTCGTGACCTGCTCTAGACATTGATTAGTGGAACTACTGAACGTCTCCACCGCAGGGGTGCTGACGACTGTCGTCACAGGCTGCTGCTTCGTGTCTTCAGCCTTGACAGTTACTTCAGTGTGCACTTTGCTCACTGTTGGCGATGTCTGGGACGCAACGTTGGTCTTTTGGGTGATGAACACGCGAGGAGGATGAGTTTGACTCGAGGCGTTGGACATTACCGGCTGAAGCTGGCTGTGTTTACCCTGGACTGGCTGCTGATTGTTGGCCTGCTGGGCTGTGGCTCTGATCAGAGCAGCTTGCAAAAGGCTCGTGTTAGCTGCTGAAGTAACATTCCCCAGGATGGGGGACGAAGGAGTGGTAGATAGAGGATTCGCTAGGCTGCACGAAAAGGAAGACGGAGGACTCTCATAGGAAGGACTGGGCAGAATTACTGAACTCTCGTCCATGTACCTCAAGTCTCCACCGTCCAGACCCGTCAAGATGTCATAGGTACCTGGGCCATGGGATGACACGACCAATGACTTGGGTCTGTCTGTAGATGAAGAGGTTGGAGGACTCTCAGACACTGGAGGACTGCTTTGGAACTGCGAAGGTGGTGGGATGATATTCTGCTGATTGCTGCTGATCGAGCGACTGGGATGGGTGGGTGGCGAGGTCTCCGCAGAGGTTACAGCCTGTTGATTCCCACTTTCGCCGCTCGATTTTAACGACTGCTCAGGCGTCAGCGTCTGACTGCTAGACTTTTCAAGTTCAGCTGGATTGTCAGTATCCAGGAGACTGAGCTCCTGTATCTTCGGCAACGTCTGAGTCTTCTGCGTCGCCGTGCCTATGTCGCAAGTAGAACCTGGTGGGAGAGTTTTCCTGGCTACTGGAGCAGTAGTGTCGGCCTTGATAGGAACGATCCCATTCAAGTGGCCATTGGTGGTGAACATCTGAAGAGCACCAGACTGAGCAACTAAACCAGCCAAGGAAGATCGTTTTCTGGTACCTCCAGTTTGTTGGGCTGGACCCATAGTGCTTTCGTCGTCAGAATCAAACGCTGGACTGCTAGATCTTTCGGACTTCTCTGTCTCAGTGGGGACAGTGCTGGCGCATGTCTGTTTCTCAGTGGAATCGGTCATACCGATTCCAGAAGTCTTCGAAGAGGTCTTTTGAACTGAACCATCTCCTCCTGCACCTTCCTCCCCTGATGTACCACCTTTCGGCTTATCCTGGCTCAATAGAGTACTCTGCGTTTTGGATATTCCTATACCAGCTGCGCGTCCTGCCATTCCTGTCATAGCGCCAGCACTTAAAGCCACCATAGACTGCATCTTCCTTTGTTTAGCTTCGCTTTTCTTCTGCATATCATAGGCTGTCTTGTATATACAGGCATACAGAATAAATTGAACGACCAGATTTGTCCAGTAGTAGCCAATTATCAATGCGGTGTTGAAAACTGGATCCTTGAGAAATTGCACAGCACACTGACCAGGACTTAGGTCTCTGTACCCAATGAAGTGTTCCCAGCCGAAGATGCTGATGAAGAATAGCAGTGCTGGGATGATCCAGGTGATGGTTACCATCCAGATCACCCGATTTTTCGTACGCCAGCTGCGATATCTCGCCGCAATCTTCACCGAACAAAATCGATCGATGGTAATCAGTAGAACTGTGTACTGGGATACCAGGCATACCGTGTAGTCCACGGATAACCATAGGTCGCAGAGCAAGGGCCCCAGATTCCAATAGCCCATTAGAACGTAGACCGTGTAGAATGGCATGGACACAGTGCCTGTTTAACAATTAGGTTAATTTGACTTAATTTGAAAGTGGGATTTGTCACAAAATTCAATTTGCTTTCTTATACAATTAATTATTGGAAAAATAAAATTCAATTGTTCATGCAAAATTGATTTTTTCCAATAATTAATAGTTTTTCATATTAATTTGTCTATGTATGGGAAGTAAAATGGAAAAATGGATAAAATGGTGAAACTTACCAATGAGCATATCGGTGGCTGCTAACGAGGCAATGAAATAGTTGCTCGGTTGTCTGATAGCCCTATCTACGATAAATGCCAGAAGGACGAGAATGTTACCGCCGACAGTTAACAGTATACATAATGCGAGGGAGAAAGCAATCAGTATCGTCTGCCAGAGTTCGAAGGGTGGTAGAACAGGCGTCAAAGGTTCCGCTGTTTAATATATAGAATATATCTTCTCAGTACATGCCTACACATTTTCACCCGACTTTTTTATTTAACATTGATTCACATATACATCTATGTAATACCATTATCTTCTCATTCCTTATGGGTAAAATAAAAAATCATCATTATTTTACGAAAGCTAATTATACAGGGTGTCTATGGTAATTTAGAACAATTCTTATCTTTTGAATGTTTAAATAAATAACGGAATTATTATAAATTAATTTAGACACCTAGTACTTCTCAACAAATATATAACATTTTGAAATTCTATTGCATATGCAAATATTTTTCTCTACTGTTCGACGTGATTTCCCGAACTTTAATGATGCTGTCCATAGAAGTTCGATAATATTACCAGTTGATAGGGTTGTTGTATTCCCCGCTATCGTGCCGTTGGTGATATTCGATGGGAACCAGTCCGACAGAAGTTCCACGTATTCCCCGCTGTTCCAACGTGGATCATCCGGGTCAGGCCAAGTTCCATTAAACTGAGAGCATTCCGTTAAAATTTGATTGTACATGCGACAAAGACGTTCCCGTTGTCTCTCTCGTTTCCTGAAAATTACATTGAAAACGTTAGCCTCTCTTACACTTCACCCTCATTAATCGTACGTCTACGTACAACCCAGCAAATTAATTTCAAATGATTCATTTCAAATCTGACGTGGATACAATGGGTTAAATTCTGAGGTATACAAATCACCAGGCATTCCTGGACCAGATTAATAATTGAAAACATGCTACTCGCAGTTGCATTGGCATTCCTAGGCTCTTTAATAAAACAAATTTTAGAAGTAGGAATTTCAATAAATTTGGGTAGTACGGTAATGAGTAAGGCGCAGAACCGGCTGTAGGATGTTTGTTACCTTGGGCCAGATATTTTATGCCTCATCCCCTTATTATTCATTTTTATCACGCATTTTTTTAAATTAAATTCAAGCCACTTATACTATTAAGTTTTGTTTGACCCCCATTGAATAGCGTCTCGAAATCGGTCATTTAATATGCAACAAGGTAACAGCAATTCGGTGAACAATGTAGTGGAACAAGACGCAGGACAAAGGGACACCGTTAGGGAAAGGCGTACGATAAGGTCGCTACTTCTTTACTAATGTTCGTTAACGTCGAAGAAAATGTGACAGCGGTATTTCCTGATTTTAGCTAGTGACATGCACGCCTCTTGCTCTCTATGAAACATTACTGCAGTGGCAACACGAGAGGCGAGTCAAAGGCTGAATACACCGGGCGCACAATGAGCTTGAAATAAGCATGAATGGAACCACATCCATTCCCCTCTCGCAGGTCCTC
Organism: Osmia lignaria lignaria; assembly: GCF_051020975.1. Classification (NCBI taxonomy): domain Eukaryota; kingdom Metazoa; phylum Arthropoda; class Insecta; order Hymenoptera; family Megachilidae; genus Osmia; species Osmia lignaria. Next base: position 11,324,705 of record NC_135032.1, on the reverse strand, counting down.
GGCGCCGGCAGGCAAGAAACGACGAGCCGCGCCTTAAAGAGGGTGACTCGTTTTTAAATTATTTAGCAAAGTCTATCGTGACCAGCCAGGGCTCGAACGTGCCTTCTAGTTTTCGGTTACGACGGCCCTGTAGGTATTCGTGAAAAATTTAATTAACCTCCCTCGTTTTCTTAAACGTACCGCGTTAAATACACGGATTGAATTAAATAGGTTCTCGAAAGAAATCAAATCCGCTTTTTGGGAATAAAGAATTGTTTTTTTTTTTTAAGGTATCTTCCACGAAGATATTCAATTATATTTTATTACCATGCTTTATTATTACTATTTGTGAAGAGGTAATATTTTTCATTGTTCTTTCAGATCAATATTATTATATTTTCTTTATCAAAAGTACAGTATTATTTCAAAATGCGGCTGCTTTTATGGATCAACTATTTATCAGCTGAATACCAAAGTTTTTCCATATTTTTTTTTCCTTGTTTCTATTGTTTGGACTTTGTGGGTCAGCGAGCGATTCACGCAATGCGAAACGCGTTCATAGCACTGCTAATAATGCCTGCTAACATTTATGACATTTTTTATTTTCAAGTTTTATATTCATATATTTAAAAAATGCTTTGATAAAAATTTCTGGGTAAAGTTTAAAATGTTGTTTTTGAGAATTACTCAATTATTAATTCATTTGGGAATCATTTTTAAATGATTCTCCGAATGAAACAGAGTATTGAGTACTTACTTTATTCAAATTTCGTGTAAATGGTAATCAGACGCCTGGAATATAGAATTGCAATCAATGAAAACCGATAGCTCTCACCCGAAAGTGAAGTGGATTCGTTGAAATACTAAACATCAAATTACAATTTGCATCTTTATACGCATTTGATATTCTCAAAATAATTACTTAAAAAACAAATATGAAGTATATAATTAAAATGAACTTTGTTCTTTGTATTAGTACATCAAACTAGATTTCAAAGTAATATATTCAAATGTACAAGCAGAAGTTAATTTTTTCCTACTTTAATTTATGTGGTGGACAGTTCTGATGGAATGCTGTCTGAGCTCTGAGATAATTCATTTTCCTTGGAAAATGTCTACATGCCTTATCGTGCTTCCAATTCCAGCGAATCCAATTCCTACTGAAACAAATGTCCCACTTATGCAAACTCATCGCAACACAAAATCCAATACTCAATCAAAAATTATTTTTTGCACTTTGTCATTACAGCAATTTTATAATAAAAAAAAAAATGAAAATACATTATTTAGTAAGATAATTTGTTAGAGTTTCAAATTTTTATCTGATAATTAATTTATTATTGATTAATAAATAAATTCAAAAATTAGAAAAATCACAAAGGATTTGGTTTTACAATTTTCTATGGTTTTCAAAGATTGTGGTCTTTTGTAAACATTGACAGGTCAATAGCTAATATGATGTTTGGATTTCATTGTCAGATTTATAAATCGATGAGAATTGTTGTAAGATTACTAGAACAGCTTGCTACAAGCATAGACAACGAAGTCACGTGAATAAAAAAAAGATAGAGAGAGATGAGATCCATTGTTTCAATGTTCTCGAGGGTAAATACTTGTCCTCGTTATAGCAGGCTTTCTCTTCAAGCTGCACCACCGTGAAATGATTCGTAAATACTTGTCCTCGTTATGGCGGCATTCCTTTTTTAGAGGTCTAGGATGCAGGTGAAATGATTCGTAAAGGGAAGTCAACTACCTGTAATTGACTGAAGCTCAAATATAGAGCTGATTGCAAGTATACAAAAAACTGAACACAATCTATATATAAATATAGGGTGGGACAAAAATAAAAACTATTTTTAATTTTCCAAATTTATTGAAGATAAAACTACATATCATAAAATTTACATTAAAATGATAAAAGATTGTGAAAAATTGATTAAATTTTTCAACTTTTCGTGACTCATTCTGTATTACAGAATGCAATTAACTCCTTTTATTGATTGGAATTGCTGACATTTTGGAGATAATTTAAAAGATTGTTTGATATTAAATTGACGCTGATGTTGAACCTAAAGTTGCTACTCTGGTGTTGAAGTACGAAAGTATTGTTGAAAGTGGTTGGAAACTAATTAATTAAATTAAAAGCCAATCAAATTTATCTAGATTGGTTTTATGAAAGCACTTTGAAGTTCAGAACAAAGTGGGACAGAAAGGTGTACTAATAGCAGTGAAAAAGTAATTTGTAAAATAAATAAAAATTCAAATGGAAATATTTTGACATTTACATAAATTTAAAACAAATGGATGAAAAATTCCTTGACAATTCTAAATGACGAAGGTTGAAACTGTTATGAGAACACATTTTAATAGTTGAACGAAGCATACCGGTATTGGTTTCAGTCGAATGCCAGGGAAGAGGGGTTGGGCAGGTGTTTGTAGGGTGCTTTAGACGAGGAAAGGGTGCTCGATCGGTTCGCCGCAACTCATGCCTCGAAACAAGGGTAAAGTATCCGTTTTGTCTAATGAGTTGTAATGCCCGCTCATCAAGGTCGTTCAACCGTGATTCGAACAACCAGTGAGACACCCTTGTCAGGGTGGACTCGCAGCTTCCCGTTGATGTGCGTTTTCGATATTCTCCGACGGAAGGCAAACTGTTCGAAAGACTACTCGATAGGCGGTGAGAAAAAAACTTTTTCAGCAGAGAAAAATCGATGTAACGACGTTTCAAACTTCTCGACCATGTCCCCGTGAAGATATTTATAGAATATTTGCGTCAATCTAGGCAGATTATTGCTGATACATAAATTGGCTCGATCTCCGTGTTTCAGAATGAAATTGTCTGATTCCATTGTTCGATCGAGATGGATAATTACTTTCCATTATGCGTTAATTGCAAGTCACTGATAATTGAAGTATTGTGAACGTATGTGTTTTAGTACATAGTCATAGATATTAATGATAATTTCGAAATATTCTTTCGTTGATGAATGTTTTATTAAAGAAGCACGGGTTTAAAATATTAATTAAAAAATCGTAATTCTAGAGGCACTAATTTAATTTAGATATCGAATATTTTTCTGCAGTTCATTTAAATACTTTTTCCCCTAAATGATATCCTAATTTTTATCGAAGATCCAATTTACAATAGCAAAAGAAACGTTACTTTATACGTAGAGATATTTCCCTATAATTCCATTCAATGCCAGATGGTATACATTTCTGCTTGGAGGATTTGTGCAAGAGTCCTCTTGGCCGAATGAACGGTACTCACGTGGCGAATATTCAGTTCCTCTTGAATACCAAAGGATGAAAGGAGAATTCAAAGAGAGAAAGCTCGAGGGAGGCGAAATAAGGGGGAAGATGTGAGAAGTGACTTCGAGCATATGAAAAATCTTTTTATCGCACAAGTCCGTACAGATTTTTCCGGACTGAGTATGCCAGTTTCATCCATGAAAATATTCTAATTAATGGTACCCTTTGTTTTAATTAATTCAGTAGAAAAATTTTTTGAATTACCTATTTTACCCATATGCATTGAAAAAATATATTAATAGCAAGGATAACTTGAAAAATATTTTTGTTTAAAAATAATCATTGCTATTTTTTCAAATTTACTTGAAATGTTTAAAATGCTAATCATTTCAAAATTTTTTGTATAAAAATATTTTTTTGCTCCAAATATTGGTATTTTTGTTTTTGTTTTAAAAAGTGGAGTACATACTCCAAAATCAATATGTACGAAGGTAGACGAAAGTGTTTCACGAATTCTCAGCAAATTTGAACAATGACGCTGAAATATGATGGCTGTAAGGCGTGTCATTCATTGCGACGTCGATACAATGACACTGTTTCGGTTCGTTCGTGAACAAGCCCGAAACTGCAAGCAGTATTCACGTAATGTTTGGAACGATGCCTAGCTCCGGTACTTGTTGCCGTACCTCTCTACGCCATCAACTCCTTCTTTACCGTTTCTTTTTTACAATTTTTCCCCTCGTTCGTTTCAACTCTTTCCAGTCAGCCTGGTCTTCGTATCGGCTAGCCTTGCTCGTTCATCTATCCCTCTCTGTCTGTTCGTATGATCATGCCATTCCACGGCGATGATCCTCTGCTCAACAGGGCTTATACACCAGCTACCCTTCGTCATCCTCTTGGCACACATCTACAGAAAGAGGGATGTAACGTACGAACAAAAGCGACGCCGATTACTAGCGTTATACACCAGATACGTAGTTCATATAAACTGAGTTTTCGATAAATTCGATCGGTGGATGAATTGCTTTTTTAACCCTTTCGTTATAGGCGCCTCTATTGGAAATCAAACCTACCCCTAAGCTCTTATATTAAATTGTCTATAAGTCAATATGCTAGAAAATTTTATTTACAATTAGAATTTTATTAGTGTAGCTATGATAATTAAAAATTATATTATTTTTTTCTAAATTAATTTTAAGAAGAAGAGAAGATGAAAAGTCTGGTTTGATTCCTAGTGTACATTGTACCAACAGACAATTTTCATTGGACAAAACTTAACACTATAAAAGTTTTCGAATAAAACAGGAACGATTTACCAGGGGGCTTGGTGAAATGACGAATTGTCGCATCGCTTCATGCGTTCCTTGATGTTTCTTCGGAACTCCCTCGAGGAGAACCTTATTTTTATCTTCTTCTCTCTCGCGAACGGATGGAGTCTTTGAACATGTACCTCACCTTCTTTTCGTCTCGCCATGCACGAAATACATAACCCATAGCTTGGGGCTGATATCAGCAGCAGCCGCTTCTTCTTCGGCGACACCAGCTTCCCGTGACATCGTTTCCTTAAATTCCGCGATACACCTCTTCAGAGAAATAGGCCGTCCCCGGGAGAAGAGCTTTTCCGGGAACTTCGGATTCATAGCCGTTGAAAGTTCAGGATTGTATGAATGAAATCGCGACGTTCAATTTTCCTTCGTCTTCAGATATTTTACGTCAATAAATCCATTATTTTCTGCATGCGCAACCCATCATTTTCATGGAAATCTTAGAAATTTTATTAACGCAAAAAGAAATCAACTTTTCAGCAGTGTATGAACCTATTTTCTTCTTTTCATTCCGATTCTACTTTGCCTCTGTTTTCTGTTGATTCTATGGGGGATGAAATTCGGCGCGTGGAAGTGGCGAGATGAAAACGGAAGTTAGAAGAAATTTTCGTGAGATTGGACGTTGCTGCGGTCAGAGGGATCGGTATTAAAGCTTAGGTCATCAGATGCCGAGAATGCGGCAACTTTTAAGAACGTGCTATGCTTCTTCGTCGAAGGTGTCGTAGCTTTAGTGAAAAACTTTCGCGAGCAAGTGGTACGATTTATTACTAAATCTTAAGTGATCCTCCACCTCCTGAGACTGTAATTAGCTTTCAGAAACTATTTAACTATTGATTTATGATATACATCCTTTACACCATCTATTTATAACTGAATATAGTAAGAGTATCGTTTCATAAATTTTCTGTGTCACCTAAAGGTGAATTTGTTTCATTAATATTATAAATAACAGTTTCATTTATCATTTAATTATCTCAAGAATTTTTTAATTGGATAAAATTGATTAATATTAATTTCGAATAAAACATCACAACAAAATATTTGTATTTTTTGTAAAATTACTAATTAAAAAAGAATTAGAGTAGCATCAAAAAAATCACCCCTATATTATGTTATGAAGGGAATAATTTACTAAAGAGGATTTTTTAGGTGGGTAGTTAAAAGTGAAAAACAAATTAACGCTGCTTCAATGAGTAAAAATCCACAAAAATAAATCAATACAGTAGACTAAAAAAAAAAAACATCCTGTGGATAAATGAACCAACATACAAATCTGATAAATGCCCTAATTCTAATGTCTCTTAGATAAAGGATGCTCCATTGTACCGCACTCTTATCGCGTGTAATCAAGCAATATGCCATAGTTGGTGTCACTAGAAACCAGAGGAAATTCCCTTCAAACAGTGTCTGTGTAGCTAATTGCACGCTAGGAGACACAGGACAGGCGTGTCCTGAAATATCATCGAACAGTGATGGTAGTGATACTAGTGGAACACGATGTACCATCGACTGCCGACGATAACATTGGCGGGAATTTCCTCTCGACTTTCCATGAGGGATCTTCTCCTGTTGGATGATTCCAGTGTCACGCCGTGGGCGATCGTATGCCAGCCGAGTTATTAAACGCGTTCGTTCAATTCCCCCGAGCGATTGAGCTTACCCTCTGTGGAGTTTGCTACATCACCGCCATCAGCGTGCCATCGTAACGTTGATATTTATGGAACACTATCCTGCCCTCCGTCCAAGTGTAAATCCGATTTCATCTCTACTCTAAATTAAGCGTCCACCAGCCCTCGAATCGGGATGCAAGTGGACCACGAAATGCGACATGAGATATCAACCTTGTGCACCTGACGGACTGTCTTTTGTGGAGATTGACTATTGTACCAGTTCGAGAAGTATTGGTGCTTTCTTGATTCTTTTAGGGGTCTAGGATGATGGGATGGTATTGAAACCATAAAATTAAATCAAAAATGATTACACATATACCATGCTGTTTGCATGTACTTTGCATTCACTTTCATCACTCATTTCACCTTTCATCCAGCTTTTATAAGCTTCTGCGACCTGTAATAACAGGGTATTAAGGTTCTTATCACTGGTCTATTACGCTAGTAATAGCGTCCTTTATTTATCTAGTCAGCTCTGAAACGTGCGTTAACTTCACGAATTTCTGAACACTAGATAATTGCATCACCAGCACAGATTCACTTTCTGCTGAAAAAAATATAATAACAGTTCTAAAATTTTTCAATGATATTGTATGGCAATTAGGAATTTCAATGATCTGTTGATGTAAAACAATTAACCTATGTTTAATATAACACCACCTCTTCTATTGCATATATTTATTGCCATCGGTTCTCGTCGATCTCAAGGTTTCATCGAGAGACAAAGAGCAGTTTATAATTAAGTGACATGCAGAGACGTTGCTGATAGAGAACATTAGGCTGTCGTCGCTATGATGAGAAACGATCCATCTGATGTGTACACATCATTGCTTCTCAGTGCGTGATGCACGATAGTGCACAGCAGTATCAATTTCCACTAATTGCAAGACGCACCTGTCTTTGCCCGTTTTAGACAGAACTCTCACCTACGTTTGGTAGCTTGAAACGCTGCAATTTGACGCTTCATTGCTTAAATGTCTCCTTATTAGGATGAGATTCTTCGAAGTAAGATAGGAAATAATTCTGCATGGAAAAACAAATCAAAATTGTAGAATGAATTTGGAATATTTGTTATTTTACAACTTGGATTAATTTTTACTCTGCAAATTTAATTATTTGATGTTTTGTACATTTCATTTACTCGTAAATCAAAATATTAAATTTTAGCTAGATTCACGGTCGAATTGATGCTCGTGTTGACATTAAGACGGAGTAAGAATCTCGGGACACTAATCCCTGGAATGTTTTGAAAATTTTGCGCTTAATAATTCTGTTTATGTTTACAACTCGAAACCGCACCTTAGTTTCTCGCGACCCGTCGCATCGGACAGAGCTGAACGAGTCATGTGTTATAAATTCGATTTCGACAAATCTGTTGGATTTTATTTATCACACAGTGAGTAGACATTTTCAAATGTTTCTCTTTTATTTTATATATAACATACCCTCTCGGTAATTATTCGGTATAGGATCTTTTATCGGGAAATGCTAATTTTTGTTTCTATGCATGTAACGACATGCAACGTCGTAATCAACGTAGAAATAATTCTTGCAAACAATATGAGGTAATCTTCAGTAAATTGTTTCACAAAGATTATTGGAAAAAACCATTTACGTGAATTATATCTGGCACTTTATCTGAAAAGATTGATCCGCTTTCATATCTTGATTACAATTCCTGTCAGATATACAGACGGAACTTCTCTTGATTTATCATCATTGACACGATATCAAGTGGTGTTCATTTTTGGAACTCAATCGAGGGGGAAAAGCATAGGAAGAAAAATTCCGAAAATAGCATACATAGGCACGCGTTCGTGATTTTCGACATGATCGATCAGTCGTGTACGTCAAAAGTGTTTTCCGATATCTTAGTTTGTCCGATCAATGGAAAATGTTTATTTTGAAAATTATCTGTTTGAAGAAAAATGGTAGATTTTATTACTATATTCTTGGAAATATTTTGGCAAAACTTTCTTTCAGAAACGAAAGTTTATTAAAAAATTTGGAAATTTAAATATGAAACTATTAGCATTGCAAATGGAAAAATCACTTGACCTTGTATTTTCAAATTTTCCTTATCGATTAATTGTAAACACTGTACCAACGTATTGCAGTTAATTTATGTAAAAACATGGCAAACTTGAACTGAAGAAGCACTTTAGTATCGTGGGTTAATTAAATTCTTGAAAAACGAGCCTCACTTGTCGAACTCGTTCGTATTTCCCTAGCATAGAAATATCTTTTGTACGAGCATTGAATATTTATACATTGATGTGAAGGTTTATTTCAATCCGATAAACTTTTTCCATTTAGCGATACAATAATGCTGGTCCGTGTGCTGATAAAATTTGTTTTCAATGTATATTTTAACAACGGGCGAAATTGATGGGCGAAATTGATGGGCGATTGATGGACAATCGAGAGGTTTATGTATTTATTTGATTATAAACGTTTTTAATTGATAGGTTTGAAATAAATATATATTTCAGTGTACAGTGTATAATTATACACTTAAAATGTCAATAATTATTGTCAAAATTAGTACAGTTTGTCAGAATCATACATAAATTAATTCTGAAATAATGACAAAAATACCAGAAGAAATTTTTTCGCAACGTCTGACGTTACATTTTAACATATATTTTGAGGTCGTAATAACCCTGAAATCGACTCACTTTATCACGTATAATCAAGCCCGACAGAATTTTATTTTTCCCGATCTGGCGTACATGCCCTGAAACGACGTCGTTTGACTCACCCTACCCCTTGTCCTTCACTTTCATTATCATAGGACACCAATCTGACAACCATTTTCCTTTTTCCACAGTTTCATGAGCACCCTGATAACCTGCCGTAAATTTGCTGAAGTTTTTCGGTAACGAGCTCTTCGTTCCATCAAGTAGATACACATACTTACATACATGATTTTATGCATGTGAATGCATAAAACATTTTTTTTATAAGAATATATATATTGGCAACAAATTTCTCGTTAACGTAATGAGTGCCTAATTAGATGCTTTAAATAAAACATTTTCCACTAATTAACTAATCGTAACATACATATTATAATAATATTTCGATGCTTAATTACAATTATAATAATTATACCTAAATGTGCCAATACTTTCTTAATTCGCTGAACATTATTCCGTGAGGTGTAACATTCGGCAAGCTCAGCACCTTGTTGACCCAATCGTGGTCGTTAAATTTCGCTGCACTTTTCACAGGTTAAATCAATAAAAATTTAGCCATTTAAGGTGATTGGGACATTTGTTAATATAATAACATTTTAAAGAACTTGAAATATTGAAATTCATAAAAGTATTAAAGATATAAAAAATAGAAATATTTTTCCAATTCTACCTAAAGTATTGCTAACTGTATTGCCAATTGTTGGAATTTTTCACGTTAAAAAAAAAATTATTTTGCCTTCTGAAAGTTAAAACAAGAAAAATGATAGCTTATGATTATTAAAATTAGCTAAATGTCTCAAGGTACCAATAGCAATGGAAAAAATTGTTCTATAGCAAAGTTAATACCATTAAATCCCAATTTAATTCTTACTTACATATATTCTACCTTTGTACAACCCTGTAATTGTTCACAAACCAAAAGGTACACAAACGAAAGAACCTCTGTTTCTTTTTTATCATCGAAAGTGAAAATCCACTTTAATCCCAGCTATTGTGCAACACGCGTTCCGTCAACGTAGCACAAAGAGCGTCTCTAAACCTTTTGTTCCCTGAATCAAATTTTCATGTTTCATGTGTATCCGCAGGAATTGCTTTCTATCGTGGCCAAATTAAATATTTCGTGACTTCGATGCGGAACCTATGTTACAGTAGGAGCAAGCAATTTGGAAGCAATACGCTTCACCTCCGCATACAAAATACATTTTTGCCCAGATTCCCTCTGTGGACCAAGGAAAATTCAAAAATCAATACCCTTGGAGGTTTGATAGCCACGGGCCCCAGAAACCTTAATCCGCTCCTGGCCAGTAGGGATTTAGAGTACAATTAATTAAATTTAAGACTCCTATTCTACAACACGGCCTATCATGTCACTAATTTTCCTATAAAAATTTAAGTCCCAATTCGTCCCTAATTAAAGCTATCGTAAAAGAGTTAACTTCATTAATAAACCATGTAGCAATTAACGAGTTAATAATAATGAAATATCTTAAATTTTGTATACACTTCTCATGTTATATATAATTTATTGAATTTACTAATTTAACTTGGAATTAACACATCGATCCGATGTTATTATAACGATCCAATATTCAACATAAATAACGATACCGTGCACAATATTGCTTACGTATAAAAGAACAAAAGCATAACGTTGACAGGATTGTTCAAAGAACATTCACGTCCTCGTTTCACTTTCCTAACACATCATTTCACTCGCTTAGAACATATTAATCCGAGCCTTGCAAATCGGTCACCTTATTTCTATGTTGAATTAAAAAAAAAGGAAAGGGGTGAAAAAGTGAAGAAATAGTAACGTGAACGGGGTACGTGACGTTAATTAAAGCTTCGAATCGATGTAATGATGGGATTGCAGCTGATTAATATGTAATAATTCATAGGGTTTTGCGGATCTTTTAAATATTCGGTTTTTGAATGCAAAGTGCCTGGGAATGGAAAATCGATTTATTGTTAGACACAATGAATTGGAAGAATTAGCTTATTGAAATAATGAATTTTAATTATTTATTTTCCAAGTACTGCATTGTTCTAAAAGCTGATGAAGAATATTATTAAATTTTTCATTTCATTTATCATACTAAATATAAAGACTGATATATTAAAGTTAATTAATAATGCAGCATAAAAATAATGAATTTTATATTTAGATGCATATCTATTTTTCAGTGCATAATAAAATTATTAATAAATCTGATGAATATTTTATATTGATAAATTAAAAATAATTTATTACTTCAAGTACAGTCTGTTTAAAGAAAAAAGATTCGTGGAAATTAATTTTTCATTTAAAAGAACGTTATTTATTTAACTCGCTTTGCTGTTGGAGGGGGCGTATTAATATTTTCCTCTTTTCCTGTGAGACTTTAGACGTAGTTTAATTACGCGTAGAAAGGTAAAACGCGTTTCATGAGAAACACGCATTCACTTATTTGAAAATCATATCACGCTGCGAGTAGCATGCAGTTCGTATGCAGATCATTGGAATTGCAAAGATTTTTGCACTTTCGTGACGACTAGCGCGTCGATTTTATGGACGATAAATAAATACAGTGGGTTTTAGCATGTTTCATGCTGCAACCTTGTATCGTATTTCTTCAATAGAATGTGTCGATTAGCAGAAATGCAAATTCTAATTACGACTGTTTTAATTTCCTTGATTTTTAATTTTTCAATTTTCAGAAAGTATAATTTAGACTTACATATATTTACTTGCAGAAGAAACTTGTTGCATGAAACGTATAGTTTTTATAAGGTACGTTTACTGGGGTTCTAATAATTAATATAGTTCAATTCACTACGTAATAAATAATTTACTAAACAGAAGGTTACATTATTATATTTCATAATCACGATCCAATGATCGGAACAGAAAACTTTTTAATGCTGCACAACGATCTTTTTTTATCTGTCGCATATTGAAAAATTTTTATCTCGGTAATAATGTCCAATTAAGCAGAAAACGCATCAATACGTATGATTGAAATTGAATTGAAAAAGACGAGTGAGCAGAGCACTGGAGTAGGAATTATTTTTCCCCCTTTAAATTTGTTAATTGAAACGGGATTTCAATCATGCCTTTATATTTGTTGCTGCCAGCAATCGGTGTTTTGCCAGGATTTGCAAGGAACCTGGATTAACTTTCAGCACTGAACATTGATCTCGGCTTTTATTGATGAAATGAAATGATATACAAATAAACTAGTAAATTTATGAATATAATAAAAAAAAAATACAACGCTTGATATTAATACTTTAAATAATAAAATACTAGGTAGATCAACTTTTTTTTTAATTACATTTTATGCATGTCGAGTTTCAAGTCGTACAGAGGGTGATGATAACGATACTATCTTCCCCCTTTCATACCGAAATCCTTTTTCGATAAAACTCAGGTAAACTGATAGGATGAACTAGGTCTCCTTTCATTTTTATCATGTACAAAAGACGCAGTTGAATACCAGGTTCGGGGTATTACCATTTTATATAGATAGCATCATTTGGTATCGCTGCCTCATTTCTTTCATGGGTTATTGAAATACGATAAAACAAAATGGCTTGTACCCTCGGGAGCTTATAATTTTTTCACTACCATCCAAGCATAGTTCAGATTTCACAAATTTACAGTGAGTGCTCTTATAATAGTTAGAAAATTAGTAAAGTGAAAAATTAAAAATTAGAATACTTTAGAAGGTTCCATTTCTAATCCCAATTTTTATTTTTGATGGATAATCAATTTTTTTTAATTTTAATTTTTAATTTTCACTATAGACTCACATATTAATCAATATATAAAATAATATTAAAATATACTAATATTTCATAAAGTAATTAGAATATCAGAAAATAATTGGAAAATAATTTCTCTACTCAACCCCCCAACAGAATCACAGAATCTAAAAAAAAAAAAAATGAACACCTAACTCCAGCCAATTAATCATTTTCATCCATCTATTGAATCTGTCTTCAAACTTTCACTCAAAGACCCTCTAATTTCACACGAAATTCAAGGCGCCAGGTTGACTGATCGAAACTGTAACGCTTGAAATGAAATGAAACATCGATCATCAGGGAGATTTCTTTTTTTCTTTTCTACTTAACACGCGATTGCTTCATTGCTAATGAAAAGAGGGACATGCAAAAATCAATAACACTGAATGTTCAGAATGGTCATGTACACGTTTGTTTGGTTGCTTTATCGATAGCCAGACGGAAAAATTGGAAATTTTTCGTCAGCATCGCGTGCCCATCGAGTGGTAGGATCGCTTGATCCTCCGTTAAGGGTTGTTCGCGTGCCTCGTTCCAGCTTGCACGACATCGGTTCACCCTTTTACGAAATAACGAAAACGGAACGAGCATGTATCCGAATACTCGAGCGGCTGGTCCCATCAACCGAAACTCACTCAACTACTCGTTCGCATGGTTCAACTTCACGGGATACGCGAATTAGCGTGGCTAGGTCAAGGGTGCAATTTGCCCCAGATTAGTTCTGTTAGCTGCCCGTCTGCTAGTTGTCGCCCCTGTTTCAACCGTTGCTTAGCTTTTTTTCTTTTCATGGGGAAGTTGAATTTGGAAAACTTCGATTTAAAATATTTTTTAAGAATTTCATACTTCATTCGGCGAATTAATTGTTTATTAAATAAAAACGGAGCAAGAATTACCTGTAAAAGAAATTCTTCTGATAGTAATTGCTTTTCACAGGTGTACCGCTTGCATTATCGGAAAACGCAGCGGTCGTCCTTTGAAACGAACGTTCATTGTCGGTATCTGTTTGCAATTCACCCGTATAGGTATGTGTTCTATCGGGCCACGACGAGCCGACAAAGTGAATCTCGGGTGTAAAATTTTAACTTGCACAATGTTTGCGCGAAAATTTTCGGCTAAAAAGTGCAACGACGTTCAATAAAAAAGTACCCCTAGGGAAATCTTTATTCTATACGCCCCAGGATAGCTCGTGTTAACGAAGCTTACATGGTAAAATTAACTGTGAAGAGATGTTTATTCTTAGGATATAATTATTATGAAATTTCTCTGGAATATATTAGTTAAAGTAAATAAAGAATAACAGAAATTTAATATTAAAGATTTTATAATAATTTTTAATAATTTTAAATAATGTAGTTTGTATCGCAACTGATAATAATAAGAAAAATTTGTTTTCTTAATTTTTGTCAAGTTTCCTTCACTAAAATGGATTCAATTGAATTATACTACCGTGTATTAAACTGGAGATAGAATAAATATTAACTCAATTGTTTTGAAAAGTTATCGTTATATCAGCAACGAAGTCACAACATTTTTACGACATTGTACTATAGACTGTCCTATCTCCATTACAATTTAATGTAATAAAGGGAGTTGCGTCGCTGTAGTAGAAATTAAATTCTTCGCATACTTATTTATTCTAACAAAATAAGAGATAACTGAGTTCAGGAAGGTTCATATTGGTTGCATTTTTCTATCCTCCACAACAGGGGTCGCGATCGATTCTAACAACGTTTATTATTTTTAAAATTTAATAAGGTTCTACTCTTGCTAAGATTTGAAAGTTTTATTAAAAATAAAAAGTTGATTGGAATATAAATGACCACGAATATCATCTCAATAATCCAAAATATCTCCTATAATATAATCTTAATAAAATAATAGCACATCAGAATAAAAGTATCAAATAGAATTTCTGTTCAATTTGGAAGTGCAACACGTTGTCGGACGTTATATCTCCTCTCAAAGATATTGTCTGCATATCAGAAAAGATAGTAGGCAGATCTGAAAGTCCTTTAACAAGCACGAAATAGAAACATCCAGTTATCGATTGTATAGAAGCAGTCATTAAGCGTGGCCAGAAGAACAATGGTGTCTCGAAAAGGAACACAAGGCTCTTAAGAAATTTTTGCCTTCGTTTTGCGTCGCGTGGAAACTCATTTCCTTCAACCTTGGTGTGTTTCCCAAGCACACCCGTGGTACAAGCAATATCGAATGTACGAGAGGAAACCACACGATGCTATTACTCGTCGATAACGAGCATTCCCGGAAACGGCAACCAACCAGATGGTCACTTGAATCTCGAACTTTAGAACAACTTTGTCCATCGTGGCAACTACTTAAGATTGTTGGGAAGTTCCGAGGAAATTGAAATAATAATCAGAGTGATTAGGTGATTGATATTATGGATGATTTATGGTCAATTTAACTTGTTAGTTAAATGATTTTAAAATAAATCAATAATGTAAAATACAAAATTGAATTAAAATTGTGGCTCTCTCCATGGTCCGTTGTTCGAGGATTAGCTAAGTAATTAATGAATTACAACAAAAATTTTTCATAAAGGACTATATAGAATAATAATACTATTTTTTTGCTAGAAATGTTGGTAAATTCATGGTAGACTGACAACATTTTTTTCATCCGAATAAATCCTTATTTTCATGTCCGTAGTACAACGACTTAATCTCAGGCCGAAATGTAGGTCAATGTTTCTTTCGTTGCCGGTTGCAAAGTGCAATTCGGATTTACAAATGCCTCGTGCCTCTTGCTAAATTGCTTCTCCATGTCATATCCTTCAGGGAAACTGTTCGAAAATTTCGCGTGCGCGTCTAGTACTACCTGAATACTTGCTAGTAACCAAAGTAGTTCACCGAAGGCTGATTATTCCATAAATACACGTCGTTTCTGGCTGAATCGAAAAGTTTGATTATAATGGCCACGAATATTATATCGTTCTAAAATCGAAATCGCATTATCGTTACATGAAATTATTTAGTCAATAAAATATTGTAGGTAAGAATGTGAAATATTTGCACCTGGGACAAACTATGACTTTAAAACGATGAACAATAAAAGAAATGTCATTAGGAAAAATTAAATGACGTCGAATGTAAGTGGGGACATTTCAAAGATTTCAGTCATTGGAATTTTTTTAATGGAATTGTGTACTTTTGTGTACTTAAATGGAATATATGATATTAATATAAACTTACCATTGTGTCATATAACGAGTGCTAATGATGAAAACTGGCGAAGTAGTGCGATTAGTTTCGGTGCCATTCAGGCTGCTCTCTGTCCCGTTTATCTCCATTCCAGTAGGCAAAAGTCACGGTGGCATGAAGCTTGAAAACCATTGACGCCTTTATCTCAATACCTAATCATCCCTCGATCATCCTAGAACCAATACAATAAATCACATAATAAATTTGGCACAATTTTATTTAAAACAGAAATTGTTAAATTTAAAAAAAATGTTTCAACTTAAAATTTGTAAATTTTTAATTCAATGAAACGATTCGATGAATCATGCGGACTGAAGGTAACTGAAATAATATCTAATGAAACTTTTTGTATGCGTTACGATTTCGTGCTTAGGCATAATTCAGTATACAATGCTTCCATGCTCGACAATAAATTTTTTTCTGAATAGCAGAAAATTACGAAGGTCAAGAAAAGCAAATGCAGAGATTTATCGCATGATCACTATCATTTTAGTTTATGATTCTGATGCAGAGGCACTGCCGCATAAAAAACAATTTGTTAAAATTCTTTCTTTTTCCTTTGGAACAACATAAGTATTCTCTTAAACTTTATAGAAAAATATAATTATAATGTTTGGAATAAAAATTGTTTGAGAAATTGCAATTCGTTCTACAAAATTCATTTTATGTTAACAAAGCTGTGATTTATTATATTGTGTTTCAAGTGCCAATGTTTGTTCACAGTTAATTATAATATTTTCCAACAGAAAGTAATCAAAAGGTTTTTTTAATTAAAGCCTGAAGGGGAACGTCAAAAGTAGCTCGAAAAATTGCAAAAATAATAGTGGAGTTGATGTTTCCTGTATGTGAGTGTACTGACGCTATTAAATTAAAAGGCTGTTAGAAAGAAGAAAAAAATAGCACGTGAAAATGGATTAATAGTGACCCAGAGTTATGAAATGTACACAAAGTTACTTTGATTAGAATTAGATACCCAAACTTTTTAACAAAAGATTTTTAAATATTCAAAAAATTAATCAATAGTATTTTATTTTATTTATTTAAAGTCAGATATCCTAAATTGATAATAAATTAAAAATTAGGCATTCAATTATTCTTCAGATTGAATATCTTTATTTCATTTCTCGAAGAAATTGCAACTTCTAAAAGATTTAACAATTATGGTAATAATTTTTGAAGAATCACAAAGGTATTCCTTTCTACATAAATGAATATCGATTTCAATGAAAAAGTCAGCAACATAAAGAAAGTAGTGATCATCAAGACGATCACAAACGAATCCATTTCGATTGTACATCTCTGTATCGCTTACATCCCTGAGGATGAACAGATGCTGAAAGTATAATGCGACAGGAAAAGAGATTTCTCTGTGTGGTGTTCGAGAAAATGTCAATTAGTATGACCTATTATAACATTCCTAGCATCGTTTTGCAGAATCTGCACGAGTCCTGACGTTGAAACCCTTTTTGTAAATGACACCATTAAATAAAGCTTCAAAAACATTTAGCAAACATTTAAGTTTTTGAGCAAAATAATGTGCAATGTAAATTTTTGGATTTTTAGAATTTTTTAATTGCATGTGGCTCAAAGAATAAATTTTGCATTCTTTTATGGGACGCTGTTTTGCAATATAAAGCTTTATTTACATTTTGAACGATTCTAGTTTATGGTAAAATTTTAATACTATCATAAATCTTCTTTGTGGATAAAGTAAGACTTTTAATACGCCTTTGTACGAACATAGATTTTATTTAGGATGCTCACGACCATTGCTGATTTTAAATTGGGTTAAGGGATCTGCACATTTACACAGCGGAATATGCATCTGCTGCTACGTGGTAATTAATTAAAAACCAAATAGAGGAAAGAAGCTGAAGAAAAACGACACAGTACAAGGGTGTGCATTTGGGAAGAGTTGCATTAACATTTTGCAATTACGTTGTTTCAACAAATCATAGAATTTTATTAGATTTCATTAAAAATGACGAATAAAATGAAATTTTGAGTTGAACTATTATGACTCTCTCCATGGTCCGTCGTCCGAAGATTAAAAATTGAAACACGCAAATACAAAAAATTTATCCCTTTTTAAATAAAAAATTACAGAGCTTTCACATGATGTGGTTTGCCTGAAACGATTAAAATCCTCCCTTTTTGAAATTCGTTGAAAACCAAGCTTATCCTCCACTCAACACCCTTCAACCTTCGATATTCCGTGCTTCATTTTGCACGAACCAAATGCTGTAACTTATCAGGAACTTCAATCTGACCGTCTCTCTTATCTTCCTGCACGTCACCAACGATACACGTATTTCCTTCTTTTTTTATTTTTTTTATTTTCAAACGAGCTTTCGCGGTGTGTACCGTGTTGCACATGTACACGGTCGATGTGAAACGAACGAGAGAGAGATAATGAAAATGGAACGAGCAGAAGACCGACCTGCACAATTCTCGCTGACGGAAAGTGAAAAGAGGCTGACGTGTCGGAAATTTCGGCCACTGTGTACTTTAACCCTTTCGTTACGAATGATCGCTGTAGCGATCTAGTTTTAACACGTGTTAAATACCATAGGGTGTTATTAGAAAGTGGTGATAGACATTTAATCATTTAATACGTCGAATAGCGTGAGAGATTTAAGGTTTATGAGAAATAATTAATAAAGTTTCAAAAATTAATGAATTATTGAAAAATTTAAGAAATGACTCTAGTAATTTATAATAATACAATATAGAGGATTAAATTGAAAAAGAGATTAGTTTTTAATATTCCTGGCAAGTTTATATTGGCGCGCGTCTGACTAAGCATTGATATAACTACTGTGAAAACCAAGGTGTTAATATATTGATTTCTACAATCAAATCAAACAAATGTAACGAAGCAAATTAATATAAAAGTGGAAAAAAATGACAAATGTATAATTTGTCATTTATTATTTTATACAACCGTAATATTTTTTGTCTGATACCACCATAACGAAAGGGTTAACGGTGACAAGAACTGAAACGATGAAACGAGCCGTGTTACAAAGAGCAAGAACAAGTCTCATTTCGGCGAA
The DNA here is from genome assembly GCF_051020975.1 of Osmia lignaria lignaria. Lineage (NCBI taxonomy): Eukaryota > Metazoa > Arthropoda > Insecta > Hymenoptera > Megachilidae > Osmia > Osmia lignaria. The sequence continues at coordinate 11,305,720 of NC_135032.1, read as the reverse complement.
ACATGTTGTAGGACACAGAGGCGCGTGAAATTGATGAAAAGATACACCTTTTGTCTCAAGACATTTCGGTTTATTAAAGAGGGAAAACGTAATGTTCGCACGGCCATATGCTTTCGCGTAATAGTGCTACAAACACACAGAACTTTTCGAAAGTGTATTAAATTTGGCAAGTTTTTAGAAGTGCTGAGTTCGAAGATTGCGAAGTTCAAAGGTTAAGAAGCTTACAATTGAAGAATGAAAGATTCCAAGTTTCGAAGGTTATTTTCCTTCTTCAGAAGGCTATCAATTTCCAGTGGACTTTGTGTATTAAAAAAGTCTTGCAATTATGTGAGAAATGTAATAAGCCCGAAATTATTAATTTTAGAAAGCACTTCTGGTTTTAAAAAATTAAACTGCTTAAAAAGATTAAAATAAAATAACTTTGCCAAAATTGGACCGAACAACTCAAATTTTGTTTAGAAACCAGCTGAATTAATTAACTGGATGACGTGTTCTCATCGTTTTGAAAATTTGCAATTGGTCGAAATCGGGAGGGGAAATAGCGTAGGTTTATTTAAACGTGTTTGTGCAGGTGTATTTGTCAAGTTACGCGTTATGCTTTTCCCTGATCGCATGAAATACAAACTGTACGGATTTCGGGAACCGTATACGCGTGGCGAATCATTCTGAACAATTGAACCGACAAATCTAGCAACGTATCGACAGAATTCTAGCTAATTCTCTTTGAGTTTATTGTTTTTTTCAATCGACCCAGACCAATAGCAAACCGATCAAGCTTTTAGAGCAGCTTGAAAAATCTCGAACAATTGCTGCGTTCTCCCTTGTTTTTGTTTCTTGCCTACGAATTCCAAACAATCTGCCGTCGGAGCCCTTGTTTCCACGCGGCAGTATCATCCGGGCTTTCTTTGCTTCTATCCGCGAGTACGCTGTTCCCTGTACATAGGCAGCACGATGGAACGCATCGATTACCGATTAACAGTTTTTCAGTGTAACGTGAAAATATTGGTCCTCGTGAAAAATGGATTTTCGATTTCGTTCTACGAATTTTCCATGAGAGTTGCAAGTTAGGTCAGATTAAGGTTAACTACCGATTACTATTTTTTAATTGCTATTCTAATTTTGAATTTTCGAAAATTTTTCAATATTTTTTTATTCTTATTTAAAGCTTCAATATTCTTAATTACCAATTCCCAATTTTTGTTTAAAATTTTAATATTTTTTCATTACTAATTAAAAATCAATCTGCTTTCAAAAAAGCAAAGACACCTGTGCATTGTCAGATTAAAGCAATCAACTTCACGAACGAATTAATGACTCCCATTTGATCAGCAATGAAACCTCCCTGACCCGTATTAATTGCTAATAAATCGGACAGAACGCGAACCCGTCCTTTTCTCATCGTTTCCGGCGAACAACCCTCGAGATGTTAGTGAAACGTGGATAATAATTCAGCCTCGTACGAGCTGGCAAAAAGCATTCGCTATTTAGTTTGATCAAAGGAAGTTGCCTCTTCCAGTCAGCTGATTGAATATCCCCCGGCAGCGGAGATGGAAGTCGCTGCTGCAGCTTGGAATTAGATCGATATATAACTACACAAATATATTTTCTCAAAGAGAAAGAGAAAAAAAAAAAGTTCCGTCGATAAACCTGGTTTGCAGGCCTGTTCCCTTCCTGTCGACTTTAATGAGATTCCCCGCGATTAATCAGAATCGATCGTATCGTAACCTCCTCTTTTCACCGCCTGCTCTTCGTCTGATCGATGGATCCGGGCAAACATCGCTGGACAAGTGTGCATCGTCGAACCGTACCGTTATTTCGATCAATCAATCGAGTTGTTCACGACAGTAATTAGCGTTGCTCCGTTATTTGACCAGCTGCGCGTGAAAACTGTTGGCCGAAAATTGTAATCGCTTGCATTCGAAAGGATTTCGCGATTTTCTCAATGGAGGAAGTATGTACAGAACAAATTTGTCTGTCGTTCGCACTAGAATCGTTTCTCTTTTTCATTAGTCGTATAATAGGATTCAATCTAACACTTTGATGGCTGGCGTAGGACAGATTAATTGTAATCTAAAAATTTTTATTTTATTATAGGAAAATAAGGGGAAAATGATTGTAGTGTATTCCAAATAAAAATGGAAATTTTTGAGGCAGGAACATAGTATTTTCGTGAAATCTTGAAAAAATATAGTATTCTCAGGTAAATTAAGGAAAATAAAAGTAAACATGTATTTTTATTTTATTTATTTTTCCGAGTATATTTATAGTTGGTTTGTGCTTTTAGTATCAATGAATTAATTAACATAAATTAATAGCCCATTTTTTATTAATTTAATTGGAACTTTATTTCTTTCTTCTCGCCATTTACTGTTCATAATTAAAAGCTGAGACTGGCTGCAACTAGGTTAATTTAGTTAGGTTGATAATTAAATGCTTGTATAATTAACGATGAAGTGAAAATATAGTATTTTGTTTCAACAGTAAATAGTACATATAATATAGTACAGGTGGCAACCCTAATTAGAAATTAAATTAGTTTGCTTTTCTTATAAAAAATTAAACACAGTTGACAGCTTTTTGCATTAAATTAACCCCAGATCATTTTTCATTAATAAAATTCAGAAACCCGTTATGAATTTTAAATTAATATACTCATTATAAATTTGATCTTGTCTTATTATAATAATTTTTCCCTTGAATTCTTCTTATATCATAAATTCGGTGGTTAGGGGGAACTGTGTCTAATTTTTAAAATTAAATCGAAAGCACGCAAGATACATACAATAATGGGCCACATAAATCCTCGAGGGATGTTTAAAGCCGCTTAAGAGGAAAACGAGAAGCGTTTATGACGGACTTGCTTACTTGATACTCGGAGAAGATCGATGGCAATATGTTCAGTCATTCAAAGGGACACTTGGCTAGGTATAGTCACGTGGTGTTCGCATGAAAAGATATTTAGGTGCTTTAATATTCCTTGCGGTAGCGCGGAATCCTTGTCCAAAAATTACTAACTCTCCTTTGGACGTATTAACGACCTATTTTCGGACGAGCTAACTCTCAAAGAGCTACTTAAGTACTTTTTCAAACATATTTTCCTGATTTATTAAGGTTGTTGAGAAAATATAAAAGACCTTCTGAAACATCGAGCGAATGTAATGATTGTCGATGAAGTTCAAGAATACTTAATGTTGATTCAAAGAATAATTATTTCCATGTAAAACACGATTAATCTTCTCTCATTTACTGCATTCTGTTTACGAAACCTTCGGTATTTAATTTGCTCCTTGCAACAGACGTTTGACCTATTTCCATTCTTTTTTCCTTAATATACATTTCTTCGAGGTTTTAATAGGCATGAAGAATAACTCGTGCAATTTTAGGTAATTGAAATTAGCATTGGCCATTAATTATTATAATGGATATTATTTTACACCTTGTTGGGGGTGGGCCAGTTTCCTTAGAAATTGTCCTGTGATTTTTAAATGGAAGCGCGTATTCAAGGCTCCGCAACTCTATAACAATGCATTGATAGATTATGAAATCCCTGCATTGAATGTTCAATTGAACAACGATGCAAATGCAAGTCTATTTTGATTGGAGATTACGCATAATTAAATAAATCGCATTGTCATTGATTAAAGGATAGGAACGCATCCCCGTGGGAACGTACGAATCGAACGCGAATAACAATTGTATTTCCCTTGAATTATATGTGATAAGAAGAGCAGAAACGCTTCGGGTTTGCGTGGTTGATTTCACAACTGCTATTGAGTTACAGCAGCCTATCGTGTTTACCTGATTTCCATTGTTTCATGTAACACGACTAGAGGAGACGTATCGAGTCATACGTGAAAGCACGGTTTACTGTGAAACGCATTTTTTGAAATTGTGATGTAATGGATATTGCAGTAAATAAATCTTTAACGTTATTTTTAACATCTCGACTACTATGTCATTCCTTTATGGATGAGGATGAAATTTCTATAGGAATCTGTTACCTAGATTATTAGGAATTCTTTTATATACTTGTCTAAATAAAAATATTCACATTAGGTGCTATAAATCAATGTTAAAAACAATTTATTTGAAAAATTAAATAGAAACAAAAAATAATAGAAAAGAAATTTCACAAGTTCAGGGTATACCATATTTGACCTAGTTTTGGAGTTATGACAGTTTTTCTATTTTAGTATCGGTCCAGATTTATCATCTTGTGATTGTTATTTATTTAGGTCACTTAACCCTTTGAGTATGGAACTTTTCAAATACTCAGCTAACAATAGTAGTCCATGTAGATATTTATTCTGCATTTATGTTTATGCTTCCTTAACTTTTATTATACTCACATAGATGCAATCAAATTTCTGAAATTTCTCAAATTTATATGGTATGTATCTGAAGTGAAACTATGTGCTAAATTAAGGGATAATTTAAAATGTCTAAAAAGAAATATTTTATAACTTTGTTAAAAAGCTTGTTCAAATATCAAACATATTACTGAAACACAAATTTATAACGCCGCCACTCAAAGTATTAATTGCTTGAACTTTAACGTTACAAAAAATAAAATAATTCGAGGAAAGTTGGTTCCGTTCAATCTCAGGAATTTCTACCACCTTTGAAAAGAAGCTTACCAATTTAACTGCAAATTTTTTCCAGCCTGTGGATTCTTAACATCTATTTATATTTTACTATGGCAGTCAAGTGTTAAATATTACTTTTCTAATAATAATATTAGATGATAATGAATATTCAAGAAATGAATATTAATGTTATTAATTTGTTCAGGATGATATTTGATAAAATTAAATTAACTATCACGTTGCTCTTATTAACACAAAAGTAATTATCAGAAATTACCGGAAATTACATAGAAACAGCGTTTAACATTCAAACTCAATTGTTAATTTCCGATTTACCGCAGCAAGAAGTTTCGCGATATTAAACTTTCTCCGAACCAAGTTTCCCACTTTTGGCCTGTAATTTTTTTGTGACTTTTCATTCGTGACATCCGTGACACGTGCAACGTGACAGAAACGAATTTTGGCACCCTCTCCTGGTTACCAACAAACGAAACGAACTTTCGTGCTCGCCGTTGTATTTTAATCGTGATCAATCATATCCTGTGCAGAAATTGATCTAATTAGCGACCACGTAAAAGCAATTAAAGTTGTTACGATTAAAAGGTCATTCCACTTCGATGATCTTAAATAAAGAAGATTATTTAAACATTAATTTCGTGTTGTCAAATTTTGCATGCATTAAAAGATACATATATTTTATAAAAAAATTTGTAATTAAAATAAAAGTTCATCAAGTGAATTTTTATTGTTTAATTTTATGTTTTATTTGAAAAAGAAAAATTTGGCAATTTGCAAAGTAAGGTATAAAATGGCTGAATTAACTACAATTTATTCAATATCGATGATTTGATGATATATACATCATGAAAACGACGAGAACATCTTGATTATTAAATCTAAAGATACTCTCATAAAAAAAAACAGACAGAAGTGGTAGAGAATCAAGGATAAATAAATTCAACGTTTGATTTATTGATTCGATGCTTGACCGTGTACTTCAGCATTCAATCAGAATAAAATTGAGAGTAAGAAGGCTTGACTTATATCGTGTCCATTCGTTCTTCGTGATTTATTTTTGATTATAAAACATTCTCAATCACGAATTGCCTTATTTAATCCTTGGATGGAGAAATTGGGTCTTTGTCAACCAGCAGTATGATTTGAAATTAAAATTTAATTTTCAATGCATTTTCATTTTCCAAATTTTATATTATTTTTCCAGTTTTAATTGATTCCAATGTTTACTCTTAACAGCTTAGAATGATAATTTTCTTTTTCTTTTGATATTTTCCTTATCTCCACTTTTGCTAATTTAAGTTATTCTTTTAAAAATCGTCTAAATTGTTGTTGGAAAGTATTGAAAAGCTAGAAATTGTTCATAAAAGGTGAAATACTTATTGCTCAAGATATTCGTGACAGGTTTTCCCGTATTAAGTTAAATACAATTCACGAAGGGTGGCGTGTGCTCTCAGCTTGTCGTGCTCTTTATCAGCTCTTTCGCGAAATGTGCTTCGTCGTTCTTCGTGATATATTGCACTCGTCACAACTATTTATCCAGAATATTTTTTTAACGACCGCATCAAACGGATTCAACTGAATCTTTCAATCGATCTGCTTGCAGATTCCAACAAATAATCCTTTCTGTTCGATGTGCTAATTTAATTTGCCTCTTTGAAGTGTTCTCGCCTCGTTCTCTTTTTAAATACCTATACCATGGGGATAAAAGTAGTTTCAATGCAGAGATTTCATGGGAAATACTACTCTGCGAAGGAAAGTTCTCTTTGAACTATTTAATCATGCAAAGTAGTGAATAAATATTTGCAATATTCATTAAAAAAAATGTAATAGCAGTTTTGATAATTTGCAGTTTAATGTACAAATGGTAACTTGAATTATACATACTGCAATTCAGATGCAAAGTCATCTTGACCCATAACTAAAAATTTTTTAATTAACATATTTTACATAGAAAACGTCTACAGTTAATATACATGGAACATTTTTAATGAAAATATTTGAAATATTTCAAGAGTCATTGACTTTTTTAACATTTTACCCTAATATTTTTTTTTGCTCTGAAAAACCATGGGCATATAGATGTAGTTGAAAAAAATAGACGAAGGGAAAAAACCTTCTATATTTTGTAGATTTAATTTCTAGGTCAAAATGACTCTGCATTCGCCATGTGAAAATTAATACGTTAACTGGCATGGCGATTACCAGTGACCGACGTCTCGAATTTTGCATAATAAATGGTTAAAAACATCGATTTAAAAATTCAAATTTAAAATTAATAAATTGGATCTTTATATGCAAATTCTCTCTGTAAATGAATTATAATTGTTTCATTCTGAATTTTCAAGCTTCTTCCAAATTTTTTAAACAATTATTCTGTAAATTGGTTAATTAAATTTCCATCGACTATTTGCTAAGTTTCATAATTATTGATCAAAATAAGGGCAAATGTTCATTTTATAAATCTATATATTTACTGGAGTATCCATAAGTCAACTCATTACGAGATGTTATACACCGGTAAACGTGTTAGCGAACAAACTTTTCCGTTTCATTTATTTTTCAGACTACCACGATTACCTCGTGTTACGTGATGGTTATGAATCTTTAAAAGAGTTGTTACGTACTTTCATTCGTTATTTATGTCACTATAAATACATTAGGCGGATTGCAAATAGAAACAGGCAAGATCTATTGTAATTTATCGCTCTGAACTAGCATCAATTAAAATATGTTATTGTATTGAATTTTGAAAATTTTAAGATTTGTAGGGGAACAAATCTTTCTCTTAAATGTAATATTACCATTATTACCAATCATTACCATAATTACCATTTTTAGGGGTTTTAAAAATACAGTTACATGAATAGATGCCATTTTTTAATACCAATTTCACTAAATTATTGCTTCTTTGATATATTCAAATTTATTTATTTTTTATGTAAAGTGTGATATACGTTGAATGTTGGTGATTCCAATGGTAATATAATCTCATTTCATAAAACGAAATGTGTATAATAAATTCTTCACTGGAACACATGTCACTGACGTATCCTACATTTATCAATATTATCATTTCATCGTGCATTTTCCTATATTTTAAAATATTAAACGGAATACAGATTATTTGATGTGTTATCTTTAACTTCAAATACTGCTGTAATTGCATGTTCCAACGCTGTAACTGTTGCGTTAAACTCATCAAAAGTTTCATCGAATAGTAATCTCATTCTCGATGAATCTCATCTATCATTTTGACGATATTTAGCTTCTTCTGTTAACATTTTCTAATAATTATTAGAATCGCTTATAATTAATTGAAATTCTGCCCCATAAAAGAATAGGTAATACTTGAATTATTACTTTAACAATTTAATAAAGTAAACATTGTTAAACTACAGTAATTTTTATTTGTACTAGTTGATCTAATAAATGTTTCGAGCTCTATCCCTCATGGAACGAAGTGACCATGACAGGATAATACAAGCACAATTTTCTCTATCCACGAAGGCTCGACTAATCGATATTTATCGATTATACTTTGGAAGTTCAGCCTTAGAACGCACGATCGAGAATCCTTTTACACTCCTTTGCCATTTAACCCTTCAATTCACACATAGCAACTTAATATTTATTCTTGATACAATAAAAATTGTATCATATAGAAATGTTTAAGAATTAAAATTGAAATTAAACTAATTTAGTTTAAAGATCAAATGAATATTTCTTTTGATAATTTTGTATAATTCAAATATTGATAACATAATATAATATTACTTTTTCTACAAGAATTATAGAAGGATACAAGAGGAATGTTTTCAATTATTCGCATTAAAATGAACGGTGTATTAAAAGAATTGAGGATTTAATTAAACCTTTTGCTCGAATAAGCATGAAAATTCTTTTAGTAAAGGATTATTCAATGGTCGCGTGTACGTAATTCGTTCAAAATTTACATGCATTTTAGTCTAATGTACTAGAATTATAATAAATAACATTTTGATCTTAATCTGTAGAACTTATCAGCGATCTTCTCACTTGGAAAATTATATTAGCGTTATAATTTTGATGGTATGATTAAATTTTACAAATGTGCCATGTTTCATACATTAATACAGAAATTATATTTGAAGGCTTCTATCTTTATCTGATGCTATTTTTATAAATAATTAACAGCCATCCATTATTGTATGAAAACTGTGTATTTTATAAAATTTCAATTCTTTTCAATTGTGCCCTAAAATTTCGGGCCTAAATGTTCCACGATTCAATGATACCAAAAGAAATATTCAATCAGATGTCTATACCAAGTTCGTCGTCTAAAATGAATAAAAGAATATCCATGGTCCGGTTTCCACAGTATTCATTTTTACGACGGCGTTCCTTCTATCTGTTTTCAAGCCTGTGGTGACCCGAGTATCGCCTGGTCGAGCGGAATAAATGGTTCTGGAGTCCGTTTACATCTAGGGGAAAGGGGATTGGCAACGATGATGACGATCAGAAATTTTCACCTACCGTTGAAAATCGTAGTCGATTTTTGAATCTGAATAAATTGCGATAGTTTCAGTCGGTCTAAAGACGCGTTTTACTTTCGACGAGGTCGTCGATGAATTTACATTTTGTTTAACAAAGCACGATCGTTGGAATATATAATTTTTTCGATAATCGATCGCCACTCGCACGCACCTACAGCATCGTATATGGCGAGACTTCTAGTGAAAGGGGGTTGCCTTTAGAAATCCTATATTATTCAAAACAATATTACAAATTTATAGAAAATTTATGGTTTGTTTTGCAAATTTGACTATTTTTAATTAAAACCCTTTTTAAACCAATGATTTTTAGGGTTAATATAGTCTGGCATAATTTTGAAGGTATTTAGTACAAAATAGGTACTTTTCATGTTTTATTATATTTATAACGCTTGAAAAATTAATATTTTTCTCCAGCTTATAGATATTTTATTTTCAACCCTTGAAAAATCAACATTTTTTTCAAATCTACGGCTTTGATGACGGCTTGTAAATGAAGTATCAATAGAAAGAAATTAATAAGCCACCCCTCAACAGATAGTGCCAAGAATGCCTTATTTCCCGGAGGTTTGTTTAATTTCCCCAAGACCTCTTCGTTAAATCGTATCTTACTAAAACCCCGAACACATTGTACGAACTTTCCCGCCGTAATTAAAGAAGTTCTCGAACGTGTTCGATCTGGCCTGATAAGGCGAGGGTGTACGCGTCGGAAGTAATTAACATCGAGATGCCGAGAATAAAATCGTAACGCGAGAAGCCAGGGCGTACGGGGGGGGGTGGAAAGTGAGTAAAGACAGGCAACAAGTAAACGAATAACTCACCTTGCGTACCCTTCGAGCGAAGGACTGCGCCTAAGTAGGCCACGTAAATCCCCGGAACTTCAATTCTCGGTGTTCCACTTCGTCATGTCTAACCGAGTTCTTAGTTCCATCTTCCGGTGCTTCGAAGTTGTGCAATCGGGTACACCGTTATCGGTGTCGCGACTCGACAAACCGTGGATATTTTTCGTCCTGAACGCATCGAGAGAATCAGTTCTTCAGGTATCACTAATTATTCCAAACGTGATACCCTGAACACCGATTGATAAAAGACGATCTCCGATAGCCAGTTCTTCAGAGTTCAGAGGATGCTCTGATTGATAAGAAAAGGAGCAAGCTGATCATCGCGTATCGGAAGCATCCTCGAGGATGTTCTACAGGCCCTTGCGATCGTTTTAACGATCGCGATCGATGTCCACTGTCTTTCGTTCTCACCCGCGCACCACATAACTCGAGCTAGTGTCAGGATGTCGTTTAGGGTTGAACAGAGAGAGAGAGAGAGAGAGAAAAAAATAATGGGAAGGATAGGAGGAGCGAATCGATGACGATGACGTCGAAGAACCGTATCGTACGTTTCAAGAGTAATCTAGAAAGACATTGTCGGTCCTTGGTCGACGGAAGGACTCGTGCGGAAGCGCGCGACTTCCGGCTGTTGTCGCGATTCAAACTGCGGCCCGAATGTGGCACGACGTCGGTGCTCGGCCAACGGACACGCGGCGTGAATTCAAGTGAGCGCCGTTTGAGCGTCGCGATGCCGTGCACCGTCGCCAACCTCGTTCCAGGGAACGCTTGCGCACCAGTGTCCGGCGCCCTTCGACGTCCCCGTACCAGGGATGAATCGTTTCTACGTCGCGTTGTTATCAATTCACCTAGTTTTCTTCATAATCGCCGGGAACCCGGGGCGTCGGTTCGCCCTGTGAATTAACAATGAGCCACTCGATCGTGCTGACGACACGTGAACATTGTCGCCCAATGATTTTTCGTCGTCCGTCATCCGAGTGAAGATGTACCACTGTTGCTCTATTTGGTGTTCATTGCATTTCTTGCATGGATATTTTTTTCTTTCTTATAATCATTTTCTGGCTGGGTACTTATTATCATTTTAATTACGTTACACTTGAATTTTCATTACCATTTGTAGATAAGAAAAAAAAAGGAACGAAGGTGCTGAATACCATTAGCATAGCATTAATGATACGAAGAAGAGAAATGAAAATGAAAAATTAATTATTTCTATCTTTAAAAATTCTCATTATACCGTGTTGCACCAAGCTTAGTCGTTTTTAGCGTAAACACTAGGTAGTTTTAATTGTTATATTGTGTCTCAACCCCGAATCCCAATTTTTACACTGGAAGTCGCACACTCTCTCCAAAATCACAGATAATATTAATATTACAGTAGACTCACGTTATATTGCCGTGGTATTCTCCTTATCACGTAGTCCTACTAATTATACGAGTTTACGTCGCAACGCGGAGTGATCATGTCGATTAGCGTACAGCTTTCGGAGATACACGACACGCTGCAAACTGTGCAACGGCAGTAGGTCGGCGCATGCAAAGCTCTATCGGTGATCCCAATCTTCTCCTTTGACGAGGATGTGTGATCGAGCACAGTCCAAAATTAACACCGTGCCACAGGAGCTACGAGTGAAGCAACCTACCGTCACGAATACAACACAGAGAAATCAGTTGATTTGCTCCTTTGGTGCAGCTTCTTGATGATTCTTTTGATAAACTAGGTTAAAGAAAAAAATATGTTATAGTAATTCGTAAAAAAAAATTCACACCCCCTTAATTAATTATACTGTACAAAATATTTTAATTGTGTGTCAAAATTAATATAACTTTATTAGTTATATTAATATCACCTTTAAATCATACATAGAGTCACCAAAGATCGACCTCCAATTAAAATATTAATTTTTTAAATAAATTATTTCCAATAATTAAAATCAGTCAACGAAAAATCGCAACAAAGTGGCGACCACTTAGCGAGTTTAAAGACCAATTAAAATGGTCGAATCTCAGTTCCTGCATCAAAGGAAGTTACAATCGTTAGGCCCAAGGCGATTCAGCTAAAAAACGATCAGCTTCTGTGGAGCAAGTTGAAAACGTTTCCCCTGGTAGGAAGGAAATCACAGCCATGGATATCTGTTTGAACGAGGGTAATATCAGTGAAAAAATACGGAAAGGGATGAAGTATTTTGGTAGAGTTGAAGAGTGACGAGAGAGCACAGGTAAAGGTATGGAGTCTCTCAGAATGACGTCGCGTCGGCAACTGGAATGGATGAATGGAGTGGTGTGACGAGGGTGGTCAACGTGAGAATGTTCTCATGAAAAGAGAAAGAAAGAGGAAATGGTCAGAGACCCTCATCATCGTCCGCTAATATTTACACATGTATATACAAAAGCCAGCTTGGTTACCAAAAGAACGATCTCGTTGGTATTCTCTGACAAAGATGCCGGAAATTATGGAAGTCGCTTCAGTGACCGCATCTAACCCTCTTTAATACACCTATAGACGTCCACCTATCTATCATCGTGTGCTATCGTGTACGGAAAGAGGATTAATTAATAATAGAAGAGAGGGTTTGAAGTGCATGTGACATCATAGTGATAGGTAGATATTTGGAACGTGTTTATTAATATTTTGGTGTTCGTATATTTTGCGAAATCTTTGAATAATATAATTTTAATTATTAACAGAAACATATTTAATATATCATCTTTTTTTAAATTTGAAGATATTCACATTTATCACTTTAGTCTTTCCCAAAGATCCGAAGGTTTTTCATCTTTTAAGGTCAACAATACTCCATTTTCTGAATTTATCTGGGTCGTTCTAAACGTTTTCAATTGCAATTCCTCCGACTAATATAGCTGTGATAGAATTCAAATTATAGTCGGTATAGTAGGATGTGACATGAAAATGATAAGGGGCTTTAGAGACCCCTGTTTTATACCTCGTCTGCAGTTTGCCACTTTATTAATAAATGACAATAATGGTACCTGTTTACAGTATCTTCTAGTGATAAAGATTGAATAGTAACATCATTGACAAAGTCTATAATGAATGATTTATCATAAAAGATTCTATTAATGCTAATGAAAGATCAGAAATGCTTATTTTATGAAAGAACTAATTTTTCTCGTTTCTTAGTTTCCTAACTTACTGTTAGATAACGCCAGAGGTACAATTACCTGAACCCCTTGACTTTAAATTAACATATAAAAATAGGGCTTTCAAAGATATATATATAACTTTTATCAATAAATATTTTTGACTTTAAAAAGTAATTAAAACTATTTAAATTATGTTAATTTAAAGTCGTATTATTTATCTGCGAACAAAATCGATGTTGGTAATATAAAATCCTCGGTAGTATAGTGGTCAGTATCCCCGCCTGTCACGCGGGAGACCGGGGTTCGATTCCCCGCCGGGGAGGATTTCTTTTTTCATTTTTGGGTTTTTTTGCTAACTAATTACACTAAATATTCGATAAAAGCGACAAAGATCTGAAGGATCAAACTCATCCCCACCACTGTAGGGTGTTTAGCGATTAAAAAAATTTAACGATTCTTAAAAATACATGGAATTTTAATAAAAATAACACCAATTAATCTCGTAAGTGTTCTTTATTTTTTGTAAAATTATACAGCCAAAATAATATCGTAATTTATGTTGCAAAATTTCAGAACGTAGACATATTCGATTCGCGTTATCATTCCTCGTGGACAATTTATTCGATCAATAAATTATTCAGCGTATCGAAACGATTCAATAGGTACTCGTTATTTATTCCCTCTAGCAACGTTAACAAAATGATAAACGTTACACATTACAATGCAGTCTCGCTACAATCAACGAAAGCCACTTAAACTATCTTGTAGGTGTTCTTTATTCTTCTGTAAAATCATACAGGTGTAAGCGACCAGAGTCTACACAATGTAGTCAAAGCGAGATACAAGTGACATGATCGTTCAAGGGACAAACGAAGATCAGAGTGTCGTTTATGGAACCATTTGAAATTGAAAATTCCTTATTTTTCTTCTTCTCTATGTCGAATTATACGACACTACTGAAACATCGTTCTCCCTTCAAATACACAGAACCGGCTTTAGCGTGTCTGTCATCCTGGGCGAGATCCTCCCAGCCCCAAAAATTGCTCAATAATAGCGTATGCATATAAAAATTTTCCAGCTCAAAGATGGTGCATTTTTTAAAAATTATATTTAAGGCGCCCTTGGGTGTTCATCCCCCTGGGCCTAACCTCGCCCTCCCCCAAAGCCGGTTCTGCAAGTACACACACACGCGCGCATACACACACATCACACGCACACACTTGCAAATTCAGGTGGCTCGAAACGCGCGAAATCTTTCGTAAAAATCTTATACAGAAATTTGCCGTTCCCCCGTGATGAACGCGTGATTTAAAAAAAAAAAAAAACTTAATCGTGAAAATACAGACGTGTACACCTAAGGTCTAAGAAAAAACTAGAAATTCTTTGCAGATTAATTATCTAAAATATATGTATATATATGTATGGATGTATCAGCTAAAAATTTGCAATTAAATTGTTGAGTAATTTTTCACGAACAAACGAACAATTGAAATAAGTGATGCATTTTTATACAAATAGCTCTATAGTACGTAAAATTTGATTTCCCTTTCTTCTTCCTCCTACTACAATATAGATATATAATATACATATATATTTATATATTATATAATATATATAATAGCTAATAAATAATCCGTAGTTAAATTTAATTAGTTTAAATCCCGTTTATCTGACGGTACCTATCCAACGCTTAAAGTATTAAATCGCTTACAATTTATCTCGTTTCGTCCATAATTCTTCAAAAAAGGAAACTCTCCTTTGTATTAGTTTTATTACCTACTATACCCTTATTTAATAATGATTCATTATATAACGAAGTCGTGTACGATGGATTACCGATGCGTTTAGATCACCATTCGAACAGCCTTGAAGAATATCGCGATAAATTAGGGAAATTACAATTATTCCTCATTTTTTTATTACTGGGGTAAAGCAAAGGCAAACGCGAGGCTGAGGAAAAATAATGCATTATTGAAAAATGTTTATGACGACGAGGATTAAGGAACACGGTTTGAAGATATTTTGAGAACAAATTATTTTCATGCATTTAGAAAAATGAAGATTTCTCGAATTATTATTGCTAAAAATTCTTTAATTGAAGTGCAATTTTCTTTTTAATTAAGGGTATAATGTATAGGCAACAAAATTTAGTTGACAAATTATTTTATAGAAATTTTCTTAAAAAGGAAATTATTTACAATAGAATTTTTTTATTAGTGTTATAAACACAAAGAAATTCCTTTTTCCTGCATGCAAATCGAATATTTTTCCAAAATTTAGTAGTGATAATAATTATTGAAAAAAAGCGTCAAGAATTTGGAGGAGAGAACCGTTGCCCTAATTAAATGTTATATGCAAACTAACCATAATTTAATGCAAAATATCTAAAAATAGAATGGTATGGAAAAAGTGTCCTTATTAGTATAAATAACAAACTTTGTCATTTTCATACATTTTTGTTAATTTTCATGGAATGAAAGAAATAACAATTTCGCTAATTAGAAGTTTCCTATTTCAATTTCGTATGAATGAAGCGATTTCAGTGATGATTCGTGTGAAAAATGAAATTTCATTTTTTTTGGGGAACAGGCAACGCGTGCTCTCGATGTTTAATTCCTCGCCGCTCGATAATTCCAATTACAAACACGCGCTCGGTGATTAAGCTCGAATAGACACTTGATTTCCGATTCATCGAACAAACTAGTTCACGAATGGACGAATTCTGAAAAATGAACGAGCGAAGAAAACAGTCGACAGAACGAAATCTTCAGGGACGTTTAAGCGTTAAGCATACAATTTTAATCGGATGTAACATACGCGTGCAATAATGAACTCCTCTTTGTCGCAGACGTACATACGTATAATATCTATCAAATGTACAAATAATTACGCGAAAATTGCGAACATGAGAGGTCGATCGACGAATAAAACCTGTTCGATCAATTTCATTCGGATCTTCGCTCTATGTGTTTGAAATTATGTACGCCGAGAGAAACGCGAGAGAAACAATCGTCGATCGCGTTAGATTCTTTGGTCAGGAGACTAAAATACAAAGATCCTTGGTGATTTTATAATTATCTGTTACAAATTTTTGGAATTTAACACTATTGAAGTAATTTTTATTATTACTATATTTTCCTGCCACTTTTCAAATCACAGAAGCGCAGAAAAATTTCGTGCGGGAATATTCAAATACTCAAATTTAAAATAGTAATTAAAAGGAGTAATACTAAAGGCACAGCGAAGAGACTAAGTTTTGCAAAAATGAGACTTTCTAAAAAAAAATAAAACGTCTGAAGAAATGTAAGGGAACCTCGGATATAATATTTTTTCCTGAACACTTGATATTTTTCGCGTGGTTTCGAAATTCTATCTCTCGCATTTCCATTCACACATTCACTTCACAACCCAGCCACAATAGCGAATACACAATTGATTTCGGCGTGACGCTTTGAACAAGCTGAATATTAAGACGCATCTACCACGAAGAAATAGAGTTTCGCTATATTTTTATCCGTTTTATCTTTTCTTACTTCTCAATCTAACGAACAAACAGTGTTTATTAGAGTTTATGTATATTTATATATGTAATAATAATAATCATAATAATAATCATTCATAATATCAATTCATCCCAACAACAAGTTTTAAGGTATCTTTTTGATAGTATTTCTGTTATTATTCATTTTTTTTTTTTTATTCTTCAGTTCCCTTTCGTCTTTCTTTTTCAATCGTACTTTCTTCCTCGTCAATATATCTCTGTTCATTATATATATTTATATATATATATTTATTTATTTTTATACTTCTTTTATATATATATATGTATAGACTGATATCAACACGTATAACATCGAATTCATCTATTAATCTTTTTTGTTTTTTCATTTTCTTTGGAGAAAACTGCGATAGCTGAATGAATTCTTAATTACAAAGTCTCGTTTTTATTTTTCGATCGGAACGAGATCGATCCCCGATCGCTCATGTCGACTTTTTTATTTAGTTTCGGCGTTCCATTTTTTGCATTTTGACCTGTGCCTTTATCAAGTGCCTCGTGAACACTTATTCTAAGAGAAAACGAAATTTCGAGGATTTTGATTTCCTCAACTTCGAATACACAGGGTATTGTTCTTCTCTGTTCTTTAACGTATGTGATTTTTTTTTTAATTTTTAGTTTTGTCGAACGGACACGCGCAATCGTTGCAATTACTTGTACACACACAGACAGCTTAGCCTTTTCTAATCGTGGAATGAAACGGTGATGTGTCTTATCTTTCTTCTTTCTTTGCTTTTCTTATTTTGTATCTCGATTTCGTGGCTGCAGTTTAATCGTTTGCGATCTTACATCTGCTGATTTTTCTCAGATTTTTTGAAGTTAAGACATAAGATCGCTAAGGTATTAAACTGAAGTGCAGTTGGTCAAATCAAAACATAAACTCGGCAGTAATCATGATGACTCTATCCTGACACGGTGCGTTGACATTCATGATCCTATATATATGTATAGATATATTGTATATATAGTACTGTGCAGTCGATAAAAACAAGGAATTTTTGAATGAATATTTTACGTATCACGCGTACAGGTGATTTAAATGAATTGCCATGTTGAAAATGGAAATCATAAAATGAAAACTTCCTCCTATTTCCACGAATTTTCAATGATTGGGAGCATAATTTTTAACTAAAAATTATAATTACATTCCATTCATTATCTTATCACTTTGCTCATCTTATTTTAATCCTTGGATTTACAATTCCTTTTCTATTTCCATTTTTTAAATTTTCTAAATTTTAAATTTTATCAGATATTTCAAATATCAATATCGATGACAAATCGAACAGAGAAAGCATTCATTTTCTACTTTCCTTTTCTCATAAGGCAATTCATTTAAAATACCTACACATGCGCCGGAATGTGATCAAGTAGCTAGTGGTTAAAGCTTCCGCTTCCTTCAATGATAATTGTACAAAAACTCGTTCGCACGCTGGTTTAGCCTGCAGTGAAACATGGCAGTATTAATCAGTAAGTAGACAGTGTTAATACGATATGATACAGAGAGCGAGTGCAATCGGAAATCACTCCTGTAACGACAGTCGCGAATCATGCATCGAGAGACAACGGTGTGTCTTCATTTCCATGGTGTTTCTCTTCTGTTCTCATTCAGGATTTTCGAGGACGAGGTTTCATTTTTCCCATATGTATATATACATTTTCGAGCCAGTTTGTGGCAAGTGTGTCTCACAACGTGATTCGCACACACACAGAAGTATAGCGTGTCATTGTCATTGGAATCGAAGTACCATTATTAGGCGAAACTTATCGACGGCGTTCGATGGGATCACTATAAGCTAAATTTTTGAATATCTGCGTGAAAAGGATGTTATCCTTGTTTGGTGTTCGATGAACTTTCCTGATAATTTCTAAGTCGTTTGTTATCAGACCTGGACAAATATTAAAAATAATGACCCAGAAGAAAGTAAAAGAGACATCTCTATAAAAAAAAAAAACAACCATCAGGCCTTTGTACTCGAAGAAGGTTCCCCGAAATCTCAGCTCTGCCTCCACGTTCGTCCCTCGCTCGTGACTTTTCTCTAAATTACTTGGTACGGTTAATTAATTATTTGGTACGATCATTGGCGCTTCTAAACACCGGGGAAACTGTCTGTCCCAGCCACGAATCGTCCCTTCTAATGTCTTTTTTATCCCTCCAACTCCCCGTGGACGTTCGGATACACCCGGGACTCGACCGTTTCCGTCGATACGATAAAACTTGAAATGAAAAAAAAAAAAAAAAACAAAGGATCTCTATCGTTACGTAAATAACACCAGCTCGTTCGTTAGCGAACCATTATTTAATGACGACGATTAATTCGACTGCTGAAACCGCTAAGTAGTACGTTTCCAGGTTAAGCTTCGACCACTTAAGTTGTCGGTCTGGCGCTTGTCCGGTCGAGTATCCTCGTTGATGATCAGCTCAAGGGTCTAGACCTCGAGTGGTTTCCTTCTGGATCGTCCCCGATCGCGTGTCCATATTTTATTTAACAGAGAACACATTTAAATGGGCCATCAGTCAGAGAACTCTGATAGGACCCGACGAGATTTCAGGATTAATCGGTGTCGTTTAAAGACACAATTGATCCTGAAGAGCATTCGTCCATGACCACGATCGACGTTCTGTTGGACGTGGACGATCGGAGACGGTCCCGATACAAATTCCTAGGTGCACCTATGACAATATTCGCTGAGACTCGTCCTTAAAGCAGCCATTTCGCTACCAGAATCATGATCAACTGCGGTGCCAGACTGGTGATCGACGCGGTTCCGGTCACTCTGACGTCGCTATCCTTCATGAACACCTTGTCGATCACGTGGATGATGCCGTTGGTACACTCGACGTCTGGACGGAACACGTAAATCCATTTCCCCTCCCACTCGATCTGGTAACCTGTAAAGAGAAACGATTTTTCATCGGTAAATTGATGATGAAGATGTTGAAGGCTGACTGATGGGGTATCGGGTGAAACGAAGCGAGTTGCGATATTTTTGGCTGCAGCGATAGACTGTTTCCAATGAGCGTTCCTTTTGTCGAGCATTAAATTGGCCGATTATCATACTAAGTGGCGCGTTTCGAAATTATAATTGTTTTGGCTACGAAACATAAAGACGCAAAATGCATTAGCTATATTTGGGCAGGATAGATTCATTAGTTAAATTTTTTTTTTTTTGATTGAAAAAGATTGAATATTTGATTCGTAATTGTTATTTGAGGAATTTAATTTTGAAATCATTTTATTATATTAATATATTGACGGTCACATAAATTAACGCGTTACAAATTTGTAAGGCAATAATATTCGTTACAAGCATAAAACACATTGGCAATTCGCGATTCGCAGACGAACGAGCACGTAGCAATTAGCACCGGGGGGTAATCAAGGCATTTGCATTTAAATGGCTGTCGAAAGGTGCATAATAAATCGTCTTGCGGTCTCGACCCATAATTGTGCACGTTCTTTCTCGGTCACCACTTACCGAGAGTGGCCGGAAACCGCGAAATTGTCGTGTATCGAAATTGAATCGTGTCACAATGAATTTTTCTCGTCAGTCAAATCGTTTAAACCCTTTCGCTACCAAGAGCGACATAATCGTCCGGTATAAAGCATTTACATTTTAACATAGCAATCATGCAATAGAAATTGTAAAAATGACAATCAACATAGAAAATAAGGCAAATTCATGAATTTAATATACAAATGTACAGAAGCATATTTTGGCAAAGACGACCATAGCGAAAGGGTTAAAAATAGTATAATTATGAAAAAAAAAACGATTAATAAATCATTCTAAAATGGTTTCATCGTATAAAATTTTTTATTTTTTATTTTTTGAGATGGTAAATTTGATTCTTGGAAGGCAAATGTCATATATTTTATAATAGAAAGATGATTTTGTTAATTTTCTTTAAAATAAATTGCATATCTTGTTTGATAACGTGGTGTGATACAAAAAGCTTGTCGTGAAGGGTGTAAATTAAAAGTGACCCCAGATAACTCGAGCCGAGGACAATTTACAGGTGTCCATATCGTTCTGTTTCACATTCGTTTTGGCCATTTATCGTGGCAAAAGGAAATAGCGACCAATGTGTTTCGCGTGGAAACATTCGCATCTATCCAAATTCGTAAGTTCTTGTTTCGCTGTATTTTTTTTCTTTCATGTGAAATGGATATAACACAAATTTACACAGACTGATCTTTTTTTGTTTAAATTTAATTTAAACTTTAATTTTAATTTTACCCAAAAAGCTCAAAATTAAAGTCACTACATAATTCTCAAGCAAATCTGCATTGATCCAAATGAAAAATGTAATCAGCAAAAGCAGCTACAAGTAATTAATAATTATTTGCATATTATACAGCCTTTTGCAGTAAATTAGCTTGCAATATTATCTTTCAACTAATTTTGTCTTATTATTGTAGAACCAAGAAAAAGGATTCTATAATAAAAGAGGGTGAGACAAAGAAATATGAAAGGCTGCTGCGTCTATCTAGCTCGATGAACGTTTTCGATTTATTCGGATGCGAATCAAAGAAAGTATGTTTCCTTTCATCGTGCGCCCAAAAAAAGCAATAATGTGAATAATTGTGAAGCAAAGCGCGATCTACGTATTTTGAGTACAATTAAGCATTCCTTTCAAGCATCGAGCCTGCATGAAACGCGCGTACTTGATTGATTTCGAAGGTAATCGCAACGAAGGAACATGTTTCCAAAAGTGCGAACGAGGACACGTGTTCAAACGATTCTCGTATATTGCTTTCGTGAAAGTTTCGTCACTTCCTGCTATACGTCGATTGAGTAATTTTCTTTGATATTTGCCGACTTGTAGAGATCGAAATTGTGTAGATATGTTAGGCATCAATGTCTGTTTTTTTAAAGAGTTTCCGTATGAAATTTGTATATACTATCCATAGGTTTAGCTAGGATTCTCCCTAGGCACCCCAGGGTTATCCCTAGATTTACATAGATCTTCCCCTAGGTTCAATCAAGGTTTCCCCAGGGCTCTCCTTAGATTCACCTAGAGTCCTCCCTAAGTATTCCCAGGGTTCTCCCTAGGTTTACTCAGGATTGTCCCTAGATTCACCCAGAGTTCTCCCAGAGTCCTCTTTAGATACTTCCAGGGTTTCCCAAGATAGAAAGTAAATGGAGAAAGGCTTCTTCCTCTACCTCCCTCCTTAATCAAGAAAAGTTTACATTCCACTTAAATGTACACTCCTCATATTCTTCTCTGATTATTAATTAAAAGCAAGTATAACAGTAGGAATGCCTATTTTAGGCTCTCCTTAGGTCCTCCTTAGGATCTTCCTAGCCTAGAAGGAAAGTGATGAAAGCTTCCTCCCTCCATCCTTTCCCTTAACCCATAAAAGCCTTCGTTGTACCCAGGTGTACAATAGTCGAGTGTACGCGCGTTAAACACGGTGTGCGTGAAAATGTGCGAAGAATCCTTGACAAATCGACAATGTGTGCGTTGCTCGTACGTGGTGAAAGCACGTGTCGTCGCTCACCGGCGACGTCTAAACACTGAACTCACTCACCGAATGTTTCTGGACGGATCGCGTTTTCATCGTACTTGTCATCTAAACGTAACGAAATAGTACCAGGTTTGAGATTGACCAGGATGGACTGTACTAGTTACGGAGCTTTCAACGAAGCTTTTCAACTCGTTAAATCCGTTCGCTAAACGACAACACGACAACAACAAGGAATTTGTTCTGGACACATTTACGGTTGAGTAGTGACGATATTTGAAACAAACGTTCAGTGTATCTGAGAAGATATCTTGGATCGTATTGCAACAGAGTGCTTATGCAAATTCATCGGTGGAGAAAGGATCATTTTCTACTCACTTTCACCGTAGTCCCGGATACGAAGCTTCAGGCTGTCTCTGGCGGCTGGAAGGATTATGGTGTCGTTGTGTTTCATTTCCTTTAGCTTTGCCATTGTGAACGCTTCGTCTGCTATCACCAGGTGTCGTTCCAGGATTTGTTTCGTCTAAAATATCAATTATTTATATGTTATGAATCAAATTAATTTTGTTAATTATTTTCTTAATTTTTACCAACAAAAAAATACATTTCTGAACTCTCGCTAGTTGCAGTAATAAGGGAACCAAAATTTTCTAAAATTGTCCCATTTTTGTACCATTTCTTTCTTTAGAGCAATTTTCGAGTGTCATTAACACTATTGATCAGAAGAGTATAGTACTCACGTGATAGCTGAAGTCATTCATAAAAATTTTCTTAGTGGTAGAGGGGTAACTGATGGCTGCTGACTTCCAGGCATCTTCTCGGGGAGCAAAGTAGGTGAAACGCTTCGTGGTGTCGTTCAATTGATCGTTGAAATCACGCCGTTGTCCCAGAAAATAGGTGGTACTTGAAGAGAAAGAATAAATGTTAGAAATTTATCAGTATTTACAAATAACCATCATTTATAATAGAAATTCTCATGAAAAATAGAGATATATAAAAATTGTTTCTTTATATAATATTTAATTCAAAACACTCTTTCACGAGACAGAAAAAGTGGACGTTGTGGATCTTGATGTTTGCAAACGTACATCAGTAACGAATAGCCTAGATAGTAGAGGAAAGTAGTAACATCGATGAATTCTCCGGGTATCATGGTATGGGGTGATGGAATGCTGACACTACCATCCATCCACTGCATCGAGTAACGATAGCTATCGTATAAAGGGACTAATGGCATTAAAGCCAGTGCATAACTGACTGCTTCCTAGTTGCCGTTTGCCTAACGATTCTCCGTAACAAGATGGGAAACTTGCTGATCACCCTCATGTCCACTTTGTTTGCGATAATATATTGTCCTACACTGAATTTCTACCTGAAAATGTCTTGGCTCGAAACTAAACTACGAGAAGGTATTTTGTGGGGTAAAGTAGAAATATTTAATTCTAAGTGATTTTAATTAGCTGCCATTTCTGTCCTAAATTATTACCCGCGTATTCCTGATTATCATAAATGAGTAGTGGGTAGTTATCCTAGAAATGAAATTCTCGAAAATATGAAATTGTAGATAAATAACAATATACATATTAAACTTGATTATTTACAACGCGAAGCTTCATAGAATGAAACATCGTCGGCATAAATGTTTAGGTACTGATGGCCACTCGTTTGAAAAGAGGTTTTATCGCTACAGAAGTTTATTTATTGATCATCGGGATATCGTTTAATTGGATTTTCCATTACCGACGCACGGGTAATTGAAATAACGAGAAGAGAATTAAATCACGATGGATTTAACTTGGAAATACATCTACGATACGAGCGTTTGTAAATGTGACTATTTCGTTGAAAGCAATCTAGTGGAAAGAAAATACATTTTGAAAAACGAACATTGCTGAATAATAGATTTACAGAGGATCAAAATGTGTTAATAAAAGTTAATCAATGTTCAACATATTCTTGTCTCACTATATTAACTAAAATAAATTACTAATATTAACTTTACTATCTTAATTTGAAAGAATGAAGCAATTGATTAACCATCGAATTTACCTATCTTACGTGAATCTCCTGGAACGAAATTCATTTATTAGTTAAACTTAGGGTGATGGTATCGATAGAGAATTGGGAACAATAGGGTTCGATACGAATTTAATAGATCGACGTGTAACCCTAGAACTACCCAATTTCCACCGTAAGGTTTACTGTTTATAGTTTCTGTCAAGTGGAGCACGTTTATAGTAATTGGAATAGAGATTTGTTACTACATTTTAATTAAATTAAAGCATGAAATTTGAAATTTGAAAATTAATTATTCCTATTCTTAATAATTAGAACTTCGATACATGCCCATCTTCACTGTGGCATTCAACGTGTTAATTACCATAACAAATAAAAAAATAATAATTTATACTCACTTAAGCATGGGGTCAGTCCTAAGTTTATCGAACACAGTAGTATATGGTACACCAAGAACCCTATCAATGATGTGGATCAATCCATTGGTAGCAGCAATGTTTGCGGTGACCACTGTTGCATTCACGCCACCACCTTCCACGGTAACAATCTGATTTCCGCTTGGTTCTTGAACTACATTGAAATAGAGCTTCTTCCTGTCTGCCGCCGTAGACACCTATAATAAATCAATGAATTTTTAAGATAACCATAAGAGATTTAACGTGCTTGAAAACACTGAAACAGCGATAGAGGGTACAGAGGAAGTGAAAATGAATTTGTTCTTCGAATAAATCAAATCCTTGAGTCTTATAATTATTTATAAGTTGATAAAGTTTAGAAGTTTAGAATTAAATTATCAACATTGTGCAAGCTGATTTACAACTTGGTAAATTATTTTGTAATTAACAAGCGACCCACGATTTTATTCGAAGAACTGTTGAAAGTCAGCCTCGTGCAAACAAGAACTCGTACATATCTAACTGCGAGTTACGACAGAAGACGAGGGGCAGAGTTAAAAGTTATGCACGCTATCCTGCTGGAAAGTTTCTCCAACAGCGAAGAAAGAAGAGAATTGGAGGGAATGTAGTTAGATAGTTGGCAATAAGTCTTCTTCGTTATGTGTGCATCTGTATGTATTCGTGTAAAAAGGAAAAAGAAACCTAATGCAATAATTTCCTGAAGAGATTCGTGATTCAGCATAATTTCATGCTGTTAATTTTATCTACTCTTGTGGTCTTATTATAGGTATTTGGTTATCATTCGGTTATCTTCCAAAATTACATATGCCCCCATGGCTCCTTAAAAATTTGTACTGGTCCCTTCATTTTTTTAAAACTTTGAGATTCCAGGATTTTACAATTTCAGAATTAAAAATTCCACAATTCTAAGATTTTAGAATTCCACGATTCCGGAATTCAAAATTTCACAATTTAATGAAAGCGGAAGGGAGGGAGAAGAAGCGATCTAAAAAATAGAGAAAGAGAGACGCAGGGAGTAGAAAAGAGTTTAAGGGCAGTGATTCCTTTTCTGGTTGATCCCCTGCTCATGAATTTTCCTATTTGCACTTTGCACCACTTCCAGTTACTTTTCTGATCTTGAGTTGCCGTCGTATTCGTAGATAGATGCACGTACTGGCGGGACTAGCGACTAGCTGCTTCAAAGGGTAGATCGAATAAATTCCATGAAAATCCATGCCTCTCTTGCAAAGAATTTTCCTATAATCCTCTTTCTGGAAGAGATCACTTCTCTTCCTTTTATTTTTTATTTTTTTATTCCATACGATTCATGCACCTTCTATGTTCTTCATTTTACGTTTCATTCGATTTTTCATCTTCTTTTGCATAAATTTATTATACCTTTTCTTTTCAATTTATTTTAAATTTATTCTTTCATTTTTGTTTTCTGATAAATTTTATGGTGATATGAACCATTCTCAGTAGTTGGTACAAAATTAATAATTCCTTTTGTTAACTAAATTTTACTGGAAAGTAGCAAAATTATCTAACATTGTTTGGATAAATCCCAGTCGAGTGAAGTAAATCAGCACCTGTTAGATATCTTCACCAAAGTATACATAATTCTTTGTTGCTTTAATTCCGCTTGTTTCGCGATTCCGTTGAATCCAGCCGAGTTGTAAGTGCCATTTATTGTCCTCGAGTGAACAAAAATTCAAGCGGATTGCGTGCGTTGTACAACGTCGAATAAATTAATTACGAATGTACACGGGTTGGACACAGTTGTAGAAAAAAAAAAAAGGGAGAAGCATAATCTCGTACGAGACTGGACAGGTCGCGTTACGAAAAACTCCAGTGTTTCCCTCCCCACAACTGTTTTATCTTTTCATCGTGAGCTGTAACGGGGTGTCATAAAGCAGCGGTCTGATATAAAACATATCCTCGAGATAAATTGGTGTGAAAGCAACGTCCAGGAGCTGCTTAATGCAAATCGGTCCAGCTCTGGAATGAAAAACCGCGTACATTTCGAGCGACCAGAGTTTCTGCAGAACGATAAAAAGAAGAAACAAATGCTAGTTCAGATTTAATATCCATGTAAAATTGTATAAATTCCTTTTTTCTTATTCTCAGAGTACACACAGGATTGTAAGATTAGGTGGATTTTAAAAATATCCTGTTCGGACAATTGAACTAAGGAGGACAAAATTCTAAGGTAGATCTATGTGTAGGTATTAATACTTCAAGTCTGGTCAGTGATTGTCGATTTTAATCAGAGAATGCAATTACGCGATATCAGCGTTATAGCTAATTACACTTGAATATCCGTGCTTCAATCACTCGGAACGTCGATATGGAACATTGCCTTTAATTACTACCTTCGCTTGTTAATAAATTAACATTCTACTGGCGCGTATAAAGTGTCATAGCGTGCGTAATCAAGATTGCCTGACTTTAGTTTTGCTACTAATTAATACTTAATTGACAGAAAATGAAATATATTCCACGTATAATACAGACTATGTGCAAATAATTGAAGTCATTTTTATAGTTTTTGAAATTAAAAAATTCTAATTTTATCTATTTCTTTTTTTATAAAAAGTTTGCAAAAGAATGGTAAAATTAGAAAGAAAATAATATAAAATAAAAAATTAAATTTATTTAAACACGATTAAATATTTTTGGTTAACAGTCCTTTTAATTTTGGATAGTAACAGGTTACAGCTTGGTCCATTGAATTCTTAATAAGAATTTAAGTTATCAGCGAACAAGGAGAGTAATGCAAAATGGAAGTGTGGCATGAATTAATTTACCAATGGATTACGATAACAGGTGAAACAGGTGTGCTGATATCGGCTCGCTAATTGTCGGTTATTAAACAACATCGATCGAGTAATACGCGCGGATATTTATTAACAACGGCTTCGAATATTGACTATACTTGCCTTCGTTTAGCATCTACGATATACACATTAATTATAGTAAACAACAAGTAAATCGTTCTAATCAGGAGTAACGAGATTTCCGCGTAACGTTGAAATTTTCGCCCAGATGTTGGTATCGATTATCGAACGAATGAAATTCCACACAAATATTTCGTTATTATCTTCTAAAAACTAATAACTGAGAGAAACTTTTAAATTAAGAGAAGGAGATTAACTTCATTTCCCTCTAAATTACTTGATTTTATTAATATTGCGTTTTCAGGGTTTACCTTATCGACTTTTTCTTATTTTCATTATTATTTCATAAAATTAATAAATGTGATTTTTAAGGAATTTAATATCTCGAGTGATTATTATTTAAAATTTTAATATTATAAAGGTTAAAATGTAAATGAGAAGAAGAGATGAATAAAAAGTAGTAAAAAAAATTTAATATAATATATATTATAAATAATACATAATATATAATGTAATAAATAATATGACTTTTAATTACTATACATATATTATAAAATTTAGTAAATTAACCGTCCAACGAGACGAGTCAGGATTTGTTTACAAATTCTCGCGCTCGACCCAGGGTCGAAGCTCAGTTGTTTCCAGTTCTTCAAACGATTCGGTCGAGGTTTGCGTTTACTGTCTCGTCTCGTTGGATGGAGTATGGAAGGTACATATAACAAAGGAAATATTAATTCTAATTTTCCCACATATATGTTTATACGCACGTGGTGCATATAAGCCATAATCATATCTGCATTTATCTTCAACAGACCAAATTAACTGCTCTTTAGTCGCTTTTCATTGCAGGAACAGAATGGTAAATGGATCTTTAAGGATACTAAAATTGTCAAGCTAACAAATTACATAATTATGAACTTAATTCTTCTTAAATGATAGTTTCAAAAGAAGGATAATAGAATCATTATTTTTATTACAGCATGGTAGTTACACCAGGTGAGAATGATTTTAAAAATAATTCCCAGCTTACACGAATCGAAGCTGAGATCGAAGCAATTTATCAAATTGACGGTAACAGTTAAACGAATCGTGAGACCAGAAATATTTCACTTACGAAAGGAATTACGTTCGAAATCGTATTTTTCGCGGTACTTTCAGTCGTTTATTATCGCCGACTAAAGTATAATTTTTCATTCCGGATTTGTAAAACGTTTCTGCATCATCCCATAAATTTTCTCGCGCAAACGCGTGTATAAACAAACGGTAAATCCGCAAACGATGCGACGAAAAGAATCAACTCGGTTAAATTTATTCAAAGGATGTATAAATTCTTCTATAGATTCTACTAATTAAATATTATTTTTCAGACATTCCAGAATAATGACTGAATTACATGAAATAAATTTTTAATCGCCCATCATTTTGTTACATTTTTGCTTACATGGACTAAAAATTTTTTAATTGAATAAAATTTGCAGTATAAAAAGCTTTTTTAATATATCCAAGCAATTAAAAATATTTTCAAAATTGAAAAACTGTAGCAAAATCCAAAGCAATAGGGTATAGTGAAATTATACTTTCTTATAACCATTTATGAAACTGTGAGTTAACTTTTCCTCCACTGTCTTTATATTTTTTCCATCATCGCTAGAGGATACGAGGTAAAATAGCAGAGAGCTTTTTGTTATTCCACCGAAAAGTTTTGTCATGCTGATTGGATGATAATGAGCTAGCCAGGAGCGAAGAAAACGAAGGAACAGGGGTTCTTGGTGGTTGATTTTCATGAAAAGTTTGAAGAGAGAGTAGAAGTAGACCCGTGTTGTTATGACGTTAGACGTCTTTCGTCGAACTTTTACCTCACCAATCCACTTAATCCTGAGGGACCGAGCCTCCTTATCGAGTTCGTCCAGGGTGGTTCATTTTCATTTAACGCCACTTCTAGGAACTTCCGGCTCGTTTATATAACGCCCGATTAATGTAACATCGGTCCGAAGTTCGATATTCACAAGTCAATATTATTCGCAGTCTCAATGGCTCGACTCGTAATGAACTATGGTTTACTTTGAATCGCGAAACGGCTTGTTAGAAAAGGGTTTCTGCTTTCAACATTTATATGGAACATTTGTTGGAACTTCAATTAGCAAGGGAGAATCTATTGAGACAGGGGTTTCTTTTTTTTTTTTTAATTTTACTTTTCATTTTTATTAGTTTTATTATAGGACATAGTTGACCTAATGCTTTGATCTGCTAATTAAATCAATTTGTAAGAATTTATATAATGGCACTATATTGTACTAATCATTGTAATTATCAATTTTCAGATGACAATTGGAGCAAGATGGCGATTGGTGATCAACGTTTGGTGAGTCGCATGTTTTATGATACCTGTAGTTAGTTCTTTCGAAAAATTTTTTTAATTCAACCATTTGGTACCATTAAATTATGAAGTACTGGAAGAAATGATCACATTGTGATTTGAAAGTATAAGTATTTCTAGGGGTATTTTATTATTTAGTTTTGCAATCATATTATAGAAAGTTAACAAATATAATAACAAAAAAATCTCTTTAGTTTAAATACAACCAATACCAGGGTGTCTGATACAATATCTACACAAAAGTACTGTACATTTTGTCGCGATTGAAATATCCAATAAAAAATCATATATACACAGAAAATTCAACATCGACAGGTGCCTAATTAATTAGTGAAGGTGCAAACGAGTAGCATTAGAAGAAGGGCAAGCATGGGTAATAGATAGGAAGAAATTACGATTAAGTCATTAGGGGCTTCATTTATACTGGTATTAAGTACAAAATAATTGTTTGTACAAGGGTTTGAAGATCGGGATCAATATTGTAAGAATAGAATTTAGGCATAGTAGAAGAAAAAGATAGAAAGATGCAGAGAGTTTCACAATAGTGAACAGAGAAACACTGAAAGCTGTATAAATATGTAATTACCCCGTGTGACTTCTCGTTCGAGGATTTCTTTAAACAAAAAACAGAACAATAGGGTTAATCAATTTGCAAAACCTGCACTTCAGTTAGATACTTCCTTTTTTTAATTCAAAAAATATACAAATGAGGAATTAAAGTAATGAAAATGAAAATGTTCAAACTGAAGGATATTTCATATATTTTTTTTTCAATTATATGAGTAGTAATGATTAGTAATGATTAGATGTTTCAATTTGCTTTAGATTGAAGTATTATTGAAACTGGAACAGAAAATAATTAATTAATATAGGTCGTTTGGTGAATCCGAAGTTTTTATTTACTGCCACTGTTATAATGATAATAATGAATCTATAATTTTTGAAAAATTGTGTTTGAATTTTCGACAAATTAAAGAGTATTCAATTTGAAGTTGATGATCAATTAATACTCATTAGAGCAAATCGAAACTCCTTATGACACACATTATTGTACACCAAATCTTAAACCCATTTAGTCACAAATAAAGAACAAATTCGTATAAATAAATCCAGAACTTACCTGGCTGACAGTTTTGTTCTTGATTTTGTCGAGAGGTAGTCGCTCCTTAACGTAGTGAAGATTCAGGATATCCTTGACTCGTTCCTTATTCTGAAGGATCTGTTGTACACCCGGTTCTTCGAGAGCAGCATTGCTCGGTGCAAAGAGGGTAACGTCGCGAAGATGGCTTATGGTGCTCATGAATTCATCTCCGAAATCTCGAATGGTCTGGTAAAACTTGTACACCGGTCCGTCCTCTTTTTCCTAAACGAAGAAAAGGGAATTCTGTTTATCGATGTCGAGGCGTTGTTGAACTTCACTACGAGGGATCGTTAATAAAGTAGAGAGAAATAAAACACAGAAGAAAATGAAATTGATTAATAATAAAAGAAAATGAAGAACCTCGATGCTTTAATCACAGAATTTGCGAAGCATTTTTTATAGAATGGGAAAATATTATCATTTCATTCGTTTAA
Organism: Osmia lignaria lignaria; assembly: GCF_051020975.1. Classification (NCBI taxonomy): domain Eukaryota; kingdom Metazoa; phylum Arthropoda; class Insecta; order Hymenoptera; family Megachilidae; genus Osmia; species Osmia lignaria. Next base: position 11,274,356 of record NC_135032.1, on the reverse strand, counting down.
TTTAGGAAATTGGAATTTAATTTCATTAGAAAACACAATAAAACGAGTAATTTCTTTCTGACGGCTTAATTAAAAATTTTTCACATTGAAGGTCAACCAAATATCCAAATATTAAGCTTTGAAGTTTAACAGTTCTTATATGCACAAAGTGAAACGGAACAATTAACTTCGCATATTCTGCTGCGCGAAAATGACAAATAAAATGCTTGCAAAGGATGCAAGGAGAGGTATTAGAACACAAAAATAAAGCTTCAAGCTGTTTTGGAACAATTAACTCGCTTTCGCTTTGAAATGGAACACATAGAGCGGAAGTATTAATAAACTTGATTAAAATAGGTGTCGATGAAACAGACGAGATACGAGGAGAATTGTTAGGATATTTTGGGAGAATCTTTTTAATGAATCTTTTAATGGTGTCAAAATTAACGAATAAGGACAATTCACACAAACAGGTCACACTTACTCTTTTCCTTATTTTACTTTTTTCATAAAAAAATTGCTTTTGCATGTAAATTACTAATTAATATTAATATTATTCAATTTTAAATTCCATCATTATTAATTTTTCCCATTTTTTCAAGAAAAATAATATTTTTCTCCCATACTTTACGTTCTCACGGAACAAATTAATTTATCATCTTAGAAACTCAATAATTACCCGATCACGATTTTCAAGCTCTTCGATCGTGCCTATCCGTTTTCAATAGTAAAAGAGTTATGACCTGTCGGTTAAATCGGTTCTTCCACAACCAGGAAGACAACGTTTACGTTCACGACGCGTCTTTATGTCGCGATCAAACGATTCCGTGGCGCGTGCACGCGATTCATCGTGCCGTTGCAACGTTAATTCTCCGCACGACAGGATACCTGTTTCACCAGGTGAGCTTCCATGGATCAACGTTCCGCTAATTGATCGTCAATTTGAAGCACGTGAGACTCAAAGATAGAAGCGAACGTCGCGAACGTTGCTTAGAGGATCGTGACGTCGACACGTCGTTACACCGGCGAATTACAGCCTTAATTAACCCTTTCGTTACGGCTCAATTAGTGAACAGGTGTCGTTGGAGAACAAATTTCAAATTTGAACCTAATTTTAGCTCTTACAATATTAAAGGGTGAAAAGAGGAGCATCTTCCATCCATCAGGATACTATTTTTAGAATATCTGTTAAAATAAATAGATTGGTTAATAGAGTCATTATAGTAATCTTCTGTACAAAAAGTGAGGGTAACAAAAGGGTTAAGGAGCTGCTGAATGGTAATCAGCGATGCTGAATTCGTTCTCTCCTCGTTTCTCTGTGTTCATCGACCGAATTAACGTCTGACAATGAGAAAAGAGAGAATAAAAAAGGAAAGGGGAAAGGGAACCAGATAATTGAGGAGATCAGGACAAGAATGACGGAGTTTTATTTCTTTCATTCACTTTTTTGCCGTTTTATGTTACTGCGCTGGTACAGGCTATACCTTGAAAGGAACATTTGAAATTTGAAGGGGAAAAGAGAATCAGCTAAATGAATTGTTGAATTTAAATTCGAAAATTTCAATTAATTAATTAAAATGATAGTAATTTTAGTAATAGATTCTTGTTTATGAAATAATTATTTGGTATGTAGATTATGTAATTTTGTGAATAAATTGTTAATAGTTAATATCGTTTGCTAACTGAAAGTAATTAGGCATTATATAATTCATTTGGCTTTTAAATTCAATAACCCAACTTACACTGAAATTTCATTTATTATCCAATTTTTCAGCCAAAGAAAGATGAATTAATTGAAAGTTCGAAATCATATTTTAATGCCATTTCATGAATTGGAGTCAAAGAAGAGTTTAATCTTCAAATTTCAAATGTTCCTTCGTTATATGAATCGCTCCAATTAGGGAGAAAGTTGAAAGAGGATTTCCTCACTGAATACGGTTGTTATGGTTTTTAGTTTAAATGCCTGCAAAATTTAAAACTGAGGTCGAATATCTAATCTTCTTAGAACCGAAATTTCATAGCTAGCGTTTGAGATTCAAGTACACAGAAAGAAAGTTTGTTCTACAAGTTTATTATCTTATTAAATTATCGTATTTTAAATTTGTTATAATGGAATGCAAACTTTCTCCTTATAAGGAAAGATTCATTTGGTTAACCTGTATTCTGCGTCACGTTTTTCAATTTATTTTTTTTTTATGAAATATCTGAAGCTTTTAGTCAATAATATATAGCATAAATGGATCAATTGGATATTCAAGAGTAATTAGAAATAAACAATATTGGCATAGGGTACAGAGCAGAAAGGGGCATTATAGAAATAAAATTTTATTCGAATGACCTTCGAATAAAAAATTATTCATTGTTCGCAAATACAGGAAATAATAAAATGGCTCTACTTCTAAAATTCCTACAATGAACATAAATTAATAAGGGAACTTGCTGCAAACAACGTTGAGCTTTTATAGAAACGTAAAAATGGAATAGGTTAAAGAAAATTTTTTAAAAATTATTCCAACTTAAAATGTTACCAATTATTGGAAGAACATTTGTTCTGCTGAAATGGATTCATAGTATTTTTTTAAGATGAACTTTTCTTAAAACATTTTCATTTTCTTTTATCTTGAATTAATTAATTATTAAAGAATGTCTCAGAAAGTAATTAATTTTCTGTAATAAGTTAAGTTTCCAAGTTCTAATGTTAAATTTTATTGGAAAGAAGAAACACATGATTTTTATTTTATTTTTTATACTGAAAATGCAATTTTGAAATAATTTCAGAAGATTATATTTTTTTTACCATTCAATTAACATACAATATTCTGAAATAACTATTAAAAATTTCCATTCAGCATAACGAAACGTCTTCCATATTTTCTCCTCGTTTTTCATTCTTTCATCGTAGTTTTCTACGAAATTAATCTAAGAGGTCAAACTGCAGTAAGCACAGTCGGTTTCCTCCTCAAAAAACATAATCCTTCCATGAATTATTAAATCACCCATTAAATCCCCTTATCACAAAACACCATAGATATACAAATCAAACAATTGCAAAAGATCAATGGAACAATTGTTGCTCCATGAAAAATAATAAACATTAAAATACAACAGTGGATTTAGCATTTGTTTGATTTCTTCCGACTGTTCTTACCTTTTCCATATGTTTTCTAGAGAAACCAATCAAGAAGCTTGACACACGACTAATAATAATAGATAACCGGTCGATCTAGAATCGTCCATTCGATTGTCGCAACGCAGCAAACGCGTTAATATTTATAATATTAAATATTATCGATTCTTTTTTATTTTGCGAGTGTCGGTTGTGTATTCAGTAGTCACTGATGAGTTCATTTAATAAGTACTTACGATGCCCTATATTGGCATGCAGAGTCCAATAGAGACATGCAAAGCACCACAGAATAACATCATTGAGTCAATATAAGAGTAATAAACACATGTACACAATTGATAGAATATTCGACCCTTAATTAGGCTCGAAATAATTAGGGGTCTCGCGTGTCCTCTCTCTCGGAAGATTCTAACATTTTTCTAACATCTATTTTATTCCCTTGAAATAACAATATATAACTTGGTATTTTTCCAACATTTTATTTTTTTCATTTGGTTTTTGTTGATTCAACCCGATATGTGTAAAATAATGCAAACACAGGAGGAAATAATAGTCAAAACGGTTTTACTTGATAAAATTCTAGAAAACATAACATAAAGGGGATACGATCAACAAGAATCTCGTGTTTCACGAATGGTCGTTGAATTATCAGCGATATCCAGTGAATAATTGAAATTTTAATCGAATCCTTCCTCGCTATCGAGCGTTCACGTGTTCGCGAGATAGTGAACAAAATCAAAAAAAGGAAAAAAAAAGAACACAAGAAATATAGCAAAAAGAACGATTGAAGGTGGGGGGGTTAGATTGTAATTGCTTTCGTTCTTTTTGGTGCTAGTCGACTACAAGAGAACACTGTGCTTTTAATATCGGTGTAATAGAGTCGAACACGTGGTAGATAGTAATTTAATATTGGCATACAATTAACTCGATTGCCGACTACCGATGAAAATCGTTATCCTGATAATAATCCAAAATTCAATGAAATAATAGATTATTCAGTCCCGACGGTGGATAAAATTTTCAAAATATGTATAATAGTGTAGGAAAAATTTTCTGTGGTGTTTTGTATCGTACACACGACGATTATTCACTGGCATGGTGTTCCGTAATGGTTCCCACAACCAGTGGAAAAGATACGGTGAGGTCGTAAATTAAGCGAAACGTGAGGAAGAATAGACGTGGGTGAACAAGATAAGCTTGAAATAAAGGAACGAGCAAATTTTCTTTTGTATTATTTGAGTGGGGATATTAAACTCTTCTGGGACGAATTTATTATGGTAAAATGTGTATTACTCTTTGGACAATGGTATTTAACCTTATCCTCGATAAGGATGTACAGGGTGATTAAAAAAGAAGTTTATGAGTCTGTGTCGTTTTGTAAATAAGATAATTACAGTTATTATAACATAAGAAGATAATAATTTTAATGTCAATAATATAAATATTCATGACATGAACTACCAAAGACTAGGCAACTTTTTGTATATCAATTTTTAAATAATTGACTGAAATTACATAAAATGTAATTTGTTTCGTGATTAAAGAAAAGCTGGGGAAATTTAGAATTTAAGGATCGTGTCAATTCCACTGGTTGCACAGAAAGTTTAAATGCATCTGTAATTTTTAACCAGATGCAAAAGTTCTGTTGTTTTATTTATTAATTTTTCCCAGTAAAACATTTCACATTTATAAACAATTCAATTAAATTTACATTGGAATAAATACAATAAATATTAACTCATTGCCATATACAGCCTCTTGCACATGAATAACATTAATAATTTTATTGTTATTTTACATAAATAATATTCAAAAATGTAAAATGACCCTCTCTACATTAAAAAAGGATATAATAATATCAGAATATCGATGGGTGCAGCAAATAATACTCCATCAGAACTTTTGCATCAATTTAAAATAAAAAATAAAAATTGAGTTCACGTCACAACAAATTTAATTGGTACATTTAAAAATTAATTCATCAAGAGAAAATTAAATCAAATAGAAGCTCAAAAAATGAATTCAATTCAATCCTGAAATGTTGACTGACCAGTCTGGTAGTTATTTTTAATTCAAACTATAAAATTGAATATATCGGGTTGCATTATCATTCAACAGTTGCAAAACCATCTCTTTTGTCCATAACTATTTTATCATATCTACGCTTACTCTTGCGGTCGAAGTTATGTCACAGGTCGTAAAGTCCTGTAAACAGTTTTACACTATATAAAACATGAATACCTTCGAGGATCACATCATGAACGAGAAAATAATCAATATCGGTATCTTCGTTCTAAAATTTTTAAAATTCAAGCAATTTAAATTCACATCAAGGTGATTGAAATTTTCTCGAATTCAATCATAGCTAACGGGTCTACAGGAAGAAAATTTGACAGAAATTTTCATCGATCCGTTCCAATTTCTCGTCGCTCGTGTGATCCTTAACGAAAGGACCTCCTTTGGCGACATCTTCGAAGGGTGAATAATAGAATTAAACTGTTTAATGATAGTATGTTACGTAGTCTATTTAGCGATAGATCAAGCGTGATGAGATGATTCGAGAAGGGATGAATGGCAACAGCGTTCATGATCGAATGCACTGATTTCATGTCTCATGAGAGAGAGAGAGAGAGAGAGAGAAAGATCATGGCTATGCCGTTCTGTGAATGTCACGAGGGCTAATGCATTTTTACTTATTTATTTATTTTTTTTATTTTGCTATTCAATGACTGTGTCGACGATAATTTCTCATGATTCGTCGACTAACGTTAAGTGTACCGGTGCTCTCATCCTTGACAACATGCGACATTCAAGGAAACTAACAGTCAGAGGCTAGCTGTGCAACGTGCAGTGCATATTCCTCGCTAGACACTGGCGATTTACAAGGAAGATTTCATTTGGTTCACTCTTACTTATCTTTTTCTTTTTTTAAATTTGGATTACTTTGAGATGATTGACGATGTTTCTATTGACACTATTTTGTTAACATTAATTTTTAACAATATTATATATTTATATTGGATATAATTAATTAGTATACACTTTACCTTGGAAGCAGAACTGATGCAATGATTTCGTGAAATATATTAGAAATTAATAATTTGGGATACGATTATCCGTAAGTGTTAGTATTAGAATAGTATTAGAGTAATGGTAAAGTAGTGGCTAAAACTAACGTCAATAAAATAGTGTAACTAAAAATATTGCTGAGGAAATGATTGTCAATGATTTCAAAGTAACCCCAAAAATTCAGAGACACGCGAAGATTATATAAATTGTTATTGTTAGTTAAAAATCACTGTTGATTAGCATCAGGTGTGTAGGATGGTTATTAGAAGCAAACTTTCTATAAACTTCTTATTATTCAGAATAGAATTTTCTTTTTCGAAGTGCAAGTATGATAATGGTTTGAAACAAAAATGGAAATATTGTACAATAATGATCAATAACTAACAATAGAAATATATTGTAATTAAAAGCATTAAATTAATGTTGCTGCTATATTTGTAATAATGATAGACTGTCTCTAAAAATGCATTAGGTGATCTATAACAAAAATAAGGGAAATTTTAATAATAATTTCTATATTTCTAATCAAAAAGCTATAATTATTTACGCGTTACTAATCAGAGAAGGCAATTTACAAAAGCAAGTGAATAGAAAAATGGAAAATATATCAGAAAAGTCTCTTTTAGCGAAGCAGAACTATCAATCACTAAATAGAAATTTATTTTATATTTTGTTTTCTTCAATTCGAAAAATGTGCCTTTGAGAATCTTCCTTGCAAGAAACGACGGTGCATTCCTCAGGCAATGTAGCTAAGAATTCATTCGAGCGCTGTTTCCAAATCACCAAAAAAAAAAATCGTACATAGATCCATTATGGTGGTCAATTTTTAACATTCTCATCATCGCTATCTAACACCACAAGTGGTTCTAACAATCTCAAAGCAGTATTTCAAAAATCACATAAGATTTTCTGCCAACTTTCCAATAGGATTATCGTAGAATTTCGACTTTATAAATATTTATAATTCCCACAATTGTTCATTTTTTGACACTCAAGTATATTCTTTCACGTTCCTCGAGGTTCGTTTGCATTAATTTGCAATTCTAATAAATTTTCTTTTTTCTTCGTTTTGATGCATAGAATTTATTTCTATAATTAAAAATTATGCTAATTTGCAAATAAACAGCTCTGATTTTTATGTGGAGAACAAATTAAAATTCATATAATTTTAATGAAAAATTTGATCGATGAATAGGTTTCATTCGCGATCAGCTCACGGAAACGTTTCTTGGAGCCGGAAAAAAGGATCGAAAGGAAGAAACACATGAGCGTGGCATTGAGCACGAAAAACCAAAGGAAATCTTTTTTTATCTTTTTCTTTTTTTCGGGTGTATCGAGCAAACGGCTAACAGCCGCAGAATGAACAGCTGCATCGAAATGAGATTTTTTCCCCCAAGGCTTTTAAGCCAGCCTTTTTCGCGGCAAGCAATAAAGCCCGTCGCTTCGTCACGTTGGAAACGCTTCTCTATCTTCTCCCCTGAACAGTTTTTCTCCTCTCCTGCTCTGTTTCTTCCTCTTTCTATCCTCTCTACGATCTTTTGTTTAGTTTTGCTTCATTTAACCTTGTTTCGACAATATTTAACGAATTCTTTACGGTTACTTTGTGTTTCTCTAGTACACAAACGTGCAGCAACGTTTATTATTTCTTGCCTTTAAAGTGGTCTTATAGCAAACATAGTTCATTATGAAATTTCTTTAAAATTGAATTTAAGTCATTTTTAAAAAAAAAATTTTGTTTAGTTCCAAATTTTCATAGGGACTGTAATATGTCTTAGTCATCCCTTAATTCCGGTTTTGTTTTAAATTCACAAGACTAAATTTCAGTAAAGTCAAAATTAAATTAGTTAGGCTAATTGGATCAAACCAGAATTAGAATGGAATTAAGTCAGTGTCAAATGGTACTAGGTCAGATTGACTCTGAGTTACATTTAGAGCTTAGATCAATTGAATTCAGATCAAATCCAATCGAGATTAACCTTGCATTAAGTGAGATCTCAATTGGATCTTCAATTTAAGTCTAGGTTTGATCTGTGTTAGATTGAGTCTTAATTGAATCGTGATCACGTTTCGGCTTGGGTATACATTATAGCCTAATCAGATCTATGTTATGTATCGCTAAACCACAACGAATTAAGTTATGCTTGTAGTTAGAATCGTTTTCCACAACACCTAAAGGTATAAAATCTATTGAAAAATATTTTTTCTCCGCTAGAATGGAGTTGAAAGGAATAGTTTCAGAGGAAAATTCATTTTTCGTTTAATGATTTACAACGAACGTGTTCTGTGAAAATTTAATCGAGTCCCTTTTCCTAGTCGTTCGTTTTATTTACTTCTTTTTTCTGTTCGTTAGCCGATAAACATCAGCAGATAAAACGGAAACGAAAAATACGGAGGCTGCAATTGTTAATTGCAAAGGAGGGCCGCGTTCAAACAACGAAATGTTTACGTGGACAACGAATTCCGACGCACACGAACACCACCGGCTGTTTTAGCGGACTATTCGTTGCAGAATTAATTTCCATTGCCGCGGGACAACTTTTAAATGAAGCTCTCTGCGTTTCGTAAACTACCACTGTTGGTATATTGTTTTGTTCGTCAATATACAGACCGAGCTGGACGATGCTATTGCTTGAAAACATTCTATTTCTTTTGACGGAGGAAAAGCGTGTTCCGTTAGAGAGGATCTTCCATTTTCAGTGCAAACATTGCTATATTTTACAAGCATACAGTGTAGGCAAGAAATACATCCTTGCTAAGTTTTAATTAGAAAACTTGTAAAAAATTTTAATTAGGGGCAGTGAAATTGACATATTTTTGAAAATTTCCTTTCTAAATAAAATATCGAATTGTTTTTATAAAAATCTTGCTTAGGTAAACTATATGCCAGCACGAAAAATATAAATAGCTTGGCATTTTCAATTTTACCCTTATTAACAAACAAAATACTACCTAATTGATTGGTCAATAAAACTCTGTTAATTGAATCAAAACAAGAGGGAAAAAATACATATAAACATGTAAAGGAAGATGATTTAATTATCAGATATTTCGTATGCAATTATTGTTTGATTGAAACATGGATATTGATTAAAGGAAAAGTTACAATATTTGAAGAGGGGAAAATAAATATCCATATATATTCTACTTTAATAAACGTGAAAGAAAATGCAACGAAAAATTGAAGTGAAAACATTCGATTAAACCGGAACTTGTTACAAACAACACGTATAGGATCGTAAACGAATAAAGTGAATGTTTCTGTATAAACACAGAGAAGGAATAAATATTTTTGTGATATAGTATTAAATAAAATAAACTAATCAAATACTGGGTAATAAATATTTTTTATAATAGCATAAATTGTATTATCGATATTCTGTTCATTGCAATGACTAATTAAAATTAAAATTGGGGTTCTCTCCATGGTCCAACATATAATCTGTCGATAAATATACAATTCATTTATATATCATCGATTCTATGCATCAAAACGATGAAAATATTTTCAGTTGAGGTGTATAACAAAAATATCCCGCTTTTATTGTCAGATTTATCTCACTGTTACTTCTCCTATTCACCAACACTTTTTAAAGCAGAAATAAACGCTTCGTCAGATACGAGCTTTCGCGAAATATTGAAATATTTCGTGACAAAAAGAGCCGGTGGCACACGTTTCGTTTCACAGCTGTGAATCCCGGCCACGTACGATTTTTAAGAAAAGAAATATTGCCACGTTTACACCTGATGAAGTACGCTCTCCTCCTCGAAGCGGTCTTTCCTCTCTTGAAATTTACGAGTCTTGTTTGTACAACGTTGTCTCGAGGAACATTTGCCAAAAGATTCTTTTATTTCTCGTGATTTCTTTCCTTCGCTAGTGAAACATTTATTTTCTAACGTATTAACTCTTTCTTTCCTGACAAGAGACTTTTAACAGACAATCGTCGATTATTATAAAACCTTGCAAAATTTATTGGACTTCATTAAATATAAATCTTTTTTTTTTATTTGAATTAATTCAAATTTTCAGTAGATAGTCAGGCTATCATTCTAATTTGAAAATTTTAATTTCTATGAAATTCTAACACGTTAGAATTTTCTTTTTAATTTAATCAGTAGATAATATGCTGTTTAAATTTCATAAGCTTCAATTATAGTCACAATGATTTCATACTGTGATTCGTGAATTTGTAAAAATTTAGCTTTTAATTTTTCATTTTAAAATGTAATGAATATTTAATATACTCTGTCTGTAAATATATTCATTACTAATTTTCATGTATATTAAAATTACTTTGTCATTTTATTTCAGAAAATTAAAATTAGCGATTTCCTTTGAATAAAATAATAATTACCTGCTATTGACAAATTTATGAATCACTATGCCATATATGATATTAGGGATATGCAAAAATTTCTATCATTTTTAAGATAATTTATAAATAAAATAGAACTTCTAGTCATATTATTTTCTATTATTTTTTTTCAAAGAAATATTGCTCTTAGAAAAGGATGGAATATTTTACATATCCTTAACAAAATTATTTCCATTTTAATCCCTACACTGAACACTAGTTAAAAAATAATTTGCAATCTTCTTTGCCCACTAATAACGTCAAATGTGTTTTCTAATTCGCCAAAGACATCAATCGTGTGCATGTATTGTATGTACGTGTGCACAATTGCATACCAGCAAACATGCATCAAAGTAGAAAACAACGAATAAAAAGGAATGCAGTCTATAATATTCCAACGAATCGTTTCGTTGAATTTTATACAATTTTCCATAAAATTGAAAGTTTCAAATGGTCCTTCCAACTCGAAAATTCTAATTTCTACAAAATTTCTGACGAACGTACAGCTTGACTATTTTACTTTAAAATCTCGTTACGTCTACCCCTTTCCGCTGATCAATTTTTCAAAGTGACGTCGTCCCGAGGAACTTTCATTAATTTAAGCGAAGTAACGCGAATCCTTGCGAACTTTAAAGATCTCACCTCTTTGCTGTTCGAATTTCTGTAGCAAGCTGTACGTTCTTCCTTCGCTGACGAATTTTCGTGAAACATCAGCCTTTTTTGCCCCAAAAGCATCGATGCGATTGGAAATATTGCTCGTAATAGGCGAGCGTAGATCTACGAGGCTCTAGTACACCGATCATGCATGCACGTGTAATCAGAAGGGTTGAAAAGAAACGAAAGAATAAAAGACTCGGAGGGGTTGCAGTGCGGTATGGTGCTGGGGGTGCTTTCGCGGTTGGACACCTGCCGAGTGACGAATTTTCCCGGAAGGAGATGACAAACGAGCAAGGGAAGTTGCGAGTAATTTTCACCGACGACAAGTTCCCCGGTTCCTGCGATTGAATCGAGCTATCACAAAAGTTGCTATGAACTGGTTGGTCGAGTGACTTGGGCACTAGAGTTGCTTTCGTATTTGTTGATGATTTCATGACCAGGAATTTTTTTGTGATTTTAATATTTTAAGATCTTGAGATTATTAGTCTTCTTTAGATTCAAACAGAACGTAAGCTTTATCTATTCGTCAAATTCCTTTTTTCTATTTTTTTTCTACTTTCTCTATTTTTCCTATTTATTTCATTCTATCTTATTCTATTTTATTTTATTCTATTTCTAGGAAATACATTTGCAAATTCTGTATAAGAAATGTTTTGAAAAAGCAATCAAAATTTGTGGAGGTAGCACACACCACGTAACAAAAAATGAACCATCAGATAAAATTTCCTTGAAGGTTAAATTGAATTCCTGTACAGGTAACGAAATCACTAACAAGTATCATTGCGTTTCTAGGGATGGATAGAGCGGAAAATGTACACGTCAAACGCGTCGATTTGCATGGTGGAACGCGCGGGAAAAAGCGGCCGGAAAAATCGTATCGACGTCGGCCACGCGGAAAAAAGCGGACTAGGAGGTGAAAAAAAAAAAAAAAAAAAAAATTTATCGCGAATCTAGCGAACGTGGCGAGCAAAAAGAACGACACTGTGTATTGTGTAGAACGAGGCCGATGTGACACGTCGAAAGGTAGAAAATAGAGGCGATGGGTTGCATAAAAACACCGACTATGAAATGCAAAATCAGCGCATTGTCGTAGCCACGTTTTTCATGGGGATCTGACAATTTATAGGGGGTTTTGTCTTTTGCTTGGTCGTTCTTTGTTTGTGAGATTGTATGTTTGATAAGAAACAAACGTGACTAACAACTATCAAAGTGTCCATCTTCGATTTTGATAAAACTCATAAATGAGTTTTGAAATCCTCCCCTTGTTAGTATAATAAAATAATAAAACAAGGGTTAAATTAGAGACAGTATTTTCTTTGTAACTATCCAATCGCAGTTATCAAAAATTTTCTGACCTCTACAATACTATTTTAACCCTTGATTTCAACCCTTATCACTTTTGCCACATGTAGCTGTTTTTGTAGTCACAGAATTTTTTTTAAATTTATTTACAATGAAGTATACCTTTTATCTCTTTACTTCTAATTGTAATTTTAAAATTTCCACTACATACCATTTGTATTTTCGAATTTAAACTCTACCTATAGGAAAGTTGCAATTCAGTCGCTTATTTTTACCTCTGCAATATATATAAGTCTTTAAAGTTTCATAAAAATCAAAGGCGGACACTCCGGTATATATATTTTCCTTTGTATACAAGAAAGAATCGCAAGCACACATCGAAAGCTTTTTGAACAGCTTGGCCAGCTGTTATTTGCGGTTGCTTGATTCTATATTTGTGTACTCGTGGCGTGCTATGTCCACTTGTGGTGCTTCTAAAGAAACGTCTTCTATCGTATGGGACGTAAAAATGGTTCTATCGTTGGATTTCCTGTGGATTTTATATTCCTAGTATAAAGGAACGTGTGTGAATTGTAGTATATTTTGGTCCTTACTGATGATTTTTGAAAATGTCTCTTTACGGTGAAGTTATTTGACGAGCCACAAATTTCTTTTTATTGCTTAGAATATCTGCAGAAGCTTTATGATTTCTATAGCTTCTTATGATCTATAGCATTTGAGGCTTTTAGGAGTAAACCGAGTGCTTCTGAAGAAATGTGTTAATACTTTGTTGGAATTTTAGCCAGCTTTAGTAGAAATTGAGAAATACACACATTTCATTCCACTTGGAAAAAGGAGTTCAGTTTAAATAAAATTCGATTTGCAATATGGATATTATTAATAAAATTCACAAAATCATAATATCGTCCCTTCAGTAACATTTTCAATTTCAAGTTTCCCTTAATTATAATGAAAATCTTCAATACTTTAATTACATAAATACTCAGGTATCACAGGTGTTAAATGTGAAATATGAATTTTGTGAATATTGACATGAATATTAAGGGTTCACTTCTAACTAATTTTGTTAATTATAAAATATAATCCGTACCAAAATTTTACCAAAAATGATTTAATACAATGCAACTTTTACTTTTACTTGCACTGTTTACCAAAAACTACCTGCGTCAAAATTTGCCACCCCCACCAACAGAATAAACAATTTCACACATCGTAGAACCATTTCTTCGTCCCCAACGCCAACACGTGTACATGTAAGTACACGTGTACGAACGGCACAAAAGACGCGTGTCACCGAGGTGTGTATAAAAGCGGATGCACTAAATGGAATAAATCGAGGGTGAGCGAAAAAATGAGAAGGAAGCTGCATGAAAGAGAACAGGATATGAAGAGAGGCAGCCAGAATGAAGTAGATCAGTGAAGTGAAATAGAAAAGAGCGAGAGATAGACATAGTAGAGACAGATTATGCTCGATCATGTTTGCGAATATGACAAATGTACAGAGAGACACATGTGGTGTAATGAATGTATTATGTATATCGAGAGAGAGAGAGAGAGAGAGAGAGAGAGAGAATGTGTATGAGAAAGATAGAAAATGGAAGAAGAAGAAAAACTAGAGAAAAAGCTGGCGGCGAATTACCTTGAAGGACTGCACAGAGAAACCAGAAACCAGGGTTGGTCCGTAACATAAGAAGCGAACAGAAAACAGAAAAAAAGGTAAACTTGTAATTAGGTTGTTCGCTGTAAGAGACACTGCTGTGACATGAGAAAAGATCGGTTCGTTCATCGTGGTTTGACAAGGGCGCGCTTCGATACTTTTAGTCTCTTTTAATTTACGTCCTCCTCACGTTCACGTGTTTCCATTAATTTTTTCTTGTTCTTTTTTATTCTTCCACCATGGTAAGGAACACGCGAACGTCAGCAAAACGTTGTCTGCATTGATATCAAGCGCTTGCAAATAAGTTGCTTTCTGCAGGGTGCAAATTGGGGCCAAAGGGTGGACAGTCACTTCGTGTTCTTTTTTCTGTTCGAAAGACGGGTCCTGTGTGTGCTACGGGGTGCTGTGAAAAATTCTCGCTATATCAAAAGGCTGTAACGTTTGTTGGTGGTGATTAGTAGTGTGGGAGAGAAATTATTTCAACCCTTTCCTACAGAAAGTTTAAAAATTTCATAAGAAAACAGAAAATTACATCAATTAATGATATATATAGAAGAATAATTTAAAAAGAAAAAACCGTATAAAATTTTGAAAATGAAGATAACGTGAAATACAAAATTAAAATTGGGGCTCCATGGTCCGCCGAAGGTTAATAGTGAAAGGGTTAATGAAACTTTACATTCAACTTATGAACAGAAATTCATCAATAATTTATAGAAATAATTTCTCTCCATATTACACTACCCTCGTCAATCCTAATTTCATTTATTACAAAAATAAATTAAATCTTCATTGAAAATTGTATCGACGAGGATAACATAATACAATTTTCTTCCCACAAATATTTATTATATAGCAATATTTGTGGGCTTGGAAAATTAATAATAATGTCTGAAAATAATACAATTGTCATAAGAATTAACATGAGAATTGCGAAAGTCGAGCATAGAATATTTAAAAACGTTTTTTTTCATTAGTGGTTATTGAAAACGCTACATTTTCTATCCTGATAATAGTTGTGTTTTTTCACGTATCGTAACCATACAAAATCCTATGTTGACTAACAGTCAAAATGTTGAATCCGATCGTTTCCGTTTCACCTGATGGACTGACAATTAATTATCGCTTATGATTTTGCAAATGTCAACGTGTCATTCATATTTGGCGACGGTTCCACCTACTGAACACGACGTACGGATGGGTTTGATGTGTCAATCGCACGAACGTACATGACATTAACAAATATACAGATACAGGTGTGCGATGATGCACGAATAAATTTACAGGATAATCAGGATTGCTCGTGTAACATTCTAATGAAAAGGATGAAAGTAGTCTGGATTGGTTTCATGCAAAATCAATGACAGTACCAATTATGATATGTCTAACAATAGATTGATGTCTATCTTACTCCCTTTTGTAATAAATTTGCAGTGGGAAAATTAATAATGTAATTGATTCCTGCATGTAAATCATAATATAAAAAATTGTACAAATAATAATATATTTTTAACATAAAATCGAACGACAAATATCATGTTTGTTGGCGTGTTTTCAAATGGTTTCGATTTTTCTTCCTGGAAATTTGATCTTCGGGAAAACGTATCCGAGTGTCAAACAAATATTGCTCGTAAATATGGTTTCTAGTGAGATTGAACAAGGTTATCGAGTATTGTGCAATGTAACACGAGACAATGGGTGCCAATCGAAAGGCTGATTCTTGTGTTTTCAATACAACAATCCGATATTTTCATGTTCCCAGCGAGAAAGGCGTAAATGAAATTTTAACTTTTCTATAGGAAGCTGTTTTCACTCGATACCTTCTGAAGTTCAATACCTATTTAAATAAAAGATTGTTGAATTATTAAAAACTAAAATTTGTTAAAATTTATTTTAAAATGCAGAAAATTTATTTATAAAATTCATTAAAAAATACAATAATTATACATGAAATTATATTTCAAATTTTCAACACAATTTCCTTCTAAACTAATTAATGCCATTTTAATTATAGATCCAAATGATTCTAATCTATAACATCCATTTTCCAAGGATTAATGATTAGAATTGCAATTATGTTTATCTAATTTTCTTCTATTTAAACAAACCTTAATCTATTCCCTTCTTCATAAGTCAAAGATAGGATTACATTTTGGACACGTTCGTGGTCTCAAGTTGAATCGTTATTATTCACGAAGTAAAAGTCGTTCCTTCGGTAATCGGGAAACTGCGTCAGGTGCGCGTTCCAGTTTCTTGGTAATCACAGACGATTCAGTGAATCGAGAGTTATCAGTGCACGGACGGTTGCAAATTCATGCACGTGAGCTGTCGAAGACAGGGTGGAGCCAAACGGCGCCAGGTCATACGAATAAAATTCCCTTTCGCACCATTTAAGAAGCCGGCACTTTGAAAGCAGTCGAGTAAGTTCGCTTTCCATCGAACTCAAATGGCTCTAGATATCTTTGGATTATTTGTACGAGAATATTTGTTTGGTGAATTGTTACCTGAATTTATTTAATGGAAGTAATCTCTACGAAAACGAAATGGAAATTAAAGGAATTTTTAAAAAATTAAAAGACAAAGTGTGAGAGTTAATTAATTAAGGGTTAAAGAACCTCTTAGGGAAACCGTAAAGATGAAAACATTTCAAAATTTCTGTGCACGTATTTGATAATAAAGAGATCGTATCGTAGCGTGAAATTGTTTTTATTAAATAGTAAATAGATTGCGAGGCT
This sequence comes from Osmia lignaria lignaria, assembly GCF_051020975.1. Lineage (NCBI taxonomy): Eukaryota > Metazoa > Arthropoda > Insecta > Hymenoptera > Megachilidae > Osmia > Osmia lignaria. The sequence goes on along the minus strand of NC_135032.1, from coordinate 11,257,478 downwards.
TGCAAACGACAGAAAGGAATAAACGAGGAGGAAAAGGGGAAGGTAAACGAAGTCGCGGCATAATGCGGGGTATATGCGATCCTTCTTTAATTATTTCGCCAGATGGCCCCGTGGGGATAAGGTAACGGTTTAAGCACGGTTTTAAATGGCAGCAGGGAAATTTAAAACGATGTCGAGGTTGGCAATTTGCGTTCGCAGCAACGTCTTTTAATTGAAAGCTCGAAACGCGTTATTATTGCTTTTCCTCTGGACACAATTTCCTAATGATTCTTACCTTTCTCCTGTGTAGAAATGGATCCAGATAATGATAAAATTCATGAAATTGTACGATACGAGACTTTTCACATTTCCAAACCAACCATTTGATATAAAGTACACCATCAAACCCATACAAAATTCACGATGCATCGTATCTCTAGGCGGTCCTTGACACCATAAAGCTGAGATCACAAAGTTTTCCGCCATAAATCAAAGTAAATTTCAGTGGCTTTGTACGAGATCACAATGTGCGAAGGGTTGCGGTCGCCACTCCTCTTCCAGGTCGAATCAATAATTTATCGTCGATTGTACATTTTGGCCGGTCAGTGAAATTAATAATGCAGCGTTTTATACGTGGCCCACCAATGAAATATTTCTTGCCTCCGCGATCATTTAACCGAATGTCATCGTTCATTTTCGTCTCGACGAAGCTTATCCACCCCGACGCTTAATGCTTCGCGTCCTGAAAAGCTCGACTTTCGCTTTAATTAAAATAGATATGTGTGTGTCGGTGTATAAATATATATATATATACAAATACATACGAACGGGGTGGGTGGACAATTTCAACAGGCTCGGTGGCGGAAATGCAGAAAAAAAGGGAGATTCAGAACTCGCGAACGTGTACAGGCGTAAACGATTTTGATTGTTCTAAAAGCTGGTCCAAAGGGGATGCTCGCTAAGATACAAGTGGACAACTTTCAACGTAGATGGTATATAAGCAAACTGTATTTTCTTCTCTTCTTTTTTTTTATTATACAGGGGTGGATTCCAATCGATGAATATGTGTAGAACTCGTATGTATCTATATACAAGTGTATTTTGTGTAGATGTGTTACTTATGTATTAATATTGGGCACGAAAATGAGAATCAATATCGTCAATTTTATTTCTTATCAGTAATTATATTATTTAATTATTATTCTCTGAGAAAATGCAGAAAGAACGGGCTTCGAAAAATTGAAAAATTCTGAAAATTGCAAAAAATTATTTGCAATAGAATAAATTTAAAATTGAAATACAAGTAAACGTAATTTAAAAAAAATTACAATGAATTTTTCCATACAATTTTCTATCCAAAAAGCAAACAATGGAAAAAAATACTCGTTTCAAAATGACGATTTTTTGTTCGTATTTCCGTGCCCGGCAGCAATCACCGGAAGTCAATGTATAATCGTGTCGTCGTAGTGTTGAAACGTGTCCCTCGTTCAAAGATGCGTGAACGAAAGGCAAAGAGAGCACAGCCTGAAGGGTGGTTGGGCAGAAGGCCAGAGGGTGTGTATAAGAGATCTAACAGAAACAGGGTGAATATTGCGAGCGGAAGGCGAGAGATCTGCAAGTGAGACACAGGAGGCGGTGCAGTGACGGCAGAACACGGGTCTCTGTGCTCCCCTACACACCAAAATCTTTACTTTTGTGTGTTTCATAGCTGTCTTTCATTCGTTTTTTTAATCGAGTCTTTCTGCTTGTCTCAATGTCGATTTGAGTGAACCTGAAATTAAGTGATTAGTATTCAACCTGCTGAAACGACTCTCATAAAATATGTTGGCATCCTTAAATCTATAATTATTTACAAAACTAACTCTAAATTAATTAATTACCCCATTCAGTGTATAAATAAATTTCAAAGAATTGCAGTCGTTACAGCAGATTTCAGGACACAAATACACAACATAAAACAGGCCGTAATTGGATCAAAGAACATCCTGGAACAAGAATGGTTCTCGCGTCACCGGAAAAGCTCGTATATGGACGAGAGTTCCTTTGATCCAATGTCCGGTCCTGGAGGATCTGGTGCAGACAGTAGGCGAGATGTGCCGAGGATCATTACTGAAGAACAATCGATATATATCGCATGTGACGACAGCTGTCTGGTGAACATTCCATTGCTGTCCTGTGTAAAACGTTTGTATATATATATACCTTAATGAATACATATATATATTGTCGTAGGCGACAGTTTGCCGCGTGTGTGATGACGATCGAAACGCATTGATCTCTATCGATAGAACGGTCATGGATGAGTGATCGTGACAAACGACCATAGTCCAAACTGAAATGGAACTGGATCAGCGATTTTTCCAAGCAACTTTCTCGTTTGAGTTTCACTGACAAGATATGAAAAGATCAAACGATATTGGAAGGTTAGAAAAAATATTAGAAAACTTTTATTATGGATTTTTTATATCTGAAGTGGTTATTTTTAGCAATTCTTTTGGAAATAAAAATTAATAGAAATTAATAGAAAATCTTCCAAATAGAAATGCTTTTTCAAATTTTAGTTATGATTGAACCACATTGAAGTTATAAGAACTTTCAAAAATTCGAAGTCAAAATCGTTTTCATCCTTTTCGATGATCCATTTCCAACCTGGAGCAAACGTGAATGACCGGTTTAATGGAATACGTTACGAGTAGAATTTAATATCGCTCGATCACCGACGCATCAATCACGAGAATGATTGAATCGAAACGTGATCGGAATTTCAGCACGCTCGAGCTCGAAAGGTCTTTTGACTTTATAAACTATCCTTGATCGTAGTAATTATGATAGAAATCCTCTAGCGTACTTGCACAGAGATTTATTAGTTGGGAAAGGTATAAATTTGAATAAAAGTTACTTGTAGGTGGTCGCAACGACACAACAGACGGATTAAAAAGCAACGTCAATCGTTGTTTGAAAGGTCGGATTTTTGTTGGCAACCGGGGCTAAGTGTAATTTAAAATTCAAAGTATTATAGTCAGATTTTGTAACTCGGGCCCCGAGCAAGAAAATCAAGGTAAAAACTTGCCTCGGATGTAATTGCTACGGCCACGTAATTAGGGGAACCGGGATTCATTTAGTGTGCTTTGATATTCATAAAGGAAGTTAATTCAATTTGCTTCGACCTGTACTTTAGCCTGAAATATTAAAAAGGAGGTTGTAACGGAGAAACTTTGAATACTTCAAAAATATTATTTCATGGTGTGCAAATAGCATTTGCTGAATATATATCTGAAACATTCTTTTTAGAGATAGCTTGTCTAAATTAAAAACTTTTTTTAATTTCATAATTGCATGGAAATTTTAATTTCAGGGAATCTAAATTTAATTTATTGAACACAGAGTTGGAGCTTTAGTTTTTATACATTTCAATTTCGAAATGATGAGAAACCATAAATTAAATGACAAAATAATTTTAAAACTGAAATAGTATCAAAAGAATTTGTCATTTATAAACAAATAAAAAAATGATTAGATTTAAATAAATAATTCGACAAATTCGACAGTGACATTATAACACCATAGAAATCCCCATAAATCAGAGTAGAGTAACCAGTACCAGCAGCTCTATCCTACGACAGCATCCAATAACTCGTCGCGACGGAATCCGGAGATCAAGAGCGGAAACGCAGGATTTAGTCGCGTCCTCGAGGAAAGGAACGAGGATGTTAGCTCGTCCTTGCTATTAACTCGTTTTTACAGTGTACACGAGACACGACACGAGACTGTAATCCGATTTACCCATGAAGTACAAAGATACACACGATCTCGACGAGTATCTCACTATCTGTCAGAGAAACACGAGACGGAAGTAAAGGGGTAAATACGGATTAACCAACGAATAAATTGTTAATGTTAATCAAAGTGACTGGCTAAAGAGTCATTTTTGAATGATCTATGATTTACTAACAGCTTGAAATTTAAATTAGAATCGTTAAGATATCAGAGTGGTGATACGTTGGTAAAAATCTTTACGATCTTTGTAAAACGCGTTCTTTCCACGTTTTACACTCGATTCACGACTCTTCAAGAACGATGGCTTATCTTGCAAACGAGCACGATGCTGTCATTGGAAATTCATGGCCTTTTGACGCTATCGGTGGGTGTTTTATGGGGGTACATACTGAAACTCGTTCGACTGGAAACGTTCGAGTGTAAACTCTTGAAGAGGATGAATTTGTTAAAATTAACATTAAACAGTTTGTTGAGGCATAAGGATGAATTAAATAGGTATATTGATTTTAGGTGAGAAAATAATTTTAAATATATTTTATAAATTTTTATAAATTTTCAAAATATCAATTTTTCATATGAATATTAATTATCAAGTCTCTCCTCGCACAGTCTGCAATAAAACATAATGAAACGTTCTATGAAATTGAAAATTAGCTAAAACAAAATTAAAAGCGCGAGTTCCGTGAATGTTACACGTACACGGTGGAAAAATTTCAATAGTCACTTTCGCACGAACACTTTACCGAAAAACTTGTCGCATAAAAGTTCGAAACAGCATGGTGTTACCATCGATTGCTGTCTGTAATCGAATAACACGGTCGACCGTGTGCTGCCTGACGGTTTCGCAAAATATGAAAGTATTTTAAAGTACCCGTAGAAAATTAAACGAAATTGTTTTTACAAAACTGGCGCACGACGAACTCGGTGGAAAAACGTATCGCTAAAACATTTATGACAACGACATTTAAAGTTCCCGTCTGGTCGCAGTAATTGAATGGCGATGTAGCGAGCGTGTAGTATCAAAGTATTTTTCAAGCCACCTGTGTGCATATTTATCGATACTGTTGTTTTGAAAACGATAAAACGAAAAGAATGTGGTACCATTTTTTGGAATTATCAACTAAGCAAAATTGGAACATAGGAATTTCAGTCAAACATGAAGGGTTCATCTTTTAAATTTTATTATGGATGATATTTTAGAAATTTCGAGGAATCAAAATTAAAGATGTTTCATGTTCGTTCTGACGTCTATTGTGAATGCAAACTGCAAGATGCATTAGAGGAACATTAGTATTCGTAGCTGTGATGCGTAGCTACGTGATATGCCGTATGCCACGATACACAAACGTCAAAGGACCTTGCCTCTCTATAGATACGATGTAACATTACGTGAACGTGTGTAATCACTGCCAGTTGGTACAGTTGTATACGTATATTTTGACATGTGTTACACAATCGTGAAAGCCGTATCAGTCAAACTGAATAGGGTAATCGTTATTGCGCGAAATTTGATGGACTGCTGCTAGTGCGAAATCAGAGCCGTGTACGATATCGTGGACCCACTAACATTTGTCACATGAATTCTTGTTAAACCAGCCCTTAATTCGTATCGCAACACGTGTTGTTTGATTTTGACACGTTGAAGGGTGATTTGTGATCATTCGGTTTCTTCCAGATAGTGTTATCATAAATTTATTAAATATATTTATTCAAGTTTTGATACATTCAAAAATATGATATAAAACCCGACCTCATAAAACAATAATTGACGTAAAATGAATTGTTATTGATATCACATTGATTTGAAACCGATATTGAGGTATTCGTGAAGGTGGATTATAAAAATGTATAGAAGTGAACAATACAATGAAGAAATCTAAATGATCGATAGGTGATTAAACTTTTAACATCTCGACATGGCCAGAAAGCCGCGGGCTGTACTCGAACAAAGCAAGAATCCATTGAGATCGAAGCCTTTTGAAAGACGAAAAACGGGGGAAAACGAAGAATACCTACGTTTCGACCAGAGGCAGTTTAAAAGCTTTCATACGGATATCAAAAGGAACCCGGGAAATAACGTCCACGACAATGGAGAAACTCACCGTCATCCTATCGTTGAATCTACCAACTTCCAAGGTATAATACAGCAAATACATTGTCAGTCACTCTAAGCCAACACCTTAAATAACTTCTTCCTTTGAAAACTTTCAGCAGAAGTCCATGGAAATCCTGCTTTGCAGAATGATACGTATCGAACAATTAAAATCGAGAAACATTGAAAATTATTTTTTAATTGATCATTTTATTAAAATAGGCATTGATAGTTTTATTAATATAAATATTAATTTTTCAAGCTTTCAATTATTTTTTAATTGATCATTTTATTAAAATAGGCATTGATAGTTTTATTAATATAAATATTAATTTTTCAAGCTTTGAATCATTTTGTTTTTTTCTATTATTCAAACAATTATAAATAACATCTGCCATTCATTAGATAGCAATTAATTAAATACTTGAAATACATAGAACATTTTTATCTAAAGATAAAAGAATATTGAAATCTGAAAATAGAAGAAGCTACGTGCTCTCTATTTCAATCGTTGCTCCCCTAACATAAGTCTATAAATCCTCTCAGACAAAAGACCTTTTCCATAAAAGATTACCTTTCGAGCCGGTTGCCGCCGATTTCGTTTCGTTCAATATTTCAATTCCTGCCTCGAGGACGATGAAATGAGATGAACCGATCATGACGATGCGGTCATCGAGACACGTTATTGTCGCGGCTGTTAAATCTTCCATAAAATCGATGATCAGCTGCTATTAATAAAATAATGAAACGAATCAAAGCACTGACCTCGAGGAAGTCCTTCACGGTGGTATCGACGACCATCAATGGTCGTTCAATCAAGTGTACCACGCCGTTCTTCACCGGGATATTCGCTTTGACTATTTCCGCCAGTACCACTCCGGTTGGGTGGCCAGAATTGTCCACCATGGTATTGGATTGCACGTAGACTGAAAATGAGATAAGAATGTTTAGAAAATCGGAGGTCACGTTTTGGCAAAATTTAATATTTCTTTATCGTAGTTCCATTATTATAAAAATCACAAATTTTTAAATTATACTGGCAATTATACTCAACATTTGAAGGTAAATAAAATAATTCTTCTCATAAAATTCTATTCGCAATTAAAAATCATTAGGTGTTTTTATTTCTAATTATCATATGGGAATACAGCCATTTATTTTGCTTCTTTGTGAAAATGATTTAATTTGAAATAGCTTAGAAACTTTTGAGCTAATCTCATGAAACGTATGTTTACTTGTTTATTGATTTTATTGGATTTATGATTGTTGACGCTTACCTTTATCATGAACCTTGAGGAAACTAACGGTGACTTTGACATTATCGCCGAAGGCAAGGGTTTCATAAGGTACATTAGCAGGTGTTGGGGTTGTGAAGAGGACGTGGTTGGGTATCACGTGGCCATCAATTACCACGCGGTCAACCTTGTCCGGTCTTAGCGATGGCTGTGGAAGAACAAAAGAAAATTTATATGAGAAAGGATGTTGCAATGGTACAAAACTGCTGCATTAATCTCAATTTAAAATTATGGGACCACTTTGTTCAAAATTATTCTTTATGATAGTAGCAACATTACATTTTCTTTTCAGTAAGATATAGTTACACGTGTGATTCGTATATACTATTTTTTATAAGTATTTAAAATAAGAATTCTACGAATCCCCAATTGAACAAGTTTCCATTAGGTAAAATTCTTGCATAAATTCAACTTGCCTATTGATCGAGTTTCCAACCAGACGGTTTCTTTTCTAAACGTAAATACATATACGTTCTCCTTTCTCAGTTTTCCTTTTGAACGTGTTTTTAATTGAAAAAAACTCACGAATGCCCGAATTTTCGATTCTACATACTTCGAATTATTCGACTTTCTGACTGAACGAGCTTCTGCTGTGCGGATTCTGCATTTCATGCTTCCCTGATTGCATAGGTTCGCGATTGATATGATCCTCGATGATAGGGATTCCTTTCTCTGGGAATTCTGGGATGTATGGATCCACTCTACCTTCAATTTTGAAATCCTATACATTCTGGTATATGGATACATTCTGGTTTCGGACAATGCATGATTAAGTTTCCTTTTAATAACTTGATCTTCTAATCTCACAAATCAATAATTAAAAATGTTAAACATGCTTCTCTGAAAATTAATTATTTTAAGTTTTTATGTATTTGTGTATTTTTGAACGATAAGTGTTAATGTGCCTTTACATATTGATAGATCATATTACCACAAATCCGCTAATGTATAGATTTGCCTAGGTAAAGGTCATTTCGTCGTAAACGATGAATCCTGCACGAATTGATTCCCGATTCGTGATAAGGCACGACCAAACTGTTAACCGTGGTGTACTCGCGTGACAAAGATAAAACGTGTCTGTTCACCACGATCAAGATTCTAAGGATTCGTGCAGATAACTTGTTAACACTTTTGCTATGACGATACTGGGTAAAAAATATTGATGTTGTGTGATGGAACAAGTCATAAATTTACAAGCTATAAATTGTTTTATGGCAGATATGCTTTATGGCAGTTTAAGCACATGATATGCTGAATTATTATCTATGATAAGGAGTTCAACCCCCATCAAGGGGTGAATAAAAAAATCTATTAAACTTCTATTAAGGGTGTTTAAGCTTATATCCTTCCTTCTTTTAAGATAAATGTTTGAAAAGGGGGATGATTAATAAAAATAAATTAAATTTGATACAAAAATTTTTAATTCATAAGTGAAGAATATTTATTACTATAATTTTTACAAAAATATTTAAAAGATGAGCTCACCTCTACTCTTAAACTGTTTGTAACTTTCTAATTCAATTTTGTTTTCCTCAAAACTAGTTCCCCACCTCCCTTATCTTTTTTCTTCATCCTTGTATCCATTTCCCTGAGGAAACCAAAGAAAATAGAATCACCCTTACAAGAGGTACAAAATTGTCTGTGTACAAAAAATCTCTTTGCTCTTCTTTCTTGTTAGAAAATATCAGATTGTATCATCAAGAAGAGCAATCTTATTTTCTTGGTCATAAGAATTTCAGGTAAATATCATTTCAATTCGAACGTGCAAACATATCCTTTTTCACCTCTCAGTTGTTGAACTTTCAATGTATCCCAGGTATCGTGTAGACTTTATTTTCCGCCCCATCCCTTGGATTCTGTTTCAGCTAATTCTGAATGCAGCCTGCAAGCTGTACGTGCCTCCGAGGTTAGCGAAATTATTCACGATATCATGTAAGATGTAATCACGTAACGTGGCTACAGACGAAACGATTTCGTTGCTCTTGTTTTTCTTCTATCCCGTCTTCGCTGCGAGAAAATTGCTCACGCCAACGGGCGAAGAAATAAAAATTTCGTTGCTTCCCTTATTCAACCGCATTTTCTATCCATTCGCTCGAATTAGAAAGCACGGGTTAATAATTAATTGTCGCATGTCTGAAACATCTCTCTGTTCAATGATTATTTGTTCCTTTTTTCATTCATTATTAGTGGGTATGAACTGCTTTAAAGTCGGACTTTCTAACAACCTAATGTCGAGAGTCATAACTATTATCTGCATTAATCTTTCTTTTATCATCTGACTTTCGCAAGAGAAGTTGTGTATCGGTTAATTGGAAGGTTAATTTTCTTCCGTGAGTCATCGGTGTAGTTTCGAGATTTAATATAGATAGAAGGTGAAAAGTAGCTGAATAATTCTCTCCGACATGGTGATAAAGCTATCACGAAAGCGTTTGTGACTCGACAAAAACTCATAAGTCTATTCATCTTAATGTCATAAATTCGAACGAATTAAAGATCCACAAAAGAAATGCTAGTAGCTTATAGTAGTTTCTTATATTTAATATTCACTATATGAAATCGAACATCCTATAGTTTTTTTCGATATTGAAAGAATTTTATCGAAGAAAATTCCACTATATAGATCACTGTCTCGGAAAATAGAAAAATTCACTTTCATTTCATTCCTTCAACTATAATCATTCCCACCAACAGTGTTAAAAACAACGTTCACTTCGCCAAGTGTTTTCCCATTGATTTTCCAGCGAGCTTTCTCAGCGGAGGTTCGTTTTCGAAAAACACAAAGGCCATTCGCCAGAGCGTTTTCTCTGGCCGTTATTAATTCCAGCGTTCTTTCTTCCGGGTGGTAATGGCCGCGTTGACGACCACACATTCGTACCAAGAGAGCTCCTGTTCCTTACATCCCAGCATTGAGGCATCGACGTCGTTCGATTGGAAAAGCCCTGACGACGTGCTGTACCGAGTGCTTTTCGATACGGTTCGATCGTTCTCACCGTGAAACGGAACGAGCCTTTTCAGGCCCGAAACTCGATTCTGCCCTTTTCCTTTTAAACTAGTCTACACACACACACACACCTATCCTCCACCCTAGCTACACATTGTACAATCAAGCTACGAATGCGTTATCCGATATCCTGGATGGAAAATTCTAGGAAACCGCTGGTTGATTTTTGTTAAAAATGTATTTCCAATTTTTGGATGAAAATAATTGGTAATTTTCAGTCCATCTTAAACGTAATCGATCAGAATTTGTCACTTCTCATGACGAGTTGCTAGTTTCTGAATCTTTCAAGGGCTTTGCAACAGAGGATATTAAGATCCTTTCGGGATGATCGATAAGGGAGGATCGCTAAGGAGCTTACCTTGAAACCCTCCTCAACGGGGATGAGAAAAGTGTAACGTCCGTCTGCCTTGAAGACTTCTTCCTTCTTCTCCTTGACGATCCGCTGTCGGAAGGTGCTACAAAAAAAAAGAATTGCACTCGTTAATTGGTTGGAATGTCTTGACCATACGGCAAATCTCATAGTACAATGACACCATTTCAAAAAAAATGACTATTGTAAATAATCAGCAGATCTAGATTGTTAGAAATTAGTATTGAAACTTTTCTTTCTGATTCACTGTTATTCGTTCCAACTTTACTCGTTTCTAACAAATTGAAAATTGATAAATTTACGGAGAGTAAGAAGAGAAATGAATATAGAGGGGAGAAGCAGGAAACGTTCTATCAGAAAAATTGTGAAAGGGGTATATTGAGAAAGTTCTGTCGGGTGTTCGTGTTTCACGTTGCAGAAACAAAGGGGGGAGGGGACTGTGTACAGGTGCGAACGGTAAATGAAATGCAGCGAAGCTTAAAGAAGTTTCGGAAGGGCGAAGCTAATTCACTCAAGTTTTACTTGCTCGGATGGCAAGCTCCACGCCGGTCCTGCTTTTAAATATCGATAAAGACTTGACAAAGTGAGCATCGAAGTTACTTAAGAAACAACTAAGAAACTTGCTTCCATCTACATCTTCCAGCGAATTTGAACGGATTTCGTGGCTGTGTTTTACTCTGAAAGTTGACGCGTAAGAAACGAGAACGAGGCAAAAATTGTTTTTAATAAGTCGAAGTAATAAGAAACGATAAATAAGAAGTTGCTGTTCAGTATTGAATATATTTCAAGTGAGAATTATTGGAAATTTGTATAGAAATAATTTATTTTACTTGGTAACGATAGGTAAATGTATATTATATTTATTTAAAATATAATAATTAGAGTCATTAACAATTTTTCATTAGGAATAATAATCGAAAATTTATTATGTATTTTTTAATATTCATTCTTTGTTTCTGATACGAGATAATAATATTGTTGTTAATGAAACGTACTGAAAAATCATTTCATAAAACTTTGTTATAGAATATTCATTACTGGAAAACAATAACACGAGCTTTAACGATGGCTTCTAATAAAGTTCAATTAAAACCTGACTGTCCATGGTCATATTTCAATTGTTGCAAGATAACAATGAAAAACGACTTCTTGGTAATGAAAAATAAAAATTCTAACAATGGAAAATGAAAAATAATGTGACTGCGAACTCAAACATTATTTTATTATTTGAAATAGCTGCGTTTGTTATTAAGGGCACTTTTATTTTTTTTTTTTTAATTTCACACAAAGATAATATTGCTAGTGAATATTCCAGGGCAAAACATTTTGTCGATGAATTTTATAGAATTAATTTCTATTTTTAATAATGCAAGAAAAAATGTATTAATTATTACTTACCGAACACGATGCACACCCAAGTCGAGATTTTCGCTCTGATTTAGAAATTCGAAAGCATTTGGATTATAAATTGGCATTTCTGCAGAATTTACACGTACAGGTTCGAGCACCTCGTTTATTATATGCAAAACCTGAAACAGAAAAAAATAATATGTGTTAGCGTTTCTAGGGTACCATTTTCTATTTTTATTAATTTCATGATATTTTCATCACTATTATTGAATTATTTCTATATTCAACACAGGAGATTCTATAACCGAAATTCCCTGAACATACATAGAAAACTTTTAACCAGCACTTTTTTCATATAACAATAAATAACGTAATAATACGCGAAGTTTCTCCATTTCATCCTACAATCGATATTGAAAATGCGTGTTTATGAGAGGATCAGTCGTACGGTATCAAATGACTCGATTTGCAGTTCATATGGATCAGATTTTTCGGTTCTCCATGGAGTACGCTTAAATTTCCATTGCAATTTCTCGCGTGACCCGACAATTGACACGCGAATTTTCGGACGGAACTTTGATATACGATATCATTTACTCAGTTTACTTTGAAAAATAAACTCGTCCAATGGATAAAAGCTAATTTATTGGATAAATGAATTTATCGTTCTGAGCCAATTTCAATCTTCTTCGATTAATAACGCCGTTCATTATTGATTAATCAAGAACAAAGCTATTAATTTTAGCTCATATTTACTTAGGATCATTTTGCTGTCTAATTAGGTGTGGTATTTAATTAGTCAATAATTAACGTCATATTAATGTTTGATGAAAAATAGAAAAAAATTCATTCTTATGAAAAGAAAATCATAAAATTCGTTTAATTTTAAACAATAATTTATGTCAGCTACAAAAACACGCCAATTTTTGTAAATATTTTTTAATTTAATTTAAAAAGTAGGGATCTAGAAAGGAAGTCCAACTACACTAGGCGATAGAGCAAAGCATTTTCTTCCAAGAAGCATCAAGGAAAGCTACAAATTTTTTAATTAAATTTCTAATGAACCGAAGGTAATGAAAAAACCAGGTCTGCAAATTCATATTAAACCCATAAAATGTGTAAGAAACGCTTATTAAACTTGCAGCTTCTAATACCTATGTGTCTAATAATTCTATTCAGAGCAGTGGAAACTTAACACCTTAACTATTGCTCTTAGGTAAAATAAATTAGCACCACAGTAATCGATACAACGTTACATCCAAATTAAAAGAGAAATCATATTTATTAATATTATAAGAAAATTGTAAGAATACCAGAAGATTATTGCATGTTTAATTATAATACATGGTTAAGTGAAGATCCTCCCTTTTTTTCGGGAAAAAATTCTCTGGAATCGAGTTTCAACATGTACGTTCGCTTTAAACAGACTCTTGGTGATCCGAAGAAATCGCAAAGCGAGCGATACAAGCGTGACGATGGTGCTCGTGGCAAAGATACAGTAAGACAAACGACGTAGCTGAGCAAACGGGGACACGAAACGATGGAAGAAGAAGATTAAGCGAAGACAAGAGGAAAAACGGACACGAAGGAACTTGGTCCGGGTATTTATTCTGCGGCGAGAAACGCAACTATTTCATGGGTGTCGAGTCGGATACCGGTGGAACACAACGTGCACCGGGATGCATTCCCACTCCACGGCTCTTCCACCCTCATTGGAAAAGGTGCATTGCCATTTACTATCCAGCAGTACGCGACTCGAACGTCCCACCGCTATTTATCCGCTTTTCTTCACGATCACCGTGATCCTTTCTTTTATCTCGACGAGGATTCTTCTTCTGCTCGATAACGCCGTTTTGTTCTCTTACGAGGTCGACGTACGCGACGATAGGAACAGAAGAATGGTGGACTGTGAATGGCTCCGGTACAAGCGTGCATTCTACCAGGCAAATGATTTTAGACAGAGAATTATTTCTTCAGGAGGGAATTTATAATAGGAAATAGGAAATTGTGTTCTCTTATTGCAATTAAAGGTATTCTAATGAGAGAATATTAAAAATTGGTTGTTTTTTTGATTCAGGAATATTAAGTTTTGAAAAATTAGACTGGGAAGGGGGTGGCTCCTAATTGTCTATTTCTCTTATCTATAAATTAAATTTCTGTTGGAAAATATCAATATTTGTGCGAGATACAATTTTTTTAAAACGTCTGTTCATATGTAGATATATATATAGGGGTGGTATTTACAATTCGACCATTTTGGATTTTATAAAACAGACAAACAAGTTTTTGATACAAAAAGTCATTCCTTTTCAATATAGCTTTTTTTTATTTTGTTGAAAATTGACAATGAAACAAAGCTTTGGAGGTTTTTCACAATTTTTCATTCCAGCACTTCCAATTTACTCCATTTTTATGTACTTTAATATTTACTGTTTCGCCAAATATCATTTATTTGAAATATTATTTTAATTGTTCGAGATGATTTTTGCAACCAACCGCTTGATTTATCTCCACTATTAGAATATTAAATTTAATAAAACAGACAAAAATTGCTATGGCTAAAATGGCCATATTCTTGTTTCCTCCGTGAAGTTAGCCTCCCAACCGATAAATGAAACTTTCATCGAAACCAATCGAATTTCCTCGTGCTCAACCGCTTTCTTTCTTCTTTTTCCCTATATTTATTTCTCTAAATCGAGCTATATAAGGTAAGCTACCGAATGCATCGGTACACGGAAGATACACAAAGGAACGGTGGCAGTAAATCGCGAAAGCAAAACGAGAACATGCCGATTGCAGTTTATAAACCGTTCTGCGTCGAAACATTTTCCTTTCCTTTCCCGGGGCATGCGAAAAGCTACGCATCGGTGTTCAATAAAGAAAAGAAGGCTAGAGAGATTGTGTATGATAACAAAGAAAATGAAAAAGACACAGCAAACGAAGAGGGGTGGAAGAGAGCATTCCATTTATTCAGCGAGGACACGGTGCGAGAGGAGGATTCAACAGTGGCAGGATGAGAACGAAGGGAAAAAAAAAAAGATCGATTCGCGTTTGTATGCTAGAGTGGCTTCCTAGAAATGAATCGTTTCGCTTTCCTGCAATCGGGGGACGAACAAACTTCCTCTGTTTCTTTGACGGCCATTTATCTTGCTTGCAGGACACGAGTCATTGGGGGAGGAAATCGAAGCCTTGGAACGAATCCTCGATCGCTTGATAGCGGGATCCTAACAATATTAGACAAAAATATCAGAGGAAGACGGTGACTTCCGTATTAGGGTCCATTTTTATTAGAGGGATCAATTTGGTCATACAGGGTGGCGAATTTGAAATGTTGCGAATATTAAAGTTATAGCATTTTTCAAATTATGTTATTACAAATGGAATATATTCTGAAAGATAGATCCTTCTTCGGTGCCATTTTAGCCGGAACAGGTTATATTCTTTCCACTGAATTTTACACGGGAATCGTTTACGTGTACCAGAGTACTCGTACCCGAAGCACGACGCGTCTTCAGGGTGAATTTCTTTGGACAACGAGGGTATACGTCTTTTAAGGGAGACGCTGCTATTTCACTCGGCGCGGTTAAGAAATGGCTCGACACAGAACCACTGTAAAATTAAAGACACGATAAAAATGTGTCGTCGCGTTCCTTGCTTGTTTACTCTTTTATCCTGATATTTTCGACGGGAATATAAAGTTTCTGAGGAAGGGAGATAACGTAAAGATGAGTTAGAGGGTGAATTTCTCACGAGGGTAAAAGGAACCGGGAGATTGAATTACAATGGGAACTCGAACCAAATGCTTGGCCATTTTCTCTTTTTTCGAAGGGTCATTATAATAGGATGAGAGGTTTAATGGAAATAGAATTTTGTTTATTTTAAAATATTGATACTGCAAGATCTATTTATTTTTATAATCATTGCCACTCAAAATATTTTGTAAAATTATTCAATTCTTCGACTCCTAAATTGCATGCATTATCAAAGTGAAATAAAATTAATTAGAGCAACAAGTTTATAGAATTATATCAAACTCGATGAAATCACTGAGCGAAATTAACCACACCGGTGGGTTTGTTACGGACAGAAACAATTTCAAAATTAGAACGCTAATAGATCTCATGAAGCTAAATTATAACTACCAATAATTTCGATGAACAGTTGGTATTCACAAAATATTATTACTGTTAAAGTCACACGAATATTATTGTAAATTAATATCATATTATTGAATCCAATTTCCAAACGATTAATTATCTAATTACATATTTGATTATTAATAAATTTAACATTTTTGGAGAATAAATATATTAGTGACACTCATAAAATAATTATTCTATATATTGTTGTCTCTAGATGATTTTCAATAAAAATTTGAAAATTAAAAAATACCCAATTTTTCAGAAAGAACTACAATTCCTAGAATTGTTTTCCTTTTTTACAAATAATGAAACATAAGAGAAAAAGTCAAAGCATTTCTCCAAGAGGTCGTTAATTCGAAGTTCAGCCCATTCTGGCCACCGTCTTGGGGCCAAAGTCACGTTTACACCCTCGAGTGCGGCCATTAATAAAAACAGGCGAATGGTTCGTTATGGCTATTCGTAATTAATTGTGTTCCCGCTGGTTCCTGGAGGACCCGTAAATTAACGAATTCTAAGTTAGTGGGCTGGAATTTTATAGTGGTTTCCGGTGTCTTTGTCATTTGCTTCTTAATTTAACTACCTCCATATTTTCCTAAAAAAGGAAATAAATTTAAATTCATTTTTACAAAAAAATAATATCCTTTTCTCATTCAATTTACTTTAATTCTAAATTTTTACAGATCAACGTAATAATTTCATATAAAATTTTGCTATTCTTCTTTTTATTTATTTTTCTAACATATATTTCTTTTCAGGTCACACCGGAAATTCATTCGCTGTTCCACTTCCGAAACCGTACCGAAATACGAATAAGGCCAGGAGTAAGTGATACAAGTAAGTAGTACGAAAGCTTTTTAATTCACCTCTGTCAATCGAACACGTGCAAAACTCATGACGAGATATAGACGCGCGAATTGAGAACATAAAGTGCACATTCAATTCCGCTCGATTACTATAAAGTTCTTCTCGGTCCCGTATGTCGGTGCTGTAAGCGATCCTAGGGTGGTTAGGGTGTGGCGTCCAGACACCATGGCGCCGTTTCCCATCTCCTTTTCTTCCTCCCCTTTTGATGAGCAACGATCTTACGCGAGATTAAAATCAGACCGACTGACCTCTTTTATTCTTTATTAGAAAAATCGGATTGCTACGTTTATGGGGTTTATATGGGACGTTATTAACCCTCACATACTGAACGGTGTCACAAGCAGCAGGTACTGTATTAAGACTTTTATTTTAGAAACATAATATTATCATAAAATAAACATATAATTAATTTCAGGTATGGAAAAATTTTAATTAATTTTTGGAAAATTTATTTAGATTTTGAATTTTTACAACTTAAAAATTACAGAAAAATAAATTATTTACAAAGCTTTTCCCTAAATAGAGAAACTAATAATTTCGCACGAATGCCCACCCTTATGTCACTCGAAGATTCATCGAACGGAGCCACAGAGGGGTGAGCGATATTCACCCCTTAGGAGCTGGCGTCATTTTTATTTTATCAGACCGACTATCGCGCTCGTTTTCCTTCCCCACATGTTCAGCCATTTCTCTTTCATCTATTACTGACTTCTTGGTTTCCCAGTACGCTCGTGCACCCTCGTGCTTCTCCTTTTTTCTTCCCGCCAGCATGCTGTTGGAAACTCGCTTCTTCAGTCCCGTAGCGGCGTGCATTTTTTAACAAGCCGTAACGCGACCCTGTTTTGTCTACCGGCTCAGGACAGATTCGGCTGGCGGCATTTACGCCAGGAAAATCTCGGCTTTATTTCGTTCCAAATCGAGTTACCGCGAAGCCAACTTCCTTGATACTTTTCCCTTCTTGTCCCATAGCATTCACGGCCTCCTGGGAGAAGTTTCTCTACAGGCTGCCGGAGTGTCTCGTAAAAGGAAATTGCGCCATGAAGGGAACTAGCTGCGCGACCGCGAAAACCAGCCTCCGAGACGCCAGCCGTCGCGACGCGCGTCCCTTTCAGTGTTCCAGTAATCGTAAGATTTAATTTCTCGTTGATTAATTTATGATAAACTGCTCCTGTTGAAATATCTTTATGCATGTCTATTACTAATCGCATATTTCTTTATTGAATTTTATTTTATCTTTTCTTTTGAAATAATTAACAATATTAAATTTTTAATTTTAAATATTATTTTCCACAAAATCAATGATATTTAATTTATGAAATTAAAAAAAATTGAAAACCCCTGTATTCTATCCTTTCATAGGACATTGAATTATTCTGATTTTTCGCCCAACAATAGCAAGGAAGCTTTAAATTGTCTGGTGCTCGTAACTCGTAGTAATACTCAATCGATTTAACGATGAAATATTCCCAGCGTTTCGTATTCATTTTACGCAAATACGGCATATATTTTACATATCTATCGAATTGAAAGCGGATATGTGAGCATTATTCCCATACAACGTATTAGCCCGGCACAGACAACCACATTTTGTATTCGATTATACTGGATCGAGCTGAAAGTTGAATTTCCCTTCCGACAGAAATATCCTTTTAAAAAGGAACATTGTCTATCGTTGACGTTTCCTTCGTCTTTTGACTAAACATTTATTCTATTCGAGCAATGTAATGAATACAGATTGATCATAAATTTAAATTGAAATGCTGGAGACATGTTCAATTTTCAGCTAATGGTAATTTCAAATTTATTTCAACCCTTCATTCTATAATTTTTTAAATTAAAAAAGTATATATTTTTGAATTATGTTAGTAACAATAATAAGAAAATAGAATTTTTTAAATTTATTTAAAGAAAAATACTATAAATTTTAAAATCGGATAAAGAATATTATGATAATATAATTATCATTTAAATAGGATCATGAATTTATTACAAAGCTGATATTAGTATTCATCATTCATTGCAAAAATAGGCTGAATAAAAACGATTTTAACTTATAGCAAAAAGGACATTTCTCACCCTTTGCCTCATTTGATTTCACTTAATCAAATATTTTCTAAGGGAATTATTAATCCCCCATTTGCACTCGAGGTCAGTTTTCAATACTTGTTATTTCATTCGATAATATCGTCGCATTTTAGCCTTCCATTCGAACAACGTTTTATCACTTTATTTGCATACGGAAATTAGAATGGCTTTTATAGGAGTAAAAAAACAAGGACGAACGCTTGCTGTGAATCATATTTCTGCATCAGAACGGGGCTTTCGAAATTCAAACAATAACCAAGCGTGTAATAATTCTCATAGTGATTAAAATTCAACGGGAAGCAAAATACATTTTATTCGGTATAAAATTCGAGGGGAACAACACGTTTTTCAGATCAACAAACACGTTGCATGGAGAGTAAAATTAGGATTCGTTGAAATCTATTTATCAATTATACTATAAAAAATATATCAATCTTTCTTTTACAAAGAAATGTTATTCAGGTAATACTTGAATAAAATCAATGAAGAACCTTTAATTCAATATCCAAAACTAAAACTTTGGAGTCCAAAATCCAGAACCTAAACTCCAAATTCCAGAATCCAAAACCCAGAGTTCAAATTCAAACTCCAATGTTGAAAGTTCAAAGTCCAGAGTTTAGTATTTAGAGTTTAGTGACCCCTGCAAGTTTTAGCACCCAATTATCTTTCCTCCTCATCATCGATATCAAACGCGATCCAATGTACCCTTCGAAGCATATCACACCTCGAAGATGGTTCGAATAAAATTCTATTGATCGAACGTATTCGATCGAATCTTCACACGCAGTTTCGTCAGGAAACTATCCAGCAAGTATTCACCCTCATCACTGACTGATTTTCAATTTACCCTTGGACGGTCGAGTCGCTTTCAACCCTGCTACCCTTTCAACCCGTTCGTCTTCCCTCCTACCATTTTTTCTCTCCATTAACCGTAACTCTTTTGGCGATTCGTGGCTAATGGGTCGGTGCAGTTATTCGGACTGGAATTTCTTTAAATTGTTAAGAAACAGGGACGAGGTCGAATGGTTCGCTGCCCGAGGCAGCACGTGGAGGAAACGCGTTCCAGCAGCATTTAATGAGTTCAAAAGCCCGCGAGCTTTCCAGATTAAAAACCTCCACGGCTTTCCGACCTCGACGTTACCTATGCCTCAAGATACTTTTTTTCCACCCTCGTGTGTGGTTTATCGTGAAATTCCTCGTTTGACGACATCTTTGGATGGACATTCATGAGAAGAAAATATAGAGCGTTTAACAAAATTAAAAATATTTAATTGAAAAAAATGAGGAAGATTACAATGTTCTAATTTTATATCGTAATTAAAAATTAATTTTCAATATATTTAATAATTCATATTATAGTGTACTGGGGTGTTCTCGTATGTTTATTTATTTCTTCTAAATTTATTACCATTTATCTCAACTTTATTCGTGAAAATAATGATAGACATTTAGTTAATCAATCGTTTCATCCCTGACCATCAGTTTTTTCATTACCCGTTTTCTACTATCGCCTCGTGAAATTAGTGCACCGTTTCTCCGGTGGATTTTTAGATTCATGGATAATCTCCCGTCCCGTACTATCGTTTCTTCTCCGACACGGCCCGTTTATCCCGGGATTCTCCCCCGTTGAATAACGAAGCCTGCAGGAATTTCCTCGGAGTATTTTTTCGCCGGGAATCGTCCGGCGTGTGATGTAGTTCGCAACGAGATCGTAAACGTTAACGGTGCCGGGACTATGTCAGTTATTACGTAGCCGCCGCGTTGATCTCGTGTTCCTCCGAGGATATACTTCCGTTGAAACGCGAGAACGTAACTGCCAGGCGGTTTAAATAAGCCGGAAAATATTTTTATACGATTCCAACGCTGTCTGCTGGTAGCCCGTTAACTGCTGTATCCCCTTAATATTCCTAGCCTTCCATGTTGATGCTCGTTTCATTTCTGCGAATTTAATCCAACCCAATTTCAACCTCTTTTTTCGTTTTTTAAATAGAGAGGACAACAAGGGTGTAATATTATTATAATAGGTTCTTTGGAATAGAAAATTATTTATTAATTATTATTCTATTAAGTTATTGAGTTATGATGAAATTAAAATTTATTTTATTTTATTATTGAATTCTAATTAAAAATTTAGAATTTTCTCCACCATAATTAATAAAAATTATTTCTCACTTGGAAATCCAAAAAATACTTGAGTTATAGCAAATATGTAATTCTAGGGGGGTAAATACACCCTTAGGTTGCGATGAGAGAATTAAAAGAGGAAGGGTTGTAATTTTCAAAATTATTATAGAATATTTATCAGTGTAAATTGTTGCAGATTATTACACAAGTCGATCTTTATCGCTGTAACAACATCTGAAACGTGACTGAATAAAAAAAGAGATGCACATATCGAAACGAGTTAATCAGTCGAACGGGAAAGAAAGTTTCGGGTTCAGCTTGATCGAGAAAACGTAGTTTCGGTGAGTTCAGCGAATCGGAATGTAAAAAGTTATTCGATTAGCCCACTTTTGTCTACATTAATTATGATCCGATACTCTAGTGCTGTACGAACAAGTAGGAAGTATCGGCCGCGATAGAACTTCTCCGTTAAGTGGATGAGAAAAGTTTCTCTAATACCGGCGCGAGGCGGAACAAGAGACGGGCAGAGGGAAAGAAGAACGAGAGGAAAGATAGGAAGATTGATCTACGAACGAGAGCGTTGAAGAGATTAGCCGAAGATTGGCTCCGCTCCGCGATTTTCATCAATGATGATACTTGCTGAAAGATTAAAGGATTCGTTTGGCGAATTGAAACGAGGTCCACGTTCGTCTGGAAAAGCGATGAGGATGTTGAACACATTGAGAACACAAAAAAGGGTGAAATGGTATTAAAAATGTTTATTCCATTGCTCTTGCTTCTTAATTAAATTTTTTCGAATTTTCAGCTCAAAAGATTTTTAATAAATTTTAGGCTTTAATTTGATGTAATACAACAGGTATTTTGCAGTAGCAAAATTTCAAGGAGCTATAAATATTAACAAACAATTATTTTTAATCAATTTTAAGCTTTATTTAATGTAATAAAATACAATAGGTATTTGTACATTTCAAAATCAGTCATTTAACATACAATAATTTAATATTTTTCAGATATTTTCCATTTTTTAAATTTCCAATTTTCAGTTTAGAGCCCTTATAGATAAGAAAAATCTTTTTCTGATAAAAAGAAGCACGTTCGATAAGTTTATCAATATCCATCAATGCAACGAACTGCACAGCATTAAAATCTCGTTAAAAGAGGAGTACGAGGTGTATAAGTATATCGTATGAACTTCTTAAGCACATTTTCCAGGAAATCACGTTTGGAACACCGGAAGTCGTGTTCACGCAAAGCAGTACGTAATTGCTAGGGAGATTAAGCTCGTAAAAAGGTAATTTGCTATTAAATTAACCGCGACCACTGAACGAACCAAGTGAAATTCATTAGAGTCCCCAGAGAGATTTACTGTCGTTTTTCGTTCATTTAATCAAGGCCACCTGAATCAAATTTGCGAATTAACACTCACCTGAGTTTTCACATCGCCACCGACTGTAACCTTCGATTGAAAATTGCTTCGTTCTACGATGATCTTTGCGTTATTTATGTAAACGTCCTCGCCGTGTGTGCCTGATCTCCTGGTGACCCATAAGGGTGGATTACCCTCAAGCTCTGATGAGATTGAGTCTCCTAGGTTCTCGATTGTCTTTGGGAAGTTTGCTGAAAACAGAGAAGAAAATCTTTTCATTTTTTATTTATTAATATTGGGTTAAGTTTAATTTTGAAATTTAATTTCTTAATTTAAGAAATTTAGATATTTAGGAACTTAGGAATTTGGAAACTTAGGAATTTGGAAATTTAGAAGTTTAAAAATTTAAACATTTTAATATTTATTATTCTAACCACCCATAAGTATCAACGCTATAATTATTAAGGGTACAAATAATTAATCTTCAAATTTTTCCACCTTCTACAATAATGCCTTTCAATTATTCTTTTTTTCCAAATTTGAGACACAGCAACACCTCAGTCATCAACGTTCCCATAACAGGCACTTAGTCAAAAAGAAACACGAGTTACATAAAATGAAGTAACTCGAAGCGCAAAGGGTTAAAATCCACAGCAGCGGCTCTTTGAAGCTTTCAGCAAAGAACAGCAGGCGTTTCAACGAAACAGGAACCGATTCTTCGTGGCGTTCGTAATGAGAGCTATTGTGTTGTTTCTCCTGTCGCGACGGTTCTTCTCCTTTTCTGGTGAGATTGAATCTTCTCTCTGTTGGATGCAAAACGCTATCTATGCTATCGCGCTTCCAGCAGCAGACAGCGACTGGAAAAAAGCTTAGGATTACGAGGACATTCCAGCCGGTAACGAGATAATAAAGAGACCAGCTTTGTAGCTTCGCGAACAACTCTTCCTTTTTTTTTTTCTTTCACTCCACCCACGTCGGTTTTTCCTTTTAGTTTAAGCTTCACCTTTTTCCTGCGTTTCTATTGTTCCGCGCTGCTTGTTCTCCGTTGTGGTTTGGAAAATAAAATTCTTTGCCCGGCGACGTGCTCGTTGGTCGGATTTTTACGTTTCGGTTTTTGGCAGTGATGCGGGAGGAAGTAATACGTTTGACGCTGTACATCGGTGTAAACTTTTGTTTCTTTTAGTTTCTACGATTCTTTTTTGGGTACACGGTTTTCGTTTTACGGTGTCGTTTTGTGGAAGAACACAATGACGTTGATCTCTTTGCTATTCAATTTTTTGTGTTCTATAGGATGCTCGTTGTTAGATGGTTAAACGAGAAACAGTTTTGAATATTGCGAAGAACAATATGATTTAATAAAAGAATTTTCATTTGTTAAAAATTAATTGTAAGTATAAATGGGATAGGAGGAAGATTGAAAAATTACAAATTTATTGCGATAAAGGAAATGATTTATTAAAAGTTTGAAAAATATCAGTGCAATAAACTGCACGAATGGACGAAACAATAAGAACAAGACTAGAATGAATAAAAATGTGCGCGTTAATCATTCACAATGACAAACGCCAGGTACAACGATCGAAAAATCCAGACAAATACGTTCCATTTAGCGATCAATAGCTCCCTTGATCTCTGCATCGTTTTGTCCCCGACGTCCCTTTCAACGAAGGCGGATGATTAAGTCGTCGATCGAATCCCATTTATTTTCGACGATGGAACCCCTTGGGGCACAGGTGCGATGGCCGACCACAAAACGAGAACATTCGTACAAAGCTGCTTGGCGCGATCGATTTATATTCCCTGGCCAAAAAACCGTTTTCCCTTGGCCGGTTGAAAGCAGACTTCCCGTCCCGAATAATCTGGCCTCCGGTGCCGATTGCACGGACAGTTTACACAAACCAACGTCGACTCTGGTAGGGATGTATTTCAATACATTTGCCGAGGGGACCGGCATCTTGTTTGGACACTTCTTTAAATCAATTACGAGTTTCTGGCAGTCAAGTTCGCTGTGCAAGTAGATCAGGTCCGTGGAAAGTTGGACGGAACAAGCCTCGAACCGCGAAATGCAGCATCAAACTCTCGGTTTCCGGATTGTTTGTTCGGCCTCGACGAATTCAATCGGCGCATTTGCGATTCAGATGATGATCGTGCTAGCTTACGCTCGTGAAATTCGAATATCGCGATCGAAATGCTGGACGGTACGTTCGATTTTGAAAATTCTACCCTCGCTCAGGATTATTCGCTGACTAGGAACATTTTTGTTCCGACGTCCGACGAACCAATTGATTCCGATTCAATTTCATTCGCTGTGATTCCTTTATTTCTAATGTGATCAAACATTAAATTCAATGATTCTTTTCGTAAATTAATAATAATAGCTTCTGATATAGTGTATTATGGTAAATCGCAAGGTACAAATTTTAATTACATAAACTCTGGTTATTGAATTATTAAATAAGTCTTAATGGAATATTAGAATTGATCATACTTTAAATTATAATGATTTAATATATGATTTAATTTGTACCTTGCATACATGCTCTTAATAAAATATTAAAAATTGTCTCTTGAATGATAGACAATTGAGATAACTTAAATTTTATTTTAAATTTTGTTTCATTTTACTTTCTAAACCTTAAACTACTCCTTCAGATATTGTCATTTCAATAAATAAAGCCATTTCATTTGAATATTTGAGCATGTTACTTTAAGTGAAGCACCATTATTTAGTTATAAGTAATTCCCAAAACTGGTGGGACCATCAGGGCCCCTGGCGTCTGGAGTGGGGGCTCCACACGCCTTTGCACGGGGCCCAAGTAAGTACTTAGAAGCCGGCACCGGGTGCGACCCCCGG
Source organism: Osmia lignaria lignaria (assembly GCF_051020975.1). Classification (NCBI taxonomy): domain Eukaryota; kingdom Metazoa; phylum Arthropoda; class Insecta; order Hymenoptera; family Megachilidae; genus Osmia; species Osmia lignaria. The sequence continues at coordinate 11,232,179 of NC_135032.1, read as the reverse complement.
TTTCGGCTACACGCTAGACACCCTAGAAGGGCACCTATGTGCCAGGCGTGAAGGGCTCTGGAGTAATTAAGGTCCCAGAGCCCGTCTTTAGCGCCATTATCGGTCGCCGTGGGGTTTTAGTCAGTAAGAATCTGACACTCCCCCGCCGCCTTCCCCCAGGGGACGGTGGGGGGTCTTATGCAAGATTTCCCCACGTTAAAAAAAAAAAAAAAAAAAACTTTTAAGTAAACGGTAAGTAAATATTGTTGCGCAACGCCCTCTAACGGCAAAAATGCGAACTAAATTTTCGATGTTGAATCAGCGCCATCTGGTTTCAGAAAAAGGAACTAAACCATGCCCAAATTTTGGCCCTCTAGCGGGAAAAATGTGAACTAAATTTTCGATGTTGAATCAGCGCCACCTGGTTTCAGAAAAAGGAACTAAAGCTTGCCCCAATTTTGGCCCTCTAGCGGGAAAAATGTGAACTAAATTTTCGATGTTGAATCAGCGCCATCTGGTTTCAGAAAAAGGAACTAAAGCTTGCCCCAATTTTGGCCCTCTAGCGGGAAAAATGTGAACTAAATTTTCGATGTTGAATCAGCGCCATCTGGTTTCAGAAAAAGGAACTAAACCATGCACCAATTTTGGCCCTCTGGCGGCAAAAATGTGAACTAAATTTTCGAGGTCGAATCAGCGCCCTCTGGTGGCAAAAAAAGGAACTAAATTTGAATTCAAAAAATGAATGTTATGAGACTTTACTTACCTTTACTTACCTTTAATTGAACCAGGAGCCATCAATATATTTATTATAGTTATAAGCAGAGATGTAAGGGATGAACAGATGTAAAGGATGCAGGAATGTAAGGGATGAAGATATGTAAGGGATGCAGGGATGTAAGGGATGCAGGGATGTATGGGGTGCGGGAATGTAAGGGATGCAGGGATGTAAGGGATGCAGGGATGTATGGGGTGCAGGGATGTAAGGGATGCGGGGATGTAAGGGATGCAGGGATGTAAGGGATGCAGGGATGTAAGGGATGCAGAGATGTAAAGGGTGCAGGAATATAAAGAATTCCGGGATGTAAAGGATGCGGAGATGTAAGGAAGGCAATGATGTGAGGAATGCAGTGCTATAAGGATACAGGGATACAAGGGATGCAAAGATGCAATGATTCAGCATCAGCCCCTACGAGGCTCTTAAAACAAATGAAAAAATAAATATCTGCAAAGGGAGGCCTTGGTCCATGAAGAGAAGTGGGATAATAAATAGGTCTTTCTGGTATGGAGAAGTAATTACTGTGTTTTAAGTTTGATTTTCATGTATATCATATTTATAATTTATTTCTGCATTTATAAATAATTGAGAAAAGAAGTTAAGGATATTAAATATATAATTCAGAAATGAAATTGGGTAAATTAAATAATAATTCAATTGCTTCTTTAAAATGATTTATTTACTAAGGCGCATGAATTGAATAGAAATTTGTCAAACAATTATAATAATAATTACTCACTCTTGTGCTGCTTTTAAATGATTTCTGAAAAAAAAAATAGAATCTGAGGGAGTGAAAAATTGGGTCTTCTCAGATGTCAGTCTGTAGTGCAGTAAAAGAGGCTCTGGTAAAATAGGCACGATTGTTATACCGGCTGTGCTTTCTGCATGCAGACGTAATCTCATCTTGGGGTGTCAGGGACCCCATAAATCATACAAAGCATGTCCAGTAAGCAGCGCTACCTATGTGCGCCTCTGGAACTAACAGTAGCGCGCAAACTGCCAGAGGGAGAGGAGTTTGCTGCACATTTTTCCTGTTATAAATGATTTATAGTTATTTGAATAATTGTTCAATTGCTTAATTAATATTTAATTGTTCTAACATTTATTATTACTAAAATGGACAACGCTTCGGTGTCAAAGGTACTGTGCAACCTGTTGTTTCTTTTTACTTAACCTTAAAATATAAACGCGCGCTCCGAACATTATACTTACTATACTATAATGTAAGATTTTTTAATAATAAAGAAACCTTAATAAATCATGTATGATGAATTACTATTTAATAAAGTAATTTTAGTTATTAATATACAAGATATTTTTACGTATCTTTAATTAATTTTTGTTTAAAACTTATTTTTCTATATGAATTTTATTTCAAATTTTGTAACATAGTAGAGTAGAATGTTGATAATAAGAAATTAAGAATTTATCAAATAATTTATGTGTACTTGATAATTATATTTTACTGTAAGAAATAAAAATCTCCTGCAGAACTTTTTTCCTAATATTCCCCAATGGTTCTATTATTTTAAAACACATTTTTAGGGTGTTTTTGCACATAAAGGTAGTTACAAAATTGGTAAGAAACCTGCAAAATTTAAATCAGTAGATTATTTCAATGAACCATGGTACCTTGCTTATAATGAAACGTGGACTAGCACTCAAAAAGCTGCTGAAGACATAAGAATTAATATGTTCCATGAACTTTTGGCCAATTTAGAATCTTTTGTCTCTAAAGTTAAAGAAACTCCAATAGAACAGTTAGAAGATGGGATACAAACAGCTGTTGTATTAACAGGTGACAATAATATTTATTGAAATCATCATTTCTCATGATTTCATATTTTCTTGCATCATTCGAATGATTGCATTATAGGAGTTAATGTTCCTGATCATGAAACCATGTTTGAAAAGACAATCTCTAAATTAGAATCGATAATAAAACACACAGCAATTATATGGAGTAGAAATTCAGATGATATAAGAAATATTTTAGAGGAATCAATTTATCAATTGATAAGTAGTGAACAGGTGATGAATTATTTTATGAGCAATAATTGAGAAACTCAGGAACAATAAACATCATCAATTTATTTGTAGACTGAAGATGCATCAATTAAAAAGAATCAGTGTACCATGCGAGTATTACATTCTTGGTATCAGAAACACTGTGATCCAAATGATCCTCTCCTTATAATTATAACTGACTTTGAGAGTACTTCTCCAACAGTATTACATGACTTTATTTTAATACTCAGGTATCATAGATCATTTGTTTCTATCTATCTAGATATCACAGTTTCACTATTAATTGAATGCTTCTTACAGTTCATATGCAAGTACAATAAAATTTATTCTAATTTTTGGTGTTGCTACCACTATGCATGCCATTTACAGAGCTTTAACATATGATGCCTCATCAAAATTACACGTTCATGTGAGCAATAAATAAATTACAGAACTGTTAATATAAGAAGGTACACATCTTTCTCTTGAAACAATGATTGCTTTTTATTTAGATATTCAACATGCCAACTCAGTTGAATACCTTATCAGATGTATTAGAAAATATTATTTTCTGCACGGAAATACCCTTTAAATTGACTGGGCGCGCTTTTCAGTTATTAATAGATATGTTTTTGTTTTATGATTTGTCTGTAGAAAACTTCATTCAAAATTACAAGGTATTAGTTTCATTTATTTTTCGTTTCGTTTTGTTCGCGCTTAGAAATTTGTTTAATTAGAATCTCACTCTAGAATTGACGTTATTTTTTATTATTTATAGACGTGTATGATACAACATTTCTATGCAAACAATATAAATTCACTTTGTTGCAAACCACAGCAAATAAATAATAGAATATCCTCCTTAACTGACGAGGATATAGAAGATATCAAAAAGATACCTTCAATAGAAAAGTATATTCAACAATTGAAAGAGGACGAAAGAAATGGAATAGCTGTTGAAAACAAAAAATTCCAGGTAGACATCATTTCTTGCTCATCAAAATTAAAATTTCCAATGGAATACAATTAACTAATTAATTGTAGGAGATGCTAGTAAAATTATTAAATAAATTTCACAAGTACATGGATCAATTTCTAACAGTACTCAGGTGTCTGCATCATCTAATGGCAACATTGCCAAATTCTCCAATGGGCAAACAGGTAGAAGCTGAACAAAAATACTCTAAAGCTGTTCAAATTTCATGTAAAGGAAAATGAACAATTTTAAAACAATTATAGCTACGAGAATTCTATATGAAAGCAGTATACACGAAGGATCTGAGAGAATGTAGCGAATACAAAAATTGCTTGGACCTTCTGGGTTTCCTATCAAAGACAGAATTACTCTCGAAATTGAACTCCCTTGTCTCAATCATCGAGAAATCAAATAATTCATCTATGAGGAAGCTTAAAACCAGTCTCCAAGAACATATTTCGATTATTGAAGAAGCCAGTTTAGATGTTGGTGCAACCCCTGCAGATATCGTCTCTGCCACTGAGAAACTCACTCGAGTTCAATTAAAAACGGTGTGAAATAAAATTCATTATCTCAAAAATTGAATAAAGGAATCGTAGTATCTTCATTTTTAATTTCTAGAAATTGTTGAAAATGTCCCAGATGAAGACACGATCGCCATATAAAGAGGCACAGATAGACGTGATCAATTATTTGGATCAACAAGTATTCGCTGTTTACTTGATTAATCCTAATTGCATACCTGCTAATGAGATATTTTGCTTCAACGATGGCAATGCAGCGAAGCAGCACATTCGTGGGTCTTTGAGGGCTGCTATTCATAATGCTTTGAGCGATCCACAGCTGTACTTAAATGTGAGTGAAAAGAAAAATTTATTTATTATTACCTTTTTATTAAATTTTGCAGGAGAATTTGGCGAAGACCAGGGTGATTCTGAAGACTAACTTTGGTAGCCAGGGTACAGAAACCCTTAACTCTTCTTCAGCTATCTAAATTTATTCTGCCAGACCTACATCAACGTTTACAGATACCTATCGTCGGTTTTTCCTGGTCAGGAAAACAGTGTCTTGCGTGTCGAAGTTAATTGGAAATACATATTTTAGTGCGGTTGCTGCAAATTGGAGGACGACGATGCCATTGTGCCTACGATGCCTGACCTGAGTATAATTTACAAGCTGCACTTGGAATCCGGCACGCTGATGAATATGTACGACTGGCTGCAGGTAACAATCCGTTCGTGCTTGTGTTTACAGGTTAATCCTGGTTACACTTATGGTCACGCACCCGTTCATTCCTTCCTTCGCGCGATTTTAATCGGGATCGATTCACGCGAGCAGAACAGTGTAAATAGACCTCGTGAAATGGGGTTGAATTTATTTGCTTTTCCTTTGATCTATTCCTGAAATCGTTTTTCCACCTCCACCCTCTGTAACCCAATTACTTTTCTGATTAAAAAATGAAATGATACCAACTTTGATCTTCGAGTATGAATTAATTGGGGATGTTTAATTATTTGGAAAGAAGGGGAGGGGTTTGTAATTTGGAAGTTACAAGGGGGTACAGGTAAGGCAAATGAATGAATTTGTTTAAAGGTTAATTGTAATTAATTCTGTAATTAATTAGTATATGCAAATTACTAATTTCCAAATTAAGAAAAACACCTCCACAGGCATACGCGACTATAGTGGATCCGAACAACGAAGCGAAGAGAAACAAAGATAAAGAAGCCAAAATACGGTATCCTTTTAGCCACGTTTAAATTCCTCAATGGATATTCATATCCATATTTCGAAATAGAGGAAATCACCTTTCGGTGGGGGGTACCTTTCGTTTGAATAATTCACACGTGTAACTCAGCGAATTTTATCATAGCCAAAGATATCCTTAACGGAGATTTAGAGCTCGTTTCACTCAAGCAGTCGCCGAATTGGAGTTCCTCGGTTTCATCAAGAGTTCCCAAACGAAAACGGATCACGTGAAACGACTCACGTGAGGACCACCATTCGCTATTTTCATCGATCATAAGCTTCAAGTATTATCGTCTGCGAAGTGAAAATTTATCATGTCATATGTACCTTTTTTTTTTAATAAAACGTTTGAAAATATTGCCACTAAAGTTTCATGTTTTCCTTGAAATACCATCTTCTTTATAATGGCGTGCAGAAGTTTCGCAGCTATTTCTTGGCTACCTGTACCTATTGTTCGAAGGGGGAAGGTTTTGATGAAATTTAGATAACAGAGAATTACAGTCAAAGACAGAAGTAACGTTATTTAGGAGTGCAATTATAATAATTAGGAGCAATTGCGTTTTTTCTCTCTTGGGTTTAGTATCAGCAGGGAAATAAGTATCTGATAACACTTGTGTAGTTTCAACCCTTTTGATATTCGGTGAGGAAATGTTCACGATCTGCAGACACGAGATTTTAAATCAGTCCCATTTTATTTAAATTATTCTATTTTATTTATCGTTTACCGGAATTTCTTGTTAATTAGAGTTATGAAATTAACATTTTTTATTTTTGCTAAGTTCATAAATTTTTTTAAATCAAAAGAAAATGATACAGGTTACTGTAACATGCAATAAGTATATTTAACTAATGCCTGGCTATGGTTATCCTTAACAGGGATGAAATTAATAATTCCCTTTAAAACCATAATTATCGTTATCTTAAGCAGTGGAGCTCGGTGTAAAATATATTTCTCAAAATGGCCCATAAACTGGCTACATGAAAAACAACTGCGTACACGATTCAACGTGTACTATCTTCTGTACGTATTACACAGTGAAATGTTGCATGCAATAATCATCAGACGATATTTAGTGGTAGCCAGGTTATCACGTGCACTCGGATATCAACTGCGTGCATCAACGTAATGCACATTTTGCGGTCGATTCAGACCGATAATTTTACAACGCAACGAGGAGCCAATGGCAATTGTTCTCCAATAACAGATGCTTCCTCTATAATATCAATACCCTTACTTTACCCCAATTTTCCATGAGTTATGTCCACTTATAGGTACATACAGGGTGAATTGCTAGAAATTGCTATATAAAATCATTTTTTATTTATTTCACTACATACAGAGGAATATTGATAATTATTGATTAGTTGACTATGACTATAATTATAGAATTTTAATTATTTTATGAAAAAGAAATTTGATAATGAACTTGAAAAATTTGAAATTCATTAGAATTTGAATTATTAACTATAATTACAGCTATAGAATTAGAATTATTGAAAATGATCAATAATTATTGATACTTGTTAGAAATTCAGAGCTTTGAAATGTGATTCTTTCCTAATTTTTAAAATATTCTTCAACAACTTATTATTATAATTAAAAGAGCCTCTTGCAATACGAATTTAAAATTCATTTCGAAACTGTTCAACCAATTTCGATTCGCAGTGAAATAATATTCCCTTTGTTTCGGCTTGGAATATATAATCCGTACGGTTTTCAATCTTTCCTTTCGTAATCATGAAACCTCATTATCGACGTTTCCCGTGTGAAAACCACCACGCAACCAAGCAAACCGAATTCCATAGGCGACAGGTGTTTGATGCAGATAAACCGCGGAAGGGTAAATTTGTGAAGCAAGCAGAATTTAATTCGCTATTCAATCCACGGACACAAGGAACCATCTATCATACGCGTTCACGAAGATTTTGACACATTCCTTGCTGATCCGCCTGCCTTTGAATCATATGCGGGCCCTGAAAGCCTGCTTCGTGATATACCAGTATGATCGATGTTGAAGATTTCCGGCCAGCGTATCTGCTTCGCACCGCGAACACGCATTGTATCAATTCCCGTGCGATCTGGCTGAATTAATTTCCGGTTACCCGATCTGATTTTAATCGCGCAGCTTTTTTTTCTATCTTATCTCAGGATCCATAATTGTGTTTTTATCTGCTATCGAACGATATTCAACCCTTTCTAAACCTGAACATTTTCTATCATTTATTTTTATATTAAACTCAATTTTCGGTTTTCATTTTCATTAAAAATTATTTTACATTTCGATGTTAATAATCGATGGATAAGAATTTGGAAATACTGGAGGGAATATAATGTTAAACCGATGGCCTCGTTCAAGTTGGTCGGAAATCACCGCGAGAACCATTTCATCCCGTGGAATAATTTAACTTCCCAGGCGCATATTGATGACATATGTCGTGAATTTGCATACGGCTGTACCGACCATGATACGAATTTCAACGATCCAACAACGATCGTCCATGGAATATCGTTATCCTTCGGTGTTCCCTTTGTCTCCGGTTCCTTGGTCGTCTTTTTCAGAAAGGACGAATATCAATCGACCTTATATGGAAGGAACCAACGCAATTCCGTCAGTCACTTCAGGATGGAAAAAAAAAAAGAAAGGAACAGGGGGATGAAAAAAAAAGAGAGACTTCATTGAAAGCGGTTGTAGTAGCTCGTGCATTTTAACGTCGTCGACGGGACAGACTGGACGAGACGAACGAATATCGAAGAGAATTAATTGAATTCCCACGGCGGACTTTCTTTCGTCTGACGTGATGCGGACAAATTACGATTGGCCGTTTCGAAGCGAACTTCCGCTTCTATGAAGCGTGGATACAGAGAATTAGTAACGCTGGAACAACTCTTTCCATTCCTGGCTTTGATACGATTAAAAGGAGGACGAGCTGGGTCTTCACTGAAACGTTTGTCAGAATTGGAGCTGTGTTTCTTAAGGTTCGTTCACAATTTGGTGAAACAACTTAACTTGAAATCTTTTAAATTAAGGTGAGAAACTTTTTCTTTCCTCCATTTATTATTTATTTAAAAAATTCAGAATATATGTTTTAAGTCAAGTAATAGTTCAAAGAATTTCAATTTCATTTAAAATTTGAATGAAAGAATATTTTAAATAAAATAAAGTAAATCCACACTGATCAAATTATTAGATAAATAAAAAGATAAAATCTTAAAGATCAAACCTGCAGGATTATTCCTGTGTCCCTTCAAAATGCACCCTGATCCTTAAATTCCTCTCCGAAACACAAGTCAGAGTAGTTCGATCATGCAGAAAGTATTACAAAACGATTTCCTCGTTTTGTTGCTGATTCGATCTCCGTCCAGCTAGCCAATCGATCTCCTTAAGTTTCCAGGACCAAGTGGGCTATCCATTTGGAAGAAAAATCTATGAAAGGTTCACTTTTCGAACGGTTGCACCGAGGGGAATCAGTTTTCCGGCTCGAGACCGTCTAACCTCTCGTGCTGAATCGCACTGATCCTGATATCCTTTCGGCATCTTCCTTAACTTTGACCGTATCGATGAAGGGAATCTAGGCTAGACTGGTCAGGGTCGATTCTTTATTCTAGTCAGCGAACATCAACTCCACCTACTATCTTTTTCGAGCAAGGCAAATACCTTCGCCACGAATAGGCACGAATATCAAACCAACTTGTACATTATTAACGTTACGTGGTTAAACTGTGGCAAGCACGTTCGTACTTTTGACTAGCTCATTTTTTATCCAGCAAACAGAAATAAAAAATCGGAATTCCTGTGGTAAATGGTCAAGAAGAGATAGAATTTGAAAAAAGCTTAATTATTATATTGTAATAAATAGAATTTTGAATTTCTAATTTAAGAATGAAAATTGATACTTAATCAATAGCAAAAATTACAATATTAATTATTAATTACAATAAATAGAATTTCAACTTTGGAATTTAATCAAGAGTAATTTTCTTTCTAAATGAAAATTAATTAATATTCATTTTCTTTTTCTTTTGTTAATACAACTCTCGGATTCGTTATTTAGGTTCTTTTAAAAACATAGAGGGGTCAGATTTAATTTGCCGATGGGGCTATTCAATTCATTAACTTCCATGCCTGTGGAGAATATTTTTATTTGTCATGTGTAGTTTAAAATTAACGGCCCGTACGCTTGCGGGCTGATTTCGCGCGCAAATGAATGGCACCGGGGCCATTGCCGTGCACCGTGCAGAGGAGTAGGCAATTAGCAATTATAATTGCGCAACAACTAATTGGTAAACAGTAGTTATAACAACGTGCGTCCATCGATCAGCGGCTTGGAAACCGGTCGCTTGAAATAATTGTCAGTCCAACCAACTACACTCGAACGCTACTCGTTCGCTTGATCAATGATTTTAAAGCTAAATAGTTATGACGATTAATAAATATTTTTTGCCGAAAATTGGATAATTAGAATATTAGGTAATTAGGAAACTAAGAAATTAAAAAATTAGGCTATAAAGATTGTAAGACTGGAAAATTAAAAAGCTGGAAAGTGGAAAATTAGAAAATTGAGTAATGGGCGAAATGGAAATTCAGAAAAATTAGAAAATTAGGGATTGGACTATTAGAAAAATGGGGGCTGTATAGAAAATTGGGAAATTTAAAACTGGAAACTGGAGAATTAGAAAATTAGAAAATTGGAAAATTTAAAATCATTTAAAGGGTTAAAGCATCAAAGATTCCTTCACAAATGTCACCACCAAAACCAATTACTCCATTTCCACATATGTTTTTAATAATTCTGCACGTAACAAATATGCTGAACGTACGAAGCAGACCAAGAAGAAGCAACCTTAACGAGCAGCAGACATCAATTTATATTCACGATGTAACGCATCGAATCTATATTCCTCTCGACAGAATTTTCTACGACAACAGATTCACCGACACAACGATCAATACGTACGTCGTTTCCCTGTGGACAAGTATTTCAGCCTCACTTTCCTCGATATTTTCTCTCTAAAACGGCCTTTTTCCCCGTAAAGATAAAACGTGTATACCATAGAGAAGGAAACGATGGTGACCCAAGGATGCGCTTCAGGTGCGATGCGAAATTGATACGAAAATCTGTTGAGATTGATTTCCACGTCGTGGAACATATGATGACAGTCTGCTGGCAATCCCCGTGGACAATCCCAACTTACTTGGAACTGTCTCTGCAAGGACTACGCTCATGGTTCTTTCAATCCAGGATGGAAATAAGTCTGAAAATGAAAGGAGAATACCCGGACTATCCCATGGGAAATGTAACCATCTTGTTCCTCGTTTCATGAATCTCCGAGGCAGGTATTCTTCTGTGTGGCTAAGGTGGCGTTGTGAATGGAATTGTTTCAGGGAATACTAAATGGGATGACGCGTCTATTAAGATTGATTGCTATTACGATTCTATTATTTCCGAAATTTTATTGTCAGCTCCAGTAAAGAAATAAGCTGCTGATTAATTTTTATTATTCACAAAATATAATAGATATTAGTTCAAAAGAAATTAAATTGTGTTAAAAATATTTTTGTTTAATTTAGAGAATTATTACTCTATTTTAATTATATTTGGAATAAATCTTCAGTGGCAATTTAATTCCATTATTATAATTGAGAAATGGAAACAGTAGGGTACTAATAATTTAAAATAGCGAATTGCATTATATTATATTACAAAATTAATTTGTAACGTATTTAATAATCCATTTTACCTTGCTATTTCTACTGCGGTAACCAACATGTTAAGGATGAAGTGCAATATCTGGCTTTAGAACTTGTACTAGCAGAAGCCTAGAATCGATACGTTTAAGCTTCTACGAAGATCGATAGAGTTAGTGTACTGAAGCGTAATCAAACGGGAAATGTTAAGCTATTACAAGATACAAACATTACAACCTGAAATTGCGTGCAGCATATAGCACGTCTACAAAAACAGTTTGGTAAACTATTGAAATAGAGTATTAATTTACAACTGCATTTCCTAAATTAATAATTATCAGTATATTATACTATAGTACATTTTATATAATTTACTATAAATAATTTTTATTTAATTTTTGAGAAACATATTAAATTAGAGAGTAATTAACTCACATCTAAGCAATATTAATAAATAAAATGTATTACAGTTTTAAAATATTTTTTCTCTATTATTAATCACTTGCTTTATATTTTTTTTTTATTTTTACATCACTTTTATATTTTTTTTTTATTAGATCACTGCTTTTATAATATAATTATCTTTTATTTTTAGACCAGTTCCTACAAAATCATCAATGAACAAATTGAAAACAGCAAGCCCCATTAAACCTTCTTTAATTAGCGTCATCTTTAAAGAGGTATTTCGCCAGAATTGAGATTTAATTTGTTTTTCCCAGCATCGCAGCGGTGCGAGATTGAGGGAAGGGTGAAGGGAGGGCTGAGGGAAGAGCGAAGAAAGGAAAAACGGGAAGAAAAGTCGAGTTCCGAGTGGAGGTGAAATGATAAATTAAAGCTGAGCACACTAATGTTCCCCGCCGCAAAACAAGACGCCTCAAGCTGCAAAATTATGAAAGTTCCAAGACTAATTGTGAAACTTTCAGCGACGTTCAACGTTTCTGTAAACTCGCCGGCCCGGTTAGTATCCCCCGACTTTTTTCATCAAATCGAACAAACATTTTAATATTCATCTTGAAAAATTATTTCCGACCATGCTTCGAAAAATAGTTCTTCTTCCACTGAAAGTAATTAATGCCATCAGATTCTTTGCTACCATTCAAAATTTCTGGTAACATTTTTATTTTTACCAAACAATAGATGTTACTTTCCATCAGTATAACTTGGACCTTCTTTTGTGATGGGGTTTAGAATTATGGAAATTTGGAAATTTTAAAATTTTATCATTTTTAAACCCTGGAATTTTGTTATTCTGGAATCATAGAAATCTGAAATCTTAAAATTCTGAGCTGTAGAATATTTAAAATTTGGAAACCATGGAACTCTGGAATAATGCACTTTTATAAAATAATTTTCCCAAGACAACAAGTCCATTACACGCTCGAAATGGAATAGAATTTAAAATTCGCCTGAGTTTCATATACCACCAGAAGTGTCTGAACACCCGAGTATTCCTCAAAAACAGTCGGCTTTCCAGACGGCACCGTTTGTTATTTAATCAAAAGCGGAGATTGCAAAGTTCATCGTAAAGTCTCGTTTCATTCGCACGGTAACTCCGTCCAAGTTCTTTGTTTACTGCCTTACCACGGCTTCTTCAAGTAGTTCATAGAATTCCTTGTCAATAAGCGGTACGGGTCTCGCTTTTATCGAATCGTTCTAAGTTCCAACGAAAAATTGCCTCTGGCGGAATAATATTGCTTCAACCGTTTTATTTCATCGAACTTTGTGGTTCTATTTTCATTTATTTACGTGAATCGCTCCCTGGAGAAATTCAGAACCATTCAAGCGACGATCAGAGAATCATTACTTTAATTAATTAAAACGAAAATTAACAAAAAAATAATTTTCAAATTTAAACTTTTAATTTCCTATCTTCGCAATACTAATATTATTCAAAGTTTTAAAACAAGCAGAAAAATTTTAAATAAATAAGGGAATGAAGAAATTTATCGAGCCAAGTATTCAGAGGTAAAGCAGAAATGCATCCAGGTTGTTATTAAACGCTTGGAGGGACGGTAAATTTACCGGTTGGAAATCGAAGATAGAAAATGAGTGAAAGAGGCGACGAAGAGGAAGAGGAACTTTGGCTTGGAGAAGTAAGTTAACTGTTCCCGTTGGAAACTTAAGAACAGTATATAGGCGAGGGTGGACGAGACGGGAGGACTTTGGAGGACCTTTAACCAAGAAGGAGAAGCTGGTTACACGGTGCTCGAGGTAGCTGGAAACAAGCCGGTTAGGTCTGCGACACATCTTGTGGCCTCTTAGCCACGGGCCACGGCTAAACCTCTTGCTTGTGTGTTTGTCTTGTTACTGACTGGAGAATTTCAAACTCGTTCGACCGACGAAATCACGTCGTAATCGTAGCCAGTCTCTTGGAAAATCTTGTACTCATGACGGCGTGGTTAATTAAACGTGTTGTGCTGATAGAACACGTGGCGTGTATTTGAATATGCCAAGTACAATCTCGTTCATAAACCACCAGATATTTTAACAGTATAAAATAAATCTGAATTGTTATACAAAATAAGATCCATTTCACTAATTGAAATGATTTTCATATGAAAATTAATATCTTGATTAATTTTGTATAGGAGAGATATTAATTAAAATTTATGATATTTAATCAATCATTTGAAATATTTATAGGAACTTTTAAGAATTTTGTAAATAGATTATAAATAATTGAATGAGATTGACAGTCTTCATATGTGATTGAAACTAGTGAGTTTATGGACCAGAGTGTACATCTCCATATGCATGGACTGCTTATGGTGCATGTTGTCGTTTCAATGTTAAGATTAGGGTATCTGTGTACCTATGGACTCAATTTAATTTTAATAAATCTAAATTTTAACTAACTATCAATTTGCAAATAAGAAATAATTCTTTGAGATTTCATTTTATAATAATTTCTAAAGTTTAATACTTTGACAATAATTAACTTCTATTGTTTGGTAGTGTCCAAAAATGCCCCAAGTACCACAATTTTTATTACCACCACTCCATAAAATCCTAATATTAAGAAAGCTGTAATAATGTAATAACATAGAAAATTTTTCAAGAAACAGGATCAGAATGGAGCCAAAAATCCTCACAAGTTTAACCGTAAAATAAACTACCAGTAAATCTGGAAAGGTCTCTTGGTTCGATTTATCGTGATATCATCACACCATTATTATTTCCAAGCGAACAGACGATTTCTCTTTCACTCTGTCAGCTGTCACCGGGTCTTCTATTAACTCGTCAGGGAACTTTTTCAACCGATACTTTACATCGAACAACCGTGGCTTCCCCTTATTTCGTGACTGCATAGAAAGAACGTAACTCTTGTTACTTCTTCCCTTTACACGCATTTTACTTTCACCCGTGTACAGGGTGAGTCACTGAAGAGGGTTGCTATTCTCATCGATAAAAAGTAATGCTACCTTACCCCACGGACTATTATTTATGGCAGAGTTTTTCTAGAGCCATTTTACCTGCATTTTAACCGCGATTTTTAAGAGATTTTTTACACCATCGCCACGGGGTAGAATTGATGAAAGTATTTTAAAATGTTATACCTTGTTTCATTATTGAATTTGCTAACCCTTATATTTATAAAAGTTTATTAAAAAATGAAATAAATAAATTTAATTTAGTCTAATAATTTTAAAAGAAACAGTTCTTTTTCATTAAGAACATAGAATAATTTTTGTCAAATTATCTAAAATCAAGCTGATAAATTATTTTATCATAACATTTTTAAAATACTATTACACGACGATCTAGTACGGGCAAGTTGGTTTCACAAAATATGCGTTGAAACTTCGTTCACATTCCACGAGGGGGTATCCCCCCCTCGTTCGAGCATTCTTCTTCAAGCAAGAAAGTTTTTTCGCGTCTTAATCGAGCCGCGTTTCTCGTTACTCCAGCCACGAAGAGAATCCTCGAGTATTCCAAGTATTCGCCGTGTCGAAGGGTTGGTATCCATGCACGAAGCTGCCAGTCGGGATGGGAGGCTAAAAAGAGATCCGGCTTCTGAATGACGATTATCCGTCAGTGACTCGACTTGACTGCCGGCGACGAAGGTTACAAATACCCACGGGCACCCTTTCTTCGCGCCGAGGGCATAGTTCTTGTTTCAACCCTCCGCGCAGCCATTCATCGTGGATTAAACGCGAAGCAGACCTAATGAAAGTCGCCGCCTATTCCCCTTTGCGCATCCCTGTGATTAGCGACCGAGGGATGCTGGATTTTCCCTAACGCTAGATTTCGAACAATTCGCATTCGAGGGGTGGCATCGTTACGAGATTATGCGAATTGAAAAAATTATCATTTATTTTGAGTGCAGAATTGAATTTTATTGTTTTTTGTTCAGGGGTGTTTTATCGTGTACGCTTGATTAGTGGTTTATTTAGTCTGCCTGACTATGCGTTGATCTATTCTACTTGCTCAGATACATAAGAAGTACCATTTACTGTGAAGAAACTTGAAGAGAATTCCAAATCTAATTTTCATCGTTTTAATATTTAAACGTCATACTTTCCATGATCTAATTTTATATGAAATAAAATTATAATATTATTTAAGAATCCAAGATCTCTCCTTTTCCAACAAAATTCAATAGCCCTTGGAATATAATTTTCCAAAATAAATTAGTCCTAACTGTATCATCGCAAAGACAGTATTTGTTGCGTGAATAATTAATTTGCCTCGTAACAAGAGCTGCAACTCGTCAGGACGAAATTTTTCATCTAGCAACGAAATTGAACCGGGAATGAAATTTTTGTCGTTTACGGGGGTAACTCCAAAGACCCCGATAGACACTTCCCTTTCTCGCTCGAGGCATCTTAAACGCGCAAAGGAAGTTTCTTCATAAAACGGCAACGCCCTTCTTAATTCCTTGTTTCCTTCGTGCGCACAGTTTCTTCATAGCAATCGTGAAAACGCCTCGGGTTAAAAGGGAGTCGCCGGATATAGGAAATCGTCATCGTGAATCAGGATATGACTATGGAATTTCAAATATCTACTATCTGTCAAATGCTCGGTTTGTATCTTCATTTTATTATTCAATTTGAAAAAATGGATCTATAAATCTATTTCTATTACAGAAAGTCTAACGATCGGACCTCGTACAATTTCATTTTTAATTCATTCAGAAAATGTAACAAAGTTATGTCAGGATGGAATCTTAAATTTGCTTCAATAATAATTACAGATAATGGTGCGTGTCCTATCGATCCAGAACTAATCGATTCTTGACAATCAGACAAGACCCATGCTATTCTTCACGGTGGTTGACTACGATAGTAGTCGAACTAGGGGGTTCGAATAGAATCGAAACCGCACACGATTAAATTGTTCCTTGCTCGTGTTACCCGATTGTCTAAGGGATGCTCGTTTCATCCCTGTTCCTGTTTCTTCGTCTGAATTTGTAGGGAAATGTTCCTTCTGTTAGCACAGACAACTTGCTTTCACGACCATGGTGTAAAACAATCAATTGGTTCTGACAGAAATTAGTTGGAAAGATGCAAAGGTTTCGATTGGAGAATTTAATCATTGTAAAGGAAACTGATTTAATTTTCTTCTGATAAATTATTTCTATAAACCATTTCAACTTTCATAGAATTTTTAGATTTCGAAATTCGCAATTTGGAAGTTTTTAATTTTGCAATTTGGGAACTTTACAATTCAAAATTTAGAGTTCTGGTATTTTAGAATTTGAAATTCGACGATTTCAGAATTTGCAATTTCTTATAATTTTACAGAAACGTTCTAAAATTCACGATCACACTGATCGTGTAATAATTAACTAACCCCTTGATTGTTCGAATTAAGAGGTAGTGTTCGATGTCACCGGTCGATCGTTTCAGCTGTCGACGAGGCGTACAAGCGAGACGTTCGCAATAATTGATAAAGCAGCGAGGCAACGTCACAGATTCTGACGCATCCTGAACTACAATGAGGGATTAGTCGATTGCAGTAAATTACGATAATGCGCTACCAGTACTGCAACGCATGATTACAGACGTTGTACCGACGAAGGAAGAACGGCTTTAGGGAATGAACAGTTCCCTTGGGATTAATATTAATCGATACACTCGGTTCTACATTCAAGAAGCTTCGTATTGCTGAAGGAGGATGAAGAAAATATTCAAATGTCTCAATTTTTTTAAATTAATACTCTGACAATCAAATCCATTAAAGATTAAGTTATATTTGCTTTCTTTTTTTTCTTTAAGTATACTTGATTTAATATTCTATAATATGGATAAAATACTTATAATTTATTATTTAAACAATTTGGCTATTTCATAATTAGCTGTTAGTGTACTAATTGTAAATATATCCTCAAGTCTAGGATTTAATCTACAACCAAGTCTAACAGCGTTTCATACATAGATAAGTATACTGACATGTATGAATTGTACATTACATACACATGTACACAGAGACATATGTCCTGCCATGTTCGGCAAGATCAAAGAGCGATGTCCCTAAATTCGAAATTCGCGGGATTAATGCACTGATTAGACCAATACGTGGTTACAGACGGACAGGAAATGGGATAAGCGTGTCTGACACGTGGTGATTCTACTACTGTGAATGAATATCATCGTAGACGTGAATATAATACTCGTCATAGATATAATTCTAAAAAATTAATGAAAAATAATCTACCTAAATTATTTCTTATAATATGAATTTTAATAAATTTGATTTTGTCAAAATATGATATATTTTTTATTAATATTCTAAAGATGGTAAAATTTTAATTAAATTGATTTGAGTTCAATTATTTCATTAAAATAGTAATGTAATTTAAAACAAAATTAAAGAATAATTAAAAAAATTAAAAAATATCAAGCAGGTTTTTCGTAATTTAAATTTTTCTTTTCTTTAACTAACGAATACTGGAATTAAGTTTCTACCATGAAACGGGGCTGAAAGCCGTGTTAACATGAGTCCGTAAAGACTAATATTACTCTGCAACTTCTGTTCTAATAAAAGTCAACGTACTTACAAGGGTGTAAGTAAACTATAACACAAACAACAGCCCTCTCTGGGAGGGTATCTGGCGAGCTAGGCGAAAGCTTTTGTAATCAGAAACCCAAAAAGCATCAATTATGAGGAAGCATTAAGGAATCTGGAAACAAAGATATTGACTTGGTTTTAGGACGTCAAATTTTTGTTATCAAATTGGTGTTTTCTTTTAATTACTATAATGAAGAAAATTTTCTTTTTACTAGAGACCATTTTTATATAAAATTTAAAAATTCAATACCATAATTAAATCTTAAATCTTTCAGAAAAATTTTCAAAATATTTCATTTAATTTTTTTTATCTAAAATATGAAATTTCCTGCTCTCTCTAGTAAAAAGAAAGGCACAAAGTACTTACACATGTGATAGAGAACCAAATTCTTGGTAGATCCTATGTGCTTTTGGAAAGCTCTATTTGTAGGTGCGAAAACTGTCACATGGCGGTACGCGAGGGTGTTGTTTGCCACCTGACTCGCCTCCAGCAATTGATAGAACTGTAACAGAAAGACGAAAAATTGTTAGTATTATAGCATTTCAATATTCTACAGTAGAATCTCCTTTATATCAACAGGAAATTATTTACAAAGTTGTAATTAACAATTTCAATTAACATATACTATAAAATTATCAATGATTAGAGATAATTTTTATTTTTAAATTACACCATTTCCTCTGCAATCTAATATCTTATTTAAAATATTATTTTTAATACAAAAATAAATATTTACAAAATTCCAATTACTGTCTCTTATATAACAATAATGACTTTTCGTTGAAATACACCATAGTGAAAGGGTTAATTGTCACTTCACGTCCTGTGCAAATATTTTCACTCTTTATACGGTAACCGAATAAAAGGACATTTCAACGTACTCTGAACTTAAAGTGCCAGGATAATCCAACGAATTATGTTTCTCAATTGAAGAAAAGGACACACGACGTGTCCTGTCGCTTTTCAATGTTTTCCTATTTCGTACAGCAAAGAAACGACTCGTAATATCCTCTGCTTCGGGTTAATTGCGCATTGATAACTAACGAGCTTCCTTTGTGCGAACTGTCAGCGAGACGAAAGACCCCGGCAAATTTCATTCGACGCGCCGGATTAAACGCTTTTGCCCGCATGGAACGCGCACAGCTAACTCCCTATGCACAATCGTGCGTTTAATCCGTACCGACTTCGCTTACTTGTTTCGCGTATTAGTTCTCGCACGAGGATGCGTTTTCCTCTGACGGAAAATCGATGCTCGTTGTGCTTTTAACGCCGTGGAAAACTATCTCGTGACAGACCATCGAAATGATGTCTCGCGTTTGAGTAACATTTATCGTGTCAGATTGTTGTATATTAAAGATTTGACGACATAAAAATATAACAGAGTGATCTCTGTTCGTCATTACACATTTGAATATTTGATTTCTGTTTAAAATAATTAATTAGTTGATTATTTGATTTCTGTTCAAAATAGATAGATTTTAAAATTTATTTCATTCGAATTTTCTTTTGTCCTCTTTCGATCAAATTACCTTCACAAGTTCCATTCAAACAATACCGTATCCATTGAAACTGAAATTGAATTGGATGTATTGAACGAGCAGGTATAAATCACAAAATGCAGGTGAAATTTAATAAAATTGAAAGCGCAATCGTTGTTAATTTGTCGAACAACATGAAAATTTGAACGAATGTTGACGAGTTAACAAGCTCTTTCATCGCGTCACGGTAGTTGAATCTCTCGGGCAAGTAATTATTTTTCCCGTCCAATAAGTAACGTTCAATTGAATTTGTAGTTAAATCGATTGATGGGCAGCCAAGGCCGGACCGTCTATTAGCCAGTTTAATTAGCATGTCCCAGGGGTCCGGAAATAGGGCAGCCGTAACGACGTTCAACATCGTCATCGTACTTTTAGGTGCCCAAATGCACTTGTACATTTCCTTCAATCACTTAGGTAACGAAAGGCTAACAAATTTTTAACCCTCGGATGACGGACCATGAAGAGAATCCCACTTTTAATACAATAGATTTTTTTGTTCAATTATTAATGGGATTTTAAATTGGGATAACTGGGTTAACATTAAAAATAAGCTATTTTTGGCCATTTTGAAAATCAAATTTTTAATACCTGAAAATTAATAGTATAAAATTTCACAATAATAATTTTACTATTTTATTTTTTTCACACTGATAGCTTTAATTATTATTTTACTTGTCTGTCAAAGTATGAAATAAAAAAGAAATAGTGTGAATTTTAATTTAAATAATGTATTTCAAATGTAATATAATCATCATTGTTATGAAACCATACAAAAGTATTACTTCATGTAAGCATCAAAGACTTGGAAACTTTGAAGGTGTAGCGTTGTTAAGACTTTCGAGGGCTGAATTCATGAATATAATTAAACGGAACGGCTTTTTAAAGTTAATTACTTAGTCAAGACTTAGAAAGTTCTTTATTTTAACAATTCATGTCATTTTTATTAACCACATTTAAAATTAATCGTCACAGAGAAACATTACTGCCCACGAATAACAATATTCTGAAATTTATTATATAACTTGAAGGCGAACCAATCGCTATGGAATATGACGCCATATAGATCGACCGCATCCTAGTTCAGTTTCCACTAATTAATCAGAAATTTCCTGGTAATTCCGTGGACCAGGATTGCACAACTAATAAACCTCAGTCTGAATTCAAATTCTCAATTATCTCGTAGTGTATTAATTAACATGGATTTCTGTATATAAAGTCACTTGGTCACCAATAAATTTTTACAAACAAAGTTCACTCATTCAGAACAATAATTGTACATAATAACAATTTCAAAACATAAATGATTTTTAATTAGAATTTGGAATTTAAAAAATATTAATTTTGTAAAATTTTGCAATTATTTTGAAGTTAAGTAATTACAATAAAGGAACAACCTCTGCAACTATTTGAGAAGAGTTTTAATTTAAATTTAAATTCTACTTCAAAGTTCAAAAGGTATTACTTTGCAACATTAAACGATGAAGTAACAATTAAATTTGAAACATACTCAACTTAGAAAGTGTCTTCTTTCTTGTCTCGCAACAAGGATCAGTTCGATTGTGCCCTAGGGTTACGATGTTGAAGATCTAATTTATGAAAAATAACGACGAAACACGGTTGCATTCTCTTTTATCTTACCGTCCCTTCATTTTTACAAGCCACTTATCCTTTAACGAAGCCCTTAAGTAATGGAGACATGTCGTGACTTCGGGCAATTAATGCGACTTCATTCATTAGGGCGAGGAAGGGTTGAAAAGAGAAAGGGGTGAGCCAAAAATTGAGCCAGAAATGTGTGAGTTTAAGGAAAAAGGACTCGAGTCGTCCTGCTGGAAAACGAATACGTACGGTCAACGCCCGATCATTTACGCTAGCAACTACAGGATCCAACAAATCCCATCAAGCGAGATAAATTACCTCAAAATCTCTTCCCGATCCGCTTGAAGCTTCGGTAAACTCGCTGGGAACCGGGCAAAGCTTAGGACCCGAAATTGTGCCGCGAGGTTGTTTGCGGAATCGAGGTAATCCGAACTCGAAGGAGGAGAGACGCAGGACCAACAAGGACTAACTGGAAATTCGACCGAACAGGACAACGACCAACTTGGAATTTTTTCCTCCATCCTTATTTACAAACCTTTCGAAATCTTTAATTAAGTCTAGAAACCCTTTAAACTTGTTTCATTATTTTTTTGTAAAATACGTCTCTAATTTAAATATACAAAAACAATAATACAAAATCATTATTTTTTATTATAAATAATAAATATCATTACCAATATAATAAATTATATCAATCATATAATTTTTCATTGTTTTCAAATTTCATTTAAAAATAATACTCAATATTATTTATTAGAGCAATAATAAAAATGACAATAATGGTAATTCACCCCAATCCATATGGATGTGCCACGTACTTTTCCACACCCTGCCAAGATATATCAATGTCCCAGTGAATAAGTGCATCAAGATATCGAGATGTTGTTCACGTATTCAATATAAGTGCTTTCACCGGGTCCCAGCAGGCCCGTCTGAACGTCCTACACCCATTCCTACCACCCTTTGGGCAACGTTTCCAACAAACGTGCCGCAGACCAATTTACAATGGAGCCGGCTCAACGGCGCGTGCAATAACGCGGCGAATAATGCATCCCTGCATCGGATGGTGCATCGTGCGTCGCGTTGCAACGACATAGTCGACGTCGAACCGCAAACGGCTCGCGGTTCACGACGAATTCAACGATGCCGTTCGTTTAATATCGCGAAATCTAAAGTTCGTTGAAATACGGGGATGAGGAAAAAGAATTTTAAGCATCCCTCGCCGGGAGGGATGTTTGGTATGAAAGCTGTCTTCAATTACAGGAAGATAAGAGTGTTTAAATAGCTCCTTGTTGGAACATGAAACGAGTGAAATTGTAGTGAATCTTGACTTAAGTTGAATAAAGTTAATTATTGCGAAACGGTCCGACAGGTTTCAATCAAAGTAATTTTAGTTTAATGCTGTTAAACCATCCACGCGTGATATAGCGTTTGATAATATAATATGGAAATTAGTTAGGCGCGTGTTCCAGCTCCTTAAACCTTTGCCTGCCGGGCAATATTTCCAACAAACGCACACTTGAATGATTTACAATAGAATCAACGGGCCATACGATAACGTGGCAAATAATATATTTAAGTTGGGTTTTCGATATCAGAGGACAAACGATTTTTATTATCTTCTGAAGAAAGTAAGTTTAAACCATTTTTGAACTAAAATTAAAAAGAATTTATTTATTTTTAATTTGATATAAATCAAAATTGAATAATTCATAATATTGTATTTTTAAATAATTTCTCGGGGTCTTCAATGCAACTGAGTCAAACTATAATTTTAAAATAACAGGAAACTGAAATAATTTCCATTAGACAAAAATTACATTGAAATTTCAGGACATTTGCATGTCTCATTAAACTAATTACCCCTATCAGACACCCATCAAAAGTCACATTTAATAATCACACAAACAAGTTTAATCGTCTCCACATCGATAATAATTACGCTAAATTATCGCGTGTTTCTTATCTATCATTAGACAGTGTACGTCACGAACATTTACACGAGAGGGAGAGGAACGTGAAAAACACGACAATGAAAGAAAGTCGAGGTGATATACCAAAAGAAAATGAAGAGGAAGAGTTGGTAAAGGGTTGACCTGTGACTTTTTTCTGAACCTTTTACAACGAACCTTTATTTTCACAAGGCCGGAAATGAGACGTGTCCTCCACCCTCAGAGATCCCTATTTATTTTTTCATCGTCAGAGTTAATGCAGGAACGTGGCAAAGGAACTTACTGGATCCATCATAATGAAATACTGGCCATTTTCTTCCTTTGCACAGCTTAAATTGTGAAATGAAATAATGGAACAGTAATTGTTGGATTTTTTTTAGCAAACTTATAATTCAGTGATTTGTAAAATTGTTTGTGTTATTTTGGTAAATTATATTTTTAAATATTATTTTGGTAACCTTTTATTATTTGAGAATTTTTTCCCAATTAATCCTGATATTATCTAAGATTATTTTTTCAATTTAATTTCCTTACAAAGCTTCCAATAAATAAATCATCTTACGACTCGTAACACATTCATTGAACCGTTCCATTTTTTTTCGAAACGCATTAAAGATTGACTATTCAATATACACTTCGCTTAACATCGTGTCAAAGAACGTAACGAAGTTAGGTGACCCTAAGCGTTTGATCATCAACGTTGTTTCTCGTTCAACGATCTACGAACGACGAGGGGATGAAACGTTTTCGAGGTTGAACGAGGCAGAGATTCCACGCTCGATCTTTCGATTTTCGTCTATCAGAGCAACAACGATGCCTCTGATTTCCACGTTTCATAATCTCCGACGGACACCAGAGATAGACAGGAAATTCGTGTGACTCATCGCAGGAGCATCCCCTTCAAAACAACCAGAAGAAAATGAATTTCTGCCGGCTCGTCGCCAAAGAAACGACCCCTTAAACTCGACCCCACGATCATCACGGTTCCCTAGGATTCTTCGGGTCTCGCATGACATATCTCATGAATCCTTCCACCCTTAGATAGGAACCCTCCGACAGGGGCCACCCTTAAAATGAGAGATGATCAATCGACGATTCAAACCACGGCTGTGCCGCATGGATAATTCGAAAATGATTATCGGGGTGGTTAATAGTGTCCAGAATGAATTTATCTTGATTAAGAGTTAGTTTGGACAAATTGAATCATTTTAATGTAATTTGTAAGTTTCAAAATTAGAAACTAATAACTCTAAAAAGACCGAGGAGGGGGGCTCATCAAATCCCCCTTTATTGATTCAAAAATATGAATATATAAGAAGCTTTGTTTATCTAAAAGATTTCCAAAAAATTATTAATCCTCACTTGTGTGATTTTAATTTAGTAAAAATAATATTATAAAAAGAAGGGATTAAAAATGAATTATTACCTATGAGACTCGGTTTTTGAAGACTGAAATTCACACATTCCTTACTAAAAATTGCATGAACCATTTGCTACGTGCCCGGTATACATATCTAGCATCACAGATTAATTTACAATAAAGATGAAAAATATCTATGATACATGAAGTCTCTGGAGATCATTCAGAGGAATTTTGAACAGTGGTTATTCGACACGCGTACGAGTCCACAACATTAAATGTCATCCATGTCGAACGCGTGTTGCGAATCCGAATGCGGAAACGCTATTACGATTATTTCGGTAGGCTTCCTTCGCTTAACGGTCGCATTAGCAGCCTCCGGAAGCGTAGAAGCATTACCGGCATCGATATTCCGCGGCTTTAATGGTCATGCTGAATATTGATTACCAATTAGTGGCATAATCAACGCGATCCAAATAGTTAATGAACGGCGAGGTTAAGTGTCTGTCTGAAATTACTGAACCAGTACCAGTCTCCGGTAATTAACGGTTCTTGTTTCTTTTGAGATGTACAAACCCTAATTGCACGTCAAACCATCGAGCTTTTAAATAATCACTTATTTTTCAATAAATGAACAAATTTAAATTCCGGAAAAATGTTAAAATCTCCTAACTCTTAGATGGCGGACCATGGAGAGAGCCCTGAATTTTAAATAAAATCTAGTTCTTTTGCCATCAGGCATACGAATAACAAATCAATATTAAATTCATAAAAATATTTGACTTTAATAAAAATGGCTCCAAATTTTTGACCAAATATAAAAGATCATAATTTGAAATGAAAATAGGATATAATTGGAGATCGAACCCGTGGCCTATATTCAGCAATCTATGCTATCATCCTATCAAGGACGATCTGTTGTTCCCACGAGGAATTTCGCTCCTCGTTTATCTTCATTATCGACGTATCTGTCCTCCAGCATCGGGAGCGGTAACGCGTACGTTAAATACGCTCCTGCGGCTCGTATAAACATTTGAATATTTATGAAGGACGTATTTGCGAATATTCGTAGGTGTTTTTCGATCGCGTGATCGTTAACAGCAGAGCAAATCGATTGATCGGTGACTAAACCGATCGCGAAAGCGATTCGAACTTTCGTGAAAATTTTCTCTCCCTTTGGATTTTTTTTTATTTTTTATTTCACCTCGAACAATGCTTTTCCATTTACATTCGACGTTTACACGCACCATCGATGTTTCTATTTGCACAGCAAAGTTTCTTTTGTTTCTTCTCCGACTTTTTGACCCCTGCCCCCAATTTTCTGGTTTCGTTTGTCTATCTTTTTCGTTGATTTTTTGTCGAGGGGGAGGTTTCGATTCGAAAGAATTGCCATATTTGAGGATAAGATTAGGATTATCGTACAAAACATTTGAATTTCAATAGGAGGAATTCATCATTAGAAATTCCTTAGATTACTTAATTAGAAATAATGGTATTTGGTACTTGAAATGATAGATAGTAGAAATATTAGAAATACTGATGTTTGAAATAATGGAAATTAGATATAATGAAACATTAGAAAGATTCATATTTGAGATAATGAGTAATAGAAATAAGGAAACTAAATTATGGAAAATAAATGTAAAAAAGTATCATTATATCTAAAATTTTCAACAGCTCACACCCCCCAAAACTATACCACTGATTACGAATCGCCTACCTAGTCTCAGTTATTCATACGAGTTCCCTTTTTTCAAATTCTTCCCTCAGCTTGCCAATTTCCTGTGTCGTAACAACTGGCAACAGTCCAGACAATCCATCGCACGGAATTGAATGCATGAGAACGCGTCAAGAAGTTCCTGGAACCGATCTGCAAACGTTCTCGACGAAGTGCAGGGTAAATAAAGGTGTGCGTGAGGCTTTTCCATGGAAAAGTGGAGTCGAGTCGATCGTAAGCAATCGTTGGCCACAGAAGTTTTCCCCGATTGGAGAATAGTGAAAAGAAATCGACGGCTGGAAAACCGGTCTTTTCAACGAGGCCGGTTCAAATCGTTCGATAAATCAGAACCGACGAAGTTTTAATTGATCGAGACCGATCCGAAAGTGGTGGACACGTCTGTCCTTCTCTTGCTTTCGCAACCACCTCCGGTTTCCTTTCTAATTGGAGAAATGGATGGGTTACAGTAACTCCTTCGGTAAGTCTCTTCATCAAAGTTGTCGGTCGTTACGACTTTCGGCGTTTTCGAAGCTTTCGATGCCAGGTCGATTAACTTTGTAACAGCTCGATGAAAAACCTCTTTAAATTCACGTATTTTAGGGGAGGCCAGGTGTGAAATATTTTATTAGAGCTGAAAATTACCCGACGTTTTTATACGGGAGAATAAATTAATAAATTCATTTATAAATATATAAGTATTTTAGGTTCATTGATTTAGGGTAGACTGTGCTAATTTTCACATTCAATTAATTTACTTTTTGGCACTATACTAATTATTGATACTCCCACCTATATTATTTTTTCAAAAAAATATTTATTTTGTAATATTATAAAAGTTATAACGTCTAGAAAATATAAGAACCTATATAATGGATGTTAGACTAATTAAAGTAATTAAGCTATCTTAGCTGTAATGCTCAATGGATTCTATAGCTTAGGTTCACCAATTGTGTGGTTCTGGGCCACGTGAATAGTTACGTAAACTTTACTATGAGGTTCCTCTGTTTACAGGTATCGATCGATTCCCATGCTCGACTAAGTATCTACTAAAGTCTCGAATAGCTCATTAAGTATTAACAAATGGTTCAGTTACAGCATGGATAGTAATTAATTCATCGTTTGCACTTAATACCGTGGAAAATATAACTCGATCCAAATTTATTATTCTTGATACTAATAAACAAAAAATTATATTTTATAAAAATCACGAAGGGATTTAAAAAATTAATCCTTTATGTAAACCAAATTATAGTTAGAATCAATGAAATTCAAAAAGGAAGCAACGATTTGCCCTGTAATCGTTCTCCGATATTTTTTAAGGTCCCTTCCGGTGCCACGATGGCGAAAGTCGTGCGACGATTCGTTCTTCCGGTATATTTATGGCGTGACGATCGAATTGATTTAGAACCCTCGTAACAGGCGGACCAATACGCGGAGGGTAAGGGTGCGAGCTGCTTAAAAGCCGAGTAAATAAACGCATCCCTCGCGCCAATAACGCGCCACGAATCCGAAGGGAAGTGTACGGTAGGGTGAAACCTCTTACGGGGATGAAATTCGATTTACGTCGAACCCTTCGCTCTCGATGGACGAAGGGGATACCTGGAAACGGTAAACAAGGGAATACGTCGCCAGACATTCTTTCGAATCCTTCTTATAAAGGATTCTGCACCTTTTCCTTCTTTTCCAACCCTTTGTTAAGGAAAATCGGGTGATAATTGCAAAATGGTGGAAAGTAAAATAGTACAGGCTAGTGTAAGAAAAATTATTTTTTATTTTTAAAGGTTCTTCATTCATGAAGAATGTTTTTAATAATATCTGCTAATGACTGTGATTTTCACCCCTAAAAATAAACTGTTTGAATCAAAATTATTGTTAATGTTCCAAATAAAATTTTATAATTCTGCATCCCTGTAAAACCAATTAAATTTTCACAATAATTTCCAAGATATATTTTACAATATTTGAAAAGGAAAGCAAATGAAAAATTTGATGAGTGGAAATAATACAAGTGCTTACTTTCAAAAACGTGCTCGAAGCAGGCTCGGCTCACAGTTCACAAACCTCGACCGAACCGTCTGAAGAACTGGAAACAACTGAGCTCCGACCCTGCGTCGAGCTTTTATTTGTAAACATAAACTGACTCGTCTATAGATGCACTATTGATGCAGACAAGTTCAACGATATAATGAGCGATTAAACAGACGTTTCCAACGAGCGACGAGAGTCCATGCAAAAGAAGAAAAAAAAAGGAAAATCAATGAACGAAGGTAAAAGGAAGAGAAATGCGTCACTTTGTACGCGCGCCAGGCCTTTCGTGAAAAAGGGGTGAAAGCCATCGCTCTTAGCCTCAAAAATAGAGAAAGAACGAGGGATCCGTGGCTGGAGAAGCGAGAAGGTATTGTTACCCGAAGTCTCTGTATTGCTGAACGTCCCCTCCACCCTGTTGAAAAGGGTAGCGCAACCTTTCAACGAAAGATCCGTTGCCCTTTTGCCGTTAAAGTCTCGGCTTGAAGGGTGCTAGACGGGCCGAGATTTCCATTCGAGGTAAACGGGACTATAAATCAAGCCGAGCTTCTCTTACGCCCAACTACGAAGAATTAATCAGCGACCAAGAGGTGATTATGCATTCTAATGCCGATTTATGTGAATTTAGTAGCCCCAGTGTCTTTCCTTCCGTGAACGATTTGCGGATCTTTATCTTCAAGTAGACAAATGGATAATTTACGAACTTTTAACCTTTTCGGAATGTTTTATGAATGTAGGATTGAATTTTGGATGCTCGTTGCTTTTTCTTTTTATCTTTAAATTAAAAATAAATAAACGGAGTATGAAAAATCAATTAACGTATAAAACTATTTTTTTCGTCAGGAAATTACAATAAAAATAAGAATATTTTTCTTATTCTTTTCATTTTCTTTAAAGAACAAGAATAACCATACCACGGATTTATTCTCTGCTTCTGACCTAGCCAATTTAATTCCCTGAATCCGATATCTTCTATATAACGCAACATCCGGCTGCGAGCAACAACATTCCAGCATCCCTTCGTTTTCCAACTGTATGGAATTTTCTCGGAGTCTAATATACCGTCGAGCACGTTTCTTTGAGCGAGCTAATTTGTTTTCGTTTTTGCGCTAGCGATACAGCCGCGATATTCCGTGCACGATCCGGCAAAATCCTGCTTTCTTCTTTCCGACTCTCCGCCCACTATGTCCTTCTTTTCCGTCGTTGTTTCGGAAACGGTGGGTCGACGAACCTTGCTGATGGAACAAACAGCCTTCCCTTTAGACGTTCTTGTAAATCTTGACTACCTTTCACTACCAAGTATCCTTAAACGAATTTCTTTAGGACCGTAGAGAAAAAGGGTCATCAGTGAACAGAATTCTGATATTTAAAATAAAATAATTTCCTATTTTTGTGAATGCCTTATGTTCACACGTAGGGCCAAATAATTTGGGAAGTGCTGACGTCCATTGTGACAAGATAATAGGAGTAGAAAGATTTAAACGAGATCAGCAAATCCGTGATCATAGAAAATCCTAGTCTGGCTCGGGTTATCCGATCATAATCCATCCTTTCTGTTCATTCGTTCGTCCTTTTTCACATCGTCGAAGCTTCGAAGGATCGGCGAGAGGATATCCAGTCCGAAAAAAGGTGACCGAGAAGAGAGATTGGGTTAGAAGTGGTTGAAAGGAGAGGGCAGATCTGTCTCTGAGACGAAGCTCGAAAAAAATTGATGAAAGGCCTTAAAAGTGATTACAAAATTTTTTTCTTAGGAGTTTGAACATTAAGAAGCGAAGTGGAATTATTTCAAATTTTAATCAAAAGAATTGAAATGAAATTTTCCATAATCTGTGATTCTGTAATTTCGAATTTTGAATTTTATTTTAAGGAGGAATTATTTTTTTAATTTAGTATTTTTGTTACATTTTTATGATCCTTTGAAAATTCTAATTTATGAATTTTATTCACAAGGGTTCAATATTAATTTTAATGAAAAATGATTTCTCCTTTAGTATACTATAATCGACTTTCGAAAGACAGGTTGTTAAATCCATCTCCAAACTACATATCAATGAGTTTTGACACTACTGTGCAACGATGGATAATTCCTTCCTTTTAGAGCTGTCACTAAACTCTAAATGGCCTGTAGCTAGGCCATGTAACTGCTGCCAGGAGACATACTGTAAATAACGAATTACGCCTGAAGGCGTGTAAACGTGCAGACTAGACGTTTGTCGTCCACTGATTGCACACGTGGACAATCGAGAACAAGAGATGCATCAATGATGACAAACGTGAATCAGGTTGTTGCATTTCAAATGGTGGATACGATTTGATATATCAATATAATATTAATTGATTATGGGTTTCTAACAATCTGACAGCTTGAATTAAAATCGTTAATAAATGTTCGTACAGTGACTGTCTAAAAATTGAAAGTTTTAAATTGGTATTGAATAATTAAAATTAACTTATTCATTTATCGAAAAGTTTCAGTAATTATACTTTTCTCAGAACTGATTTTGTTTAGCTTACGTTTCCTTATACTTTGTTTCCTGCAATAACTGAAGTTTACTTATAAAGTTTCTCTACTATAACGAAAGAATTCAGTACTTAATATCACGAAATTTTCTTCGAGTTTCCATTTCGCGCACTTGAAAAACGAACGAAGAAACTAATAGAGGCGAGCAGCCATATCAAACAAGTGCAGCGATCAAAAGTTTGAAAGAAATTCTTGCGAGAAGCTCAAATTTATTTTACGTTGTTAGACGAGATTGAACTCGTTTTCTCATTAACCATCAATTCATTTCTTTGTTTCTTTTTTAAAATTAGTTTCTCGCTGCATTATTCCCGTTCAAATACAAGAAATATTTTACAATTGAAAAAAGATTGTTTTATACAAATTTTAAGAAATAATAAAAATGGATTATTACTATTATTTTAAATACCCTAAAATCGATGGGCTTGTTATTTAAATTTGCAATTGATGTAAAATATGTTCAATTTTTATAATACCATTTTTTCAACAAACACAATTTAACGTACGATTCAGTGAACGCAAAATGTTAAATCGAGTAAGTTTGACGTATGAAAGGAAAACAAATTTATCCAAGACAGAAATTTTGCTTTCTTCACAGATAGCTTGTCTGAGAGTCGTATTTCATATTCTTGTAATCCCAGCAGAGAACAAAGAGCACGAAGACAGGAGACTCTGGAAAACACAAAACTTTTGCAACCTGAGCGGATAGAGAAATGTTTGCAAATAACGTACGAAACTGATGCGAGGAAGGGAATATTTTGTTACAGATTTGTCATGAAGAAAGAAACTCGAGGAATGAAACAAACGTTGAAAATCATAATGGGGATGGAGAAGATCGGGTTGACGTAAAAATTTGCAATCAAAATGATGCATCTCGCTGAACGAAATGCAACACTCATATTTTCCAATTGGAATTTTCAACACATAAATTCCTCTGTATATTTCATTTTAAAACGCAATATTTATTTTATATTTCCAAACGCTTTTATTCATCAAAATTATTAACTTTAGAAAATTTCCAAATCATTTTCTCTTTAATTCCAAACTCATTCGGTACAGTGATTCAATCAAACATTTCATAATAATTTGTTAAGTAGTATATCCGATCATTGGCGAATCACAGGGGTGAAATTAAATAATTAGCAGAGATAAGGGTCTCGGATGAACGCGTGTTATAATTTAATTACGCAGGCCGCAACGAAACGAAATAGGCAATTAAGCCGTGCCACGATAATTACGCGTTAAAATATTTTCCCGCGTTCTGTATTATTGGATTTGTTATCTATTC